>NC_086286.1:122312068-122998318 GCF_963924245.1 Chroicocephalus ridibundus | reverse complement strand
GTGTATGAGTGTACATGCTTGTGTGTATAGGGAACAGGGTGAGTTATTGTGGCTTGACTTCTTAGCCAGATTACCAGATCCATTTGCACAATCATCGTACATGTTTCCACAGGATTATACAATGCACTGGTCATTCCAGCTTCAGCTGCACAATTTGGCATGTTGACGGTTGACTCCTCCTCCTCCCCAACCCTCCCAGAGACTGGCTTCACTCCACTGAAGTCAGTGGAATTGCAATAAAATAAAATCAATGTTGTGGAGCAAAAGAACCAAGCCCGTCTGACAATATTTCTTTAGCAACCCACTCATTTGGTACAGTTTAGATTCTGGCAAGTGGCATCCTATAGATGGACTTATTACTACCATGATGTGAAAGCCAATATCATTCTAAACAACAGCAGTGGGACTTAAAGTCTATTGGTTTTTTATTTTTCACCTGATGAATCTTGTTTTGCATGATAACAAGCCCAGAGGAAAGTAAAAATATATAGTTAACATAATTATTAACTAACCGAAATACTTATATACATACCCGTGTGAGCACATACACACAAAGACAAACCCCAAGCCCCGTTCAAACCACCATGTTGCTGCAACAGATGAGATTTACCATGAACTCAAACCTCTGGGCATAGAAAAGAGCACAGGAGAGTCCATTCCAAACCGGGATAGTGTGGACTCCTGTCTCCTCTCCACACAGCCCTTGTCTGATGGCAAGAAAATTAATATAATAGTACTGAGGGGTTTTAGCTGAGAAAAAATCATCACTTCAACGTGGTTATGTTGTATTTACCAGTGCCAGGGCAATTTTCAAAAGGACTTCAAAACAATAGGATGAGCCTCGGGTCAATGTAGCTGATTTCTGATAGATATTTTTTTTCTCTCCTCTTTCCAAGGGAGGAGCTGCAGAGGGAGCCAGTGACAAAGAGCCAAGGTCTGTAAGGTTTTCCCGAGAGCGTGTAACAAATGTAGGAAACCGTGAAGGGGAAGACTATAAATCAGGACCCAAAAGGATGCACTGTCCGCGGCAGCAGCTCTGAACCTTCAAGGAGACATTTTTCGAGCAAGTTTTTGGAATTTTGGTGGGCTCTGACCTGCAGTTTTCACTTCCAAAATAACTTGACTTTTCTAAAGTGGTAATTTCATTTTCATGATAATGCTAAACTCAAGCCACATGTGCTTTAATTTAAAGCAGGACTCAGGCGGTGGACCTTGCCAAGAAACAGTAGAGAAACATGCTTATTCTACTAGTTTGCTTGAGGCATTCAGCATTTTTGAATGCCTAGGCAGAAATATAGTTTTAAAATAAGCCAATCCCAGAGAGAGAGAGAGAGAGGAAGAGAGAGAGCAGAAGAAGGAGGGAGGGGTAGAAGAAGGTTGAAGTACATTTTTGCGTTAAGTTTTTGTTGCATTGGCTGGTTAAATAAGAACTGATGAGCTGGCAACAGAGCAAATATTATTTATTGCCTTCACTGGCTATTTTTTTTAGGAAAGAGAAGGTGTTGTCCAGACCCCTTCTCTTTTTCAGGCACAAACTGGCGCGTTAGATTTCATCATGGCAAAGGCTATTAGAGTTTTAAATATACACTTGGTTGCACAGCTCTTTCTACTAATTAAATCCTAGGGAGAGAGATGTTTACAGTCCTTTTGGCGGCATTTTTAGGATTATTTTAAACTCTCCTCGGAGGCCCAGGAAAGCAACCTTGTCTTTTTATTTAGTGAGAGGAAAAGATAGGTACAAAAAAGAAGGAGAGACAGAAATTAGATCCTCCTCCTCCAAAAAACCAGAGAACCATGCTCTTGGATTTGGAGGTGCCTTGCATCAGGTGAGAAGCCAGTTTCTTCCCCCGGTTAAAGTGCCTTCTGGCTGCTTGTGTCTGTCGTTGGAAAATACAATTTGGCTGCAGTTTTCTCAAACTGCATCACTGAGGCAGGAAAGTCTTGTCTTCCTTGTGGAGCAAATTATACAGCCATGAGTGGTAGAAGTCAAACGTTGCAGATCTTGAGTTTTAGCGACTTCTGTTGGACCTGCAGAGGCTCAATGTTTTTCTTTTTTTTCAGGCCACTCTAATTTTAGATGTTCACAAAGCAGAGGTAGGCTTTTGGAAAGAGGCACCAGTGGCTGCAAAAAAAAAAAATAAATTAATAAATCATTGATTGCCTACTAGTGAAAACGTGTTTCATTTCATTGGCTTCCAGACACTTACACTGGAGATGTTCTTGACTTGTGCCTCTTGGGGATTTTCCTCAACTAAATGTGCAGAGTTAATTACAAGGGTTGAGAACAGCAACACCCACTTCTTTGTTGCATCCCTCAGACCGCGGCTGCCCCAACTGTCAGTCTCGACCCCCGTAGTGGCTTGGCACTATGTATGTGATATGGGGCAATCTGCAGCCAGAGACCCATGTTATTAGATAATGGCCAAATTTGCTCATTTTAAGCCGTCCAATTCTGGTCACTTGTGGCTGATCCTTCAGCCCCCATGACACACGTGTGCAGGACAGTAATGCTTCAGTCAGGCTTTCCTCCTCTGCTTTCTCCAACCCTGTCCCCAGGCGTCCCCTGTGGTTAATTCCTGAGCTTTCTGCTCCGTGTCACAATCCCAGGCCCCTCGAGTCTCCCCAAACTGGGACCCAGCCATTTCCAGCCAGGAAATCTTCCCTGCGTGCCAGCTTCACAGTGCAGCACTTATTTTCTGTTTCCATAATGTCGGACCATGTCTGAAGCTGGAAGTAGGATCAGTCTGAAGGATGCAGCTGGGTTCAGGCAAAACCCCTGACAGACTCCAGGTGCCTGCTGTCATAATTAAAAAAAACACCCTCATAAGTAAAAACCCAGTGATCCACATTGGTCTACTCAGGACAAGGTTTTAAAATCCCTTGTAATAGTAACCCATGTTCTCAAACCAAGTTTGGTTTTTGTTCTTAAAGAAAACAGAGAGTGTTTTAACAAAGAATTTCTAATTTTGAAAGGCTGAGAGTTGCCTTTCAAGCAATTCTTCCCTGGCCCTGGAACAGGCAGCCCTAAGACTAGTTGTTTTACAGTGAAATATCTTCAGTAAGAAGTATTCAGAAAAGGAACCACAATGCCTCAAGACAGACATGATTCAATGATTTCCCAAAACAGGGATTTTAAATAAATATTGCGTTACATCTTTCTGGTTTTGTTTTGTTTTTATAAGCCATCAGTAACATACATGTAGCAGCTTCCAGGAAGGATGTGCAGGTAGCGAACGCTCCATAAGAAATGACCAGGGGCTGAAAGCTCAAAGCTTCCCTCTTTCCCTGAATTACCTGGCTGGCAGGCTATAACAAACACACATGCCACCCACACACTGTTTTAAAAGAGCATTATTAAGGTTGCAAATCAATTCTTAACTCAAAAATGAACCTTAAATCATTTCCCTTGTGTGTATGAATTATATAAGTCTTTAATTAAACGAACACCTAGTATATTTTCCACCACCTCATTCAGAATGGATGGTGCTCTCCTAATTCAATATTTTGTTCTCTGCTTATTATCTGAAGTGTGACCCCAGGCCTTATTTACAGTACAAATCTCGTTCTGAAGACAGAATTATTAATTTCCTTGTGGCTTCTCCTGTGGGGTTCACTACCGCAGGATCCGAGGGCTTCACAAACATTCACTCATCAGTCTTCCCAAAACGGAGAGGAGAGGGTGCTGTCATCCCTGTTGGTCTGTCGGAGAACCAAGGCACAGGGAGAACGATGAAAAGTGAGATCTAAGGGGACATGGTATGAGACACATGACCCGATCTTGTACGTTGAGTTCAGCTGCGGTCAGGTATGATAGCTTGATAGCTGCTTCTGCAAATCAGAATCTATGATCTTATCAGATGTCTAAAAGATGAGAAATGCACGGTTAACGACTTGTGGGAAAAGTTTGGTTTCAGTGACCAAAGATCGGCTTAACAGACACCAGGATAAAAGTGAATCCGAATCAACTAATTTAATCAAGAGACCATCCTTTCTTTTCCTGCAACCTTTGTTTTCTATTCTTTTCTTACCCTTTCCAAGCTTTGAAAACACTGAGATAGCAGTACTGAAAATAAGTCTCCTTCAGGCAGAATGCTGGTTCCCAAAGCAGAGCCTCATTGCATTAATGAAGCAGGGGTCAATGGGAAATGCAGGAAGTCATCGAGTGATTAAAATCTGCATGAACACTACTTAGACGCAAGAAACCAAACTGAAGTTGCACAAGCACTCTTAAATTTGGTGTTTCCTAACCTTTGTATCTTCTTGCAGTTAACATTTTCTGTTTCATTTCCTAGGTTTTTAAGAAGGTAGCCTGAAAAAGTAGACTTTCTCCACAGGAGTTATTGTCCTGGCACCCACATGGGCCATCAGCAGGGCTGGAGTCTCCATATCACCCCCTCGGAATTCTGCAACTTGAGGTAACAGAATAATTGGGCAGAGGGAAGCTTTGGGGAGGTTGCCTAACATCTTAAAACTGTGTGAATTGTGGTTTTTCAAAAGCCTGAAACTTTGCCAGTTCTGGGCAGATTCTCACGGGGAATGCAAAAGACTCATCCCATCCATAGCAGCCAGCCGGCTGTAAAATTTGAGGTTCCCATTAAAAATCAAAGGAAATCTCCCCAGAATTTAACACCGAAAATTAGTTTAATCTTCTTTTTGGAAATGGCTAACTGTTTCACCCTAAATTTCTCCCCTCCAAAAAGGAAAAGAAAAAAAAAAAACAAAACCAGTTATAAACTAGCAACCAAAATGGAAAATTTCAGTCCCAACACAGAACCTTGGGAAAGTCACAATGAACTGAAAATTAGCGTGTTTTAATAGTGTTTGTTGGGTAATCATAAAAGTTGTTGTGACAAAGGATGTGGATATGTTTTTCTTTCACTTGGAGCCAGGGTATAATCTTAGAGATTAAACGTCACAAGAAGTTACCTTTTGCCCGTGCTTTGTTACAGTTCGCTTGCAGCCATGCAGGTGAATCCGAAAACGCGATCCTTTTATCAGGTGGCTTTATATCTCTGCTTGACTTTGTAGCGCTTTGACTGCTCTGGTTAAAATGGTGAGAGGAATATATGCCATGAAAAACCTCAGATCATTACTCCATCTATTCCCACTCCCACTCCTGGATGAGACCTTGAGTCAGCCAATTTCTTTATGGTATCTAGATAATTGGCCTAATTTTCAGAGGTGTGAAAAGATTACGACTCGCTCATGTTTGACTAGCAAAACTGGAAAATTGTACGTCTTTGCTACCCAAATACGAACTGAGTTGCTGAACTGGAAACCCCGTGACTGAAAATGTTTGACCTTGCTCTTGAAGTGCATTATCTCGCCTGAGTTGTGCAAAAGCCAATGAGAAATTTGAGTACGGTTTGCTGTGCAGCTTCACGCCTGCAGGCTGAGCTGTCTCTTGGACAGATAGCTCTATGGTAGGTCAGGAGCTAATCTATTGTTGGTTGTTGCCACTAGGATTCCTTCTATAGAGCAAATGTCACCTGCTGTAGGACACAGAGGAAGGATCAGTCCATGTGGTGCACCTCCCCGACCCCGTGAGCTGCTTGCCAAAATCACCATACAAATGAGACCTGCCCTACGCAGAGCAGACACAGCGGGGAGCAGAGGACTGCCGGGAGGCGTTCGCAGATGGAAAAGTTTAACGTCTCCCTGTGGGGTCCTATTACTCATTTCTGAACGTGGTGCTCAGACCCAGCACAGGTTGGTACGCCCGTGCTCGATGGCTTCCAGCAGCAGCTAGAGGGTGGCTTTCCCAGCGGGTCCCAACCTGTGTGCTGAGCCAGCATGGGAGTCACCTAGGAATGGCTTTGGAGCAAGTAGCTGGAGAGCCCCAGGTTGACCATTCGGATATTATTTTCATTTACATTCTTCTCATATGCCAGCTAATGATTATCTGCTGTGTAAAGCACGGCGTTGGCTGCGGTTTTTATAACTAGTAACAGGGTGGGGTTCAGACAGCATTTTTTAATGAAATTGTTTGGTATTTTTTGACAGAAATGACAATTTGTTACAAAATCCCCCCCTTTTTTTTTATCTCAGTGAAAAATAAGAAGCTCTCAAATCCAGATTAAACACATGAAGTGTTCTGAATATTTTCCCCAAGATGCCGCTTGCCAAACTGTCTGAATTTTGAGCAGTAATGGGCTTTTTTCCCCACATTTTCAAATTGTCAGCAAAATGAAAAAAAAAAAAAAAATTATTTTGCCCAGTACTAGCTGGAAGATCATTTAGACAGATGCTCTGTCGACAACATCCATAGAATTTAGCCCCTAGGGTGTTATATCTGCGTTTCTCAAGCTCTACTCTATCATAGCTTGCCATATCCTTTGGAAAAATTGTAGGTAGACCATTGAATTAATCAGGTTTACTTGATTTTTGCCCACTGGAACTGGAATAAACAAAACAAATGCTAATGTCTAAACCAGAACAACTACATGTCTCTCTGATGAATTAGGAAAGCCAAGAAGTATGTATTTTTTTAAGCAAGAACAATGGAGAGCTGACATTGCAAAAGGCCTGATAAATGATACTATATTGTTTTCTTTTCAGTGCTTTCCACAGTTGCCCACTTGTTTCAAGCCCAAAAGACCAGCTCCAGAAAAGGAAATCTTGATTTTAGTGAATACAACAACTCCCAGTCAAGCTCGATGATTTATTTGTTCACTCTATCATTAAAACCCCTCAATCTGGATGCCACGTTCTGTGAAGAGCCTTACCAGACATGCTAGGATATTTGCGAGGAGACTCATTCATGGTAGTTAAAAGCAAACTTGCACTAGCAGTGGAATATTTAAGTCATCTAGGCATCCAACAATTTGTTTCCCGGTCATCTGAGTTGGATCTGCCAGGATATGCTCTTGCAACGTGATGGAATAAAAAAGGAGACCACTATTTTAATACATCGTTGTAAGCAACCAATAAAATAGTCCATTTTCCCTCCCTCTGAAACACTCGCAAGTTTAGCTCTGTAAAGGTTAAATAATTGGTTTAACCTGATCCCTCTATGACTCTCCTCTACCTTGTGGGAAAACTCCTGTAAGATTATTGTAAACATAATTATGCTGTGTGGGCTTTTCATTAATCTAGCAAAAAACCACAAGATGACATGCATCAGACTATTTTTTCCCTTTCTGGAACTTGCCTCTACTTGCAGTTGCTGCAAGATGCTTATTTGTATAGTCTGAGCTTTTTTGCAAATGTACTGTGAACTAAATCTTCCCTGTTTTTCACATTCTGCGAATTAAACAGGAGGTGTCCCAGGGTTAATAATAAGGAGTTTAAGGCAGACCCACTTCTTTAGCCATTACATGGCAGACAGATCTCCCACCCTCCTGTTCCTCGGCTTTGGTGGCAAGTCAAGCAGCAAAATATTACTTGAGAATGTGAAATACAAAGACTGGAATTTACTTTCGGCAATGATGCTGAGCCAAAGGGCACATTGCATGTTGTCTTGGTGGCAGTGCAGACACTCGAGTTGCATATCGTTTGCAAGCTCTTCAGGTATGGATGCTCTACCTTGCCTATAGCAGGCAGCTGCCTTGCTACGCTGGTGCCTCCAGACACAAAATTACTGATCTGGGGAGAAGCAGATGAGCTGAAGCCAAGTCTGTTGGGTTATCCCAGAGCCAGCTGAGCACCCAGTTGAGGTTATTCTGCAGGGAAGCAATGGGACATCTGGGAGCCATTGGCTTCTCCTCCTCCTAAGGACTTTGGGAGAGTGCTTTCTGCTTTCTAAAGCATGCGATAAGTATCTGGTGGCTCTTTGGGGATTTTGGGTCAAGATGTTTGGAAAGCAGTGGCTTATTGTGCTGGATTTGTGGTGGGTAACAGGGACTTTTAGGGCGTGTTCATTAAACAAAGGTCAAATCCAAGGATATCCCAATTTGCACATATCTGCAGGCTAGTTGAGCTGTCTTCCTCTGCTTTCTCATTCTCCTGGGAACCACATAGGAGCATCCCAATAGCTGAAACTCTCCCACAATCCAGCAGTTGCATGCTGTAGGGCCAGTGACAAGAGAGCCACACTGCAATATAAGACCCATTTCCCCTTACTGTCTTCATCTATTAGGACAAAAAAAGAAAAAAAAGATAGTAAGACTTGGTTGGTTGCCTAAAAGGACATTTAGGGACGTGAAAGAATAGTATTTGAAAAGCTGTTTAAATAGTCCTGTTAAATATACTGAAATAATGGGTACAGATTCTTTTTCCCTCTAAAAAGAAGGTGCAGCGGGTGCTTGAATATGCATTACAAAGTGGATTTGTTAGCGTGGCCTTTCCCAGACAGCAGACCTGCACTGGCATCATCTGGACCATCAGCACGGCTGCAGACGAAGCAGCTCCCATCCAGAAGCGGCTCGCTGAGAGCAGCCCAGCACTTTCAGCGGGACTGATGGATCTGTTTAGGCGCAGCGCCGCGCTAACGAAGGCGCTCAGCTTTCACATCAGGGCTGGCTCACGTCCAGCTGAGCAACTGCGGATCTGCCTGCAGGGACCGGTGCAGAAAGCCCCACAGCTGGTCCTCCTGGGGTGGGAGCAGGGACAGTAGCCTCCTTGTTAGCAGCACCCAACGTGAGGCATAATCGGGGTCAGCTGCCTCGGTAAACAGTAGCACAGCTGCTTCTTCCAACCCTACATCGCTGAGGTCTAGCTGAAAAGCAAAAAACACTTTAAAAAAAAAAAAATATTTTTTAAAGCCTACCTTTGGGAGCCAAAGGTTGGGCTGCCGTTGGTATTGAAACAACAACCATATCGGCATCTTTAGAAAAATATGGAGATGCATAAGAGGATTCCAGTCTGCTGACACTGTTACAGCCAAGGTGGACACTTCGGGGGGGGGCAGGAAGCAAAGAAATACTGCGCTTCGGGAACTGCTTCCGCAAATCAAGATGCTTAGGTGTCCCATCAAAATCCTAAAGCCAGGTGACTCCATGGTCCAGAGCTGATAAGTGAGAATGACAGTGCCTGCAAAACAGCACAAGAGGAAAAATTGCTGTTGCAGGTTTTTTGAGAAGAAATCTTGCCAAACCAAACTAAACTCTTTTTCTGGCACCGCAACAGACCTTTTGGATAAGGGAGAAGCATAGATGTTTTATCTTGCCTCTAATAAGCTTTTGATACTGTTTTAAACAGCATTCTTAAGAGGAAGTCAAAGTAATAACACATGCCAGAGAAAAAAATGCTGAGAAACTAATGGTTGCCAATACTACACTCTCTACCAGGAAATATGTCACGAGCGGAGTTTTGTAGTAGCCTTCTGCGGTAATATTCAATGCTCTCATGAATGAATTGGTGATGGAGGAGAGAGAAAACTCATTAAACACACAGATGATTAATTATGCAGGCCTCCAAAAGTGAATTCTGAAAGTATATTCAGGGACCAGAGTAGAATTAAACTAATTTTCACAAAATAAAGAAATGACTGGTAAAAAATAGGATGCTATTTGACAAGGACAATAGGGAATATTATTAATAAAACATATGATGTAAGCCTTCTACTTGGTTTGGCTAGATTTAAATTGAATTACTGTGTTCAATTCGAGAAACGTGTAGACCAGTGGCAGAAGACACACACAAGTTCAACAAGAATGGTAAGAAGACTAGAAAACATGACCTGCAAATTGAAGGAATTAAGATTATTTAGTCTCTAGGGAAGATTGAAGGGAGATGTGACAATGGTCTTCTGATATGTGAGGAAGGGAGTAAACCATCCTCACGTCTAGCGCAGGTAGAACAAGAAGCAATAGGTTTAAATTGCAACAAGAAAGATTTAGGATAGCCTGTGGGGAAAAATGTAAACATAAATGTAATTAAGTACCGAGATGGATTGCTTTGCAGGGCTGTGGAATCGCCAGCACAGGAGGTGTTTAAGAACAGGTAAAACAAGCATTTGCTGGGAATAATATAGCTATCACTTAGCTAAGCGTGGTTTCCCACAACAGACCAGATGACCTTTCAAGGCTCCTTCCATCCTTTTCTTTTACATTTTTGAGTGGGGAGGAAGGTGTAGCATGTTAACTAGAACACTGTACGTATGGAGCAGAGTCATAACATCATCCTTATTTCTACTACTAACGTGTGACTTTGATTAAAATACTCCATTTTCCAAAATAATCTTCCTTAATTTTTAATTGCATATACTCTGAGTTATTGTGTTGTTCTTCTAAGTATCTTTGATTCAAAGATTTCTTCTGTGCAGGCATTAATACAGCCAATTATGTAGTTCCTTGTGTTTGGGACAGTAAGACTTTATGTAGGGTATAAAACAACACGAGGAGGATAGCAGAAGCTGATCCTTATTCCTTAAAATCCCCAGTATCCTGAATAATAATTTTATATGAAGACTAAAGACTTCTGTGTTTCTTTCCACTTGAAGACAGTTTTTCCATTAAAAAATTCCAGTTCCAGAAGAATGGGTTAGCTTTAGCTTCTTAATAATACTGTTCATCTCTTAGGCTACATTGCTCAGTTCTTCAGTTTCCTTTCTTGAAAATGGAATTTAACAGTATTATAATAGAGAATATCACAATATTTTATTGTTCTAGAGCAACAAAGTCAATATAATAGGTACAAAGACAGAAGTTGCAGGCCACAAGCCAGGACAAAGCCATGGTCTCTCTGTAGGCATAGTACCCTTGGGGTTTTGTAGACCTTGGCAGAGGTACACAATGCAAAAGGCTATGCATTTTTATAATATCAAAGAGAGCATGACTTTAGTACTGCAGATATATATATATGTGTGTATATATATATGCCTTAGCTTAACACTGGTGTCTAACCACGTTCCCTGGATGAACTGAGTTTTGTCCTTCTCTGTGTGATCTGGAGTTCACAGCATAAATGAAATTCCTCTTTTCTTGGGGACTGATTGCATATTTGAGTGACTGATTACTGTGCAAACAAAAAGAGATGTCATAGAAAATCCGGCCCTGAACAGTTATGAAGAGTGACTCCAAGAAGCGGAGTCTATGCCAAACGCATTGCTCTGCAGACCTTTTCCGTGGTTTCTTTTCATTTTGGATGCAGTACTGGTAGATTATACTTAGCATTTATTTTGAAACTAATTAAATGTGACTGTTTATTATGTATCTAAAAACGCAAATGTCTAATTTCCACTTTTTAATATTCCGATTTCATATTTTCCTTAGGAGATTGCTAGTGAAAGCACTTTGACCAGAAAGACTATGACACATCACCTCAAAAAAATAAAGATGAGGGTGATTTTTTTTCCCCACATTTGCAGAACTTTTTTCCATACACTGTTTTGGATTGAAAAGCCTCATCTTTGGGACAGATACCACAAGACAGCAGGATAAACCAAAATCTTCCTTGGCTGTTCTCACAGCATGTTGCAGGAATCCCCTATATCCTTCAGGAGAGAGCAGAAAACACTGAAAGAACATTTCAAAGGAAATAAATCTTTCAAAACATACTACCCCAAAATGAACCTCACCTAGAGTACCTCCCTAGACCATAGAGATGAGCAGTCTCAATTTTTCATAACAACCACTTTGATGCCCCTGTTTTTGCCTTAGGTATTAGCTGTAGGTACTGCTGGATTTTGATTGTTCTTTAAGCGTAGGTGTTTTCCTCTGACTTTATCGGTCACTAGATCAGGCCCTATAAGGACAGATTCAACTTTGTAAGAGTTTCATTAAACCACTGCGCACTGGTCCAGACCACCTCACCCGACTCTATGGCCTGCAAAGGTAAGGTATGTAGGTAGTTAGATTAGGCTCCCGTTGGAGCCGGTTGACCTCCTGAGGTCAACAGATTATGTCTCTTTTATTGATGAAATAGGAAGCACTGAAGGACTCTATACACCACCTCACTCAGGTGGGATGAACCGACCTCTGTAGTATCTGTGCAGCTGAAAGCCCAGCTCGAAGCTGAGAGACATGGTTTACGGCAGTGATCACTGCATACGCTGCTGTCTCTGATGTAGACCTACATGAATGCTCTAGAGGAACTTAAAGTTCCTCTGTAATATTTTTGCTAGTCATGCAATATTTTATCACAGAAATAAATTTCTCCCTAGTGCTGAATCCCTTTAAGATACGACAGGCCCTGTGATTTATTAATATTTACTATTTTGATTAGTTTAATACTTTAACAGATACAAGGAGGATTGAGAAGAATGACATCCAACAACAGTCAGAGATGAAAGATGCTGTAATTTAAAATAAGGAATATCATCTCGGACTCGTTGCCTTTAGCTTCTGTATTGCCTCTTAAGGCTTATCCTTTTGTGAAACATTTGCCGTAAATTAAATGCCTTCTCCACCAACTGTAAGAAGGAAAAGATGATTTTGAAACTTGTTCTCCACTGTAAGTCATACAGAAAGTGTCTGTTCAAGCTGGGTATAAGGTTGTGTAGGACCAGGACCAGGAGCTGGGTGCTTTGGGCCTACGATATCTCAGTGCTGGTCCTGTCATCTCTGTAATAATATATACTTTGAACATTTTATGCTACGGAAGGGCAACCTGTTTTGTTGGGTTGGGGTTTTTTTTAATGTAAATGCATAAAAAATTAACTGTCATTTATAATACTGACCCAGCAGAGTTTTCTGGTTAATAAAAAAAGTCCTGTCTTCCTCTAACATATTGATTGCTCTCAGGAGTAAAACTGTTGAATACTCCCTTATCATCAGCAGTGAAGTCATCTAGATTTTGCTTAAGGATGCTCATACTATTTGCTTCCAGTTCCTTTGAACCAAAATCCTTCCTGGCTATTTATTCTTCCCCTAAAACAATGCCTCCTTCAATTCTTATGCTGACATCATCTGAGGAATTCAGGATGTGCTTACAGAAATCGATGGATTAATCCTCACAATGACCCTAAAAACCAGAGAATTATTATATTTCTGACTCAGTAGAGTGGGGAATTGAGGTATAGCAAAAAAATCTTTTTACCCAAAAGACAGATACATACAGTTTTAGCAGTGCAAAGCCTTAGCAAACAGAATCATGATTTGTTTTCTGGACTTCAAGTCCATGTTCTAGCAGTAACACAATGCTTTCCCTCCCCTATGTAATACATTCCCTCTTCCGTCGAACATCCGTCCTTGAAACTCCTGCTTAGTGTAAATGTATTATAATCCTTCGTTTCAATATTTCATTGAAGTCATCCCATAAACAGACACTTTCAAGAGTAAATAATCCCATTTTGAATCAACCCCTTTTGTATGTGAGTCATTCTTCCCATGTATCATATTTGCAGTCAGACGCTTTGTGTTTTCCAGTTGAAACATACCTCTTGTCTCAGTAATTATTTAGGAATCAGTATCTGCTTTCTATATATTAGTGAGGGAAAAGCTTCCAAATATTCTCAAAAGCTTTCTTGCATTTTCATCACAGCCAGTTCAATGGCAAATCTGATTCTTATTCGTAAAGGATAAGCATGTCAAGTTTCTAATCCCAGTACAGTCTTTCCTGCAGTCCTACGTTATTTATTCAGTTTATCCCGTGTTTCCATTGTCTTCAAAAAGCACTAAATCAGGCAGGGATAGACCTGAGATTTTGGAACAGATTTTCATTGGCATAAATAGCAGTGAGGTGCCTAACTCGCAGGCAGTTCACATGGGCAAGTAATGTGGCTGTTCAAAGCCCCTGGGGATTTGAAAATCTCTTCCCCATGCCCCAACATGCAGTAAAACAACCTACTTCACACTTACTTGGAGAAAGTGTGTCTGGATGAGATGGCAGTGCAAAAGAAAGCATGTGCTGTAAACTCACCCCTGAGTTTACTTCATAACAGCTTCCCTGTGTAGACAAGCCTCTAAATATATAGGGGAGCCAAATAAATTCAGTGCATTCACCAGTCTGCTCTTTGTAGTGATCATGTTAGACTAGAGATTAGAGTTCAAAATTAAGCTCTTGTCACCCTGTTTGCAAAGTCTGGGGATTGATGTGATGCTTTCAGTGTCTATGTGATACAATACATCATGCTCCTTCTAGTACTTTGTGAAATGATTGCCTCATGTCACATCGGCCTCCAGCTTTCTGCCTTGCTCTGTTTTTAAACCCAGAGAAAAGAATTCACTTAAAGCTTGGAGTTTTGGAAAAAGCATAAGAAGAGGTGGTCAAATTCAGTGGAGTAACAGGATCCTTTTCCTGCAACCTGATAATTTATACGGGATTTTGACAGTCAGAAGGAAAATGATCTCTCTTTTCTTTTAAGCCTGTCTCTGATCTCCGACTCATTGAAGCTTTGAGGGCTTCAGGCGGGTAACTGATGTCAGAGTCTGCTCCGGGAGCACCCTGCAGCAACAGTTGTCACAGTTGTGTCTCCTTCCTGATGGAGCACCTCTCCTATGAGGACAGGCTGAGAGAGTTGGGGTTGTTCAGCCTGGAGGAGAGAAGGCTCCGGGGAGACCTTAGAGCGGCCTTCAAGTTCCTAAAGGGGGCCTACAGGAAAGATGGGGAGGGACTCTGGAGCAGGGAGTGGAGCGATAGGACAAGGGGTTTTGAACTGGAAGAGGGGAGATTTAGATGAGATATTTGGAAGAAATTCTTTACTGTGAGGGTGGTGAGACACTGGCACGGGTTGCCCAGAGAAGCTGTGGCTGCCCCATCCCTGGAGGGGTTCAAGGCCAGGCTGGACGGGGCTTTGAGCAACCTGGTCTAGTGGGAGGTGTCCCTGCCCATGGCAGGGGGGTTGGAAGTAGGTGGTCTTTAAGGTCCTTTCCAACCCAAACCGTTCTATGATTCCCCTTCGACATTAAGAGAGTATCCTCAGCTCGGGGTAGCCTCAGTGGCTCAGCCCCTCAAAATCCCCTTCTCTATTGTCACCCATGGGCAGGAAGGGCTGGGCGTGGAAGTCAAAATCAAAGTCAATTCTTCAATGCCATTTGCCAGGTCATTTTGGAACAAATGAAAAAGAAAGAAGCCCCCAACAATGCCTGAATTAAGAACAGCACAGTTTGGTATTTGGTTCTGATTTGGAGGGAGTGGAAAGTGAAACAAAACAGCAGAGGCAGATATGCAAAACTTTACCTTTGACATTAGGGTCTTGGCAGATAATGAGATCTTGCTCAGGAGAAGAGTGGGTAGAGGGGATTCGCTTTAGCTTAGAACCGAGGTTAATTTGTGTTGTTGTGGTGTTCATACATCAGAGTCCCCCTCACAATAGTTTTTCTGCACCTCAGTTTTAACTATACAGTGCCATGTAAATGTGATGATCTAAGCAAGGTTATAATGGTCCAGCTGGGGGTTGCTAGAGCCTGTTATAGGTAGGTTACGTGTTTGGTACCCAGAGCTGGTATCTGGAGGTGGTACCACCTTAATTCAGGTGGGACAGGCACAGTGTAGGCTGAAGTCACTCCTTGTAGACTGTAGTCACTCCTTGAAGACTCCTGTAGGCTGAGTCACTCCTTGTCCCACTGACAAGCAGAGGTTACGTCAAGACTTTGATTGATAAACCAAGATTTTGGTTGATCCATTTTCAACGAGTATCTTTTCCAGCAGCAAATGCTGTCAATTCCAAAATGGGAGTGCTTTGCAAATGGGTGTCCCTTTTGATGACAAATAAGTGAGAGCAACTCATTTCTGCCCAGTGCCCACACCTACTGCTTGAGTTGTGCAAACGCCACGTTGAAATCCACGCTCTGCCCAGTTTGCAGCCAGGATTTGAACCTGCACTTTGCTATTCCCCCAGCAAGTTTCCTCACTGATTGCTTGCATTTTTTGCGAAGTAGCAACTTTGACATTTTTTTACTAAGGAGTTACACCTGCCTAGTTCGAGTACCTGCGTGGAAGTTAGTCCTCCTACAACCCAACAGATGCTTACTTTGCGAGCTAGGAAGCAAAAAGAACCCTTTAGCAAAAAAGAAGAGAGTGAAGGATTTCATAAAAGTGACCCAATGAACTGTACGAAATCCGGACAAGTTCTAGTCACTTCTTCAAGGTCTGGAGGGGAACTGAAATTTGCAGATGAAACACTAGTATGACAGCTGGGACCTCCCTGCAGACGGAGCACATAGGTGCGGTGTATGGATCTCATCAAAGACAGACGCCATCGGGAGCCTCTTTGGTTTGAGTTCATTCGTGCCTTGCCAGTTCTGCTCACTTTGATGATAAAATTCCTTCTCACTGCAATTTCAGGGAAATGGGGAGAAAACACACAAAATACTTTGGAAAATTTCACTAAGGCTTTTAGGACAATTTTCTGTTGAGGAGGCAGTGTTTTGTCTCTAAGGGGGATTTGCAGTGTTTCAATCAATACTAAATAGGAAACTAAACCAACCTGTCACTAAAAGTAAAATGTTGACTCATGTTGACATTTGAGCCAAAACTCATAACAGGCCTTGGGAATAACAGCTAAGATCTCTTGCATCTGCTTCCTATCTGGAGGTAGAGGATATTAACATTTGCTTTACTTTTGACTAAGAAAAAAAAAAAAGACGAATTAGCACCAAAAAGATGAGCTTGAATTAAAAGTAACAAGTCTGTTCATATTTATAGTGTCTGTCACAAAGAAGTAAACTCACTGGAAAACCGTCAATATTTCCATAGAACCACAATGCTCATTCTTAAAACCTTTATTAATCCCAGTTGTAAGAAATCGAAGTATTCATAGTGTTAAGAGTGGTGAACTGGGGAAATGCCATGAATCCTGCGCCAGTAATATTCAGTGTTTGCAACAGTTAAAAATAACAACACACAAATTCATGGGCAAATCTGATACGGAGAAAATTTTCCTGGCCCTGTAATTGACGACGGAGAGAACTGTAACTTCTGATAATTGCAAATGATGCACATCAGCTCTGTTGAGGAGATCACCTAGTAATGCTAAAGACTAAAATATACATGACAAGTGACAAGCTGGTCACTCTTCCATAAAACTTAACATATCTCTGCAAGCAAGGCTTCCAGACTTTCAGGAAAACATCCCTCCAAGACATCTGGAAGGTGGGGGGGGGAAGGAAGCAGTCATTTCCACCAGATATTGAAAGTTAGTAAATACAGCAGATCTACTAAATTCTGGAATACATGACCGCCCAACGGTAACAAACTGCCTGTCTCCAGCCTTAGTTTTCCAAACTCCACTGGAGGTGACTGAGACAGACACTCATTCCCAAAGCTTTCAGCTGGGATGTTTTACTTAACGGGTTTTGTTGTGTGGGAACTGATTAAGACCAATGATATGATAAGGTCTGCCACTTAATTGGGAAATGGTTTGACTTAATAAATTTGAGCTCAACCGCTGCCAAGTGTTATCAGAGGGTGAAATCGATGTATCAAAAAAAAAAAAACAAAACCCACCAAACCTTCTGCTATGGAAATGGGTGACAGGATCTGGCTGGATCACAGTCTGATGGACCTAATGTGAGAATCGCACAATGAGGTTTTGTGGTTGGCATTACGCAGAGAGTCAGTCTAGGTGATCTGAATGGTGCCTCCTGGCCCCAGAAAGTATGAAACCGAGGGGTGTTTTGATCTCTTTTCTGAGTGTGCTGTTTAAAATGGCATTTCTTGTGTCTGCTTTCGCACTGTAAGTGCAAGGTATTCACTTGCACTCATATTAGTGAGCTTTTAGTTGCTCTAATCAAGATCCTGCAAACGTTGTCTTTGGGAATGGGGCTAAATATATTCATAAGCTTTTGCAGGAGCAGGCATTAATCAGAGCAAGCCTTTTTAAAAGGACTGCATTTAATTAAATTAATTATGTTTCTTTGTATTTAATTAATTCCATGCTTCAGGGTTTCCACTGGATGCCTAGAGAGGCCAGGAAGATTTTTTTTCCCACCTTTGATGAATAACTTGGCTGCTGATTTTTTGGTGTTTATTTTTCCCTATTTTTCTCAGATTCATCAGAGATTGGCGGCAGTCTGACATGGGACATGAGGTCAGGTGCACTGTTTCTTCCCTTTTGATTTCTCTTTGCTCCTGTGCTCAGGTTTAAGCCGCTCATAAGTTACAGGGCCAGGAAAATTTTCTCTATATCAGATTTGCAATAATGTTGTGCATTGGCCAGATTCCTTGGACATTTTCACCTGGCCCATGTCCTGCAATTGAAGGTGCCCAAACCATTGACGATGACTTGAGTGTCTCCTGGGCTTGTCCTGTGCAATACTATGCTTTTGAGGTTGCTTTTCTTTCTTGAGGAATAGGCTTGATTTTTTTGCTGAGTGTTGGGGAATGTAGCCAGTGATGTTTGAATTTGTGTATAGAAAAGGCCTTGGGGCACCTCCCAGGCTTAGCCTCTGTTACATCTTTACTCACAGGGGAGTAGATTAGGTCATCTAGGTGATGTCCTCCCGTCTGACATCACTGAGATGGCTCAGCATGAAGCCAGAGCTTGAAATTATTTTATGTTTGTAATTCTTGGTCAACATGCACGAAAGAAAAGACAAACTACCCAAACGGCAACTAGCCACAGGTTTTAAGGAGATTCTAATTCACGCCTCGATAAATGACAGACAATATATTTATGCAATT
This sequence comes from Chroicocephalus ridibundus, assembly GCF_963924245.1. Lineage (NCBI taxonomy): Eukaryota > Metazoa > Chordata > Aves > Charadriiformes > Laridae > Chroicocephalus > Chroicocephalus ridibundus. The sequence goes on along the minus strand of NC_086286.1, from coordinate 122,979,874 downwards.
ATAGGCTCCCATTACAGTTTCTAACAGCCACCATCCTGTTAACGGCTGTAACACTGGTGTATGGTGCAGAGCTGTGCCCGGCTGCTGTGCTGCTGAGGGAGAGCTCGGGGCAGAGCCCAGCTCCGGGACCAAGGCTGGAGCCAGGGATGGAAGGTGGGACCTCTTCATGGCTGGCATGAAAACCAGCTGGAGACCAATGCTTTTCCTTCCTCCAGGTGACAAAGGCTGCAGTTAAGTACTCAGCTTGAAAGAAAACTTTGTGATGATAATTGGGATAATAGGGTGCCCAGGCATGAATGGGGATTTGTGGTGATCATAACCAATTAGGACTGTGATAAACTACTTTGTTCAGAAGATACCTAAAATCCAGTTTCGCAGTGGATCTAATATACAGATCATAAAACACAGCTTTATTTTGTTTAAATAAAGCATGTTATTGACCAGAAGGTTTAAGTGTGGGTTTTCAGCTTTGTTTCTTTGATGTGCACCAACACAGAGACTGATTCTTCAGAAAACCCCAGAGGAGAGGTCTGCATCCAAGACCACCTTAGGTGTGAAGAACATAGGAATGGGATTGCAGAAATGCCTTAAAATCTTTCTAGGTCTGTACAGGACAAGGCTTGATTAAGACTGGGGCAACTAAGACTAGAGCCAGGGCCCGTAGGCTGAGTAGCAGGTACCTACTAGAGCCTTGGGGCTCAGGTCTATGCTCTTATTGTCCAGGCAAGGTAAGTAAGGAGACAGTATCATAGCCCCTCAGTGGTCCACCTTTCTGGGTACTTCCCTGTGGAAACCATTATTTTAGCAGGCAGCTCTTGCTTTGAGATGAGCCCAGGAGCAGGGTTAGGAATTCTTCTTTCTCAAAATCCTCCTGCCTTCAGGTAGAGAGGACCACAGAAATGCTCTTGACGCAAGTGCTCTTTGGCTGAGCTCACCAATTGGGTTGTCTTTTAAGTCTGAGTTTGGGCTGGGATTACAAATGCTGTGATGGGGCTGAATGTGGAGTGTTTCATTCTGGGGCTTGAGACCAAAGGCTGTGTCTCCTTTCTGCCAGGAGGAGGAAGGAAAATGGTTGTTGCTAGTGCACCATGTCAGGTGTGACTTGCTGCGGTGCAGGGCTTTGGTGTTCTTGGGGTTCCCTATCCTAAAAAAAGCTCCAGGATGCAGATCAAAACCAAAAAAAAAATCATACTCTTCTGGCTCAAGAGAATTTTCTGCAATAAAGGTAAGGACAAAGATTTCTCAATGCCTGGGCTGAGTGTAGAATTAAATTCCCCACGAATTAATAAACATAGAATCATAGAATCTTCATGGTTGGAAAGGACCTTTGAGATCAAGTCCAACCATACACACACACAAAAAAACCCCAAAACAAAACAAAACAAAATAAACCCAACAACCTACAATCTCTGCCCTTCAGAGCATGCCCTGAAGTGCCAAATCTAGACGTTTCTTAAATACCTCTAGGGTACTTAAAATCATCACAAAACTCATTGTCTTCAGCTGAAATGCGAGCTGAGCTGCTTCCTCTAACACAGGACAACCAGCAAGCACTTAAAAATATCCCTTGGGAAAGCAAAATCCCCGCTTGCCCACCCTTGTCTCCTGGGGAAGGTACGAGAAAGAGCAGGCAGCAGATGACAAATGCCAGTCACGTCTCTGAATGGGCTACTGGAAGGTGGTCACGCATCGTGGTGGGGACCTTTACATATGAACATACAAATATACCAACATACGATCTGTCAGCCCATCATCAGACAAACTCCATACTAAAGCCAAGGGGAGATTTTGCCTCGGTAACATAATGCCTCTTACTCACAGCCTCAGCATTCGTTGCTTTACAAGCTGTATCAGTTTTTTGTTCGATTGTTGCATTTAACTTTTTCCAATAGGTTTTAAAGGGAAAAAAAAATACAAACATTCCTTCCCTTTAACAATGCTGTCTCCTTTTTTAGGTTTGCAGCTGAGGAAGGGTGTGTTCAACTGGTGAATGCCAGTTTCTTAAGAGAACTTTTATTTAACAAGGAAAAAGAAATACACAAAAACCCAAAAAAAACCCCCAAAAATACAACAAACCAACAACCAAACCACGGGAAAACAGTCCAACACAACAAATCAGAAACTAAACAGTAATGTCAGTCAAACCAAAGAAAGGATCATCAGATTCTTAAGCACAAGCTACAGATAGAGTGAGCCAGACGCCAAACTGATTTTATTATGCCTCCACTTTAGCATAAATAGGCAACTGTCAAAATACAGCATCTTGTCATTCGACAAAGTGAAATTCTACTAAATTGAATCAAGTTGAACAGAGAGACGACTGTAGTTTAGACAGGCTCTCCCTCCCCTTCTGACATTGTGGGCCTGCTTGGCAGAGCGCTCAGGTTTCAAATGAAAGAAATGTGTTGGAATAGAGCAAGTGATGAAAAAAATGTCCTTAACAGGAACTTCATTAATTAAAACCCAAGAGGCTTGAGCTAATATCTTGCAGTGTTGGGGTGAGGGGTATGCATTACTCAGAGCTACAAACCAGGTCTATTCCCCCACCCCTTTTATCAGGACTGGTGGAAGTTTCTTCTGTAATTTAAATAGTATTCACTGTTGGAAAAGAAAAGAAAAGAAGCACAACATCAATAAAAGTCAGCATGTTGCACTTCTGCTAACCTTCGGGCAGCGTGCAGCTCTTATCATCTATAAAAATATAGGCTATCAATTTTAGGGTGTTATACTGGTGCCCATCACCAGAGTATCTCTCAAAGCACGTAAAGTAGATCAGCCCCACAGTGGCTTCACAGCTGTTTTCATGGACGTCGTGACTTCTTCTGGCATTTGAAAACCCACCTCAGACACCGCGGTTTGTTGTTTGGGTTTTTTTTTTGTGAGTTTTGAGTTTTTTTTAGCTTTCTGCAACTAGATTTGACTTTAGGCTGACCAAGAAGGTAGGTAGAGGGAGGCTGACAGGGGGCTTGTGATCATCTTGCTTGCAATGGTAGAAGAGATGGTAAAGAAGGGGTACAACATTTCCTCAAGATCAGAGGTTCCTTATCTTCTTCAGAACCTATAAGGCGGATTTTAACTTCAGGTTTTTACAGTTGTTCTGCCTGCCCTAATGCTGCATGATATTTTCCATCATTGGACCCTGTGTTCGTTTGTCTGTCTCTGAAGTTTTGCCTGAATTTTTTCCACTCCATGCATTCCTTTCAAGCTGACTTCCTCTTCAAGTGTCATCAAAATGCTTCAGCCCTTTGTAAGTACAGAGCCCAGAAAAAAATACTTGCATACATGTCAAAGAGAGTAAGTTGAGGGAAGCTAAGATCAGACAAGGAGCTGGAGGTCCGGTGAAAAATAAAAATGGGAGTAATTAAAATATGACCTCTGGGATGAAATGGCTCAGATCACATCCTGATGGAGCCTGAAAGCAAGGAGATAGAAGAGAGACTGGTGGAAAGTCACATTCCTGGGCATTATGTAGCTGCGTGCACCAGGCCATATGTCTCCTTCTGCAACCTTCATCACTTTTTATCTAATTTCAGCATGTGGTGATAACGAATTTTTGTGAGGACAAAGCAGGGACAGCCATCTTTTCAATCAGGGAGTATTTATTCATTCCAGCAAATGCCTGTCCTGTACACTGACAGAGGAACGATACAAAATCAGGGATATAAAACATCTGATTGGGAAATCTGAAATGGAGGATTTTTCCTGGGGACAATGGAAAGGAGAGGGCAGGAATTAGGGTGACCACCTAGCTCACTGTGCACTCCTTTGCAACAAAGCATCTGTGGGATTAACATGAGCTAGAAAAAGAAGAAAAGAAAGATTAAAAATTGCAGTATTGAAAAGGAGATTATAAAAGAAACCAGCCTGCTATCTTTCATTTTTGACTTTGGTTTTAAATTAGGGTGTTTCACACATAGGAGGGAGCATTTTTTCAAACAAAACCCTGAACATCTGGAAATGTCATCTCCTCATCATGGACTAGACAGATCTTCCTTCCTTTCCTTCTACTGGTCAGTCCCAGCCAAAAGTCAGAGTCCAACATCCATGCTGAATGAAGTATACGGAATAAAACATTACACATGTTACACTAGCAAACAACTGGTAGTAATCAGGCTATCGCCATCAGGGCAGTAAAAGAAAAGGAGTTCAACCCATTTGCCAAAGCAATAGGAAAATGTACCCAAGGCTATTGTAAAAAAAAAAGAAGAAAAAAATGCAATGAGAAACATCTATTTCGCTAAACAGAAATTGCTTACTAATATCAAGCCCTCTTCAGGCTAGAGGAAATAGCCAGATGTCTCACCCAGGCTAATAGCACTTTTACAGACATATTTCTCTCATGGACTTTCACCTGCACCTGTGTGGCAGTTCAAGAAGTCTTAATACAGGTGGACTGGCCATCAAATGTCCTCAAGTAACTTCTCCATCCGTTAGTTCAGGCCACGCAGAGGTTTGCATCCAAATCTAAATACCAGCTTATAAACTACGCCTATCTCTATTTAAAACTTTCCCTCGCAGCAGGCAGCAAAGCATATGTTCTTTTTCATTGTTAGAGACCAGATAAGTCTCCAATTTTGTCTGACAGGTGAAGTGAATGGCTTCTGTGTGGGATTATGTCAACAAAATTCCCATTAAGTCACTTCCTCTTTTTCCACAGACCTTTCACACAAAGATTAACTTCGTGTCTCAAATTTAATATACGTAAAGGCAAAAATGCCCCCTTAGGATCAAAGGTCTGACCGAGCATCAGAGTCAGGCACTCTCTTTTTGAACACAATGACTCAAGAAAGGAGCTACTTCACATTGACTCCCAAGACGACACCATTGGGTAAGGACAAACTTGAAATATGAATAGAAAAGCAGTAAGCAGGAAGGAAATTTTATATAAATATTGGTGAGACCAATGCTGGGATATTTCATACATATACTCCCAGTGACTCCATATTTTAAAAAAATTGGGAAAATTAGAAGGCAAATCTCAAATTACTGGAAATGGCTTTCAATGAGAAACTCAATCTGAGTCAAAATTGTTCAGTCCATGGAGTTTATCAGGAAGATAATGGAGCAGTGATGCAATTAGCGTCTGTGAAAATGTTCTCAAGGAGGAAAGACCCAGCATACAATCAATTAGCTCTTTAATCAATCACCCAGCTCTTTAATCAATCAAAGAAAGGGATAATGGGAGCGGATACCCTAAAAACTACAAATAGAAACATAACAATAGAAATGATTAATCATTATGACAAACTACAAGGAAAGCGATGAATTATTCACCTGTGGATCGTTTCAAGGGGCTATAAAACTGTGAAAGTATATTTTATCCAATACAAAAATTATGGCTTTATCAAAGAAAAATTATTGGAATCTGTAGCCAGGTTAATGTGAATAATCTGATAGGTGCACTACCACATTAAATGTCTTCTCATTGCCTTTCTGGCCTTGAATTCACTGAATCAATTCATCTACTATAGTGTCCGCCGTTCCAGCCTTGAGTATCTACGAAGCCACTGATGAAATCTTTGCACAATCAGCACACGGTTGCGGCGCCTTGGCACAGCCGAGGGATTATGGTGTTAATATCGGCAATGAGCTGCACAGATCCAGTTTAAAAGCTGATGCAGGCTTTGTATAGCTTGTGTACGTGGTGCCCGACATGAGCTAAAAAGGGGTTCGACTACCCTAGGAGGAGGCTGTTAATGCTGTCAGCCTGGGCAGATCTTCTCTCCTAACTGAAACACGCAGAGCAAACTGCTATTTATCAGCGTAAAAGCGCTGCCAAGGGAGAAGTGAAGATCTTCCCAGTCTCTCGCATGGAGCCTTTGAATTCAGGCTGTCTTCACAAAAGTAATATTAAGCGATCTGAGGAGACTGCCTCATAGTCGTTCCCAGGCTTCTTTGTGGAGTAGCTGGCAGAAAAGATGGGAGGGAAACAGCAGAGAAAGGCGAAAGATAAAAGGAAAAGTTTGAAGTGAAATGTTCCACTTATTTAGCTGACTAAAGTTCACCATCTGTGTAGAGCTGTGTTGAGAGCCAAGGAATTTGCATGTTACAGTGAACCGTTTATGAAATACACAAATATGTATATAAATACATTAAACTAAGTTTTCTTGTAGTTGGAGTTTTTTTACCAGTAAAAGACCCTAATTACACTAATGTTCATAACTTTACATAAATCACTTGCCATAAGGAATCAATAGATTTCTAAAGATTCCTGAGATTTCATAGACAGTTTTTCAGGATTACATGTAGCATACTCTTCAGCATTTCCTTGAAGCTTTCATTTCACTTCCAAAATGGAGCTTTTTTTTCTTTTTTCCTCCAAATACTCCCATCATCGTTTTTAGCAGCCTGGTTTTTAATTATTTTTTTATTGGACTGTACAATGTATATTAGTATAGCCCAGGAAGAATATCACAGTTGAAAACTTTGTACTTTACTATGCAAAGCGACCTCTTTAATCCAGCTAAACCTTTCTAACACAAAAAGAACAAAATCCTCCGGAGTGCCAGGGCACATTGGCACCTCTGTGGGTTCTAGTGAAGAAACTCACTTTCCAGTTGAGCTTCATATGTGTGAAAGGCCTTGGATTTGCAGCTCTGGAGACAAGAAGCTGGAGGCTCAGCTGGTGTAATGTAGTAGAGATTTGCATAAAATGAAGTTCTGGACCCATCTGGTCACTTAATGGCAGCATGTGTAGGCAGAGAGAGAAGCAAGAGAAGTTGCCCAGCGCTATCTTGCTCGTATGCCTTCTTTTGCAGTAGTTGTCAGTCTATCAGCATGTACAGTTGTAAGTTATTCTGCATCCTGAACACCCACTCCAATCCTCAGCTAAACTTTCTGCATTTCTTTAAGGAGATCATGATGGTCATTCAATGCTATTGAACTCAGAGAAGTTCTTTTACCTCCTCCCTGAAAATCAAGCTCAGGTTTTGGCAAATAAAACACATGGAGGGGTCTGCCCTGGGCTGGCACTTTCAGCATTTTCCCAGATGACTTGCATGATGGACAGCATAAATGTAAAGGTATCAAGAGCATGGGAGAGGCTACATGCATGCTGGAAGAGTGGACTGGGATCAGGATGAGCTGAACATAGTGGAGAAATGGTCTGAAAGAACAGGGTGTAATCTAATATACATGCAGAAGTCTAGATTGGCATAAGAATAATCAATTGGGCAAATACGAGATGAGGATGACCAGCAGTTTTGTTGGAAAAGGTCAAGACATTGCAATGGATCTGAAGTTGAGTCAATGTACATCAACACTGTCATGCTGTTGGGAAAAAAGGCAAACAAAGAGCAGCGTAGTCCACAAGGCCATGAAGCACCCCTCCTGCTCTCTTCAGCATCAGTATGTCCCCAGCTGAGACACAGCATCCAGCTCTGGCACCTCTGTTAAAGCGTAAACACAGACCGGGGAGAAGCCAGGGGACAGCAGTGAAACTCACACGAGGATGGAAGAACAGCTAGAAAATGTGACCTGGGAGGAAAAACTGAAAGAACAATTCTTTAAGAAAACAATAAACCTGCAACAGCTCCTTCTATATATTCCTGTTTGCATGCAGTGTCCATGAAACATGTTCACCTTCTTACTTTAGAAAACACACGGGAATACATTCCCCTCTACGTCCTGTCAGGGATGACTGCCGTGAAGAGTCTTGGGTCTCCTCAGTTGGACTCCTCCAAATTTGGGATCGACCTCCTCATCTCAAGGCTTTAGACAGCTCCAAACCTGTCAGCCAGCAGGTCGGGGCTCTCCACAGCCAGCTGCCTTACAGCTTCTGGATGAGGAGTTGGCTGGTCCCTGGCTGCTGTGTACAAAATAATCTGGGTTTAGGCATCAACACGTAGGTGAGCTCTTCCCTCTGTGGAGCAATTTCTTAGCAGCTAAATTACAAGAGCTCTTATTTGCCTTTAACTCAGACAGCAGGAAAGTAGTCACCTACAAGATATAAATGCAGATCCATTGCCTATTTAGCTCCAGGAAATGGCAACTGCTCATTTTTAGGGCCTTAAAATTAACTGTAATAAAACATATACTTTCCTAAAAGGAGCTGTGTAGACAGCAGAGTTGAAATAGCATCTGTCTGAATACACAAAAGCACAGGTAACTGGGATCCAGGCTCTGCCGCAGGTGTACCATTTGAACTAGAATAGCCATTGATGCTCGCTGGCTATGATTAATATCCGTGATTTACAGAACTTCCTCTGCACCGTGCAGGGTGAAACAGGAGAAGGTTGCAGGACCATGTACTCTTCCTTTGCATCTCTTGCTGTTGTACTAAGTTAATGCACTAATGATAAAAGCTAAAAAAAAAGGTACATTTTCATAGCAGAATATTTGACGTAGCAAAAAGTAGCTTCCGAAGCCTCAGTCAGACCTTGGACAAAGCAGAAATATCATAGGCTGTATAAATATTTGATTGAGGCATTCATTAAAAACACACAAAAACACACACGCACACACAAAGGAATGTACACTTCATATGAATAAGACTTGAGCAAGCAGAATTTATATTCTGTCAATATTCATGCATGTACACACTTTATCTACGGATGAAATTTTTGTTTGCTTGTGTTCTGTTTATTTTTATGAATCCAAAACATTTTAGCTAAATAAAAATAAATAATATCTTTGCTGGGGATTTTCTCTAGCGCCATGAATTACAAGGAAGTCATCTAAGAGTTTTCAGAGAAAATAATGTGCACCGTCAGCTATGGGCATTCGTAGCTGCATCCGTTGTGCAAATAACTTTGTCTAAAGCAGTGAGTGTACAAACACACCATGTGAACAGAGGCTCCACATTGGGTAAGTTGCGGACACTGCCATTTGAAAACCTGGCCAGGGCTGATGGGTGAGTTCAGAAACATTTGCAAAAATTATGTAATAAGTAATCACGAATATGGAATATGGAATAAATTCGAGGGTCTTTAGGCAATATCTCCAATGGAAAACTTCCCTTTGAGGTGAGCGAATATTGGATCAGACCTTCAGTTTGTTGTGGTCACGATCAATGTGTGCAATGAAGGCAAAGTCAAAGGAATAATTTTAAAAATATGTTGAACGAATCATCTGAAGGCATTTCAAAAACCGAATAAAGGTGAAATTTGGAGGAGAAAATACATTGTCTTGTCTCAAATGTATCAAGCGTATTCACCCATCCACTTTATGGGTAGATGTGTGCATCTACACACACGCATACATGCACGCACACATCTACATGCATATAAATAGTTTTATGGCAGGTGTCTCCAAATGGCAGTGTTCCCACAGAACCTCCAATTCTGTTTCTTGGCATGCAAGCAGATTTTTCTGCCATGTAAAGACATGCTGTTACGCTGTTGTGAGTTTTAATTTTCTGGCTAATTGTTGACAGGAGATCATGAAATCTCAGGGCACCAAGTCAACCCTGAGACTGCAAGGGAAAGTGAAGAGCCTAGACACACTTAGACGTTCTTAACAACCTGTTGAATCTGAACTTTTGTCAACTCTGGCCTTCACTCTTTCCCTGAGTCTGTGACTGGAGCTGTTTTCCATGTTGAGACATCTTGGGAGCCAAGAACCAGCATGAAAGGAAGGATTTCTCTGCCCATCCTTGTAATCCCCTCTCTACAGGAGAGGTGCAGACATCTAAATAAAACAAATTGCACTTTGTGTGTCACCAGACTCCTCATCCATCATGCTGCTTAGTCAAAGTGTGTGTATATATGCCTCCACTGAGCCATCTATGGTGGAATACCTGAGCGAGCAGGAGGGATTGCGATGTCTGTCTGGTTTCTAAGAAAGCAATGGACTTCCAGCCTAGCAAAAGAAAGCGTTCAGATTAGAACACCACAGCTCTTTCTGATTCATTGCCTTGGAGAAGTAAGAGCAGCTTTGGCATATACCCCTGTTATTGTGTGCCAGCTATGAGAGAAGCCACACTGAGAACCCTGGGGCCTTTGCACTGTAAGGAAAAAAAAAAAATCCACCGCAGTAATTGCTTCTTGTTAGTGCAGCTCAAACCCACAGACTGCAAAAGGTTAAGCTTTTGGTATAAAACCTAAATAGAGTTTGTCATGTTGGTCCCACATAAATACAGTACTCTACTGTTTAGTTTGTTGTTTAAATCCTCCTCTTGCCAGTGCCTGGGCCTTCTGCAGATGTCTGAACATGGGAGAAGCTTTCTGGTGTCAAATTCATTTTGAGGCTAGCCATTTATTTTACTTTTTGTTTTGTTTTGTTTTGCTTTGCTTGTTCCTTTTTTTTTTTTTTTTTTTTAATTCTCAGTCTGTTCCCTGGAATCAGCCTTCCAGGTTTGCCATGCGGAAACACAGGCAGGCACAGGCTCATGAACCAACATCGTGGCCACTGACCAAGGAAAAGGTCAGGTCTTCAGGACGTGAGCCGGTGGGCTCATGTAAGAGCGCTTGTCTACGACGGGAACACCTTCACCGCGGGAGCACACCCCAAAGTGCTATGACAGGGCTCTGGGCTCTCACCAGGGCTGCCACGGAGAAGCCACAAGCCCAGCATCATCTGGCCTTTGAAACGAAAGCAGATTTCTCAAGCATTGCTAATACCTTCCCCAAAGCCTTTCTGCGCAATTCACTTGGGGAACTCATCGCCACTAGATAGAATTGAAACCAAGGTTAAACTAATATTCAAAATATGGATGCTGAAGCACACCACAGAAGCATCCAGAAGTGCCTTAGCTTGCATAAAAATATGCGCATATGGAAAGCAGCACTGATTTACATTCTTAACAGGCAAATTTCTGCGGTCTACACTCATTAACAAATTTCCTTAAAAGGCAGTGAAACAGTTAACCCAGGCTACAGCTGCCTGCAGAAACTGTGCATAAAAATGTAAAAATGTTGTTTTCTTTCTCTGTATCAGCTTGTGTCCCAATGAACTGCTATAAATTATTCTGCAATACAGACCCTGAGTAGTACAGTTAAGCTCATCTCAGATAAGAAAGGTTTGTTGTTTGCAAAGATGTCATGGTTATACCCACAGCAATAATGTATCTCTAGACACAGGAATCTCAGCCTGCTCGTGTGAATCCTCGTGACTTGCTACAGTGGGAAAATATCAGAGTTAAAAACGGGTCAGAAGATGTCGAGTTAGTGATCAGCAACGCAGTCTCCTGAACTAACCTCTGAAAACCGTCGTACCAAACTCAGAGGTGAAACAAAAGTTCGGCTTGAGCCCTTTCAGCACAACCCAAACTGTGCTGTTCAAGCCATACAGGCAGAGGGAAAGCATTTCATAGAAACTTCTGTAATTAAAAGGTATTTTCATTTAACAGACTTTAAACAGCTTCCGTTTTCCAATGACAATTCATTTTTGTGAAGGACCTTATTTAAACACTTATCAGTATGACAATTAGGATATAAAACCAACCTGAGAGTGAATGAGATCTTTAAAAGCAATTATTTTGCTAATGGTTAAGACAAGAATTTCCCTAATCATTGTAATTAAAAGTACATTGTAAAAAGTGAAATAAAACTAATAATATTGGCAATTGTGCACCCACAAAAATGTATCAGACAATTTGCCCTTCTTTAAAGTAAGCAATTTAAAGAAATTTGTTCACCTGCTCCGTTCTTTTGCTTGAAGCTATTAAACACTCAGTTACACTGATTTGAGATTGCGATCGTGTCTTGCGTGTTGAAAGAAGAAAATGTGTTAGATTAGATTTACTCTGACTGTGGAGCGTGGATCACAGCTGCTTCCTATTCACTCTAGAAGGAATCTGAAATAATTCCATTAAAAATCCTTTTACGAACATCAAACCTGATCCAAGCGTCATTTATAGGGCTTTCTCCAAAAGCTTATCTCCATATCTACCTGCTGTCGACATCCCTTCTCAGATTCGTGGCTTGTCACCTCTCCCACTCTACCTACGGGCTGCCCATTGGACTTGGTTTCATCGAGCATGGCCGATATTCTCTCTAGCATCTCTGTTGCTGGTCTCTGCTTTGGTGGTGGGTTCTGTCCCTAATTCCTTGCTCCTACCCTTCCCATTTGTGTCTCCTCCCCATTGTGGGGTCTTCCCTGCCTCCCACTTGTGGGGCTCACCCCCAGCTGCTTCTAGCTCACCCCGGTTGGGTGCAGAGACTCTTGTGGCAAGCCCAAGACTTGGCCGATTTCCCTCGTACTTGGTTCATGTTCCTGTAACTTTGCTGACCTTCCAGCTAAATAATTTTTAGCTATTTTCAGACAACTTTATGTCCTGATATTACCCAGCCCTTTAGTGCAGCTTTCCCCCGCTTCACATTTGTCTCACCATCATCCCTTTCGTCTCCCTTTCCTCTTGAACTTTCTCCAAGTCAGATCTCACCAGTGCTTTCAAAGGTGCAACCAACGCAACCTTCCTCTTTCCTTAGGTGCCATTTTCCCTTGCTCCCTTTCTATCTCACAGCAAGCTCCTTCCTTCCTCCTGATACAAACAGGGACATTCCTGTTCCTCCTTGTATTCCTACTCCACACGACATCTTCACAGTTACTGTCCCTTGTTTCTCTGAATTTTTCACTTTCTTCTCATTGTTACTGCATTTTCCTCTTTCATACCACTCCTTAAAACATTTTTCTCCCATTGCACCTCCAAAGATGCTGGTCAGGATTTGGGGTACCAGCATACTTTGATTACGGATTGTCACACTGAGTAGCAATTGTCTCCTTCCCTTGCCATTGCCGTCCACAGCTTCTTGCCTCGTGCCTACTGCTGTGGTACAAGATCCTGTTACCAACACTTGGAGAGTCACCACGACCCACTGAGTCACCAGCGGGGCCCGTGTGTAAGCCGTTAGCCCTCGGCAAACACGATGTAAGACAGCTTAGGTGGTAACTTTGTTAACACAGCGTCTGTATTTATACAGCTCCTTGTTGGGGACCTGACCCTAGAGTTCAGGTCTCCCAGGGGCTAAGACACTATGACTAATAATAATACTAATCCCATGAATATCAGCAAGGGAATGTTTTTGATTACAATGCAGATGCCAATGTTTGAACACTGGGTTTCAAAATCTGCCTGCATTGTAATTTAAAAGAAATGGTGATGCTGTGGAAGGCCCTTTGACCCATCTCTACTTGCTCCCAAAGTGATGTGAAATTCATCCCCTGCAGAAAGGCAGTGCAATGAGCCAATTAGACCCCCAAGACCCACAAAGGTTGAGTTATGCCCAGGGAGCACCTCCATGTTATGAAAGTACATTGCTGCAAAAAAGCACCTTAACTCTGTAACAGTCTCTTTGAACACAATATAAATGCTACTGTGGACCACAGGGGTTAATCCATTACAACAAGGCAATTAGATTTAGTGACTGTTTGGAAGATAAAAGCAGCGAGTCATAATCAATCCTGAGAACCCAGACATGATAAATTTCTATAATTTCCTCTTACTTCATAGATCTGAGCATGACAAAGCGAGTTAGGGTGGAGTGGTTACAGTCCCATGTCAGAAATGCAAGAGGAATTTTATTTTTATTAAACAAGTTACTTGTGAAAAAGGAGTCTTTCTCTCGCTCTCTTTCTGGCAATCCCATTCCAGATGGTGATACATTTAGCTCTCAAACATTTTGTAGATACCTCTTGCTAAGCTTTGAATGTCAGCTTCTGCAGGGAGATGCAAACAAAGGTTGTTTTTTTTTCCTGATTCTGCTACAGAATTGAAGAATTTTGCTACTTCAAATTGAAGGTCTCATTCCCCATCTTCTGGGTAAATCCTGCCCAGGGTGGTTATGCTCTCCTTACAGCTTGTTTTACCCACAGCGGCTAGTGGGAAAACATATTTTCAGTCTTGCGTAGAGGTGGTATTAGCGCTATGCACAGACAGAAGCTTCCCAAGCTGAATTCAAGTAGTGGACCAAATGATTTCTGCCGCAGCAAGTGGCAAGGCCCCAGTCATTAGCTGTTAGGATGCCCACAAAGCCAAAACCCCAGGCCAGTATGAAAGACACACTAAAAAGAAAGCCTCCACAGTCGTTTGAATTGCGCACACATCAGTCCACTCTGCAGCGCAGGCATCTGACCTGGCTGGAGGAGGGTCCTGGCTCTCTGACAATGTCCTCCAACAACCTGTGTGTTGGCATAAATTAGATACGCGAAGTTGGATGCCTGCTTGGCATAACTCCACGGAGCTCGCTGCACGGTGATATGCCGACAAAGCAAAAGATCTTGTTCTCATAGGATGTGAGTATCGAGGCGATGCCCTTGAAATGGTGATCTCTGTGCAGAGTCACTGCTCAAACTTTCCCTGGAGACCCGAGTTGGAGAAAAAGCAGTGCAAGTGCAAGGCACGGCCACCCCACGCAGCACGGCTCCTCTTGGCATGAGCTCGCTGGAGCCTGATAGCAGCTGGGGGGCTGAGATTCCATCACAGATAGTGGGACTTATCTCACCCAATTTTGGCTCTCCAAAAGTTAATGACCTACCTAACCTACGCAAATCATTGAGATTCCCTTTGCTCTCAGGAGGAAAAGATCAGGGAGGGATTAGGATCAGGAGCAGGGAGAGATTACCTAAAATATCCCTAAATAGGGGGGATTAGTGGCCTCTGAAGGTGCTAACCATGCAGAGAGACTAAACAATTTGTTTAGACAGGAAGCTTAGCTTTTAAAGAGCTGAAGTTAAGTGAGATAAATACAACTTTTTAAATCTGTACCAAGCTAGAGACAAAAAACAAGTTCAGGTACCTGGAATTCTTTGATACACCCCTCAGGTAATTTGTCTCTCGCTCCCCTTTGTCTCTTTTTCCAAGAGAAAGCTCCAAATTAAGCAGGTTGGGCAGCATCTAGGCATTGTCCCGGCCCTTTGTAGAGATGTTAGTTCAGAAGGACCAGATAGGAATTCCCAGGAAGAAAAACTGTCCCTGGTGGGACAACCCTACCTTTTCCTAGAGGAATATTGGCAAGTTGTCTTCTTCAGTGAGCCCACAGCTCAGCGTCACAGGAGTAGAATGCCAACCAAAAAGGTGACACAACTCGGAGAGTAAATGAGCTGCAACCCCCTTCTCTCCCCACCCAGCCATCACACCCAGCGACGTGTGTCCGCTGGTGGCATTTGGGTCAGGAGGACTGGGCTCGAGCCATCATTCAGTGCCTTAAGTGACACGTAATCCCCCGTTTGACGACTGGCCTGCATATCTGTGGTGATGTGACCAGCTAACTGCAGTTCAAGCATTCCTCTGCTGTGTGCAGTTTATTAGGGCTTTCAGCATTTTTTCTTATTAATACAAGAATATGTGAGGAGGAAGAACATGGTAGCAATTAAGCGCAGCCATGAATTTTACGAACAGTTTGCTGGAAACCACATTAACGACTTCATCAAGGTTAAGTGCACACATCAGCCCAGCAATATTTACTTTTAAGAATAAATTTAGTGCTCAGGAAAGATGCCCAGCTGACAGCCCTGAGGACCGAAGCCCTCTCCTAGCCACAGGAAAGATATCGTGGAAGCAGTACTGGGATATACCTCACCGCATTGCCATGCACACACGGGCCTCAAGCCTGTTTCAGAAGGGTCACCTCTAAACTGGCAGAATAATTCAATATTACATCCTTTGCTGCTTATCTGTATTTGGAAGAGGTTCCCGTTTACGCCAGCAGTAATAGTATCTTTAGTGCTACAGTAACCAGAGCCTGGATTCTCTTCCAAACTGCAGCTGAAGAAATCAAATTACAGGTCGCCGAGAGTCAGCATCATTTCGACGTATCTCTTTGCCTAGCAGGAACTTGAGGCTCTGAGCTGCCTATGAAGCTAATCATTGTTGTCTATTTCCTAATTTTTTCCAACACATACCTTCCTGCATTTTTCCAAGCTTCCCCTTGAGTTTGGAAGAAGTTTCCCCTAAGTATCTGCAAAACCTACCCTATTTTCATTACTTTGGTTCCTTTCTTAAACCTCTCCTTTGGCATAATGTCTAAAGATGGACAACTTAAAAAAAAATAAAAATTATCCCAGTCCCTATCATACTGACCAGCAATGGCTCGGTGGCTTTTACTCTGGGGCTATCCCTTGGCTTATTCTCATGCAGCTGGTGGCTCATGGTCAGCTCTATCCCGCTGGACGATTTATTCCAGCCCTGAGACATCAGACACCTCCCACTGCATTGGCATTCCTAAAAGGGGGATAGTCTCAGACTACTTTGATGAATGGCTGGCTTTTGAATGCAGAAAAGTTAATTTTTTTAGACTATTGGCTTTTTAATGGAAGAAGCCTCTTTTAATGCAGTTTGTGCAGAGAGCACAGAGAGGTCCAGGTCTCCTGCAACAACAACAACAAATATTTCAGAAAATCCCAACCACAAAATTCATATCCAATTCAGGATTCAAACACCCATAAATTTTGTTCTTGGTTATGAAATTCAGCTCAGATTCTCATTACAAATGATTTCTAAGGCCAGTGTCATAGCTGGACCCCGGCCATTCTCTGCTAAGAACTGAATCACTGCACATAGAAAACTGGAAAATTCTCTGCTAGGAACTGAACCACTGCACACAGAAAACTGGAAAGTTCTCTCAATCTGCAGACTTGTGAGGGTCCACTCTGTTCCACCAAATAGGTCACTGATGAAGATGTTAAACACTGTTGGCCCCAGTATAAACCCCTGGTGCAAACCGCTGGTGACTGGCCTCCAGCTGTATTTCATGCCACTGATCCCAACCCTTTAAGCCTCACATATTATGTATACATTATTCTTTTCTCACCTACATTCTATATCGCAAGATACTGCAAACACTTACATATATATATATGTATATCTACACCAGTATATGGCTGGCTTTAAAACTGCATATAGGCCTGATCATTTTGGAGTTAGTCTTGTGTGCAAGCCTGTACAGGATCAGAACTTTTAAAATAACCTATTTGGATCCAAACAAGAAATATGCATCTGACCTCAGAATGCCGGGCATCTCACAAACGTAGCTGAGAATTATGTGTGTCAGGAAACTTACAGGGAGAAAGATTAGAAATGGAAACTATGAATATTTAAGTGTCTCCTTGGGTTTTTTTAATGTAAATTTCACTGAGGCCCATCTCTTCAGTCCATGTTTTTTTTTTAAACATTTCCATACCTCTCAAAGTATCTAAGGTATGTTAATAGCCAGCTTTTATGCAACGCAAGCAAAACTACGCCGTTTCAAGTTATCAGAGTTCCTGCTTTGCAAAATTGTCACCTTCCCAGGGCTTTGCACTTATTTTTGTTGAGAAGCAAGGTCTCTTCCTGCATCTTTTCTGAATTAAAAGCGGGAGGGCAAAGGTGGGTGATGAAACGTGCTGTGAGACATAGTTATATATGAGGAACCATGGATGTAATGTGTGTTTTCATAACGTTCCCAGCAGCAGCTGAACTTCCACTTCAGAAGAGCTAGCCTTTCACGTCTCTTTTTTTCTATGGGAGGGAAGACTTCCAGAACTTCTGTGTTTAGTTTCCATATCATGCTTTTGCTGGAAATGTCCTCTTTCCATACAGTACCTCTGAGTCATGGCTCAATGGGAATGCTGACTATAATCTCCTCTTGACATTAAGATGTTGTTGAGCGACTAGAGGATATTTCAAGCACTGGAATTCATGTTCAGCCACATGTTTGGGCTGACAACCAGTTAAACCTTGCTAGACCAATATTTTTCTATGCTGTTAGTTTTTATACCAAACAAGGTCTGTAGTAACTGGATGCCTCAATTGAGCAAAACTGTTTACAAGAAATAAATCACTCCTGGCATTAAGAAAACACAAGGCCCATGACTCGCAAGCACAGCATCATTCAGATCTTTATTTCTCATAAACCTAACCCCCAAACATGTGTATTCTCATACACTGTGACTTGCGCTTTGAGTTGTGGTCAGTGCATTTCCATAACCCTTTATTATCATGCTTACCTAATCTTGTAGCCATATTTAGCTGCAAATTCACAAGACACCATTTCACTGCTTAGAAAGGGAAAAAAAAAATGCAGCTGAAGACCCGACACAAAGCAGGCATTTTATTTGCTTAACACCAAGCCTTAATTCTAACGCAAAACTTCCAGTGATGCATGAGGACCAAAATTTGGCCCTGAGAACGGTGTGCGGCTTGTGCAAGCCACTGGTGCGCCTGAGTTTCGGATCCTCTTTCTACAGACCCGCAGCGGATATGAGTTATTACAACTTCTAGCTTGGCTTTCCGGTCTGGAGGTTCCTGAGTTGCACCATGACGTGTCAGGTGAGCAGGACTCGTCTACCACCACTTGCAAGGCTGTCAGACCTCAGCGCTGCTGCAGACGAGCTTCCTCTGAGCGGAGGAGGAGAGCAATTCCTCCCCGTGTCTTGGAACTTGGGTTTTCAGACAAATTTCAGACCAGTAGGTGGTTGTTCTGTTCCGTTTATGGAGCGGCACCCTCCGTTCTGCAAGGCCCAGAGGGCAGCTGCTGAAAGCAGAGCGCACTGAGAAAACCACTTGGAAGAAAAAAGGGAAATGGAGCCCAGCACCTTGCTTGCTTCCCTCTCCATCACAGAGAGAAGCAAGCAGAGTGCCGGACCAGAACTGCATGTCAACCTCAAAGCCACAAGATGACATCCCCACCAGTGTCCATTTTTGCATCAAACTCTCCAAGCAAAAATGACTGGATACAACCACAAGGCCACCTAGATCCCTCCACCTTGCAGAGCAAGGTCAGACCCTGCTGGAGAGGCTACAGAGACTGACACTCCTTGGAACAGATTTTTTTTTCTGAGCTGCTAGTTTCTCGTCTCAGATAAAATTGATATTCAATCCTCTGTGTGATGCATGTAGTTGTTAGTTCCTCTTTTATAACGTAAGGAAAACAGTACTTGCATTTTAATGCCCGTAATCTCATCTCTCCAGACAGTTATCTTTTAGCACCAGAGCCTGCTTCTTCCTCTCTTTCTATACAACATGTAGTGCAAGAAGACCTTGATTTTTGACTCAGGCCTCTCATTTCCTCACTGTGGAAAAGAAAAAAAAAAAGTTATTTTGAGACTTTAATTAAGTTCCCACGCTACAGAACTTGAAAATTCTTTTTTCTCATCTAGGTAGTAAAATGGTATCAAAACCAGATAGTTGCTGCTCAAACATAAAGTGTTTTAATTAAATTATACGTGTTACATGCTTCATTGCTTTATGAGCATTGCCTCTGTTTTGAAACATTTTGTCAAATGTCCTGGTGGTTCTCAGCCCTTTTTACTAACCCTGTAGATACCGATTGCAATCAACAGATGAGGGGTTTTTTTCTCAGCTTTTAATAGAAATAATTATGAAAACTCTCAGTTCTGCAGACAAACTAACAAAAACCTTTGTCGGCCAACTTCAAGAGTGTGTGTGCAGAAATTTTAGTTACTCTAGGGAAGGTGACTGACTAGTTTTTAACTGTGATACTTCTGGTTCCAAAAGCATGGCTTACATCTACATGAGAGACAATTTTTCTCTCTTGTTTTCAGTTATTCAGTTAATTTCAAACTGTTTGCCAATTTTCCCAGTCTGGAAATGGCTATTTTAAGATGCAAGTTACCAGATAGGCCAAAGGCTCCCATCCAAAACAACTATATTTATAAAAACAAATTAAATGGAGTCAGGCCCCTTTCTCTGGTCTTGAGGGCAAATGGCACGGCGTAGCTAATGTCTTCTTCTCCCTCATTCCCCAAAACCCCAATGTGTCCCTGTCTGCACTGCTTATGGGGGACACCACGCCATGTCCAGGCAGTAGAGACCAGGTGAGTGCTTATTGGCATCCATCAAAAGCATGGGGAGATTTCTTTTGACCATATGTTCCTACGTCCGATGAGGTGGATTTTGAATCAGCCCCATGATTGGACAGAATTTTAAGGAAAAGTTGCTCCATCGTAGCTTGGGTATTCTGACCAGATTCTGGGTCTGAATTTGTAGTTCTGTACAGAAAGACTGGGGCTGTGTCCTGCACCAACCTCCTCAGCTCTGAAACTGCCTGATCAGTTCTCCTCTGTGTCAGACACATTGCTGGGATGGGTGATGCTGGGGTGCCCAAGCAGGCCTGCTTAGGGCATCCAGGAGGATGTCTGAGACCAAAATATGGACTCTTAGGACAAGGTGAGTCTCTTCTCCTAAGTCATGGAATCATAGAACCATAGAATTGTTAGGGTTGGAAGGGACCTTAAAGATCATCTAGTTCCAACCCCCCTGCCATAGGCAGGGACATCTCCCACTAGATGAGGTTGCTCAGAGCCCCGTCCAGCCTGGCCTTAAAAACTTCCAGGGATGGGGCTTCCACCACCTCTCTGGGCAACCTGTTCCAGTGTCTCACCACCCTCATGGTGAAGAACTTCTTCCTAACGTCCAGTCTGAACCGTCCCATCTCTAGTTTTAATCCATTGCCTCTAGTCCTACCATTACCCAACATCCTAAAAAGTCCCTCACCAGCTCTCTTGTAGGCCCCCTTAAGATACTGGTAGGCCACTCTAAGGTGTCCTTGGAGCCTTCTTTTCTCCAGACTGAACAACCCCAACTCTCTCAGTCTATCCTCATAGGAGAGGTGCTCCAGCCCTCTGAGCATCCTCGTGGCCCTTCTCTGGACACGTTCCAGCATGTCCGTATCTGTCTTGTAGTAGGGGCTCCAGAACTGGACACAGTACTGCAGGTGGGGTCTTGTGAGAGTGGAGTAGAATGGGACAATCACCTCCCTCCACCTGCTGGCCACGCTTCTCCTGATGCAGCCCAGGATACACTCAGCTTTCTGGGCTGCTAGTGCAAATCTCATCTAATCTAAAAATGACAAATGTCATCTAATATTTGCAGTAAAATGCACCTGACACAGGCTGAGTTTGAGTGCAGAAGTTTAACTGAGGTTAGTTTTCCAGCTTTTTGAGATCTATGCTCGTTTTGATTATTGAATGAAGTGTAATATTAGAGAAAGTAACCTATATGAGGAGCCTCCATTTTTTGTACTTTGGCTATGGACCATCCCCTGTCCATCTCTTTGCACGGACCCACAAAATGTCACTTTGGAGCCCATTAGTGGAAGAAAAGGTGACTATTGCTGTCCCAGGCTCGCTCCCATAGCCAGAGGAGCTGGGCTCCCCATGTGGGCCTGGGTTTCAGCTTGGTGGGCAGATTTCCAGGCTCAGTGGCAAGTGCAGCAGGTAGATCTCGTGAGGCTCATGATGGGAAACTCTGCATATCCAGTGATTTAAGATGTCTTTGAAGTCTCAGCTGTGAATAATCATAACATTTCCACAAAATTGACATAAATTCTATGGCGATTATACTCTGTTCACCTTGACTGTGCAGCCAGAGGTACAAAGCCGTGGCACCGAGTGGCAAGTGTGCTCGTGAAATTGGATAGTCTACGCTGTAATTTGTAAAACTGGAGCGTGTGTTTGGCTGTTGGGTAAAATTGGAACAGCTTAACTTTGTGTCATCAGTGCTAATAATATTAATAACGCTTTTTTCCTAGATGGCCATTTTTGCCAATAATCCTCAAAGTATTCTACAAAGCTGACAAGTATAATTAACTCTAGTTTATAGGATAATAATTTGAGGCACAAAGTGAAATTTCTGGTATTAGGAATCACAGTCTGAGTTTTGCATGCCCTGCACACCAGACTGCTTTCTTGGTCTGTCCACATTTTGGACCAGCAGATTCTGAATTCATGTCTTTTTCTACCATAATGCCCTTTCAATATCGTATGCATGATATGTCTCTATGAAGGACTCGCGCTGATTGGTAAAAAAACCAATTTATTGTTATCGGAATATTGGTTTACTTCCAAAGCCCTGTGAGAAAAACAGGTGAAAAGAAAGGAGGGCAGCTTTCTGAATGCAGCAATATCACTTGTGAGGTCAATTTGCCTTTTCTAAACCATCCAACTGTCCCAAGAACCATTGCTCTTTGGAGACAGTGGAATAGGAAAACACAACACATAGACAGATAAATTACAAAAGCAATTAGCAGATATGAAACACTCAACCAGCTCTACTCTAGATGCTCTAGATGCTCTAGATACTTTAGATACTCTAGATGTGTTAAAGTCTAGATGTGGCACTTCAGGGCATGCTCTGAAGGGCAGAGACTGTAGGTTGTTTGGTTGGACTTGATGATCTTAAGGGTCGTTTCCAACCATGAAGATTCTGTGATTCTGTGATACTCTTTCTGTAAGCTCAAGTGTTGCCTTCACCCTCTCACATAGCAGTAAGTAGGAACAGCGCCAGAAGTACTGGGTTTAAAGGTTCAAACACTTCCTCCTCCCCTGCCCAATGAAGAAGAGAGATATCCAAGATATTTCCAAGGCAAATTATAATGGAGCCAACCACAAGAATGTCCTGCCGTTTCACAGTGGCTTGTACCAAGCCGGTCTCACTATTTTCCCCATGGAGCAGAGCAGAAGAATCACAGCGTGGAGCACTTCAACCTCAGCCCCGTCAGCCCCTTCCAGCCTCAGGAATCTCAGGGTAATTTATGACCAGCTGCCCTCTGTCTCTGTGGCCACCTAGGTAATTAGCAGTGTACCGGAGTGGACTTGCTAAAGGGTGAGAGCCGTGCACTTTGGATCACCCTCCATCACGGATGCACAGATCTCTCGGTGCCAAGTTTGCGGGTGGACATGTCATCTCCATGGCGCTGCTCCACCTTTGAAATGGACCACTGGAAACCCGGGAGGACTACACCAGTGTTTGTGCCTACTGTCTGACACCTTGGCTTCCTCTAGAGATTTTCAAGACCTTTCTTTTGGCTTTGTTAGAAGTGGTTTCCAGTTCAAATGTCTCATTTTTAACAATATCCTTCATCACACAGCTGTTGGGGGATTAGTGGAGATCAGACAGGAAGGGCAAGAGCCACGAAAGGTCTTGGGTGCTTAACTTGTCCTCACTATCCCTCTAAGCTCCTACGAAATCCAAATCCCTGCCTTACCTCCCACATAACCTTGGAAATGCCTCCAAGGCACCATCAGCTGTATTCCCTAAGTTTGCCCCAAATCCTTGTTCCTGACGCTACTAAATAGCAAAAAGCCTGACCTGTGCTGCATCTCTAAATCCTTCCAATCCTCTTTTAAGTGTACACCAGCATCTACGCAGGAATACACTTACCATTGGGGAGGAGACGAGATTAAGGAAACTCTACCCCTCCTTTAACACCGCTTGGTGCGGCACATACCTCTGTGATAGCACTGGGAAGATGATGGCAGGTGCACGGACCCTCACCCGCAGAAGAACAGCATGAACCCTTAGCTCTGCACCATTATTCATAGGACACTCTCCGACAGCATATACATGACTTTCATATCCTGGCCTACACTAAAGGAAGCCTGTACTTCTTCCCACTATGACACTCTTTTTATAGCTCTTCATAACTTTGTAAATTTAACCATTTGGGCTGAAATTTTACAAATGCTGATCACCTGTTTCCAAAACAGAGCCCAAGAAAAAAAAAAAAAAAAAAACACTTTTTCTACAGTATAAAACACAACAAAACCCAAATAGGTGTTTCATTAAAATATTCTACTATCCGTCTTCTCCGGAGCAGAGATTTGGAATTCAGCAAGGGGCTTACCCTGATGTCA
This sequence comes from Chroicocephalus ridibundus, assembly GCF_963924245.1. Taxonomy (NCBI): domain Eukaryota; kingdom Metazoa; phylum Chordata; class Aves; order Charadriiformes; family Laridae; genus Chroicocephalus; species Chroicocephalus ridibundus. The sequence continues at coordinate 122,956,363 of NC_086286.1, read as the reverse complement.
GAGACATGCCTTTTCCTGCGAAAACCTTCTCCAGTGAAATTACCCGGTGAAATTATCTTACGAAATGAGCCTTTGGGAACTCTGAGGTCGCACACACTCCACAGAGAGTTTTTTTGGTTTTTTTTTTTTTTTCAAGTTTAACAGCTTTGGAGTTTCCTCCAGCCTTGAGCCAAATATGAGTTTCCAGATAATTTGCTGCTCTTGGCTGTGGAAGGGGCGCTGGTAATGCTGGGGGAGCTGGGAGATGGGGGATGCCTCTCCTGTGCTCCCATTGCTCCTCCTGCTGGAGTCGAGCAGCATGAGGGAGGCTGCTGGGGAGGGAGATGGGCGACCCTGCGGCCAGGTGGGAGATGGGTATAAGCAGGGCAGGGGAAAAGCCAGCCCCTCAAATATGGGGTTTGACCCTGCTGTTGCTGCTGGGGTTGTCTGTTAAGGCTTTTCCCACTATTACTGGAGTCGGCAATTTATATAGTTTTTAAAAGAAAAATGAGCTTTCTGTGCAAGCTTTGCGTGCTGTCAGCTGGAAGAAAAGAAATAATTCTAATTACAGGGGAGATATAAGCCCAAGTGTGCGCAGCACCAAGAGTGGAAATCACAGCAAGAAAGCAGATGGGGCCTCTTACACCACCCTTTTCTCCCCCTGTAGTCCATTACTCCACTTTCCCACCTCCTCACATGGGTTATGATACCACCAGAGGGCAGATCCTGGTCCCTACGCTTCTCGTTCACCCCCAAGGCTACTGATCCCGAGCACCAGCTCAGACCAAGACTGTTTGGATGAGACAGGGAGTGATCATTTCATTTGAGAGGTTGCCATGGACCTTCTGCACATGGAAGGAAATCTGAGGTTGCAAAGGCTACCTGAACTGTGGCTTTTCTTGATTTCTTGTTTGGCTTTGTGACCTAAAGCTCTTGAAGCGTAGAGGTGTGTGTACATGCATATGTATGGAATATACATTTTTTTCCCAGCTAATTTGTGTCTGGGTTAACACAGACATCAGACTGTCTAGTGTGAAAATATACAATATACTAGGTAAAAATGCAGTCCAAAACTGCCATTTTTCTATGGGTTGCAAAGCTGGGAGACACCACAAGCAGGACACCAAGGAGAATTTCATGAATCCTGTTGCTCAATAACCTATTGCAGCTTTTTCAAAGCCTTAATGGTGGATTCCTGTCTCCAGGCTCTCTTGTGGTCTAGGAAGTGTAAGGAGCCACAAAAGACAGCCTGTTCTTGGCGGCAGCATGCTGTCTTCGCAAGTCTTGTCTCTGGTACTTCAGGACCCTCAGTTTTCATTCACTGCAGAAGTAAAAAGGAATTTGCCTGAATTTTCTGATTTTTTTTTCTGTCTCCTGCACCTCACGCGCAACCTTGTATGTGTGTGAGTCTGAGAATGAAAGAGGAAACTGACGGATTTATCTATTTCACATCACTTTTCAGTAATGTTATTAGATGGAAAATGAAAAAAAATGAAAACCCATCAAGCAATAGAAAAGCATTTTTAGAAATGGAGATAGCAGACAGAACTGAAAACAGCTGTCTGTGAGATGGACATATTAGAAAATTCTCAGAGAATATGGAAATTCTCATTATATTGAACACAATTATTATACGTAGTTGTGACAGAGGGTGGTAGGTGCTGGATATTCACTTTGAATTTCACTACAGCAGTTTTCTGGGCAAGGATCTCTCCCCACAAGAAGTAGTTAATGTCTGAAGTCCTTTCTAATTGCAAAGACAAAAGCTTTTATTTTGGGCACTGTGTGAGAAAGACTTGCCTGTTGAGATCCCTGGTGAAAGAGGGTGTTCAGAAATTACCCCTGGTAAATGGGAGAGGACTAAAGCACAGTTCCCTCACCACAGGAGCAACTCTTCACTGTGCTGTGGGTGGCCGTTCTTTGAGACGCCAGAGAGGACAAGCTCCTCCAGAGCTGCAGAATGCCAGAGCGTCCTCTAGAGCTGGCTCAAACCAAGAAAACCGGGGTTAAAAAAAATAAATACTCAAAGGTCAAACTGAAAATCCTATTCCTTTAACCATGTCTTCCTAGACAGTAATAGATAACTGAAGTTAAAATTTCCTTTGGGAGACAGAGGGACTCAAAACTCTGCTTTGGATAGTTCAGAATTTTTATGGGCTTAGACACACAAGGTGCACACAAAGAGCAAGGGAAGAGAAACAAGAAGTAATGAGCTTAAAATTCAACAAGAAGAACTTAGGTTTGGTAAGAGGACAAATTTTTCGAAGCTAAGGCAATGTACCTCTTGGGAATTTGAGTTTATCATCGCAAGATGTTATTTAGAACATGCAAATGTGTCCAGAACAACATGGATGATGTTCAGCCTTGTCTTCAATGTCTTTTCCAGACTTCCAGGCTTATATTCCACTAATTCTGAGATGTCACATGCACACACATAAAACTACATCAGAAAAGCACCAGTAAGATTACAAGCAGGCATCAAAATGTTCATAAAAAACAGACTTTACGCTTCTCTGTGTAATTTTCCTCCTATCTCTCGTCCCCTGAACGCAGGCATGATGAGACAGCCACCAGGATCGTTACGGCCTGTCTACCATTTTCAGTAGTAGCAGTAGCATCAGGGCTGGTTTGTACCCAGATGTTTTACTCCTAACTCTTTTTTTCTGTCCTCTACTAATATTCATCAGATGGACGGGGCAATCCCAAGCACTGATATAGGCTGGGCAGTGACTGGCTTGAGAGCAGCCCTGAACAAAAGGACTTGGGGGTCCTGGTGGACGAGAGGCTCAACATGAAGCCGTCAGTGTGCACTAGCATCCCAGAAAGCCAATCGTATCCTAGGCTGCACCAGGAGAAGCGTGGCCAGCAGGTGGAGGGAGGTGATTGTCCCATTCTACTCCACTCTCATGAGACCCCACCCGCAGTACTGTGTCCAGTTCTGGAGCCCCTAGTACAAGACAGATACGGACATGCTGGAACGTGTCCAGAGAAGGGCCACGAGGATGATCAGAGGGCTGGAGCACCTCTCCTATGGGGACAGACTGAGAGAGTTGGGGTTGTTCAGTCTGGAGAAAAGAAGGCTCCGAGGAGACCTTATAGCGGCCTACCAGTATCTTAAGGGGGCCTACAAGAGAGCTGGTGAGGGACTTTTTAGGATGTCGGGTAATGGTAGGACTAGAGGGAATGGATTAAAACTAGAGATGGGATGATTCAGTCTGGACGTTAGGAAGAAGTTCTTCACCATGAGAGTGGTGAGACACTGGAACAGGTTGCCCAGAGAGGTGGTGGAAGCCCCATCCCTGGAATTTTTTAAGGCCAGGCTGGATGGGGCTCTGAGCAACCTCATCTAGTGGGAGATGTCCCTGCCTATGGCAGGGGGGTTGGAACTAGTTGATCTTTAAGGTCCCTTCCAACCCTAACAATTCTATGGTTCTATGATTCCATGACTTAGGAGAAGAGACTCACCTTGTCCTGAGAGTCTCAGACATTTTGGTCTCAGACATCCTCCTGGATGCCCTAAGCAGGCCTGCTTGGGCACCCCAGCATCACCCATCCCAGCAATGTGTCTGACACAGAGGAGAACTGATCAGGCAGTTTCAGAGCTGAGGAGGTTGGTGCAGGACACAGCCCCAGTCTTTCTGTACAGAACTACAAATTCAGACCCAGAATCTGGTCAGAGTACCCAAGCTATCTGTAACTGATAATACTTGGGTGTCTGAAATTCAGATCCACACAAGGAGAGGAGGAATTGCAATAGCACAGTGTATAGACATGGCGGCTAAATACCACGTCTCTTTGTCAATGACTGGTCTATATCTGCTGCCATAACAGATGAATTTGTCCACCAGTCTCAGGCCTCTTCTTATACCTCTTATGGTGGGATGGGTTTAAGGCCAGTTTGGGGTAGATACAAACATAATCATGTTTCACCTCCTTGCTGCTAATGGTGAGACTGAAGGTCCTTCAATGATGGTACAAAGAGACTGAAGGGATGCTGTAGAACTTTTGCTGAGGTGATCTTTGATTTGAGTCCCCTTCTGCAGAGCTTGGACAAAGACCATCAGCTCTACCATGAATGTCCTTTCCTTGTCACAGGTCAGGAAGACTGCATATGTACATGACTTGCATGTGTAACCACACAGCTTTGCTTTTTAATTGCATTTTCTACCAGCAAGAGAGGGATGAATGAGATTACAGAAACTAAGAGGACTCTTCATTTTCCTGGGCAAAATCTTGGAAATATTTAATCATTTATCAATATTGTTTCAGTCAAAACAGTGAAGATGCAATAGCAATCCTAGTACGTCTCTCCATACATTTTCTAAATTTGTATGGGGGTGAAGGTTGAATCTATGGTTTCACAACCAGGTAGAATCTGCAATGCCTCGGAGGAACCACTTCATCAAAGTGATGACTGCTTAGATGACTGGTTATAATCTGAGTCAACACTTCCCCAGATACAGAGATGAAGAAGGCACTACAATAATTGTTAAAAATTTACGATCTCAAAATTAGTGGTTTAACTTCCCTTTTGCAGCTATTAGCTCCTTTTTTTGCAGTTCCATTTTTTTCACTCAGCTCTGCTTCATTTGATGCAAACTTAATAGGCAACTCTTCCATTTCTTTTTTCTGCTCCTCGTTGTTACATGTGCATTAATAGACAGGAGCCTTGAGGAAAAAAACGTATGTGATGAGATAACCGAAGACTGTATCATAATTTACAATGCCAAAAGGCAATGTTTTGAAGTTGATTGACATCCTTAATTCTGGCGTTTATCAGCTTTTAAATGCTTGATTCTGCAACTATAAAATGTTTTTTCAGGTGGGTTGGATTCTTTATTTATTTTTAAACGTAATAGCCTAGGTCTCAAAAAAAACCCCACTGTCCCTTCCCTCTCCACGGTTCATCAGGTGCCATCATGCTGACATCCACCTGGGTTAGGGGAAGGGCTGGACTTTATTGATGCAGACTATGGACCAACCACTATTAAAGCTAAAAGAGAAAGCAGCACAGGAGTAAACTGTCATCTTCTACCAGAGCTAGGTAAAGGTGAGAAAACTTCACCAGTAATTTTCACAGACATTTACTGACTTCAAAGGAATAATGAGCAATAGAAATGCTGGGAGCCATCCAGGCTGCAATGGGCACAAAACCAGGGCTGATTCCTTCTTCCTCTCCCCTCCGACTTTTCCCAGTCTCTTTCCTACTTCTGACATTTCACCTAATCCCATCCTTCTCCCCTAGACATTCTCAGTTACAGCTGCTCAACACACAGCAGAAAAACATCTGGTGTCAAATTATGCTTGTGGGCATTTAATGATTCCCTGGATGGAGAGACTGAAGAACAGCAAGACAGACAGACAAATAGATAAAAGCTCCTAAATAGGTAGACCGGCACAAGCAGAGGTACGCTTTTCTTTGATAACAGATCTCATATGTGTTCAAGAACTACATAAAAAATATCTAGGGACACATTATACTACATTTACAAAATCTGGAGTCAGCACTCCTTCACACACATCAAAGGCCGAAATAAACATGCGCACATTTGACTCCATAGTACAGATGCTAATGACTTTTTTTCTGTGGAGGTTTTCTTTTTGGTCAGTTGTGTGGTGGAGAAGATGACTTTCAAGAAGCCCAGTAAGTAAATTCAGTAAGGCCTAAGGAAGTGGGTATTGTCATCTGTTAACTACCATGTTGAGCTTTAAAGTCAGGAGAAGCCACAGTGCTCACCACACCGCCATGGTCAATTTTTGAGTGGTAATGTCTTCCTCGAGATGTCATTATGTCAACCACTGTAATAATGTGCTCTCTCTCTCTAGCTTTGAAGGTTTTTTTCCGATCAGTGTCTAGGATTTTATCGGAAGAGTCATGGACCCTAGGGGAGCAACTGCCAAAAACTCATTGTGAAAGTTTGCGGGATCAGATTACTGTGGTGGAGAGAGGGTGAGAGTCCAAGACAACTTTAGACAAATCTGTCTAACTCAGTTTATTTGTTACAGGTTGTCTGATTGCACAAAGCCTTATTTCCCTGTCAATAAGAAAGTATCGCTGCTTAACAGAAAGGCAATTATATGGCTGTATTATGGCTCAACAGAATGGACCTTGGAGCAAAATCATTTTGTTCCTTTAAGATAGTAATTTTCTATTAATATTAAGGTAAAATGTAAAATAAAATCTTTGTAAGAATGATATTCTATGAATGACTAAATGTTCATCAATTATTTATTACTCAGCTATCATGTACTGAAACGACATCATGGCTTGTGCTCTAATGCTTTTTATCCTTTATTTCTTTAATCTCTGTACTTTGCGCAACTGTTATACTTGTAGAATGAAAATGAGCTCATTTGTATGCTCATTGTCTCAACTAAAATATGATTCAGAGCTAGCTAAAACCCCCGTGTACCATCCATTACTACATTACCCTTACAGTGCTACTTACCCATGGTCAAGCAGGAAGACTATCAGATGACCATAAACTGAGTTTATGTATCCTATGTGCCTTGACCACAACACCATCCTTCCCTTAATTCAGTCACACTTGGTTTTGGTTGTTCAAAATACCACTGATGAGATTTTGCATAAGCAGCAAAGCGTCACCATTGGGCTAAAAGTAGCAGTTAGCTGGACTGTTCCAATCCTAACAGCTTCTGTGGCTTTGAATTGCCATTAATGAGGGCAGGATTTGCCCTTCTATTATTTGGCCTACAAAAGGATTTCAGTGTTCATTGCTTGAGGGGTATGGATAAGGGGAGAAGGATGGTCAAGGTATGGATTTTTGCAGGTCAGTGGTCTTTTTGTTCAGGGCTTTTTTCAGATGGTAAAATCTTACGGTCAGTCATTCCTCCAATATATTAACCTTGCATCAACTTTTTTCGCTATAAGAAGTGCTGCCTATTGCTAACAGCAATTCATGTGTAATCATATGTTTCAGCCAACACCTGCATGAAGCCCATATAAAGAGGTTCTTGAACTCAGGTGACACTGGTCTGCAGGTCCGGAGAGAGTCTGGCTTCCAGCCTAACTGCCCTCAAGAAACATACTCCGACTATCTATGCGGAATGAACTATTTTTAATTCCACAAATCTTGGTAATTTGCACCTAAGAACTACCTGAAAGAGATTTTGGTGAGATGATACCTATTGTTAATAACCATAGAAATTCAGGAGAATTACAGAAATAAGATCAAGACTGATGTGCAAGTTTTCAAGGCAGAAAAGTGAGATGATGCAGATAGCTAACCAGATAGCTGAGACTGATGTGATTTCAATTCATGGCAAAATTAAAGGAATGCAGAAAAGCGATTCAATAAGTAAAGAATTTAGAAATAAGGTGTAATTGGGGCCACTCAGTAAGTTCAAATTAACCCGATTTTCATTTGAAACAACACATTTGATCTATAATAATATCTTTTGAGATATATGAGGTATATAGGCTTTTGTAAGGTCAACTGACTGTGCCGCCAAGCTCCTTCAACCATGAGCACTGCACAGTCTCAATAGCACATGTGTTAAATGGATTAAGAAATGATTAACTAACAGATCTCAGAAATAGGAATGTCAACAGGAAATTAGTTCTGAATATGGTGCATCCACTGGGCTCCTACAGGGATTGGTATAATGTGTCATGTCATTCAGTGCTTTGATCATTGTTCTGAAAACAAGTATAAAAATTGCTGCTCATAAAATTTTCAGATTAGGCAAACTTTTCCAGGTGGCTAAATAATAAATGAAGACAGAGCCTCAGTACCGAGTGATTTGGATCATTCAGTAACCTCACCCCAGTGAAACCAAAGATGGTTTAGCAGATACAGACATAAGTACAGCTCTAGAAATAAGTAATGCAGACTGTGCACAAGACCTTCAGACCAGCAACAGATGCTTTTCTGGAAAATATGAGTAGATACGTTAAATTTATGCTTTGGCCAGGCACGATGTGACCCAGGACAGGGTTAATGAAGTAAACTGCAACAGTCTGTTATGTACAGTGGGTCAGACCACATTATTTCAAAGTTTTCAGTTTTAGACCACAAGGTCCAAGTTCACCTGACCACACGTATACACTTAAAATATAGACCTATAGACTAAAATATAGACTTAAAATATATAAAAAATATAGAAATAGTCACTCTTGACTCTCTTTATAGTCACAGAATCATAGAATCATGGAATGGTTCAGGTTGGAAGGGACCTTCAAAGATTATCCAGACCAACCCCTCTGCCATGGGCTGGGACATCTTCCACTAGATTAGATTGCTCAAAACCCCATCCAGCTTGATCTTGAACACTTCCAATGATGGGGCATTCACAACTTCCCTGGGCAACCTCTTCCAGTGTCTCACCACCCGCATCATAAAAAAATTCTTCTTTATGTCCAGTCTAAATCTACCCTCTTTCAGTTTAAAACTGTTAACCCTTCTCCTGTCACTACAGGCTCTGGTAAAATGTCTTTCTCCACATTTCTTATAAGCCCTCTTTATATATTGAAAGGCCACAATAAGGTCTCCCTGGAGCCTTCTCTCCTCCCAGTTGAACAACCCCAGCTCTCTCAATAGTCAATAAGGAGAGATGCATTTTAAAGTCATGATATATATTTTCAAATATAGATTACAAAAATAAGCTAGACGAATCAATCTCCAAGGGATCCTATTTCTTTCCTTTGCTTATAGAAGACGCCAGGGTGACCATCCTTGATGAGGATATCCCAGGATATTCTAGATTCAGATATCCTAGATATCCTCACTGTGGCTTTCTAAAGTTATACAAGATGAATCCCACCTCAACTGACAACAAAGGAAGCAAATTCCCTTGAAGTCAGGAAACATTAACATGTCTCTTACTAAATTATACCTTCAGAACAGCTCATATCAGGAAAAACTCAATTCACTGTTAAAGAATCTCAAATTCAACTGACAACTCACTTTGGAAAATCGTCTGAGAAATGATGAAAGTGCCCAGTTTTCAGAAAGAGTTTGTCCCAGTTTCATAGTGTACTTTTTGTATCACCAACTGTGTACCCCTCAGGTGAGGTTTAATCAGTAGCCACCTTTAAAGTCTCATATTTCGTTTATATCAAGATATTGCAGATTGAGTGGAATGGTGCTCTCTCTTAAAATCCATTCTTCAAAGTGTAATTCAACAATAACATCAATACGTTCTGATTGGTGGAGACTTCAGGGTGTCTTTATCACAAACCGAACCACATCTGTCCTTCAAACAGGGCTACTGACATTTCCAATGACGGGGAAGGGAGAATGGCAGGCCTGCTCACCCCTATGTGTCTGGCTTGCGTCCCTGACGTGCCATCATTGCTCATGCCCTACTCCAGCATAATCGAGCAGGTCAGTGGTTATTCCAAGCTTCACCCATTCCAGATTCCACCCTTAACCCCCCAAAATGAGTCTTTTATAGTTAAATGATTCACTTATTAGGTAAAATAAACATGAAAATAATGTCAAATTAAAATAAAGCGAAGTAGCATGAAGTTAAATTCAGACTGACACTGAGCAAACAGTCTGGCTGGAATCATTATACCCTTTTGGAAACAGGCACGGATATCGGAGCATGGATCCAATTAGTTTCAACTCGGAGGACCCTTCCTGTTCCTGGCTCCCTGAGCTTAAATCTCACAGTTTAGATGTTAATTTAGAGTTAGGGACAACTCTCCTGCAGTTGCCATCTACAGGAACTCAAGAAACCTGAAAATTGTGTTCTGAGGCCAAGACAACAAAAGAAAAGTATTGAAAAGTATGTAATTTATCATTTGCAAAGATCTTTAAGACCTTGGTCATGTAAATGCTCAACAGGCCTTGGCTCCTATGAAAGCTTGGAGAGAGACCCAAACCCAAGGCAGGTTCACCAAGTCCAAGCTCTGGTCTTCATATCTGGAGCCAACAGACAGGCCAATGTACACAGAAGAAAAAACGAGTGGAAAGGGACGTGCAAGGGCTGCTCTGCAACTGCTTAAGAGAAGTGCTAGACCACTCTTTTAGGCTTGCTATTATTAATTGGGCTCCACGACTGATTTAGTCAGATGCACTACCAGACCACTGCTACAACCACTCCTTAGCTTTCCTGCTACTGCCCCTCACCTCAGCCCTGCAGGTACGAAACAATATGCAAAGTGGTACAAAAGAGCGAGTAAGCAGTATGGAGCAAGCGTCTGGCTGTAGACGACAAGTGGTGTCCCCCAGGGTTCGGTGCTGGGGCCGGTTCTCTTTAATATCTTTATCAACGATCTGGATGAAGGGATCGAATGCACCCTCAGTAAGTTTGCAGATGACACTAAACTGGGCGGGCGTGTTGATCTGCTTGAGGGTAGGTTAGCTCTGCAGAGGGATCTGGACAGGCTGGACCGATGGGCTGTGACCAATGGTATGAGGTTCAACAAGGCCAAGTGCCGGGTCCTGCACTTGGGTCACAACAACCCCATGCAGTGCTACAGGATTGGGGCAGAATGGCTTGAAAGCAGCTCGACAGAAAAGGACTTGGGAGTGTTGGTTGACAGCCGGCTGAATATGAGCCAGCAGTGTGCCCAGGTGGCCAAGAAGGCCAACAGCATCCTAGCCTGTATCAGGAACAGTGTGGTGAGCCGGACTAGGGAAGTGATCATCCCCCTGTACTCGGCACTGGTGAGGCCCCACCTCGAGTACTGCGTTCAGTTTTGGGCCCCTCGCTACAGGAGGGACATTGAGGTGTTGGAGCGTGTCCAGAGAAGGGCTACAAAGCTGGTGAGGGGCCTGGAGGACAAACCTTATGAGGAACGACTGAGGGAGCTGGGGTTGTTTAGCCTGGAGAAGAGGAGGCTGAGGGGAGACCTTATCACCCTCTACAACTACCTGAAAGGAGGTTGTAGAGAGATGGGGGCTGACCTCTTCTCCCTGGTGACAAGTGATAGGACGAGGGGAAACGGGTTCAAGTTACGTCAGGGGAGGTTTAGATTAGATATTAGGAGACATTTTTTCACTGAAAGGGTTATTAAACATTGGAATAGGCTGCCCAGGGAGGTGGTGGATTCACCATCTCTGGAGGTGTTTAAAAAAAGGGTAGATGGGGCACTGAGGGACATGGTTTAGAAGTGGCTCTTGTCAGGGTAGGCTAAAGGTTGGACTCGATGACCTTAAAGGTCCCTTCCAACCTCAACAATTCTATGATTCTATGATTCTATGATTCTATGACTTTCTGCCTTTCAGACATAAGCTTCCTTGTTGAAGTTGTGGTATCATGTAGGGAAAACAAAAAAAAAAACCACAAGATTAACTCATTGATGCCACTTCAGGATCCAGTCAGACACAGGATCCATCACTGGGCACAGCTACAATCGGTGCCACTGAAGTACAAACCCAGAAGAGGAGAGAAGTACGTTTTCCAGCTAAGATATGCATGGCTGAATTCAGTGAGGAGAAGACATCTTTCAGGCTCACTTGGAAGAACCATTCTCAGCAGAGCTTGTAGATTTTAAATTGCTATTTCAATCATGTTCAGGGTGTATATAATATGAGGTACATCCCTACTTGTTTGCAAACATGCCACCATCCTGAGAACTGGCAGCGTTCTTCAGCTGTATCACAAGGGGTGATATTTTAATATCCTGACCCAACAGAACTCAGGAACTTCCCAGCTGTCATGAGGCATCCATGACCACCACAGATCAGATTTGTGCAGTTCTTGATTTTGCACGCAGTGACAATCAAGAAAAGTGTCAGGATGTTATTTCAAATACTTTGCTCTTTATTTATATTTTGGGTGGAAAATACGGACACTGAATACTTTTTTCTTTTTCTTTCAATTTCTTCAAAAAATCTCAAAGCAAATGGAGTCACAGTATTTCTGCTGGTACACCCATACTGTTCTTCTGAGTTCTGTGTATTTAGTGGCAAGCAGTTTTCAGCTCGCTCTCTCTGCTACACCTTAAAACATCGACGCACACTATGCATTGTGCATACACTTAAATTCCCTTTCAGCCCAATGAAAACCATACATATATTTTTAATTATCAAACTGTTGACTTTGAAAATTGGGCAACAGTGATTTAAAAAAATATCAAAGTTGATATCACCATGTCTGCCAAGTTAGAGTGATCCAATCAAAACTTGGCATAATCAAGTGGTATGAATTCTTCCAAGCATTCATTACAATCTTTAAAACAATCCTTCATCCAAAAGGCTGATACAGCATCAGTCATCACTCCAAGGAAGCATTTACAAAATAGGTAAGAGAAGAGAAAAGAAAAAGCAAAAAGCTCGTATTAAAATGCATACAAATTGGGCAAAGAAAGTCTTAACTTTGTTTTTATCATGCTCACTTCTCCAATATGGCAGCCCATGTTGCCTTCTTTTGCATGTCATCAGTGTAGGTTGAGTATTCTTTGGATGGGGACATCAGCTTTTCTGCAGAACACTTTACATCCTGGCTGTGTGTCACAGGGCTATGTGACACACAAAAAAAGGCCATGTCTACGTTATTCTTGGGGAACTAAAACCAGCAAGACGGCACCTCTGTAGAATTTCTCCCTTACTGCCCCAGGGAGGCTGAAGATCTCTGCCAGCATCTGGTAGTTCCAGGCTAAAGCCACAAGCATAAACAAAAAAAGGTGGAAGTTACCCCTGGCTGGAGAGAACTTCTTCAGCCTCCACCACTACGATGGAAAGGCATCCTCGGTGTCAGTCCCACCCTCCCAACATGCCTTTCTGCAAGACCAGCCACCTTCCCAGCATGCCCTTTGGTGGCACCTTGGCCCTGTGGTTAATATGGCCACTGCTGCTGACAGAAAAGTGAGCCTTGACCTACCCACACATCCCAAGCAGAGCCAGCAGCCTGGGTCTTCTCCTAGAACACAAATGGCCACTTGCAGCTTCCTTGCTTTCTCCAAGACACACTTCTTCTGCCCTGCCAGCCTGTCATGACAGTCCAGCCCTGGCACAATCCACTGTGATCCCCCTGTCCTCTCTCCACAGTCTTCAAGGACCAAAACACCCATTATCAAGAAGATATTATAACAACACAACTCGTTGGAGGATTTCTGCCCTGGAAAGGTTGCCAATAAACCAATGGCAAAAGCTCACCTACATATCAAAAGAAAAGTTTTTGCGGGTTTATGCACATAAACATCTTGCTTACTTTACTAGGGAAGAGAGATGGCCGGAGAGAACTACGAGCCCCAGAATCATTGCTGTCGATGACTGGAACCAAAACGTTATACCCAAGACTGCCCTCTTAATCCAGTTTGATCCATTCATATCTTCAAAACCAGTAGGTAAGGCACAGAATTAGAAGCCAACTGCTGCTTTCGGACACCTCTGCCCCATTCACTATCCCTGTCCTCTGAACAAAACCTGCAGAGCTTGACCTTGTGAAATCTCATGGGAGTAACGACTTACTCTCCTACATGATCCATATCTTCCGCCCAAGTCCACAGATTACAAGCATAACTGGGAGTAATGACTAATGTCCCTCACCAGACTGGACCAAGGGGAGAAAGTACAATCATTCACCATTATTTGTCCTCTGTGGAACTACAAATCTTTCTGTGATTCTCTTATTTTTACCCTTAAAAAAAAAAAAACCAGAAGAGAAGCTGCAAAGAGCACTCAGCTTTTACTAGTACGTAAGAGCACGTCGAGTGGATTATGAGTTGCTAGGCTCAGGAACGTGGTACGGTAATGCAGATAAAGTACCATGGAGTAGTAGTAGCTAGGATAGCGCTGGCTCCTAAATTGACCTCTCAGCAGCTTTGAGACAACCCTTTGAACCCGGCAGGTGTGAAATGTAAAGTAATAAATCCTTGGAGTAATGTTGAAAAACTAAGAGAAGGCATTTGCTTATTGCAAGCCTAATGCCACTATTTTATTAAATTTCAGATGAGAAACCCGTGAATACAGTATGGAGCAGAAGATTCAGCACCTCAACACAAGATTAAAATCCTGCCAAAAGGACATTATTAAACAGAAGGCATTTAGAAAGGAAACAACCCATGATAGAAGGGGTTGTCTTCATGGTCCCTTAATGATGGATGGCCTAAGGGCATTCATCCTAGGAGCTGATGGCAAAGACTGCAGTCTGGCTCCTACCAACCCAGATGTATATGTTTATATAAGCAAATCAATGTGCCTCTGCATGATCCCTCTCCTCCATTTTTATCTCACAACAACATTGGAGCAACTTCAAAGCCAGCTTCATTTTCTTCAGCACAGATATTGCCAGTCACTATTTTACACAATACGGCATTTCATCTATTTTAGTACTAAGCATGTCGTGTAATTAAACACATAAGACCTATTTTCAGCATCAAGATTCTGCAAGCTAGTTGAGCAGACGCTACAGAAGTAGATGGTAATGCTCTCATTGACCTCACAGAAATCAGAGAAAGACTAATCAGAAATGGTTCTGGAAACAGCATCTTGAAGACACCAGTGAAGAAAAAACTGCTCATCTTGATGTCAGTAACGCATTTCCATAACTTGCCCCGGCGCAAGGCAAAAGACACAAATCTTAGTACCTCCTGATGTCCGCTTTACAACAAGAGATTGTGGCCACTCTGGCTCCTTGAATTCTATAAACAGTGCAGTCCCAGCACACTGGCTACTGTTTTGTATATTAAATTGTTGGGGAGGTGGTATCAATAAACGGCTGCACAGTCAAATTAGTACTGTTTACTGTCAAATTAACAAGGAAAGTGATACTTTCTGCTCTTTGTTTATAACTCTGCACAGTTGGCCCTGGCACCAGAAAGACGAAATGAAAATGGACGGCTCCCGATGGCAGATGCTCTCCTAGATCAAACAGGAGGGAAATTTTGTTTGTCTTATAAAATAAACAGTATCTTTTCAGGTTCATGTGCTCAGAATAACAGCTATTCAATTGCACCAGCTGTTTTTTATTTCACTGCTAATTGTACGTCTCATTCCTCGACCGACTTGCAGGTCATTGTTTCCTTGCTGTTGTTCACTCAGGGGAAGGGAAGGGGCGCCCAGCGCACACGTGTGTGCATGAGGTAGAAGAGTGGGGAGATGTTTAAATGCCAGGATGAAAGTTGTGTGCATTTGTAGGCCAGTACTGAGCTTTAGAAGATACAGCCTGGCCTTCCAGCACGCTCCCCAAGCTTTGTTCTTGGAGAGATGGTATGAAAGGGATGTAGAACACTTGCTTGTGACAGTTATACAAAACTGAGCCCACACGAAGGGTGATTTTTCCCCCCAAATTCCCCTGAAGTCTACAAAGAGTCCTTAAAGAAATCTTCTGAGCTCTTGAGTCAAAATATAAATTTTGAACAGAAGTGAATCACTGTTCTCGTTAAAATGTCCACTTTAACAAGGAAAACTTAATTGAGTCCACCTGAGCCTCATTTTTTGGTGTGGTCTAGGCTACTCGCATCAGGAAATCATTCTCTCTGCACACTGTGCTTCTTGCCGTTAACTCTCTTTTCTGACTTTTCTTCCTTCACCTCCCCATTCATTAAAATTTCTCTTACAATCACTAATTTTGTAAAATCCCATGCACCCAGACAGAATTACAGAAAGGCTGCCACCAAACCACAAAATTAAAAAAAAAAAAAAAAAAATTGGTCAGAGAAAGTGTGCACAAGCTTTGCTTATGATAGATTTCACCCTAATTTTACATGATTTGCACTTCAAGATGGGTTTTTGCAAGGAACTTGATGTTGGTGTATTTTTCTCCTTGAATCCAATAATTTTACCACGTATGTGCACGAGTATAGTTAGGAGAGCTGTATGGAGAGCTTTCCAGAGCTACATTTCTTATCAGAGAAACTAAAAATTGGAGAAAGTAAACACACAGACTATCACAGTACACTGTTGGCATCCTTTGTTAAATGCTCAGAAACTATGGGAATGAGGGTGGGCATAAATGCTTGGATGCATTAAAACCAAAAGCCAGCTCTTCTCTGTCTCCAGTTAAAAGGCTTTTGTGGTGATATCATGTTGATAAGAACTTTGAAATGTTATAAATAGGTAGATATGATCTCTAAAGAATGTGTCTGAGGTCATTCTATCTCATCCATCTCAAGAAAAAATTCACTGCAGGCAACTTCTGCAGATTAGGTAAAGTTTGGTAGACAGTTACAACAGTGAGAGTTGGTCATTTCTCCAGAGCGACTTGGTAGCTTACAGTAGGGATCCCTCACCTAAACGTTTTATTTATAAGTTAGACATGAAGGCTGAGATGAATCATGCCCAAAGTGCTTTCAGGAGGCGTTTACATGTGTGCTGGGCATCCAGCCCCCTGTTTTAGTCAGTGGAGGTTTATTCCCAGTAGCCAGTGACATCTAGACTGAGGTTCATCTTGCTGTAGACACCTACATCTGGTCAGAGGATCTTTGTCCGAGGTTCCACTAACCGTACCAATAAGATTTTAACTATAATGGGAGACAAGGCAACTAGTTCACAGGTAGATATCTACATCTATAAACACCTGAAGTTATGAATTAAGGTGACATCTAAGTTACTTGCCTGGATTCCCTGTATAAATGATGGAGGGGAGTGGGAACCTCACAGTGTTCCTTATTCCACCCTAAGAGACAACTGTAAAATAATGGGTGGGATGGCATACTGTGTTAAGTTCTAAGGAACCCTAGATGAGTGATTTAAGCTACTCACATAGATTTAGAGGACTGAAATTCAATGAGATGGGAGAAAGAGAATGAGAAAGAGAGAGAAGAAGGGGAGGCAAGAGAGAGAAAGAAATAAAAAGAAGGAATGAAGGTAAGAAGGAATGATGGAACGAAGGAAAGAAGGAACGAAGGAAAGAAGGAAAGAGAAAGAAAAGCGATTTCTCTTTTTTGTTATAAAACAATGTATATATGGTATATATATGTATATATGTATATACTGTCATCTTTAACGGCATTTTTAAAGAACAAATCCTAACTTTAGCAAGATATCAAATCAGGATCCTACGAATTGAAATTTTCCCTGTGCTTTCTTCTGAGTGTTTAATGATATACTTCGTATCCAAAAGCCTCTGTAATGTTATTCCTTCAGCATGGCACTTCCCAAATGACTAAACTTCAGAAATAAGTGAAACTATTTCTGAACGCTGCTGGACATTTGCAGGAAAATTACATCCGAACAACACAACAGCAAAAGGTGCCCAAGTAACATACAGCATAGCTCTGCTAAGCCCTAAACACGGCAGCTACTTTATTTAACTCTAACAGCATTTCTTTTGTGCAATGCCAACTAATGCAGGACAACTGCATAAACAGATAAACGAAATAATTTTTTTGCAAATCTGAGCCAGGCCCTTTCAGAAGACAACTAGGAATGTAGCAAAAGTGATCAAAGGCAAAAGAGCCTGCCAGGCTTTATTTGCTCTCTACTCCCTGTCTGTTGGGGATTGACATTTTTTATATTTTTATTTCTTTTTTAAAAACAATAGTTTAGACAAATGTGTCTAGACTGATGGTAGAGCAAATGTGACATTAATTATGGATTCCTACACAGTGGCTGAGTGTATGTGGGCAGTTGCCAGTTCCCAGGGAAACAAAAATTGCCAGGCTGCCAAACTGGAAACAACTGCTCATCTTACCACGGTCACGTCTCTGAGCGTGAGTGGTGTCAGATGTTTCAGAGGAGGTTGCTGGCACATCGGAGTGGACAACTGTAGGGCAGCAGCACTGGCAAGGTGCTGCTGCATTTCCAGTAAAAGGTGTTAATGGAGAGGAGCCTACAAGGAGAGTTGTTTTCACAGCTCTGCGGGGGGCACTTCAGATCCTGTCACATGCCAGCCGAAAGAGAATTTGGCCTGAGGAAAGTTTGCTGCCACTATGGTGAGGCTGTTTCTGCACCCCAGCCCAGCCCACTTGGTGGTACCCCTTCGTCTGCTCGCACAGGGTCGACTTCCTCAGGCTTGTCCACGCGTCAATGGGTACCCAGCAAGGAGGCAATATTGCAGATCTTTTGCGACAGTGTTAAAACATCTTCCTGGCTGGGAACATCTTCCATCCTGGGAAGACTTTTGTGTTATTCTGGTTCCATTACGTTGGTGGCTCCAAATAAATGTGTTAGCAGTTAATAAACTAATGCCTTTCCCATCTCAGTTGCTTCCAGTTGATGGGTCTGATATTCCAACAAAAATTGCCATTATTAATTCTAAAGTGAAATCCTTCTGTTTTGCTCTATTTAATATCATCCTATTTCTGCTTTTCTCACCCTCAGGACACCAGTTCTCCCTGCATGATACCCAAGTCCTTCTCTTTGTGCCATCAGCACATCTCAACAGCCTTTTGTGCTAGAGTGACTAATGACCATATTAAATATGCTCATTCTTAAGAAATGGTTAATGACAACTATAATTCTTGAAAAAAACCGATCTAGTAACCTCCTTCCAGCCAAATACATCATTTCTTTCATCACATGCATTTTTGCTTTCTATTGAGCTGATTCCTTACGCTTCTTCCAGTTAATTCATATTTGATCACTGATGGGCTACGACATACGTTGTGTGACACCTTGTTTTATATTGTGGTATATTGTTTCTAATTGTTTATTGATATATTGGATATATTGGATATAATTGTTTATATTGTGATATCGGCTTTTGGAGGGCAAAGCAAGATACAAATGCGCTATAATCACAGGGCAATGTCACTTAGTGCAGAACACACTGCTGACCATACCCTTCTCAGGTTATACGTGAAAGTCTGCGTTGTACCAGTGTCCCACATTGCGCTGTCAGCTTCTGCACAAGTACATAGGTAGATGTCTCTAGCAAGAAAAGCACTTTTTAATCTTTGGGCCCATGGCTGAAACTAAAAAAGAAATTTAAGAAACCTAAAAAAAATTAGAAAAAGAAAGTAGGCAACATAATTTTGTCTTTTAAGACTCAGCAGTATAATTTTTAGAACTTGCCAGTGACACAACCCATTATTGGTTTGCCCATATTAAAAACTTCCTGGCTTTATTTTTAATTAAAAATAGCTCTGACTGGCAGAAGTGCTGAAGGCTGTAACCTTCTGGTTATCCACAAAACTAGAATAACAAGGGCAACAGGGCAACCTCTCCTCACCCTGCCTCTGCACGCTGTCTCTGTTCTCCCAGAGGGTCTAACTCTTCCCACTCGGTCTAGGGCTGTTTTGCTGAGTCTGACACCAAAACTGCGGAGCTGAATTTCCTGTAGGGATGCCAGGGACAAAACCAGAGTCAATGTGTAGCCACAAAAAATCCCTTAAAACTTAAGACACAGAAAAATGACTCAGACTGGCTGAGGAAGCCAGTTCATACAGATAACTACTCTCTGTAGCGTTCAGGCTAGGGTGAAAGAGGTGGGTGAAAACTCCTGCCCTGTCATTAAAACAGCAATTTCCCTGAATTCTCCCTGAATTGAATTCTCCATTGCCTTGAGTGATCCGCTGGCGAAAGTGCAGCAGTCAGCTCCGCTGGTGCCAGAACCACAGGCGCTAGGCATTGCTATAACATCGCGCGTTCTCTCTGGAGGCAACACACCGCCCTAATTTTTCAATTCCCCACGTTTTTGAGGGGTATGAATATGGAGTTGCTGAGAGGAGAGTGGGTGGGCGTGGACTGTATGAATCTCTGCTGCTCCGGATCCATCAAGGATCTGAGACAAATTGTTAGGACATTCATAGATAGCTTTACTGCCCCACTTTGAGGGCCACGAGGATGATCCGAGGGCTGGAGCACCTCTGCTATGAAGACAGGCTGAGAGAGTTGGTGTTGTTCAGCCTGGAGAAGAGAAGTCCCCGGGAAGACCTTAGAGACCCTTCCAGTACCTGAAGGGGGCCTACAGGAAAGCTGGGGAGGGGCTGTTTGCAAGGGCATGTAGCGATAGCACAAGGGACAATGGTTTTAAACTAGAGCAGGGTGGGTTTACATTAGACATTAGGAAGAAGTTCTTTACACTGAGGGTGGTGAGACACTGGCCCAGAGAGGTGGTGGAGGCCCCATCCCTGGAGACATTCAAGGCCAGGCTGGATGAGGCTCTGAGCAACCGGATCTAGTTGAAGATGTCCCTGCTGACTGCAGGGGGGTTGGACCAGATGACCTTTAAAGGTCCCTTCAAACCCAACACATTCTATGATAGTGTGACTTAATGGCCAAGAGGCAATCAGCATGCTTTCATGGAGTACGGCTATGTCCTCCTGACCTGAATGAACGATTCATGCATGTGTTGACCCTTGTCACTGCTACAAGTTGTAAAGGCACGTAGAAAGAGCTTGAAAACTAGGGCTCCAAGAGATATGCCAGTGGGAATGCCACCTCCTGTGGTCTGTATCACCTCCACCTTAGCCTCCACCTAACAGCTAGTGTGTAATGATCTTTCTACCTCCTCAGCTCTGCTGCATCCCCATGTATGAACTGATGCTGCTGGTGGAGGTGGGCTTGTGTGAGGACACCAGACCGTGAGCAGAAAAGCAAGGTGGTGACCCCCAACAGAGAGGCAGGGTGGGCACCTGGGAACGATTGCGCCTGGACCCATCACTGCCAATTCCACCAATGCTGTTTGTCAAACTCCTGCCTCCCCGTGCTGCTCTCTTTACCATGCGGTTTGGCTTTGAAGGCAGAACAGGTTTATTCCAATCCACTCCCCGGTACCAGCAGGGCAAAAAAAAAATCCCTTTTAACTCAAATCTTGCCAAGGAAATGCTTCTTTTCTACAAGAAGAAAGCAGTCTTTGAAAGAACTGCTTCCAGCAAAGATGTACCCTGAAGAGAAACTTTTACAGATACAACACACAGAGGAAACCGGAAAGCCCTTGCAATTGTATATCAGGAACGGGCTTCTAAAGGGCCATTCAAAATGAGAGCTTATTGTACCCAAACTCCATGGAGCATTATCTTACCTGCCACAGTAAGTGACCACACATGGGAACAGCAGAAGCAGAGAGGGGAGACATGAGTTAGTGTATGGGGCCAGGGCATTTGTTCCCAGCAAAAACATCAGTTTATGGTTCTTGTTTCTCTCAAAACACACAGAGAAAATCAAAATGCACAGCCTTCCTTTGGAGGGTCCATCGTGTAAATGCACTAAGTTAATTAAATGAATTTATTTCATAAAAAACAGGTAAACATACCTGGTGTGGTAGGAACTATTAACCTGGGTAGAGTAAGATCTACAAGTGACAGCGAAAGACTCTGAATGATATTTTGGGCTTCCTAAGCCACCAAGACCCCTAAGCTTTTTCTCCACATTTGGACTGGCTGACACCTTTGATGTTGTTCGCATTTCCATTTAAAAAAAAAAAAAAACAATCTAGAAGAATATTCATTTTCCATTAAATCTCAGGCAAAGAAAAATACCTCTTTTCCAACTGAATGGATTATGGAAGCAATTGTTTTGCTGTTCCCACTGTGCGCAGTTGTACTAGTTTAAGTAAACTTGTTCGGCTTCTGCCAGTAGTCAAATCCTTAACACCTGTGCACAACAGGAGACCAGTGATTTTTGATCTACTTCCATTTACAGGATGTGTCTTTAAACACAGCCTAAATTTAAGTAGGTGGTATTGTCCCATGGATAACTCAGTAGTGAAGAAGCTGGAGATAAACTCTAAATATTCTGTGTTCTAGTACTTGTGTTATTAATGTCTCTCTGTGCCTCAGTTCCCTTGCCCTTAAAAGAGCATTAATATGTCCTGAAGTGTTACTCATCCAAGGTAGTACAGTAAAACTAACCAGTCCTGTTTATTCAGGAAATTCTAAACCAGAAGTAATACACCATATTAGTAAATATGCATGTAAGTCCAATTTTAGTCTTCAAGAATGCCCTGAATGAGTAAAGGTCCGCAAAAGCATTGACTGAGGGTTGCTCGAAAGGGAAAAGAAAACTATTTTCTTGTTTTTCCTTTGATTTTTAACCATCTTTTTCCAGCCTTTTTTAACTTTCTAGTGATTTTCCTGGCTTTGTTCATTCCTATGTTTTTCTGTTGAACAATGCCTACATGTTGGGTTGACTCATTTTGTTATGTTTTGTTTTTTGTTTTTCCCCCTCTCATATTATTTTGTTGAATTGGTCCCTTCTGATGGGAAGCGCTGATCTTTCCCTACCCTCATTGTGATAAGGAACAGATATGAGACTACTTAAAACAGGCATTTTTCCTATCTTTTTTTCATAATTGGACTTTTGGAAGAGAAAATCATTTAAAATAAATAAGATGCAACCTCAGAATAGGTCTTTTGTCTTGTACTAGAACTTGATTTCTTCATGAGGGCTAGTCTGAGGCTGTTGCAACGAATTATATGTTCTCAGCATTCAAAGATTTTGAACGCTCACTGCCAAGTGCCAGGAGTTACTATTAATAGTAAGCTTTTGACTACTCCCCACCCTATAAATGACTGCTTCTGATACAGAATGGGCTCATACTTGGCATAAGCAACATATGTGAAAGACTGCACATTCATGAAATACATGTGTTCCCTATGAAAACACGAGCCAAGATGCAACAGAGAAGAGAAAGGGGAGATGGGAATACTTTATAGGCCGTGAGAAGAAAGAGAAACGGCAACACACAACAAAATGAACCTGCCGAGCGGGGAGTCCCAGGTGAGGAAGGTATGTAAGCCTGTGTGCGTGATCTCACCAGCATCAGTGGGATATTCATGGTCCGGGCTCAGGTCTCACTGAGACCCTTGGAGATCCCTCCCATTACATTGGTGCTGGATCCCCAATCCCTCTCCTGCCCCAACCTTGCAGGTCTTGCCCCAGGCCTTCTTCCTTGACCCTTTGCTGAGCTAATTCAGCATGTTAAAGGGACAAAAGATGTATCCAATAACAAAAAGGGTGAAAGTGTGCCATTTCCTGCCATTTTACTGAAGTGACTGAGCTCACACTGGGGTCGGACACGCAGTAGAGCCAGCCCAGTGGAGGGGCAGGACCCTGGTGCTCAGGTGTTCAATGAATTCCTACCCTAACACCTTCCAGATATATGCTTCTGGTTGTTTATGATGGCTATATATTTAGATATTTTACTTTATTTTGACCATAAACACACAGACTGCACCTACACCAGTACATTAAACATGGGAGCAACTCTTCGCTGGATGTCCATGTCCATACTGCTAAATACTCTCCCAAAATTGGGCAGCTGCACCTGAAGTGATACCGGGAAAGGTCCCCATTCTCTGCTAGCTCACAGCTCACAGCTGGGCCCTGTTGGGACCAGGCCAGAAGCATGCTGGGGAAAATTCAGGCAATTCAACAGCAGAGAAAACTGAGGGGCTGCACCTGAAAATGCTCCTTGGCACTGTATAATCTATCAGCCTAGGTGAAGACACGGTGTCTCTGGTCGAAAAAACTCAATAGCAGCAGCAGCAACATAAAGACATGGATCAACTGAAGTAGTCAAAACCAAACACTGCATTCTCCATTCCCATTTTGCTTTCAGAGCCCCTCCTAACAAGATGCCTCGAGTCAACAAGGTATTTACTTCCTTATTTATTCTAAATTCATGCCAGGGTCGAGTAACTGGTCTTTTATTGATTTCCTTCCTTTCTTCAGAGATTTGTTCCTTCCTCCCGTCTCCTCTTCTCTGTCTCAGATGATGACCCTGTCATATAAATGTTCCACAAACACTCCCAGCACCTGGACCTCAAGTTGTCACTTCTTCAGAACTCACTTTTAAGGGAGTGGGGGAAGCAGAGGGAAGGGAAAACATACAGAGTGAATTTGTTTCTGGCTTTGCACTAGAACAAATCCAGATTAATTCCAGTTGTGCTGATGAAAGAGAAATTTGTCTTTGTGCTGCCCAGCAGGGATCTTGTAGGCTACAGAATATTCCCCTCCTCGGTTGTAGACCAACACAACCTTACGGCACACGGGCTGTCTCTTCACAGCCCTCGTCTGGCTCAGCCCTGATGTGCTGAGATGTCAATATGAGCTTTTACCCTGGCTCCAGTGGGGGATGTCTGCAGATCTTGCCCGGTTTGCTTCTTGCTCATCACATTTTGCTGGCAGCTACCTCTACTGTTGGAGGGATGAGTGTGTTCTCAATTATAGATCTCCTAACCGCTGACCTGTGGCACTGCAAGGAGAGGAGCCTTTCCGGGGCTGGAACAGAGTTTGTCCTTTTCAGAGGAGTGGTTCAGTGAATGTAACTGCAGATAATCTTGGGGGCTGGTTATAGCAGCTGCTGATCGCCCAGTCCAGCAAAGCATGCAAGACCAGTGCTTCAGTTCAGGCCACCTGTAGCCCTGTTCATCTCCACATGAGATTATTCTCACTTCACCCATTCTAAAGCTGAATGTGTAGTCTGAGATGGTCCCCCGGAAAAGAAGGTGTTTCCTCCCAACCTAAGAGACTTGTCTACAACCAGCAAGGTAAACAGCTTTGTGGAGGTGCTCATCTCACATCACTGGTGGCAGAGACACCTTGGTCTGAGGTGGCCAAAGTTAGATGAGGACAAGCCCACCTGAAGGGTTTGGTGTGAGCCCCTGACTTTGCAGGGTCACACTGAGATCCTCTGGGCTCTGCAGAGGCAACACGCAGCCCTTACCGATACAGCACTTCCTGAAGATAAATAAAAACCTCAGCTCCCTCCTCCTCTGCATCGCCATCAGCCAATAGATCCTCGCGGCTAAAAGTAATATAGATAAACAAGCAGATCTGTGTTTCGCAGCAGCCAGGTTTCTAAGAGGGTTTAATGTCTTTTTCAGTGAAGATTTTTGGAGAATGGGGTACCAGAGTCCCGGTAGGAGACACCCCGTGCTGCTGGCTGAATTCATTGGAAAATCTGGCCCAGCCTCTAGGCACCAAATGGAAGAAATCCAGCTCCTGGCTCTTTAGAAAACCTGTCCCCTTGCATTTTAAATGGTTCCTTGTTTATCTCCCCCACAGCTGTCAACTCTTGCAGTCCTACAAGGAGTCAGCAGCAATCCAGTTCTAGAAAATAGTAAATAAAGAAATATAGAGAACTGCAAAGAGAACACCAGCAGGCCTGATTTCCAGAGCTCATCTTCATGTATACTGCAGGCACGGCATGAATTCGTAGCTCTCTGGGACCCAACACTTGCACTTCACAAAGCTGGGGCAACCACTTGTTCCCCTCAGCCACCGCACGTGTGTAACCTACGTGCCTGGGAGTTTTTCACTACAAACTGCAGTCAATCCTGGTTTGTACAACTCCAGGCTGTCCTCCTGTGAGAAGCCACACAGCTCCTCACGATGCTTCTGACGCAGCGATGGCAAACACCGGGAAGGGGCTGACTGCCCGGGTACCACCACCAAGCCATGGCTCAGATGGAGAAGCAGCTGCAGAAACCCAGCTTCAGCTCAGCTGGGGCTGGAGACCCGAGGTCAGATGTCCAGTCTGAACCAGGACCTTGGTTTCTCGCTGCCTAGAGAGCATGTGGGCATGTACCGCGCTTGAGTGGCTGAGCAGATGCTTAAAATAAGGAGAAAACACTTTGAAAATGTCATCTCCACCGCTGCCTTTTGTGCCCACAACTATGTTTGCACAAATATATCAGGGGTATCAAGAATTTTATAATGATACTCCCTCACCCGTGGTTCCAGTTAAAACCACTGTAACAAACAAAACATACAGAGCACATCGCTGGCACCAGAGGCTGTAATTTTCTCTGAGCAGAAATATTACCAAAAAAGAAAAAAGAAAAAAAAAAGGAAAAAAGGCAGGATTTCATCCAATTTAGGAAGAAATCTATGCAGATCTTTCCTTTCATTAAACTTCTCAACTATTATTAAAGGAAAGTCAGTAGCCAAAAATTCTTTGATGATGACATTGAATCATTTGATGATAGAGTGTTTTGGGAAAGGCTACAGATGCAGATCACTGGTAAAAACCTTGAGTCCCAGGAAGAGTAATCTTTCAAATGTCACAACACTTTCCCTTTTGCAGGGGAACACTTTTAACCCTCTTTTTCAAGTGAGCGCCACGTTTTCTCTGAACTACCCTGGTTTCGCAGCTATCAGGAAAATAATATACAATGCCTTTTCCCTCGGAACCTGCAGAAGATCCTGGCTGATGGCAAAGAGAAAGCAAGTACCACGGCAAGAAATCTTGGTACTGCAGAATACAAAACATGCAATGCCCAAACCTAGTGGGAGCAAAGGTGTTTATTTTCTTATTTTCCTGCTTAAGACATGCTGTGGTTTGGACATTTCATAAAACCACAAGGAAAGCGTGGGTTACATAGCGAACAATTCGTCGCTGCATAAGTCTTCATTATTCTATAGTGCCTACGTATCTTTATGTTCCAGGTATCCCTAATGATTGATTCCTCACTAGTTTTTAGCGCCTGGATGCAGACACTTTAAAGAAGAACTGACTTTTAGAGGTGCTGATCAGTGCTGTTCAGAGGACGGAGCCATGTGAAGGTGCTTCTCTTGCTGTGTCACCCCCATCCGGTGACATTGACCTTCTCCCTTTTCTTAGCTTTCTTTTTTTTTTTGAATCAACCCCTCTCTCTTTAAACTCTGTGGAAATGCTCCCGTTCTGTAGAGCCAATGAGCATGCCTTCAAGCACACACTAAACTCTATTCCAGATCAACAGACCATATAATCCCCTTGACTTCAACCCTGGATTTAAGGATAAGTATGTGACTATGGATTTTTTCAAGTGGGAGTCAAAGAAACAAAAGATCCCATCCAAGCTGTATCTGGCCAGAAAAGAAGCCGGGGGCTGCCTGCACTCACCCTGGAGACTGAGGCATAACACATTTATTCCTTCTCACCATTTGTGTTTCATCGGTCGTAAAGTTGTGGCTCCCCTGTTTTATGTGCCACAGCACACACGAACGAAGGTGTTCACCCAGCCCACGTGTCAGAGGACAGTAAATGAGTAAAGCAGGACGGGGGAACACGAGGTCACAGCGACTGTCAGCCAAAAGTTGCCCATTTCAGTGCACTGGAATGAACGACTCCTCTCGAGCTGCCATGTTACTTAAAAATATAATTCCATTTCCAAATACTGACTTTAGATGAGTTATTTAACTTTGGTATCCTGGTTACTTAATGAAGATTAATTGCTTTGGTGGGGTTTTTGAGTGAGTGTCCAAACCAGCAATTTTATATGGAAAATTTTTACTAGATTACATTTTTTAATGAGAATTTCCTTTTGGCTGAAAAATGTTTTTCATCTGGGATAGACATTGCTCAAAAGAGCCCCTAACGGAGGAGTCACACGCTGAAGATCTGAGCTGTGCATTCAAATTTTCCAAAACTGATGGTAAAAATTAATTGTGCCCCTGGGACCCCAAGCACTGCAAGAGGTTCCTGACCGGGTCCCTGCAGGTGATGAGCCACCCTCACAGCTCTCAGGGGGCTCCTGAGAGACATCAGGATTTCATGGGTCTCACTAAGGAGTGGATAAAGGCAGGAGAGGAGCAGATCTGTGATGTCCATTCCTTTGTCTGCTGTAGTGGTGGTGGCACTGAGGAGATAAGGGTTTGTTGGTCAGTATTATTTATCAATTCCATTTTTAGCCCTAATGTTGAGCATGGTGGACCTCAACCTCCTACAACATGAGATGGGAAGTCAAAAGCTAACATGGGGCACGGCACGGATAGATGTTGCAAACAGAGCAGGGAGGAAGAAATAGCAATGAAATTATCATGGTTATTCAGTTTCTGGTGTCCTACATTGTCACAAAAAGAGGGAAGACAGAGACACCTGGTGACTCAGAGAGGAGATTTTCAGAGCATGGTCTGGCTATACTTTTCCATAGACCCAGCAGATGGAAAAAGGCCCTGAGGAAACACCATTTGTTTTTTTTTGGCTCTGGCTTTTTCTCCCCAGACCACTGTCTCTAGGTTTCTCTTGCAACTCAGCACCATCCTTTTCCTCTCCCCTTCCTTTCCACAGATGAGGAAACCTTCCTGCGAGCTCCTCTGTTTATGCCAGGAATGGGAAGGCACTCATGGTCTGGTGCTTCACAGAATCATAGAATAATTTGGGTTGGAAAGGATCTTTAAAGATCATCTATCTAGTCGACCCTCTCTCCTCCTCCATTACTGTCCAGGAGATGAGGACTGAACTACTAACCTGGCCATCTGAGTGATGAGTGAACACCTTTGGACAATCCTATGTCTGCAAATGGAGTCTCCAGCAAGACATCTTTGTCCCATTTGGAGTGCAAATTCGTGGGAGTAGCACAGTCACTTCAAGCACTTATTGTATTATTGACATAGATTGTTACATGTTTTCATTGTTATACTGCTACATTACTCTAATAGGATGTCAGTGTGGAAAACTTCTTTCAAAGCTTGCTGTGCCAAACGATGCTGGTGTCACCCATTCACTATTTATCACCATCCCTTATGGCTCCCTGTAGTTTTGCAAGGATGGAATTAACCAAGTGCTCTGCCATCTCCCCCTGGCAGAGCTAGGCAGGCTTGCGCACAACCATCCTCACTGCTCATCCCAACTGCTTGAGGTAGACGCCATCGTTGACTTAAGGAGTGCTCAGGCAACCCCTTGTCCATGGACAGAGTTGTGGAGGTTGTAGCAAACACCTGAGACAAGGACATTTTCCAGCGGCTCAGTAGTTTGCTTAGCAAACCACCGTCCGTGGCGTTAGTTAGGGTCCCCAGGTGCTATGGAGATAAAACAAGCCTGAGGTACTGGGCAGAGAAAGGAGGATTTGTGAAGGAGGATCTCAGCCCTCTGCACTGCCCAGGGTGGTTGGTGCCACCATGGTCCCCCTTGGTCACAGCGGCTTGTGGCTATGTGGCAGTGCAGTCAATTTAAATCACCTAAATCGGGTTGTGTCTGTCCCCGAAAAGCGAACGGTAAAAGCACGTTAAAATGGGATTTCGTGAATGGCAACCAACAGAACAAAGCTCCCCAGACAGCCGCTTTTCCCAAGCGTTCCCTTTCCAACAGGCAGCTGGAACTGATAAAGCCATAATTGCCCCTTCAGAGAGCATCACGGGGAGGGGGGCACAGAAACCAGCCTCTGTCCTACCTGGGGGGGCACAAGCGTCTCCTGCAAAGCAAATCTTTGAGTGGAACTAGTGCAAGGATGTAGAGAAAACATTTTTCTTTTTGATTTTTTTTTTTTTTTAATACATCAGCCAACATCACATCACCTAAATCCCGTGGTCCCTCTGCATCTTCCCAGCCCCGGTCCTGCTGGTCATGCCTGTGGGACCCCGGCGCAGGGGAGGAAGCAGAGCCCCACGTTGCTCCTCGGTGCATGGCACAGATGCTCAGCAGCCGGTGGTTTGGCTGCCAGAGGAGCCCCAGAATCAGGCTGGTCTAGTAGGGAACAATGGCATTGTTGCCACTGGAATAAACGTCCTGGTGGCCCATTTGTGTTTATCTGGTATTTCCATTCTCTGCTGATTAACCCAGCCAAGCGAGGTCTTCATGTGGTAATTACAGCACAGCTCATTTGTGTGTGTTTTACAATGGTGTTGATATAATCCCACTAGAGCACCCCAAGCATGTGCAAGGAGTTCCCACCAGAAATCTAAATAACGCCCCAGCGCTGCTGACAGCTTAATAACATGACAAAGTTCAGCCTCGCTGGATGTCAGGGACAGGAATGCGGCTCAGGCTGCTCTGACCTGGAGCTTTCAAAATACCGTACAGTTGAGGCTGAGCGTTTGACAAATAACCTTTTCTTTGCCTGCTCGAATCCATCAGACGTTACCAGGTGCCATGGAGAGGCCACATGCCACTGTTAAAATGTTAAATTGAGTGGCACGGCCATCGAAAGCTCTGGGGATGGACATTTATCTTTATTATTATTGTTATTAATAATGCAGATATTGCTGCGCGTTGCATTCCAAGGTATTTTTGCAGCACTAAATCATCTAAACGCCCATCGACGGCCCTGATAAATCACACAATAAACCAAAATTCAATACAGCTGTCAGCCCAGACCCCAAGCAAAAATCTCAGTGAGCTTAATTATAAAGTTCAGGCGGGGACTGAGCCTGTTGGCGTGGGGACGAGCAGCAGCATGGCGCTGCCATTTCAGGCGCTCGGGAGAGGCTGTATCAGCCCTCTCCTCCTGCTCCTCAGTATCTCAGTGCTGCCGCAAGCAGCGGGATGAGGACGGCTGCTCATGACGGCATCTCTCATTGGTTTCCCCTTTCCGCTTTTCCCACACTGTTTCTTTGCGTCTTCCTATTCATTTTAAGCTGTTTCTTTCCATTGATATTAATTCTAGTTTTTCTTCTGCTCCGTTCTTGTCCTCCCATACTTTCCCTCCCCCCCATCGCTTGTCCTTCTATCTCATCATCCCTTTCTTGCTCTTTTCCTCTTCTTCTTCCCCTCCCGATCCCCCCATCAAAGCAAGGAAACCGTAACCCAAAGGAAGAACAGGAGTTGAACCTGTGCCAACGCGATGGGCCAAGAGGCTACATATGGAACCAGCAAATCACAGAGCCATGAAGGATGTTAGTGATTTAAAGTTATGTATATTGAAGTCTGGATCTTAAAGTGAATCCATAATGGTAGAGGTAACTAATGGAGAGACTTAACTGACAGCAAGCAGAGTTTTTTCTTTAACATTGTTATGTTCCCACAAACTCCTCTTTTCCGGTCCCCACCCTTCCCCTGCTCCCCTTTTTGATTAGTTCAACATCCACGTTGACAATGAAAAGCTAAAGCTGCTGCTTTATGAATAAAGATTTAAGCCCATACACCATAAATATGAGTGCTGCTCCGGCTGGATGCAGAGCACGGCACCCGACGGGCTCTGACACCCACGGGGCTCTCCCTGGGGAATCACGCCCCGTGGCAAGGGGTAGCGAATTTTCCCGGCCGAAGGGGCATGGCAGCACGACTCTGGCTGCCGTGAGATAAATAACCTTCCGAGGACTCGGGTTTGACTCGGGCTTCAGCAGAGACGCGGTGCAAAAGCCAGCCGGTCGCCTGATACAGCTCAAATACCAGCTGCACTGATTTTCCGTGATCACTGCAGATACCCGGAACCAAAACGCTGCTGGGAGGGAAGGATGCTACCACAGCTGTACACATACATGTGTATAAATAGATGTACGTATGTGTGCATACATACATACATTCAAGGCCAGGCTGGATGAGGCTCTGAGCAACCTGATCTAGTTGAAGATGTCCCTGCTGACTGCAGGGGGGTTGGACCAGATGACCTTTAAAGGTCCCTTCCAGCCCAACACATTCGATGATTCTATGATTCTATATACACACACACAAAACAAATACAAAGGAAAACTGCACTGAGACACTACGATACTTGCAAAGTCAAACACTCCGAACTTAGGAAAGACCAAATACTCTTCAACTGAGACAAATTTGCTGCTTTTTATGGTGGCACTGGAACCCAAGGTGGCAACGGATGAGGCGCAGGAGCTCTGAGCACTCCCAGCTGCACGTGAAAGCAGTAGGGAAGTACCCCAAAGACCTGCCTTTACTACTTAATGTGTATACATATATATACACCATATATATATATGTAAGTACGTCTGGACTGTGAGATCCCTCTTGGCTCAGGCCACCTAGCACCCTCCCAAACTAATCTGTCCCCAGCATCATTTGGAAGTTCATTTGTCCAGAGCCTGTTTCTAATAAGCAGATTTCAGGCAGCCATCCAGTTTAGGAGGGTAAAAGCAGCATGGACAAGAGCCATTTTGTGCCAGTCCCAGAGACTGGGAGTTTTCCCAGCACACCGGCTTTATTGGTACCCTGGAATTGCTGTGCAGTGCAACGTACTGTGGAAAATCATGTCTTAAATAGGTGAAACCGAGCATCTGAAGTGAAGAGAAAACTCTTATCTGAAGTTCTCGGTCTGGGTTCCCACGCTGTGAGACATCATCCTGACCTCCGTAAGGATACAGGGAGTGATGTAACGAATGTTTGTGCAGCAGTTGCAAACAACCCTGCTGTAGGAAGCGGATGATACCACGGCTATTTTAAAGAGCTTCCTAACAGGCTGAGTAAGAAGGAATAAAGAAGGCCCAGCACCACACATCGCATCACCTGCTCAGGGCGCCGAACGGGGCAGGATCGGGGCAGGATGTGGTCCACGAGCCGATGACAGCTGGTATCACAGCCCACCCCGACGAGGAGGTGAATGAGGATTGCATGGGTGACCTGAACTCCAGCAGGTTTTTAAAAGTCCTTCCCTTTGGCACCAGTAACGTTCGTTAACATTGTTTCAACAACGGGTTGAAGGAAGGGGGACTTGCAGTAAATTTTTCCTCAGGTTTCTCAATGAATATACTTCCATCCAGCTTTTCCCAAAACCTGTGGCTCTCGTATGCCAGGGAACTAGAAGAAATCCCCCTATTATCTCTGCTCTAGGAATCAGGAGCATAAGGGTTACTTAAGCACTAGAGAAAACACCTTTTCTTTTTGTTTTTGGTAATTTAGGCTTTCCAGACTGCTGCACCTTCTTCCCCATGGCATGAAATTCCCCTTCGCATTCCGCAATGCTGATTTAAGGAGAAACTTAAAGAGATTAAAGCCCCTGGAGTGTACACACAACACAGGGGAGAGAAGGGCTGTGTTTCCCTCTAGTTGCTGAAGAACCGGGCGGATTGGAGACTGGCCACCAGCCCCTGGCGTGGCCACGTCCAGCCCTGGGACGATGGCGCTGGCGGAGCCAGTTGCAGTCCTGACTAGACTGCGGCTTTCCCCTTTTCCTCCAGGCTTCACCAGAGAAAGGCTAGACGCCGTTAGCGGTGGCTGAATATTGGCCAGATTATGGGGCATGTGGGTATAGCCTATATTTATTTTTTTTTTTTTAAAGTATATATTTGTTTGATGTTTTGCAAGCATCTGCTTAACATTTCTGTGCTTATCTAACGGGAGGAAAGAGCCCATTCTTCCCAAAGCCAATTCAGTGCAAGAAAATGTCATAACACTGCTGGGCCCCTTTGTTTCATCCTTCGCCAGAGGGACTCCATAGTTCCTCCGCTACTTCTTGGAAAGCCAAGAGCAGTGCCTGGCAATTAAAGGCATCTGCCGGGCTCATGAAAGGAAGGGCATGCACGAGATATGAAGGATGGATGACACCTGAAATGTCTAAACTCTTGCCTGGCGCAGACTGGGCTGATTGCAGCGTGTCTAGCAGGATGTGTAGAGTGTTACAGCAGGTACTGAGATAAAAAAGAAAACCCAAACTAAACCTTCCTTGACAAAGCTCCCCCCCAACCCCATCCCTGAAGGAAGAGGTGCCAGCAGCTCCGTGGAGCCCGCTAAGGACTCTATTTTTCACGTGGCAAGCAGGGAGAGACAGCAGTACAAATCCCCGTCAGATAGAGCGATTAGCTGGGTAGAAGAGATCCTTCAGAGACCGAATGACCAAAAAAATGACCAGCAGCGTAGAGACAGGGCTGTGGAAGGGGAAAAGCTTTGCCTTGTTCAGAGCAGATGCATAAGGAATGATAAAATAAAGACAGGAAAAATGATGAGTGATACAGGTTGTTACTCACCCCATTTTTCATCATTCAGGTCTGCAATCACACTCACTCACGCACAGAAATCTTTTATTTTACACAGTGCCTCATGGATCTGATGCAATCACTCCGTAAAACATCACCTAGACCAGCGTCCGGAGAGCCTGAGACCAGTGTCAGGTTTGTCTGTATAATGAGAAGCCAGAGCTACAGCTAACTATTTTTAATGAAATGAACACTGAAAAACCACCACCGGGGTGGAACACGATTTGTGTCTGGTCAGTATGACAAACCCCAAGTGCCGGAGCTCCTGGCACCATCCTTTGAAGCACTCAGTGCTGGCCGCACTCAGAGGCGCTCATCGGGATGGCGCAGTCTCGTGCATGTGGTTCTGGCAACGCGGTGGCATGACGGACCTGAGCAAGGTGTTGGGTTCCTACGAGAAAAAGCACAGCAGTGGTACCAACCACCCATCGCAGTGCTGGCCACGGTCAGCCCTCATGCAGTTGAGTGACCAAACAGCAAAGCTATGCTTCCGTTCAGGACTGGTTACAAATTAGGGGAAAATGGGATTGCACTACCTTATTTACTCATTCTTTGATATGATGGTGAGTTTTGCCTTGGTTTTCCTCCATGCTGTCACGATCAAAGAGAAAGGCAAAGACCACGTCTGCTATGAAGGTGTGCCTCGGTGCTTGCACATTAAGGGCTTAGTCCAAAAGCAGCGAGCCAAGGCCCTGGACTCATACAGTTTTGCACAACTGAATATTTCAGCATTAGTTAAAGCAGAACTGACACCTAGGTTGACACTTACCAGCTTGGGTTTGAAAAACTTGAAACAAATTCTCAGTTTTATATCACACATCACATCAAGAGAGACATGGTACTAGACCCTAGAGTCTAGTACCTACTACAGACCCTAAAGGCAAGGTCTTTGGTGACCAGAAAAAAAGT
The DNA here is from genome assembly GCF_963924245.1 of Chroicocephalus ridibundus. Classification (NCBI taxonomy): domain Eukaryota; kingdom Metazoa; phylum Chordata; class Aves; order Charadriiformes; family Laridae; genus Chroicocephalus; species Chroicocephalus ridibundus. The sequence continues at coordinate 122,922,110 of NC_086286.1, read as the reverse complement.
TGACATGGAAAGTGGGAGAAATCTTACTCATACCTCTCCGGTTGCAGCTGTTGGACAAGGATGAACTCTTGTTATTTCAGATGGATGGTGATTCCCTGACGTTTGCTGTGAGAAGGGCTCAGAGCCTCTGTCTCGAATGCCTCTCTGGAAGTGGTTTGCTTTGGAGAAGTTAAATTCAAAGTTTTGTGCTGGAATAAAATTTACAATACTTCATATTTGTGTATCACAGTATCAGAAAGGCCGTCCTGAAGCCAAGCCACCTGGCCCTACCTCAGCTGTGTCTCAGCTCTTGCAGCAGAAGCAACATAAGAAACAAGGCAACTGGAAACCTACTTCTCTCTGGACCTTCTCCCAGCCCTCGTATTTAGGGACCTCTTGACATGGAAATTGCATCCAGACTTTCATATTTAACAACTGTAATGGATCTGTTCTTCGTGAAGTTACCATCTTCATATTTGAACTCTATATTAATTTTGATCTGCACAGCATCCTCCAGTAAAGGGCTCCAAAGTTTAATTATACATTGTGTAAAAAGGTACTTCTTTCTGTTGGCTTTAAACTTGCTGCTTGATTATTTCATTAGGAACAAGTAACCCGTAACCTGAGAAATACTGAATAATCATTCCCCATTTCACCCCATCCATTATTTAATAGACCCGTATTATAACCCTGCGTGCTGCGCTTGGACACTGCCCTTGGAGAGCGTTCTCTAGTCCTGGCCAACACGGTGCCGCCAGCTGCGCTAACCATACGGCACCAACGCCTGGGGGACGGTGCGTGAGTTATACCCTGGCCATGTTTCTTCTTCTACCACAGACGTAGCTTACTTGTCCTTGCTGTCTTTGCCTTTTTTCCCATTAAATCACCTTTTAGATCCAGTGATGAGTATAGCTGCACTCAAGCTGTGAGCGCACGTTTTTTCTTACAGCCAGGGGAATGTTGCCTGTTTTAAAAAAAAGAAAATAACAAATTAAACAGAAGTTCAGGAATAACCTAATGAGAAAATAAACCACTTTTATTCCAATTATCAGATGTTAATCACTCTTGGAATATAAGATTATAAACAGCTCCAATTCAGGAAGGTGGATTTCTTCGTTTAACACATACTCATTTGAAGGATACGAAATAAATGTTTGCTTATTTATCCAAAAGCTTAAAATCAAACAATGACCAGATACCTTTTTGCTTTTAAAAATTAAATTTAACTCTTTCTTCAGTAATAAAATATGCTACCTATAATACAACAAGGACATTGATTTTATTCACAGTTTGCCAGAGTATAGCCACACAATCATAATATTAAAGGTGAACTGCAATGAGTTTTTATTTATATTATTCCTATTATTATATATTACGAGGGTTAGAGCAGTACACAAAGGCTCTAATCAGGCTCCTGTTGTGGTAGGAGCTGCACATATGGAGAAGAAATACATCGTTCCTACCCCAAAAAGGTTACAGTTAACAGAGTATGTGCCTCAACTGAAAATCACAAGTATGCGAAAGGATTTATCCTGTCTTTCTTTCTTATCTGATGGAGACCCCGAGATGCGCACTTACCTTTCACTGTCAACTACTATAAAATAGTTGTTTACAAACAAATGACTTTTCTTTGAAGCTTGCCAGGTCTGTGTTTAAAGATCAGTCCTGCTCTCTCCTTATGAGTTCCTGATTTTGCTTCTGCCCCAGCAGATCAGGTGGTGACAAGCCCAACAGCCATTAGGTGTTTCCGAGCTTAATGACATACCGGAGGAGAAAATCCAGTCCTGAACTCGGGTCTGGGCCAGCAACCTAAAAATTTGAGCGTCCTTTCAAAGGAGTTATTTTTTGCCTGCGTAATGCCCTGAAGAGGTACCGTGCCTGATCGTCATGTCATTGTTCACATCCCAAATTTTGCTTTTTAATGTCATTGCAAGTTTTAAGCGAGTGGAGGTAAGCGCAGGGCCATTCAGGTCTCCGTACAGGTTGCTTTCACACTGAAGATGGAAAACATGTCCATATACCTCTTTGGGCTTCCTGATCGGTTCCCACTACCCTCTCTCGGTGGAAGGACAGCAGCACGTACAGCGCGCTCCCCTTCCATCTTTCAACCTCAGACTCCCCTCAAAGTAACCAGGACTGTGCCCCAGATGAGTTAGGATTTGAAAAGCAGAGGGTTTTTAGGAAACAAAAGCATTTCCATTCACCCCCAAATCTCAGTCTGCAACCTGGTTTTGATCTTCAGGCTTTAGAACTGAAAACAGTCAGGCTACAAAAATAAATCTGGCGATTGCTAGATCACAAATTTCTAGGCGATACAGAGCGGGACCCTTCAATTATTTTTTTTTTCTTAAAGAAAAAAAAAGGGGGGTTACCATAATAGCTGTGAGGATTTGCCCAGGTGAGGACCCGTTCTCCGGACACCAAACCAAGCAGCTGTTGGGAACGGATTCGCAGCCTCTGAAAACGCAGTCATGTGCACGGGCAGTCGGTTTTGCGCTAGGAAAGAAGGTTGGGTGGGAGTTTGGGGTTTTTCACCCCAATTTATTGTGGTTAATTATGCCCAGTAATTTCCAGCACTAAACAATGCAATATACTCCTGGTTTATTTGAAACCCCAGGCGTAGACGCAAAAATGGCATTGGAAACGAGAAGTGAGGCAGGGTGGCAGCTCAGCACACTTAAGGCAACATTTTTAAGCCATTTAGCAGGAGTTTATTGCTTCAGCGCAGGAGCCTTTGAGCATTCAAGCACGACAGGGTGTGCATTGTTGTGCCAGAATTGCCGGCCTTGGGTGTGTGTGGTGTGCGGCGAGGGGCCAAGGGCTGTGTTTAAATGCACCCGCACGAGAAACGCGATTTAGGCAGAACAAAGCCCACTCCTGTTGTGCCTCGCCGTGATTATAAAATAGATCTGTGTCGTTATAAATAGAAAATGACTGGTGACAAAGATGCTGCTGCTTTGGCTCACTTCTGAGGCCAAGCTCTTACGCTGCGGTTCCTGATGTCAGACCAATTTAGCGGCTGCGCTGCAGGCAAATGTGTCTGTTTCGGGGTTAGCCAGTCCGCATCCCATGATGGCTTAATCTCATTGTACAACAGCAGGGGATTCGCTGTGGTCCTTCGCAAGCGACGCTATCCCTTCACCCGGCGACGACGGTCCTGGATGCCTTCCGAAATGCCCATTGCAAGAGTCGGATTGCTAAACAGCAAATTAGCCCATCCTCCAAAGAGACTGCCAAACTATCTGGGCCTGTGAAGTTGAGATCCTGCTTCTACGCAACAAAACGGTGCGGCTCTTGTTTATTCCAGTGGGAACAAAATCAAAGGTACAGAAATAATAATGCCGTTTCAAGAGGAAAAGTTTTCTTCTTTACGCCACCTTCCACCCCAACATGCTTTACAGCATTATTGAATTAAATAATGCAGTTAAATAAAGTGAATATATATATATAGTTTCTATGCTATACAATCAGTAATTAAAAAAAACCAAACCAAACAAAACAGAGACTGGAACTTAATCTTAAATCCCTATTGCAATTTCTGGAGTACCCTGTTTGTTTAGTCCTAAGCACGCTCCTTAAAACAAACTGTAGTCTTCTTGCTTAAAATCACACTTCTATATATATATTTTATACTATAGTTTATTCCCAAAGCTGGGGATAACGTCTCATTTCCTGAAAGCTCTTAAAAACTTCCTTAATGAAGAAGTAGAGAAATCTGCTGTTTGCAAATTCTATTTACTTATTGCTTACTTCCAAACTAAAGTAGATAATTTAATGAAGGGGGGGGGAGTGAAAAAGATTAATGTGGTGCCTGTAGCCATTTCCCAAATTCTTCAGAGTTTATAGACCTAGGGAGACAGGGAAAGAGCAACTTCTCAGCAGTGCAGCAGAATAGGCTGAAATGACCCTGTGCAACCCAAGTGATGCTGGGAATTAAGGGATGTTCACTCCTACTATGGTTCTACACTGCAAACTGCTTTTAGGGCTCCCAGTAGTACCCATTAGCAACAGACAAGCTTTTCTGGTTTAATTTAATTTAATTTAATTTCCACCAACAAATTCCACCCTGTGGTGAGAATTGACAGTATCATGTTGAGAACCACTAAAGCATAGTTGGATGGTTTTTACTCCATGTATACATATATAAAAAAAAAAAAATAATAAAAATTCCCCCACCCTTCTTCGTTTTCTTCAGACAAGCCACTTCATAATAAGAGTGAGGCAGACGCAATGGAGGCATCGCTGTACTGCGGGATACCACCATAGGGAGTGTGGCTGGAGGTAGAGCAGAACATGCCTTAGCATTACACCGCCAGCGTGGCCTGGTCCCAGCTCTGAACCTCCCCGTGATAAACCAGGACGGAGCCCGGCAGCACTGGTGGTGTCCCTCCAGTTGCCACCGGGACAGAACTGGTGTCCTCCTTCTGTAATAAGACCCTATATATCAACCGCTGCTTCCTTTTCTCCTCGAGCGTTTTCTGTTCTCTCAGGACATCTTCACGCCTGAAACGTCTTCGTGCTTATGCAGCCTTGGGCTCTACTGGGAATTCCTATTGGGAATTCCCCCACTGGGAATTCTGCCACCAGATTTCAAAGGAAAGAGAATAATAATACTCTTCATTAATATAGGCTTTTCTGTCATGACTTTTAGGCCCCTATCCAGGCAAGCAGGCGAGCACATGTTTAACATTAAACACATGAGTAGTCTCTATTCGCATGCTGCAAGCTAGAAACGCTCATTAGCGCTGGATCACGGCCCCAGCTGAGCTGCTAACACACTTCAGCTAGAGAGACGGGCTGCAGAAAAGGTGGCACTGAAACCTTTCATCGTGGTTGCGCCATCGCCGGCTGAGCAGCTTCAGCCTTTCCCACCCCGGCGCTGCCACTGCGACGGGCGCTGGGTCGTCCCTTTGGCAGCGGAGGCACGACCCGCTGAGCTGCGACAATGGCATCCTTCAGAGCCGGTTAGCTGATGAGCACGGCTCAAAACACACCACATTCAAGAGCAGCCTCGGGAGGATTTGCAGCTTTAGCAGCTCTCCAATAAATGGTGAAAGGGGAATGATTTGAGGCAACAGGGGAATAACGTGATTGCCGCCGTCTCTGAGATCCCGTAACGCTGCGTGGTGAGTGCCCGAGGAGGTACACGGGGCTCTTCAGACCTTTAGGTCAAACATTAAAGCACAGACCGATCAAGCTTTGAAAACTAGCATTGGACGGGGTTTCTGTGCTTTCCTAAGGCCGGAGTGTTGTTTGGGATGTGAGGCAAGGAAACAAAACAGAGGAATGCTTTCTGTTTTCCCTGCACGTGACTAGAAGGGCAGAGAAGGGAACATGACCCCTATTTTCACTGCCTAGGGCTGAGCTACTGGGCTCGCATAGTTCAGAGCCAATACAACCCAGCGGATCCCTTCTGACCATGGAAATGGGAAATTTTGTGTCTCAGAGGGAACACCTCTACGTATTCCTGGGGAAATCCCTAGGCAGAGCCGCCTTACGCGCGGTGGCTTGCTCAGGTCTGGGCTGAAAATCACAGTCCAGACTAAACAGTCTATCACTCTTGGTTAAAGCATCCCAGATGAAAAGACACGTTTTTTTTTAAAAAAATGCTTTTAATACTGTTTTCTCCAAAAAAATCATTACCTCCTTCAACTTCTCGACAAGTACGAGCCTCGCAGCTTTCCCGCCTCCTCTGGAACTGCTGGTCATTGCAGACATCAAAATTAATGAAGAGATGAAAGATGCAGCAGAAAGGCACAATCTGACTGGAAATATGTTTCTTAATATCAAAAGCAATCCAAGCAGAATGAGTACATCTACCAGAACAATAAACAAATGCAAACTTCCTGATGCTTAAAAGAATACACATGAAGGAGGACACATGACGTCGGGGCTACTTTTTTCTTTAAAACAACAACTCATTTTAAAAAGTGAATGTTTCCATGTGTTTCTGGGGCTTTGCGTAAGTGGGATTTCCACTGCCTAAATTTTTGCAATACTTTAACCTCGGATAATTAGCCGAAGTCAGTCGACGCAGACAGGGGGCCTTCTTAGCTCCACCCCACCAGACGGATGGGTTACGCTACAACGCGCTTCCCCGTGCGCCCATCCACGAGCACCCTGCTACTTAGCGCCGAGGAAACGGCAGAACGGGTACGGCTAACTTGGAGGTGACTTGGAGCAGGGGCGGGAGAGGAGGCAAGGTGGCTAGGGGTTCAAATAAAATAAAAACATATTCAAAATAAACGCTATGTGCAATTCAGCCGAGATTTCCCGTAGGAAACAAAGACGTCTGGTTTCTCTGTGATATCGGCTGTCATTCCTCCGTGGCAGTGGCTTTTCAGCTGATGCAAATATGGAAGAGCTGGTAACCTGTAGCTCTCTATTCCGCACTAGTCCTGATAAAGCACTATCACTACATGATTCTTTTTATTGGAAAAAAAAAATAAATTCATGTTCGTTAGAAGCTCTCTTTTAAATAGTCTTCAAACAGACACTTCCTTAGTCCTACCTGTACAGCAAGATGACCTCTTGGCAATTCAAATAGTCTAAGAGAAAATAAGAGAAACGAATATTTGGGATCCTCTAGCACTCCCATACCACTGCTAATAGAAGAAAAATCAATATTAGCTCCAATATGAATGGAGTGTTGGATTGACCAAACAGGGAGCTTTGAAATAAATATCTAAGAAATGTTTGGATGAAATGGACATCTTTACAGACATTTGGTCTGCATTTCTGAAATGTAGATGATTAAATCCACATTGTTGGCTTCTTCCCCCTCTGCACTACGTCTTTCTTTACATCTTGCAAAAAATTTATGAACAAAGTTATTGTAAATCTGCAATGTCTGTCTTGTCACTTAGATTTTTTTCAGAAATGCTGCCTTGCCAATGTAGATATACAATCCTGTATGATTAATATTTATTACTTATAATTCTAAATACAATGGAAGGTCACCAAAAATACCCTGCCTAAAGGAGTCTGGAGCCCTTTAAAATCTCACTGGTGATGGATCCTGAGTCTGGAGAACTGAGCTCAAAATCTTAGCAAAACACTTTTCTACGTAGGATTTCCAGTATTTCCTGCTTCTGACTGCGGCTAAAGCCAAAAAGCACAAAGGTGAGCGAAAGTTACAGAGCTGAAAACACGAGCTTGGATTTCAAACCCAAACAAAGGTCAGGGAATGCCTGAACCTGTCCATAATCTTGGATCAGCCTATAATAGGGCTATGAGTAAGACGCCAAGTTAGGATGCAGAGCGAGATTTGAATTCACACAGAACAGGCACGATAACTGAAAACTATTTAATTTTCCACATCGTCTTTCTCATATCCATCAATACATTGCATCTAGATTTTTTGAAGGCATTATCAGAAAAATGAAGATATTTAAGGGGTTTTTTTTATTATTAATTAAAAGTAAGGTAGCTTGGGGATTTTCAGGTTTTCTAACGAAATCCTAAAAACACTCTAAAAACAGGCAAATTATCTCGCAAAAAGCTCGTTTTCTTTTTGGTATAAGCCCAACCATTTTTAAACATCATTTTTTAAAAACAGATGCACTTTGAAGGCGCTGAGATCAGCTGTGTTTTGGCCCTCTTCTAGCAAAACTAAAGTAAGACATACGAGAACATTTCAGAACCACGGGATCCAGCAAATTGGTGAAGATTCACAGCGACAGAAGAAACCAGGACAGACCCTGAACTGGTTTTCACTCACCCTGCCTGAGATCTGCTGAACGTTTGGACAATCTTCTTTGAGGAGCTAAACACAAGAAGCACAGAGCAAGAATCTGCATCTGCCCCTGCGTCTTTATTCAAAGATTCACTGCGGCTGTGACGAAGCAAAGCCACTAATTGAGGTACAAATCTGGAAAAAGGCAACTGAGAAAATGTAGATTCTGTTGATTGGCGTGCTCCCAGCCAAATCATACTGAAAGAAAAAAAAAAATCCCAGTGACCATTCATCAGATAGATTTTTTCACTAGAAACGGATTTGCAGAGCATCGCTAATAACACTTTCGTAAACAGACAGAGCCATCTTGACCAGCGCGCTGAGTGAAAACAAAACCAGAAAGACAGACGGAAAGGACCGAGTCAATTAAAATAAATAAATAAATAAATGCCTTAATTTAAAAAAAAAAAAAGAATAATCACAAATAATTCCAATGTCATGAAGAAATGTTTTTAACAAGCCACATGTGCTTGCGCAGACACTTCTAATCTCATTAGATTTTTCTGGCTGCTATTAGCGTTCTCGGAGCCAGCTGATTTCTCAGCAATATTTTAAAGAGTGTGAGCCTCTGCCCTCCAGTCTAGCCGTTGTTTAAAATAGCCCGTTCTAGGGGAAGGCTTGGGAGTTCACGGATTTCCTTCCAAGGTTTGGGAAAGTTCAGAACAAATTGACCATTGCATGCAAAACAATAGCCCACCACAAACCGTCTTCACAGTCGACGAGCAACGTTCTGCTCCCAGCTGCGTTAGTGTGAAAAGCGGAATAACCCCACCAAAGCAACAAGATGGCTTCAGATTGTCATCGGCATCACACGGCAGAGGCCGGCTGTTGATGTGGTCTCCAGTTCTCCAGCTCTCTGGCTGCAAACGAGCCTGCCACGAGGGTCCCCTCGGTAACAGCTCAGCAGCTTGGGGCTCCCCTCAAATCAGTGCAGCTCTAGCCGCTCTGGTCAGAAGGGGAGCCACATCGGGTTACAGCTCAGCTTTATTTTATCTTTGAAAACAAGGATAAATCCCCACCCCACCCCCCCCCAAAGTGAAAATCAAGAGCCATGTGCGCTGTTGTACATATCGGGGCATGTGATTTTCATGCAAAAAAGCTGTCATTCTGACTTTGCTACTGTAACGTGCAAATAATCACTAGCATAAAGCAGACTGTGGCAGGCAGATGCTACAGATCGACCAAAATAATCAGTTTTAGAAAACAATCCTAATTCAGAATCACGTAACCTGGATCGGTAAACCCTGGATGAGCGGGACTAAGGCGTCATGCGTGGATTTCTGCTAGCATATTTGCCGAATTTCTGGATGGAAATGTGCCTCTCTCCGTTTTAACCTTCCCTCTTTGAGGCTCTCAGAGCAAACTTCTCCTGGGGTGAGACGATGAGGGCTTGAAAGCGACCCACCTGGAGCCCAACGTGAAGAAAGCGCTTCCCCTGCCTGGAATTCGTGCGCAGCGACAGCTTTCTCCTGCCTAGCCCAGTTTCCCGAGATAGCAAATGTAAAGGAACTGGCAACCCCACAGTCAAGACAACAATATCCGATGCGGTTTGGTTGGCTGTGCCAGTTCCTTCTCTAGTCACCGGAGTCAATGTGCTGCCCCCCGTTATTGCTACGCCTGTGTGTCTCTACCAACCCGCAGACCCACTGGCCATTTTGGCACTAGCCTCGCTCTTCCAAGGGCTGCCTGCTCAATTGCTCATTCACTCTCTTGCACTTTAAACATTCATATCCAACAGCATCATGCAAATTTTATGCAAAGTAGCATCTGCAAGTCTGACATATTCACTCAGGCTTCCCCCTCTTGCGCCAAGTTAAAAATAAATACCCTATAAACTCTTGGGCCTGCTAAGACAGAATATGCATTCAGAGAGTTTTTTTAAAATATAACTGCTAAAAGCATTTCTCCTTTTGGGTCAAACTCCTTTTTTTCCCCTCTCTCTCTCACATATTTTGCTCTGCCTCAAGGATCTCAACAGCACCGGGGGAAAAAGCGTCCTTGAAATAACCTACAGAAGACTCAGGTCTGGGTGTTCCCAACTCTCTTACTTGAAATTTCAACTAGGTTTCTATTTTTAAAACTGCAAAGAATACAGGTGGCAATATACCCCGAACATGAAACAAGAAATTAGTGAAGTGGATTCATTTCCAATACTGATTGCGAATGATACTAGTTGAGCCAGATCTTACGTTCGGATTTCAAAGGGTCTCCACCCCCCACACCGGAGCTGCCTTCTCTTTTCTCCAGGGAGAAGCAGATTTGTCCCTGACCGATACACTTGAAAAGGTGAAGTCATAGGGATGCCAACCAGATAGCGTAATGACAAAGTATGTCTTAAGGCAACAGGGAGAAGAGTCTGCAAAAGGGGATACTGAGCCACCGCTGAGGTCAGTTAGGACTTGCTGAGCCGCTTGGCCACGTCCGCGTAGGCTTGCTCAATTTCTTTGTCTGCCGCACAGGTGTTGGTGAATTCATCCCTGGCATACGCGTTCTTCAGGTACCGCCACAGCCCCGTCATCTCTGTCGGGAACTCAAAGTTGCGGTATTTCTTTGCCACGATCTAAACCAAAGATAAAAGAGGGAAAAATCTCGCTGGTGATATATCGTTCCACATTCCTTTTTAGAGAGCTTCTTACACGTTCTTGTCATATAATTAATAGCGGAGGAGAGAAATGTTTGGACACTCAGGGACTTAGAATAGAAAAGCCTGAAAAGTGACTGCTGGTTGTCCCCTATCTTGCAAGGATGCTACTTGGCCTAAGGACACTCTGAATCAATGGCCTGGCTACTGTCACCAAATTATGACTTTTCTGGGACATGAAGTTCATTAATTTTACCATATTATTTTTCGGTGGGTTTTACCAGTCTTAAGTACCCCATTTAAAGCTGAGATGCCACCTAAGGAAGAGCTGATTAGCTGAATCATAAAAAGCAAGACAGATTTAAGAGAAAGGCATTAGTAACAATTACATAAAACGTATTTTCATATTACTTATAATATTTATATTTACCATTATGTTATATATTTTATATACTGTATTTCTGTTCTTAATATATGTAAGACATTTTCCCTGGCCAATGGTGTCAGAGGATATAACCACCCACAGCTGTTGGAAGGCTGTATCTGTATTCACGCAAAGGCAAAATTCAGGGCGGTATGGGGACCGTGACTGAGAAACCAAGATGATTTAGCAGACATTAGAAACAGGAGTATTAGGATAAACTGGGGGAGAAAATGGTTATTTCAAGACTTGTTAGGCTAGGAAATTGTCTATCAAGGGAAATTTTCGTTTTCTAAAAACACTTAGGCCCTTATTCAGGAAAACAGTTAAGTGCATACTTAATTTTAAGCACCTGTATAGTCCCATTGAAGTCAATAGGACTAATCTGTGCTTAAAGCTAGGTGGCTGGTTAAGTAGCTTTCTGGATTGGGATATTTCAGTTTTCCTGTAAGAATATACCATACAGAATAATCCTGTGGTGACAGAATGAACTAGCTGATAGGAAGGGACGGATTAGCTGATTTAATGGGTGCTTCCAATCTCTAATTTTTCTGACAGTATAAAATTGTTCCTGGGCATAAATTACATACATATGTGCCACAGAGTTCCCCTTTATTTTCAAAGCACATGGGCGAGCCGTTTTCCATCTCAGATTTCTTAGGACAGTCATGTTCTCAGAAATGACTGTGATTTGTTTTTATTACCAGGATCCACTTGGTATATGCAAGTCCAAATCCTGTCCTAAACTGCATTTAATTAAGCATTCTTTCCTTCAGTGATGCTTCACACACACATGGGGAAGATAAAACCTGCTGGGCAACTTAAGTCAAGATTTTCACAATTTCCAGCACACATCTTCCATCAAATGAAAAAGTCTTAATAATTTACCCCTTTCTTGCATCTGTAAAATGCTTTTCAGGCAATATCCTATGGCTATGATTGTCTGAGAAAGATTTTAATTCTCTTCTGACATCTTTCATTTCATCCAGGGAGACAGGAACCAGTAAGGGGCCACACATTCATTCTGCATTGTCTGACTCCAACGTCACCAATGAAGATGAGCCAAAAAAAGAGCTAGAACTGTGAGGATATTATCACATTTCTTACCTGGTGACATATGCACTTTTTTTATTATTATTTTTTTCTATTTTTTGCATGTGTGCAGTCAGCTTCCAGGTTCAGTCTATGTTTTGGCTCACAGAACCAAATTAGATGCATGACTTGGCCTTAATTCCTGGCCTTCTTGCCTGCCAAGGTCTGCCAGGTACTTGCTTTATTCTAAAGAAACATGTAACCTGATAAATTAAATAAATGCAACATTAAGAAGTCAAGATGATGTACACCATTTGCACTATACCAGCGACCATTGTACACCTTAAATCCTGGACCTCGGCAGTGACTTTGATTTGTTAACTTCTCTGTGTGAAATACCAGCTGGAACAAATATTCCCCAAAAAGATGGACTGTTGCTCTTAAGTTACAAATGAGTGGGAACTGAATAAAGTTTTGACATCTCTCTTAAGAATAATGGGAACAAATTAAAATGAAATACACTGCCACTTGCAGCAGGGTAAAAATAAAGAGATTGTGATACCTAGATCCTAATATTGTCTTTGCCACTAATTAGAGATGGGATAATTTGCCCATGTACTAAATACAAAGTTGTTTAAGTCAAACTATAGGAATACCGAAGAGCAAAAGTGCGTTTCAAACTCTGCTCTTCTAGGACTTAAGATGCCTCTGCTGAAATACATGTTGGCTCTAGCTCACGGCTCTCAGAGCAGGACACTTCATTGTCTGATTTGAGCAACCTGGTCTCTTTGAGCATCCTGATCTAGTGGGAGGTGTCCGTGCTCATGGCACGGGGTTGGAACTAGATGATCTTTAAGGTCCCTTCCAACCTAAACCATTTGGTGATTCTATAAGTCTTCTTTGACCATCGCACGACATCTTTTACCTTGACAACATGGAGTTTGGGCAAAAGGTTGCAGTCAGCAAGAGTCAGGTCATCTCCATCCAGAAACTTGCGTTTAGACACTTTCTCCTCTTCAGTGCTGTCTGCATCAATCTCCTCCGGCAGAGGGGTTCTCAGATAGTCATCCAGCTTCTTCAGAGCCTTCACCAAGCCTCTTTCAAGGGCTTTGCCAAAAAGCAATGAATAAGTGATTAGGGCAGAGTAAGAATTATTTAGAAACACTCCTTGTAAATGGTTATGGTAGTATCTAGAAAAAAATAGCCAAGAACCATTTCTTTCTTTTTAATTTGTGCTTCAATGCCTACACAATCTGATGACAAACTAGTCCAGTAAGGCCTGCCTGAGGGTAAGGCTCATCCTGCCATAGAAATAGGGCACACAGTAAACTAGCCAAAAAAAACCCTGAGTGAAAGGGATCATGGAAGGAAAGAAGAGCTTGACAGTATGATACACCAATAAACCACATTCACCCTATGATATTTTTCTGGCCTCTGTTGAGGTCATCGCACAGTAAATTGGAGCCCTGTACGCCGCTACGTTATTCTTCTAAGCAGTCAGGTAGGACTGTAATGAAGAGGAATTTTCTAGCATTACTTCAGCGCTAAAAAGTTGTAGGTTTACTACTTTTAAACCCCTTCCAGAGTAATTAAAGGCAATAGCAATAATTTCAGAGATGCTAACCAGAGCTCTATGGAGATGGAAGATACACCAAAACAGAAACGAAGTAATATAACAATAATTAAATACAACACTACACAAAAGAGATGAGATATTCAGCCACTGTTAAGATTCTCCTCACTTCAGGTTCAACTTTGGTGCAAATTCTCTTTTTGATATGTCTCAAATCAGGTATCACATTAGAGAAGAGACCTCGGAGCTCTCACTTCAATTACTGAAGACCATGTCCCACACTGCTGCTGGCTCCAACGAATTCCAGACTTAAAATGCCACTTAGACATAATATACAGCAGAATGTAATTTTTTTTACTTAAAAATATCAACCCCAGGCACAGAATTTGTGTTCTTTTGCTTTACCAGCAGGGTAATAGAAAAACTTGATTGTAATAACGCACTTAGAGAAAGCTGAATGGCTGTACGGAGGTTTGCATGTTGTTTAAACTGCAAACACTCTGGAGCAAGAAGGATCTTTGGCATCTCTGTTTGAAGGGTGACAAGCACGATGGGGTTCTGGCCCCCAACAAGCGCCCCAAAGTGCTAAAGCAATATAAATAAGAAACAGCAAGAATTTACAATGTGAAAAAATAACAACATGACTCATGGGCTCGGGGCCAGAATTTCAGCTGGTGAAAATTACCTGCAGTGATTTATACCTGCTGCAGATCTGGCCTGGAGTCAGCATTGAAGGCCTAATCCTGTAAAATCTTGTATCTCTGAGTAACTTACTGCCATTTAACTTAGGGGAGACTACTCAACGAGTCAAGTTACTCAGGCAGTGTAGCACTACAGGGCCTATGGAGATAAATATATTTATGGAGCACAACGTAGGCTTCAGAAGGCCGCAGCGATCGCCCCGCGTAGAGCAGCTTGCTGGCACAGGTAGCTCGGCTGGCTCTGCTGTCAGCCGCCCCTGTGTTCTTGGCACGGGGAGAAAGGCGGCGCGTACGGGGCCACGGAGAGAGCGGGAGCTGAACACCACAGAACATGATTTCTCTGCTGCCCTAACATCCATTAAACCTTGTGCCAGTGGAGGAAGTCAGATTAAGCTGCCTGATGTCTTGCTCCCACTGAAGCCTCTTGGCCAAGCACCAGGGAACCATACCAGCCCTTTTGTGGCTGACTCTTAGACACAGTGGCAAATCCTGGCTTAATTGATTGACTGGAGAAATGACTGCGATCCAACTGAAAACACCCCAACAAACATAGCAGGGAGGGAAAGAATTTTATTTCTGAAAGCAGAGCATCTAAAGCGACTGAAGTGCTGCCATCCATAAAACAAAAAGTGTTGCCATCCCTTATTTAATCAATTCAAATTGAATTTTGACACTGACATTCTGCTGTCAGATGCTGGCAGTGGTGACTTTAATCGTCTGCAGCTGTGCTCCGCCGCACAACTTCTGCTGAAGGGTAATAACTGTATAGCATGTAATATACCCCCATGTGGCAACACTCAAAAGATTTAGCAATCTCTTTTTGGTTTGACCCATAACACCTGTTGAACAGACAGTCCTCCTTCTCTTGAGCAGCCTCAGACTATGTCCCCTTACAATGAATTCATTTAGAGACAATGGAATCGAATTACTGTGATTTAATTCAATTTTGCACATTCAGATTTTAGAGAACTGGCTTAACGCTGAGCGTTTTCCAGTGTCCCCTTCACCCAGTAGGATCTGTAGTTCTCGGAGTCATCTGTGCAATATTTCCAGTATCAGTACTACGTTAGATGCTTCGTGCTAGCCCATGGGGTCGGTTAGGTGTGTGGACGAAGACAGGAGCATCAGGTGGGACGTGTTTATGTAACTTTTCTGGAACTTATTAGGGTTGGGTTGATTTTTTTTTTGCTTTTACTGATATATCAAAGTGCGTCATGGCTGTCTCAAAAACAATGCCTGGAGTGAAGCCTATTTGTGACAGTGGGAAAAACATCTATCTGGATTCATACTTGGCACTTGCATACAGCAGCTTTAGGCCAGAAATAAGCGTATGTTCAGGGTTCAACGCATCTGTGACCCAATTCACAGGCTCTGCTGGAACCCACAGGATCCTGACATCTCGCAGTGAAATCACCACACGGTCAGGACCACGTCATATCCTGATAATCAAGAACTGGACTGCTACTTGTGACTCCAATGACCCCATTTAATCGAAACTCCTCTGATCCTACTAAATCTCTGAGAAAAGCCATGAAAATAGAAGAGTAATGAAAAAGGGAGAACTGCCTTTCTTCCCACTGAACAGTGACAGAATTTTGAAAAGCGAAGAGAATTAAGATCCTAAAATTGCCATCTAAATGGAGTGTAGGTGCACAGGATCAGATTTTTTAAAGCCTGTTGATTGTTTTCAAGGCATTTTTTGAAATCCGTAGGCAAATCCCCATGTTGCAAATCCTACTTTCTAGGTGCCCTGACACATTCAGATTTATCTATATGATTCGAAGTCTTAGATTCCTTGAGAAGGCCCTCAGGGAAATCCCCACTCAAAGAAGGAGGATGCATGAAAGAACCTAAAAAATATTGAAGCAAGAGGCTTCTAGCCCCAACATCTCAGAGAGAGCCAAGTATATAATGCTGGCACGGATAGGAAACCCAATTTATGTTTGAATTCACCTGTGACCCCCCAGAAGAGAGAGGTATCAAAAACAGGTCAGTCTTTAATTTCTTACAAAAAATTCTGGGAGAAGTGCTGTGACTTTACCAGTGGCATGGGGAGAGCATTTTCCTGGAAAGTGAAATGCCTTTTCAATGTGATGTTAGCCCAGGTCCACCAGATGAGACCCCCACCAGTGGGGTGTCAGGTAATCTGCACAGATCTCCGGTTGAACTGTTTCACTTTCTATAAATGACTCAACATTCAGCGGATGACAGCTGAAGGCTAACACCACAGGTAAAAGTCAGGAAAACTAACTCTCTCATTTCTCTCTTATCTGGTTGATATTTGAACATTATGTGAA
Organism: Chroicocephalus ridibundus; assembly: GCF_963924245.1. Classification (NCBI taxonomy): domain Eukaryota; kingdom Metazoa; phylum Chordata; class Aves; order Charadriiformes; family Laridae; genus Chroicocephalus; species Chroicocephalus ridibundus. The sequence goes on along the minus strand of NC_086286.1, from coordinate 122,905,791 downwards.
AGGTGAAAAAACGTGACCAGAGACCCAGAAATAACCTCCTCAGAATATCCTACAGCTCTGAAGGTTTTGGGACTCTTGCTAAGTCTGTCTGGGTTCGTATTACCGAGCAAACCCAGTAGAAGAAAGATTTAATTCTAAACCTCCCATGCTGTGGCTTTTTTGGGAAAATTTGGATGACTTTATATACTGTCTCCACTGAAAACATAGGGGACAGCAAGCACTCACCAGGGCAGGGGTCTTGTGAATACCAGTCACAGCACTAGACTGAATGAAGACATTTGAAAAGATGTGACTAACTGAAAAGTGACTAATGCCCCATTTGCGAACGTACTACCCACAATGAATTTCAGAAGTGGCTAAGCAGCTAATTCCCTCGGCAACTTATCCTCTTGGAAACATCATTAAATAACTCAATGTGTTTGCTGATAACAGCTGAGGCTCCACTGCAAGTCAGTGAGTGGGATTAATCTTCCCTGAAGTGAGTACATTAAATGACTAGGTTTGAATTAAACACCCTGAGCCTCCTCTGTAGTCAGTGGAGTCCTCTCTTCTACAATTGGTTTAGGTGACCCCTAAATCCGCCGTGTGGAGAACTTTTCCCGAAATGTCTAATCTCAGCCTTGCCAAGGCCAGGTTGGATGGGGCTTTGAGCAGCCTGGTCTAGTGGGAGGTGTCCCTGCCCATGGCAGGGGGGGTGGAACTGGATGATCTTTAAGGTCCCTTCCAACCCGAACCATTCTGTGATTCTGTGATTCTATGATTGTCTCGCTAATGGCAGGGTGGAGGATTCAATATTACAACACCAAGTGGAACTACGCCTGAGAATGTGTCTCTGTGCTGCTTTTGAAATTTCTACCTCCAATTGCTTCCCCACCCTGCAGACTTTCAGCATGAATTTAGAGATCCCGAATGTGAGCAGTTCTGGGAGAGGAGCCCTGTCATCAGCTGCAGGGCTGTGCAGCAGCTGCAATGCCTGAACTCCTGGAAACCGTCTTTCTGGACAGCACAAAGGCAACAGCATCGTGTTGCTTCCACAGTGCTGTATGTAATACAACTTCAAATTCCAAGAAGTCCTACCTGTATATATACAAAATCCGTGGTGGAACCGTCTCTCTCCCCATTCACTTACTCCGCTCTGGGCTACCTAAAAGACAACTTATAGCAATCACGGTCCTGCTGTGTCATCCCACCAATAGTAAACAACGATACGGACAGAAAGTCCTCCCGAGCTTTCTGTGATTTTCCTTCTCCCTTCAAAACTATGCTTTTATACAACTTTACTTAAGAATCCTGAGTTAGAAGCCAGAAAAATAGCACTTTTCAACCTCAAAGCAACCACAGAACACTTAATGAATGTATTACCATCTGTCAAATATACAGGGTGAGGTTCAATTTAGCTGATGATACCTAATTCACAATGACGCTCTGTTTTCAGCAAAAGGTTACTTGATGTTGAAGAGTGAGATTAACAAATCCTGACATGCACAGAAACACAAATAATGTAACAAAAGTTAACAATTGGCAAAACTGTGCTCTCGGTTACGCTGACATAAAAGAGGAGTAACTCCGCATTGTCAACAAGCTATTCCATATTTACTCCAGTTCAACCAAGAACAGACTTTGGCTCTGTTACTCAACTCTTCAGGCAAGAACTTCCTTAAACTATTAGCCTGTGCAACTATTTCCAGGGGACAAAGAGAAATCCTTGTGTCTTGAAGCACTTACACCACAACTGAACAAAACATTGGAAAATGTAACGCGTGGAGCAATCCTGCAAGTCAAGGGGAGGGCCAGATGACAAAGAGTCATTACTAGGTACTCAGGGTGAAATTTTGGCCCTACCGAAGCCCGGGGAAGTTTTGCTCTTGACTTCAGCGGGGTTAGGATTTCTTCAGCAGCTTTTAAAGCCGAAAGGCACTGTTATCATCAGTTAATCCGACCTCCTAAATAATACCAGCCATAAAACTTCCAGCCTCATCGGTCATTTCCATCTCTATTTTCTGTGGGTCAAATAAGGCTGAAGCAAAATGGAAAGTAACTAGAAAGTAGTAAAAGAAAAATGGTTCGGAAAAAGTAAAACCGATTCAGGCTGCCCACACCCACAGCATTTGCCGAGGTCAGACGAGGACTCTTCTTCCCCTTCCTTGAACTCCAAATATTTCCTTCCTTGTTTAATGCCGGGACGAGGAGAAATAGCAAAGCAGACAAAGCACATAAACGCCGATCTCTGTGGCCTGAAGGAGCCACTGGAAGGCAAATCATTCCATCCTAAAATAGTAGCCTAGGAAAAGCTGAATTACCAGCAGAGGAGCCTCTCTCTCTTTCTCTTTTGAGAATAGGCAGACTGGCTACCTAAATTTAAAATAGCTAAAATTAGGTGAGATGACTCCTAGTTTATGTGTCTGAGTGGAACCATTTGCACGATGAGGATTTTACTTGATAGTTGTTATGGGAAGCGATGCAAAGCACAGAGGGCACAAAAAAAGCAATAAGAACAATTGATTCTTTGGCCAAATTGCGCACAAAACCTATTTGATTTACGTTAAAAAAGAGCAAAACCCGTTCAATCTTTTAAACAGACTTAAAGCAAGATAACATAAGATTTCCAAACAATCATGAACACAAAAAGAAAGCCATGTTTTGGGATGGTTGGTCAAGTAAGTCATGCTGAGACATTCAATCATTTTTATATCACTGCTAAAATGCTGGTAGTCTTCAAAATTAGCATATCATTTCCACATTAAAAAGATAATAACCTTTTGTTCCAAAAAGTTTAAGAGAAAATACTTTTACTTTTCAGAACAGGTCATTACTCACCAAATTCAACCCACCTTTGCCAATAATTAGTTTTGCCAAAATTCCGTTTACTCACACCACCCACGGCAGTTTTTGTGAAATAAACATTTTGTCACAAAATATTTTCTCCAAGCCAAAGCAAAATATACGTGGCCCTCTTCGCGAGTGAACACCACTGAAAGCCCAGCGACAGCAAGGCTTCGAAGTCATCGAGAGCTCAGCACCGTAATGGCTTTTGTAGCCATCGTCTGAAACCACCTGAGACTGACCTCGGCAGAACTGCAAGTTTCTTAATTGGCAAGCCCAGGCAAGTTCAACAAACAACGATCCACGTACAAAAACGAACAACGATTCCTGCTGCTACCCTGGATCACTGATTGATGCTTTTCCTTTTTACTGCTTTCTTCCACTGCCCTCCTGTAAGATTTATCCGGTAACACACGCAAATGAACTTGGTGAAATACGCAATGAGGGAAAAGGGGGAACAGTACATAAATATTCACAGTCTCACACAAACAATCTGAGATTTATTTTGCCTTTAAAAAAACAAACCACCTTTCCTGATCACTTCCAGATTCACAGAGTTTGATATTATATGAGACCCAATACTGTTTTCTGGTAGGAGAGGGAAACCAGCTAAGAAACAGCAATTTAAGGTAAGAAAATAATATCATTCTACTAGTCTGACAGTCCGATTAAAGACCAAGGATACATATTTTCACCCTCTTTTTTCTCCAATCCTGCTCATTTTTTTTCAGGCAGGCTCAACAGAGTATTGTAACTTTAATCTGTGTGGATTAATCCTTCTCACATGGAGGAGCTGTGACTGCAATATGCGCGCCGCTGTATTACATACTGAACAGTTTATCTTCCTCCCCGTGACTTCAATAAAACCCTTGAGATTTGAGCGCTGCCTTGGTTTCTTCTGTTTAGCCGTCTAGGAGTCAGGTGTCTTGTCTAAGCTGGTTATGTAGGTTCCCTCTCCGCTCAGAGGTACCAAGCGTCTCCAGAGGGCAATTCCTCCCAACCGCCTGAGATGCCTGATTTAAACTGCTGTGACTCACCCCACACATGCCCTTCTCGCTGCCTGGATTACAGACGAAGCCTAAAGGGCTAGCTCAGACTAGACACCTGACTTTCAGGGAGGTGAGGTTAGGCGAGATAAATCTTACCCTTTGAATATAATTTCACAGTTCACCTAAGTCATGTAGGATAACACCTCCCATTTTTTTTAGAGTTACTTAAATATTAGGGCTTACTCCCCAAAGGGCAAGTCCATTGCCAACTTGAGCATTGCAACATCCTCTCCAGGCATGTTTCTGCCTTGTAAAATCCCCAGCTCTGAGCAGCGTCTATACTGAGAGGCAAATGAGCGGGCAGTCACGAAGAGAGCCATTGGAAATGCAGAGCAGAAGGACGGAGGTTGCGTGCTCCCATGCATCCAAGGCATTTAGATGCCTAACTCTGGGCCAAAGGGAGTTTCTGGGCTGAGTCACCTCTCCTATTAAAGATGTTTCGCTCTAGATAAATAATTCCATATTCACTGGAACAGAGACTTCAGCATGTTCCCACAATAAAGGTAAATGCCCATTCAACCGTGCTGAAAAGTTGTGATCTGTCTGTTGCTACTCACTTAATGAATCAACAAACACCTAGTTGTGTACACAAAAGATATATAGTACACAGCGCCTCTTATTCCTTAACGCTACCTTCCCGGTTAGGGGTTTCTCCTAGGGGACGGGGGTTCATATTCACCCTCCAGATCATTCAGAGATGGGACTTGAAAAGGGATTTTTACTCCCAGTCAGCGTTCAGGTGAGTGTACACCAGCAGTGGGGCAGGTCACACGGACACAGGTGCACACGTGAAAACAACGACACAACTTTGGTCATAATCTGCCTTTCAGACATGGTCTGAACCAGGCATAAATAGGTACATATTTTCCATACGTGTTGGCACATATATTCTGTGTATGTCCAGTGAGAGAAATGGAGGTGCTAGACCCATGGAGCACTTCAGCCAGGGCTCAGAGGAACACGGAGATGAAATATAGTCCTTAAATACTCAAAGCAACCTTAGGAACCCAGACACATAAAAAAATCTATTGATTTACTTATGGATAAGATTCACCTTGTCTAACTTTAACCATCTAAGTGTTAGGTAATTAGTCAAACCTAGTTGTCCAGGTCTCCCTTGCAGATAGCAAGGAAAGAAAGGCACCTCCCAGCTTTAGATCCATATTTGCAGATAAATCAAACTGCCCTTTAGAAATGGATTTATATCCCTCTACATTGATCATCAAAGAAGCCAGGGTTATTGAAAGACTACCGTATAACTTTTAGACAGACTTAGGTGAGATGATCCCTCCCTTATCATCCCTCATCCCTTCCCTTCCTTCCCCACCCCATCTACAAACCCTTGATGATGTGGATTGATCAATTAGAGCTTCATCCCAAAAGTCTGGGACATTTTGACAGACCTGTCTCAAAAATTCCAGAGAAAGTATGTCTCAGTCTCAGAGAGACTGAGACCTTGATTACTCTGGTACCCTCTCCTAAGCCAGAGCACGATGACCCAAGGGTTAAAGAGGTTACCTGGATTTAGGAGACCTGAGTCTCTTCTTCTCACGGTTGACTACATCAACTTAGTTAAGTTCTCTGCTTTCCAACTTCCCATATACAAAAAAGGAATAATAGCACACTTCAGCCACAAACTTTACATTGGTAAAAGCAATAACGCACCAGCCATGGACGTATGTTTCAGGTCGAGGGGGAAAAACTGTAAACATAGCAAAAAGAGAGGTATCATCCTTTTTTGTGATACCATCTGTCCTACTCTCAAATTAAACCTAGTGAAACAGGTGATTCGATAATGTCTTTAAAAAGAAAATTAAACACATGTTTTTCAAGCATCTCGGAAATTTGTTTTGACTTGGTTTTTTTTGACTTTGTTTTAGACTAAAAACTCAGGTTTCTTCCTTCCCTTTTCTTATTTGGTTTTAGAGTGGAGGCAAGAAATAAATGTAATACTTGTAATGTTACCATGAAGAACGCAGTTGGAGAACCTTCAAATGCTGCTTTTTTAAGAAGAAAACCCAGGTGTTAGAAAGACACCAAAAGAAGGGTTCATTTCCGAGTCCCTTAGGAGTCCAAGTGACCCTGAGGGCAGGAAACAGGTGAATGTAAAACTACTGGCCTACAAGTGCCCCAGGAAGAACAGTACCTAACTTGCATTTCACAAATCATCGTAACTCTGTAGCACGTAAGCGACAAGCATCATTTCTAGAGCGTGTCCCCAAGGGCCTAATCCTGACCTCCGCGATGCTAGTCTTGTGCAGGTGTCCCTAAACCAACTGCAGACAAGCGGCAGCTGATTTGCATCAGAAACCTGAAAGAAATCCACCATCAAGCCCTGTAGATCATAAACCCACATATTTATAGCATGAGATTATCGTGCCTCTATCTTGATTTTTAAGATGCTGTGTGTTTAACTCAAATTGTAAAATTTTCTTTTACTAGCAAAGAGCAAACAAGATGATTCTCGGACTAACAAAGAAAAACTAACTACATGTTTCTGCATTAAAATAAGGATAAAGTTAGCTCTGGTAGAGCGCAACTGGGCTTTAGTGACAGTGCTGTGGGGACCCCTTGTGTTCTAATATTTAAGCAAAGAAGATTGTTCCTCTACAGGCCGTCGGCGCTTGCATCTTTAATACTGATTTCTTTCAGTCCCAGGCATGTAGAGGAATAAAGTCTGCTTTGGTTTACACCAGGATAATCCCAATTGCACTCCATCGATTTCAACTAAGTAATTCCACTTCAGCAGTGGTGGAGTGAAGACACAGGAGAGGGAAAGGCAGCGATGCCTAGCTAGCAGCACCTGAGAATGAAATTTTAAAGCTTATTGAGTTCCCAAATCTCCCAGTTCACTTAGAAAATCTCAGTCTCAAATAGTTTCATTTTTATGTTTCCAGTATTTTCTGCCCTTTGTGTTCAAAAATTGTTACTCACATACAAAAAAAACATGAGACGATGAGATTTACAAATGACTCACATCTTAATTCTTTTCCATTGTTTCTCTGCTTTTGAAATTTTTTGTTTCAAGCTCCATGAAATGACTTGGGGATCATCGTGATTATGCCTCAACCTAACCTCTCTGAAAGAAGCAGAAGCAAAAATAAAGTTATAATTATGACTGGATGTATGAAAATTTTTCAAGCACCAGTAGGGAGGTCATATTCCCTCTGTTGCAACAGCCCTGTTGCAACAACTCTTAAGAACATTTTTCCCAGTTCTGGTGTCTCCAGTTAAAAAAGGCTTTGAAAATTCGAGCAAGAGGTTGAAGGAGAACAATAATACGCTGCTAAAGGACTGGAAACAAGCCCCAAAATGTCAGGTTTGAGGAGTCTGTTTATTCAGCTTATTGGAAAGAAGGCTGAGTGCACCGATGCTCACTCATGGACAAAACATCTGGGAAGTGTGAGGGAGCTCTTCAGCCTTGCCGACAAAGGTGTGAAAAGGTCTAATAGAAGTTGGACAAATTCACTTTCCACGTTGCCAAATCAATGAACCGTTTCAGGAACAAACAAGGATAGAGTGGAGGTGGACTTACTTCTTGGGGTGTTTATAATGAGACTAAGAAAATGCGGGCCTTAATCCAGTTCTGGCAGAAATGGGAGAAACTGGGCTGGAGGGGGATAGAGTCACGTGGGCAGGTCATGGCAGTTGGAATCCCTAATATCATCTTTTAGGTCTTGGCACAAGGACCAAGGTAGGTTGACTGTACCATCCTCAGTGTCACAGAGAATTTGCTACTGAACTTTAAGACAACGACTGTAATAAAATCTCGTGCTTCAAGACTCATGATGCTTGCAAAGATCACAGTATCTTCTCTCCCAATATGCCATTAATCAGCTGTGTTATGGGGCTTATCCATGGCCATCTGCTCATTCTCTGCTACAGAGAGGAACACCTGGACCAATGCTTTGGAGTGGTGCAGAAAGTCTTGTTGAGTAGATGCCTTCCTCACGTGTTCAGAGTCATCCTGATTCCAGGTTAAGGTCCAGGAATTTTTTTTTTTTTTCAGCTTTGACTGGCTGAATCACCAGGATTCCCCTTCCTCTGCAGTGCAGAATATGGACCAGCTATTGCCATCAGCTGGGTGTCTCTCATCCAGTAAACTCCCCCCTTAGAGGGGCATTGTGCATCAAAGACCCTTCAGTTTCTCTTATTCTCTGCTCTGATACAAAAAAACCTTATACTCTAAAGGGTGAAATGTTAACATGCTTGCCCAATGAGCAAAATTGACTGGGACGTGATTTGCAGATCACAGTAAATAACCCGAAGTTCCGTCTAGCCTCAGACTCCGTGAAATTCTGAAATTTTTTCTGCCATCAGAAGAATTGGGATATTTAGAAAAGAATTATGTCTCCAATTCCCATTTAGTCACCTTATTCCCAGCACTGTTTTCAAGCTAAAGGTCAATGATTTGGGATCTGATCTAATAAAGAAAATTAGCAACTCTGATTTCCATTTATGTCTCATTCTTCTCTTCTGTTATTTTATGAAGAACATTTGCATGCATAAAACAAAAAAAAAATCTGTTTTGGGAAAAACAGATTCCAGGCCAATCCTTCTCCCTTTGAAGTCATCAACAGTTTTGCAAACTGAGTTCCAGGAGCCAGTCACTGGGCTCTCTATCACGTGATAGCTTCGTCTACAATTGCTAAATATAAGCCTGTGAACAATCGTGACAATAAGACCAGTTGGGTGCTTAAATCTGGACATTTGCTCATATAAGATTTGGACACTTTACTGAATAAGGCCATAACTTCATCTAAGTCTTTGCTGTGGGGAACATACTTAAGATGCATGAAGTATATTCCAATGAGAGGAGTTACCCACCAGCGCGAAACCATAGAGCAATGAAGTTAAAACTCAATTCTAAATAATAATGTAATTTAGGCCTCCCATTCCAGCAGCGAGGCGCTTAATTCCTCCCAGGACTGCTGCCGCCAGATTGCTCTAATCCACTTCCAGCTGTGCTACTGCTCCTGTGTGCGAGCATGGGAGCTCGGCTGGGAAGCAGAACAAAGCATCCCAGTAAAGCCAGCAGCACTTGGAGGAATATTCAAACACACAGGGGAAATAATTCCCTCTTAAAGAAGAGCGTCTGCCAACTACTGTTCCCTTTGCAAGTATTTTAGTCTAGGCCAGGCCTGTGCATATAGGCCCCGATTCAGCAAAAGCTTGAGAACATGCCTTAATTTGAGCGTATCTTCAACTTTGTTGACTTCAGTACATATTGTCAACTGGTTTTTAGGGCTTTGCCTATTCTCTGTTTTGAACATACATAAATATATATATATATATTCCTTCATTTTTTCTCTCCCTCCCTATGGCGTCATGGTTTCAAAGCTACCTCAGAAAATGTGTCAGAAAATGATGCCTGCTAAGGCATTAATTGTAAATATTAACTGTTCCCAGAATGGTTGCATCTAATCGTGCTAATCAGGCATACCAAGTCCCTGCCTTGGAGGGCTCGCAATCTGATCACATTTGGACTTACACAGAGTTTTCGTTTGAGTTTTGTATTGCTTTCAAATGGTATTTTTCACATTTCTATCAGGCAATCTTCATACCTTAATCAGCAACGTTTTAAAAGAACAAAAGCCCCAAAATGATAGGAAAGTTCAGAAGCATTCTCTAGAAAGGTACATATTTCCGAGATGCAGATGATGGTTTGTTATCATTTTAGAAAACTGAAAACCCCTTCCTTCCAATGGCCTAAAATTTCAGTTCTTAGTTTTGGCAGGTCAAAAGATATTGGTCCTTAAAGCTGTCACTGGTAGCAGAGAGAATATTGATGGCCCTGGGCCTCCGGCCAGCACGATTTTGAGCAGAAGTTTCAAAAAGTTATTTCTCAGGCAAACTTATTTTGCAAACTGCTGTTTCTGAGTATTTTAGAATCAGTTTTTGATTGCCGGGCAGAAAGCAGATAAAGCAATTTAGGACAGATGATAAATGTAACTTGCGGTATGACTTAACAAGTTAGCACACAGCTATCACCACTGCTTTAGTGGTCTTTATATGTGTGTTTTTATAAAGAGACAGAGTGGAGAACGGTTTTATTAACATATCATGAGTGAGTTATATGGGTCATCCCAAATGAATGGCAATAAAAGCTTTATATCACACTCACCAACATGTATTTGGTACTTTATGTGCCACAAATGTTGCAGAAAAGCTATTTTACATATGTTTTAAAGACCGGGTATTTTTTATATTAGGGCTGGTTTTGTAAAGCTGCCAGGCCCTTTAGCTACCACGAGCCCAACAGTACTCAGCTTAGAGGGAGCCATAAAAACTTGTTTAAAATGTTCTGAAATAGCTTTTTTTTGTGTGTGTGCTTCAAAATGCCAAAGTTAAAGATCTGTCATCCTGATATGTTCCATCACACGGCAAGTCCTTTTCCCTAAAACAATTTAACAGCTATTTCTAGTCCTTCCTGGTTGCATGACAGAGAAAACTTACTATTGTCACCGCGCAGGACAAACTGCGGCTGGTGCTGGGCCGTGGACAGGTGTGGGGTTTTGCAGTGGGAAAGGGAAATTCTGCAACTCAAGAGGAAGAAGGAAAAATTTTAATGGCAAGTTGATACACAGACACATGCGTGCGCGTGTGCGCACACACGCACATATATATATACCTATAGATTTATACGGCACCTCGAAAATCTGTGCAGAAAGAGTAAAGCACTAATATTGATCCTCCATTAGAGCCTGATCCAAGGTCCCTGTCACAGAAAAGTCCCCATCGACTCAAGGGCACTCAAACGGCATTTTTAACTTGCTCTGCTGCAGTCAAGGGGCGCCGACCCCCAGCATCGAGAAGCTTCTACCCCGGCTGCGCACATCGGCTCAGGTGCCACGAAGGGTCTGCACGGCAGAGCTGTTATTACTATAAATATTCCACTTAAGTTTTTAGAGTGAACTGGTGTTCCGCTTATTTAAGGAGGTATGCAGTGGCTTCCAGAATGGATCAGAGCTCGCCATCCAGCCCGTGCACGTACCCACAGTCTGGGTCTGACTCTCGTCGCAGCAGGAGTAACTCCACAGCGTAAAACTGATGGAGGCCGGTTTTAATTCCAGCCCTATACGCGTGTGTGCATATCTTCTGTATACTCACACACACGGCGCGTGAAGAGAGACGTTTCCCACCTCACGCATTTAACCGCAAAGTGTGATGTAGCTACTGAAAGAGGTGAACGGCATTTAATCACATGTAAGCTAATGATTTAAATGCGCTTTTATTTTTGGCCTCTTGATGTAAATCCAAACCAGACAAGCGGAGTCCTCTGGTCAGACGGCTGGAAATTCCTCTGCATGAAATCATGTTGGTGGTCTCCCGGCTCAGCGCCTTCTGAAGAGCCGTACAGTGAAATATCCTTCCGTACTACTAATAAATGCGCCCACCCACACTGGAGCTGGTGCCCCCGAAGAACTCAATTCAAGAACAACTTTTTAAACTCATAAATGAAATCAAAGGGCTCATTCTATGAGCCAAAGAACTTACAGGTTTAGGCGGGACGGTTAATGGGTGGTTACTATAGGTTGTCCCCTTGGTTTGCAGTGTACAGTCTCACAAGAAAAAATAATAAGCAGGATACGGAATATGTACACAGCATTCCAGCTAATTACCTTTCATCCTCCTCCAATGAATACATAAATTGTTGCTACCCTGGTTACTGCGCAGCGTTTGAGTGACTTGCTCAGCATCAACCAAAGGAACCAAAGTAAACTCACAGGATCTTGGTTTACTTCCCTGTGCTCAGACAAGACCTCCTTCTAGATGTCAAACGATCACTAAGCAACCAAAACCTCTCAAATTGGCCATGAAAACGTGAGCAAAGGCATCCAGGAAACCATTTTTAAGGCTACTGCCACTGCGCTCTCCCAAGGACCCCTGCTCGTGTGTGAATGAGCACTTGTCATTTCAAGGACAGGCGGTGGAGCCCGGTGGCAATGGCCAGTGACCGAATAACCCAGTTGTCCTACCGAGGCCCGACGCGAACCTAATCCCGTGATGAGGAGATGACTCCTTCAGAGAGGCCTGTTATAAAATTATCGAGTGACACGGGGGGTGGAAGGAATCAAGGCCGTTGTAATTGAACTGACTTGAAATAATAAATGCACACACTTTCTTTAAACACAGCTTGCCACATCCTGGGAATCTGGAATCAATTCCTTCCCTTTCAAGAAGCTTAAAAGTGGTGGGACTTTGATATGGCACGAGCATGTTTGCTTCTGGGCTTACAGCCCTCACCAGCCCGTTCCAAACCTTTCAACGTTTTTATATTATAAGACAGAAAAGTTAGGAAAACAAAGATGGAAAAAAAGAATCAGAAATTCAGGGAACTATTAAATCAGGGCAGCCCAGCTGCCAAATACCTTTGGTAAGTAAATGAGTCCTGATCAATAACATATTGCCATCCAGACTTACAGAAGAAGGTTATCACCTGCTTCTGTGCCAGGCACAAAACATAACGGCGTGTGGCTAATGAGCATGAATCCAGAAAAAAATACTATTTTTCTCTGTAATGTCAAAGCATTCTACTTCAAAGTAACTTTAACTCATCCAGAAAAAACATGACTTTTTTCCATGAAAACTTTGTCAAAATCGATAGGTTACTACGAAACACTTCTCTTTTGACGATGTTGCATTTGTAAGAGGAAACTGTCTTGATAGAAAGAAACGTATTTTGTTAAGCGGATGTTTCAGCCCTGATTGTAAAGCTGCTTGCTTTATACGTTCACATATTTGCCAGCAGAGGGTATCACAATCTTAGAAACAAACAGACATACGTAGCGTTGTGTCTATTCATTTACATGCAAGAATTCGGACACACACTAAACCAAGAAATTGCAGATCTTGTTTTCTTCAGTGATTTTTCCACTACCAGGAAAAAAAAATAAAAATCATTTAGCTACTTAAAAGGCTACAAACTCTGTTGTCAGTGCCACCCCACCACCTCTCTCGGGATAGGGAATGTTGCAACGACACGGCCAACCGCTGGCATCCCTTGAAGTCTGAAATTGTCGCGTGACCCTGGCTGTAAACCCTCCTGGGAGGAAGACCAGCTTGGGCTTATCTTTGGCGTGCTTTAGTTTCTTATTATTTCTCACATCCCGTATCCTCACACTGCGTAAATCTCATTCATTATCCCAACCGCTTCACGCCACTTTTCCGCAAAGATGTAACAGCCGCAGGCTGTAGTGAGAGCTCACGTTACGTAGACCTCAGGACGTCTGCTAAACCAGTGTGCTATGAAGAATCATCAGACATAATTACACCTAGCCCACACTTCTCACAGCTAGAGATAGGCTGATGCTACAAACTCCCACCCTGATATCCCACGCATTAACGAATTCACCTCCCTGACTCCCAAGTTAAGAGAACATAATTTAAACAACCTGACGTTCGGTGCTTTAGCTTACTTGGTATTCAGCACTCCCCTGTTCCCAACTAAACTAAACTAAAATTGTTTTTTATATAACGGTCTGCGTTCTCCGTTCTATTTTGGATTTATTAACAAGTCGTTTTCTATTTGGTTATGTTGATCATGTGCAACTGATGTCCCCGGTCACTGGTGTGGCTTTCCAGATTAATCCCAGCACTTCAGTCAGCTGGAGCTAGGAGCCGATATAGAGGATGACCACGAGACACGTGTTACCTTTATCTGAGAGCTGGGGTGTACAGGAACCATTGAAGATAACCACAAGCAGCAGCCTCTGTTCTTTTTGCATCTCAGCTGCTCATATGGAGACAGGGAAAGGGACTTTCTCCTAAGTAATTACATTTTATATTTATAAAATGCTTTTGCTATTACAGAGCTATATACAACTACTTCTGCTGTTATATAGGAAAGATAACGCATCAGAATCTGCCGCAAAATGACAAATATCAGATCAGGGATAGAGCCCCAGGTCCCTTTTTGATTGGTGCCGCCATTTTAAAAAATACCAATCAAAAAGAAATAGGTTCGTTAGGAAACATGTACACAGTGGTGCTGTCCTTTCCTTTCTGCACACAGTCTTCCCACTGCTCAAGAGAACTAACACCGCTACCTCTTAATTAACTCATTATCTGCCACCCAAAGCAGCCTTCAGAATAACCGCTGTAGGTTCAGATGAACTGGATAGGAAAGTAGGTTAAATGTCCCCGGGGATAAGGGAAAAGCTCTTCTTGCTTAGCCCTTGGAAACTGAAAGTCAATTACTCTGCTGAAATTGAGGTCTGCTTCCCGCATGGCGTAAGCCTGCACTGAGAGTCCCAAGCACTCCGAGGTCCTCAGGTACTTTACTCCGGTGACAGAAAGAACATGTAGGTACTACTTATACTCTGCTCATCACTGCTTTATTCTCCTTGCACTGCAGCACTCCAGCTGGAAAAAATCAAGCTAAAAGCTTTTCTCTACTTCAAAGAGGAAAGTTGAGCATCCGTGCGTTCAGAGATCGCAACGTGTCTGGATATCACAGGAGCACGAACCAGCTAACAAAACGGAGCGAGGACAGGCAACAAAGATTGTTGCTGTCCCGCAGCTCACCATATATTTTCTTTATAACCTTGGTGTGCTTAATTGCCATTGGGAAGCATTTTCCTTTTATTTTCCAGAGTCCCTAAACCAAGAGTTTGCTAGGCCGAACTAGGGAAAGCTCCCGTTAATCGCACCGCCGCTGGCAAAAATGCGGAGACTTGATCACGAGCACTACGCGGGGTTAGATTCCTTGTCTCACAGTAGCGGATATCAGACCTTCAATTCCAGCTCTGGTTACGGCCAGATGCAGACACCTTTAGGACAGCCATTTATTACTGCCTGGAGCTGCCAGCTCTTATGAGTCCAGGGATTTGCATATTGCAGAGTCACCGAGCGGCGACGTGTTGGGATTATGGATGTGGACGCACACCCGCGGCTGTTTCAGAACGCAAGGGGCAGCACAGCTGAATTTATGATTTACAGTTGCGGAGCAGACCGTAAAAATTCCTTGTAAATGGCCAAGACATTTTATTTTCACTGTAACATCTATTTAGTCTAACTCTTAATTTATCTTCCTTTTACAATTTCCTACAGAGGGTAGCTGAGCATCCCATTAGCGGTAGACAAAAAAAAATGACTTTTTACTATCCCTGAGAAGTGAAGCACTGTAATTATTTCCTTCTGTTAACAATGCGAAAATATTAAGGAGCAGATTTTTATCTGACATATAAATCATCATTTACCCATTCTCATCTCACGGGTCAGCCCCAGGCGATGAAATGTAATCGCACAGATGAAATCTGTGGCAGAGCTGGAACTTGAAAAAAATCTAGTCTTCTCTGAATGATACGATACGAGCGCACGGTGTTTAACACGCCTTAGGTCTCTGCCTGTGAAACTGGTAATGTAAGGTAAGATGTACATCAGTGAGCGACTGCAAATATTCTACTAGGTCGTCTCAAGGGATATGGCAGTGTAAATCCATTAGCTTTCATGGAGCAACAGGAGCTTAGGCCAGCTGAAATCTTGCCTCTCTGAGGGGAAAGGAATGTGGAGAAGAAAAGCAATTTCATCAGGAAGACGGTGTAGGATGCGTGTAAATATGCACGGCATCCAGCTTCTGGCAGCAGGATTTTTTTTGACACACAAACGTGTGAGGGAAAGTCTGGAGCTTACAGAGTGCAATTACATTTCTTAAAGCCACTTCTTTCAGCTCATTACTTTATGTTTAATGTCTTGATGTAACTCAGTTTATATGAGCAAATCGGCTATAACGTGGGATAAGCGGGCCAAGAGTCTGATGGCCACATCTCACAAATTACGAAGGGTCAGGGCATGGGTTGCTCTCACCTACTCATTCACTGCTAAAGTTTTAGTACTAGCACAGTTTTGGGTCCAGTCAACACGCGCTCCTCTAGGCAGTGCCTGAGCAGAGTAGAGGGGGTAGCGCGGGCCACCAGCCACTTCCAGCAAGCAGCATGGAATGCTCTTCTGGTGAGGGAGCTGGGCTGTATGGACAGGAGCCACGTCATGGCAGTTGGTAGAGGGGCTACTAAACACTCTGTGGCCTGTTTTATTTATTAGCGTAGACGTAGTTAATCCAGCTGTGCCCATGTGAATCAAGCCCACTGAACCACCCATCTCAAGCTGATCAGCGGCAGTACCTGATACCGTACGGACAGAGTTTACAATGAAACGGTGGGAGAATGGCAAAATTATTCCACTTCTAAGCACACAAACTCCCTGGCGCATTCGGTAACGATCTTACTCACCAGCATTATCCTGCTGCTTGGTATTTTTGATGTACGCAGAAAATTTGGAAAAGATATCAATTCCAGCAGTGTTTGATTCCCGGTGCTTAGCAGCCAGCTTGGGGTACCTGGAAAGGGAGGGGCAGTGTGGAGAGCAACATCTTGTTACCAGCAACATAGCGATGATTACAAATACAATTTACAAGAGGAAAGAAAAAAGCCCTGTACGAGGAACCGCAATTAACGCTGTCATTTATCTCAAAACGACAGCTTGGCATGTCCCTCTTAATAATATCTGTGTCTGTCAAGGCAGGCGTTTGCATAGTTACACAGGGATGGCTTCACGACAAAGGCAATTGCGCTGATGCTTTATGTTACCACGATCCAAGATACAGCGGCCTTAAATCAGAAGGAAGCATAAATTTCCAGGAAGGTGCAGGGGAGCCTGGCAGCCAGCTCGCTCTATTATGAATGGCAGTCGTGTCTAACTCCCTAGGCTGAAAATGCGCTCCAGGATGTAACAGCAAGGCATGTTAGTATTACCCAGCTGAAGGAACATAAAGTTTTCAGTCTCTGAATTGTTTTTTATAGACATCTGGTGCAAAGGAATACATCGATTTGAAAGACCAACACAAACTAACGACTCCTACTGACTTCAGTGGTCTTGGACCAGAGTATAGAAAATTTAAATATCTGATCCCTTGCCTCAGGACTGGCCTGTAGCTGCTGATTCACTTGGAGGGAAAACGCTCCATAAGGAACCAAGCCAATTTTCATTGATTCATAGATTTTAAGGTCCAAATCAGAAGCCAACAATTTTTTTTTTTCCCCCATTATCCTTGTACTGAGTCCAAAACATTTGACTAACTAAGGCATATCTGGTGAATCTAAACCTTTCCTTGGCAGCTTGTTCCAATGGTTAATCATTCAATACTGAAAAAAATCTGTGCCTTATTTCTCATCTGAATTAGTTTGGTTATAACTTCCAGTCGTGGGCTCTTGTCATTTCTTGACGAGAATAGTGAGCACTCTTCTGCCTCCAGAGCCTCTCTGTAATCAGTTCCCCTTCCAACCTTTCTAATATACCATACAGTTCAGAAACCTCGCTGTAAAATGCTTTTCCTGGCACAGATATTCCGTGTGGCAATTCTGGGCATCTCTTCCAAGTTATTTTTAGCTTTGTAAAATGTGGACACCAGACCCCTACAAAAATTTTCTAGTATTGGTCTCCTTAATTCTGCATACAAGGGCATCCTGAAATGTGTACAGAGAAAACATTCTGCAGTTATTAGTCATACAAGTAACCTTCACACATGGAAGTCATCTCACTGAAGCCAGCAAGTTTCATAAATAAATACTACTCCTGTAAGTAAAGATCGTAGGAGGGAGTGCTTTTTAGGAACTCCTCTTAGGACAGCTTTCATTCCCAGGAAATGGAATATTGACTGAAAAAATCCCAAGTTCTTACTTTGGAGGTGCAAGAGTCTCTTCCAAAAATTCCTCAATCTTGTTAACATCTGTCTTGACTTCTCCATTAAAAGTCAGGAAAGGTGGGTGGGTCCCAGGGGCCAGGTTGTGTAGGTCAGCTGGCTTTCTGCAGAGAGAGAAAAAGTCATGAAATCCCTAATCTTTATGGTCAGGTAGTTGCACAGATATTTATAGTTCCTACAAAATCAGTTGTTTGCCCTGCTCTTTTTGTCTGTAGTTTGCGGTTAGAAAACTTTGAAACTACCCCAAGCACGCAGTTTAATATAAAAACATTCCACAAGTGAAAAAAAAAACAAAAAACAAAAACCCAAACCCAAACCTGAATCCTAACAATTTTGTTGTGCACCACAGACTCTCTAGGCCAGATACAAATCTGATTGAACTTCAGTGGGGCCTTCCCATAGGGAAAACACTGGATCATGTAACTATTTTCAATCAAACTGAACAATTTGTACCTTTTCAGGTCAACAGTGGTGACGTTGAACACAACCCCTTTGAGCCACAGGATCATGAAGAGCCGCTGGGAGAAGGGGCAGTTCCCAATGCTTTCTCCATCTATACCAGCCTGAGGGACGGGAAGAGAAGAGAAATACATTTCAGCCTTGTTAGTGACTTACCTCCCTCAAGACGGAAAATTGGATTTTGAAAGAAAAATAACCAGTTTAAAAATAACCGACAGTGCCTGCTATTTAATATAGTTTATCATCAACACAAGAATGGAGTTGGCCCAGCGCTCAGCCTTCGTCAGGAGCTTGAGAAGGCAACCTTGTGCCTTTCCTGAGGGCAGCTCTGGGTAAAGGAGAAGTGTCCCTCGCCGATGGCAAGCAACATCCAGGAGACTGTGTATTCTTTCCATGACCCTCGTCCCTACAGGACTGCCTGCTTCAAGGGCATGCTACAAAACTCAGGAGAGGTTTTCTGCTCTATTTAAATCTGTGGACTGCAGCTTCTATCAGCTCAAGATCTGCTTCACTGTTTTACCATCCAAAATGTGGACTTTCGGATCTAGATTTAAACCCAAGCACTCCAGACATTCACTCGTTCTTGTTCACATCCAGTAAAGCAACAACCTCAGACACAAACAACCAGATCCAGACAGAAATCTCCGTCAGAATCCTTCCAAGGTTCACGGCAGATTTCAGCCACCGCACTCAGTCTGTTCCTATCTCTAGTACCTAATGAGTTGCCTACAAACCACTACAAAACAATAAAAAACTGCTAGTGTTAGCATTGAGGAAACAGCCTATTTTTTCCTCTAAAAATTTATGGTCCTTAGCCATGCAAATTCTGACTTTGAGCCACGGAGGAATACAAATAACACTAGCAGAACTGAGCCAAAGCTGTGTCCAAGGACAACATCCCTCCACAATAATTATCCTTGTGGCCAAAGCTTTCAGGACGATAATGGCTTTGATAGATTTCCATTTTAATTTGTGGTACCATTGTGTTTAAAGGATGCTTATAATCCTGGTGAAGCAACCAACCTTCTGTTGTTGACCCACATGGGTTGCATAACTGTATTTTATGCACACAGTGTGTGTCCGAAAACGGCTGATGAAAGAGCTAAGCAAATACATGCCCTTTTCCTTTGGAGAAAATATTATATTACTCTGTTTGCTCTCATAAATTTTATCATCGATATTCAAGCTGTGAGGTAGCATTTCTCTGTCTTAAAGAAGGAATCGCTCCTAATTATTGCAGTTCTGTGAAACATTCACAGCACAACTAGAAACATTCTGAGATGTGTCCAGTTGCTACGCGTTCAGGCCTCGCACGGGAAATGTTTAGCTGAAAGATTTCCCGGTAGGCGTCATGAATCCTTCTCATGCCTTGAACGCAGCTTTTGACGATTCTGGGTTTAAAAACAAATTCCAGATTTCCCATCCACCAAAATATGGAGAGAGTGTGGATGCCAGGCTTGGAGACAACCTATCGTAAAGTTTAGGGCTATGTAAAGAGTTTTTCTCTGGGTTCAGATTCAGTTTCAAACACTCAGACTCTAGAAGTATTTGAAAGCGGGGGTACAGTTTGGCTGCACCTTTACCTGAAATGACAGGTCTGCAGTATGTCTGGCACCTGGCGTATGCAAGAACCAGCAAACAATGGGTGAAAGAGCGGCGTGGCACGAGGACGAGCCAGAGAAGATGCATTTTTCTGTCTGCCTGAGGTGCGAATAGCCTAGTTTTGCAAAACTAGTTTTATTAATTAAATATTTCGCTCTGTTCTGCAAATTTAATGGCAAATCAATGACAATGTTACCATGGGAATACCAGGCACCACCGTGTTGAATGCAATAATTACTGCAAAGTCATATTTATTGCTTTGGCTTTGGCTTGCTAAACCACTGCCAAGAGCTTTTAACTTCTTACCCTTCCTGAAAAGGGTTCTTACGCTGCCTGAAAAGAGGCAAATGCTATAGGAGAAAACGGCCATATGACACCAAATTTCCCCTTGGCTTTTTCACCATCTCAATCATAACCATATCCTTCATAATGGAGCTGGCTACCTAAGTTCTACAAACAATATATTACAAACCCAAAATTTGAAGAAAACCAGACCAACGACTGAATTAGAGGGCAAAAGCGTGCAGACAGAAGAGCTGATTCTCATCTTTACCCCCTCTGGATTTACTGTGGCTTATAACTCCATCGAGTCTGATTCACTCTTCACCTGACTCCCTTCGAAGTGAGTGTAAAACCCTGATTTTCCAAGTCCTGCCAATACCTTGCTAGCAAAGGTGTCTTGTCTCACAATAACATGCAAAGCTCCAGCCCTCCTGCAGGTCTCTGTCTCCCGCCTGTCCTCATCACCCACTTCTTGTGCTGCAGGTAAGAATTTCACCTTTTTCATGAGAGAGACTCAGGGAGACCATTTCCTTATATATTCTCATCCAAAGGTTAAGGGTTACCCGGTTCTGCATCTTTTTACATGGTCTCCATCCTGCAAGGCAATGGTGAAAAAGCCTCTCAAGACCAGAGAGGATTATTGGGGCAACAAAGCAGATGAATGGCAATGAAGACACAGAAGTGATGGGTCATGTGAGGTTAAAAGGGATGCAGAAGTCATTGGAGACAGGAGAAAGATGTGCAGTCTGAAAGAAATGAGATTCAATTAGACATTAAAAATAAAGTTAATTGTGGAGGTCAAACAAGGCCTCCAACTGCCCTAAAACGTCAAAATATCTTCCCAACACTTTCAAAAGAGTGGCAAACATTAATTGCCAGAGACACATTGGGAATAGACAGAGGAAATTCCAGAAATGAAAGATAAACTAAAGAAAAAGTACAGCATGATCTCTGTTCAAAGCTCCTGGATCTGGAAGCCAGGCTCATGATTTGGGTGGAGTCTGACTCATGGGTTTTGATCTCATGTGACTGGCATAACTGAAAACGCTACCACAAATCACAAGGCAAACTGGTGACAGAGGAGGGAACAGAATCAAAATCTCCCCAGCAACACAATTTATCCGTTAAATTCAGCTCTTTTTCTGCAGAAATTATAGGCAAGGCTTTGTCGGTTTTGTGAATCCTTTCTCTTCGCTTCTAACAGCAGTCAGTAATTCAATGTTCAGCACTCGGAAAGAGCAAAACCTTAGTAGGTAATAACTTCAAAGGCTTATCAGAGTGTCTCGAGATCCCTTGTGAAGTCTATTAACTACCAGGAGGAGATGAGGAAGAACAGAGAACTTCCCAGGCTTAGTCACTCTAAGCTTCAAAGAAAAACAGCTTGCTTAAAGCACCCCAGTAGTGTCTAAATACAAGCCTATTATCTATCTGTCCAAGGTTAAGGGCTCGGAAATGCAGGAATTCAATAATACCTTCATCAAGATCAAGAACTCAAACAGTGGATGGCAAGAAAAGAACAAATAATTGACAAGCCGGAGAAATACCATTTATCCCTGCTGTTATTCACAAATGAGCACAAAAGCTTTCTCACGTAGCTTCCCTGAAGCACAGCAAAAATCATCGATCACTTTTAAAAAGGAGCAAGTTGATGATATATGCACTCTCCCTGCCAGTAACAGCGAATATTTCTGATTTAATGATTGCAACTAGGGATAGACCTGAGGCTCTGTGGGCACTAGGATGAAGGAAACAGAGTTTTTGAAGTCCCAAAGCTGTGAAAGGGTTTCAGAGCCACCTTCTCCCTGTAGATGAGCAGTCCCTCCTGTTCCCTATGGAGAAGGACCTCACCTGAAAAGGCAAATTCCCAGAGTGACTGTGGAAGAGTAAAACAGATTCAAGGCTTTGCTGGGTGAGACTCCCCGGGCAATGCTCGTCTCACTGAAGTGTAACTGAGATGCCTAAGGGAAGGTCTCCTCTGCGGACGAGGGAGGGATGCACTCCCAAAAGATGAATCTGGCCACCTTTTACTTTGACTGAATCCGATGAGTGTCTAAATTTAGGTGGGACGAATGCGGATCCCAGCAATAGAAAAGCCTGGAGTCCGTGGAGGCCTAATTGCTAGCGAATTATTTTGCTCCATCCTGGAACCATCACCTTCTGCTCCTGTTGATTCACACAAACCTACCCTTATTAGTTTAGCTACTAAAAAAAGACGCTTTTCTACTTAACCTCCAGCCGTTTAGGTCCTTCACACTAACTGATGCAAGGTCCTGACCTGGAACTCGGTATCATCACATCAGGAAAACCCCACCATCATACCAGCTGCTTGCCTCTATCTGAGCAATGGCAAGAATGAACAAGATGTTCTCCTTTATTATTTATAAGGTGCTCCTCCTTAAATACTTCAGCTCTTTTTAAGGAATTAATTAAACCTTAAAGATATTTGTGTGCACAAGTGGGGGGATGTACTGCCACATTAACCAAGGAACAATATTAGGAGGGTTTCAGGGGGGTAGAAGAAAAAAAAAAAAAAAGTCTCAATGACTTTATGAGCTTGTGCCAAATATTTTTGTAAAGCAGCAGCAGTGTCGAGAGCCTCCAACCACTGCACAGCACAGCTGAACGACACGAACAGGGAGCGCTTCTCAAGTTCAAGCTACTACTTTGCTGTAAATGAAATAACTCTGGAATAAATTTCCTCACTTGTTCCAAAAAGACTCCAAGTGGTACACGCACAGTGACTGCAATGCACACAGACAACTGTACGTTATTTTAACTAACCTTAAGGGAGGAAGAAAAAGCAAATTTCATTTCCAGTTATTCCCAAAATATAGCAGGTTTAAAGAAATATACTGTCATTAATGATGACTAAGCATCCAGCTTAAAAACGGCAGCGCTGGAAGGAGTCGCATATCAGAAAGCACTGTGTTTTTTCCAGGAAAATAATATATTTGGTTTTATCTATTCTCCTTCTCCTTTCATTTTTCATTGTATTGAGCACAATGGTCCTGTGGCCTCCTAATCTCTGGGGTAAAGTAGGAAGATATTTTTGATGACACCAAAACACATTTCTTTTTCGGAAAGACTTTAACAAGTCAGCAAAAGCAGGCAGGCTAACTCACCTCGATGTTTCCCAGTAAGGATTAAGGAGGGATTTGATTTCATCATCCCTACAATCAAAATCGAGACTCACATTACACATGGTTACACCCTCTCTGTTTTAAAATTGGGAAAGCGCCTGCCTTTTGACACTTACTCTCCTTACGCTCAGGACCCAAAGGGGAAGTGAAAATCCTATTCAAAACGCAAAGCAGGCCAGGAAATATCCTATTTATTGTGCCATTAAAAAAAAAAAAAAAAAATCTGTCTTAGTAATTATACCACACACACAATAGCACAAATCTCCATTGTAGGGAAAAATCATTGGCTGCAACATGAGATCAGACATGCCAAGGTATTGCTTTCGTAAGGATCATTTTTTTTCCAGTTTCTTTCACAACTTCTTGTCCAAATGTAAAAGCCAGTAAGCTATTTGGAGTGCCACCAACGGAGAGGCAAGCTGTGAAGCGTATATTCATCGAGCAGCGCTGGTAGGTCTCAAGTAAGAAGTAAATCTTGTAGCCCAAGTCCTGTGTATCACAGGACACTCTTGTTGACTGTGGCTCTGGTTCAGGAAAGCATTTAAGCATGTGCTGAAATACATCCCAGTTCAGGGGAAGTACATGCTTGACTTTAAGCGTGTTCTTAAGTCCTGACAATTTCAATGGGACTTAAGCACATACTTAAATACTTTCCTGAATGGGGGCCTATAACAACAGTAATAAATTTGCTGTGCAGCATTTTAAACTTCATTGGACTTCTTCCGAGATTGCATTTTGCTAGGAGGAACCCTCAGCAGCAGCCTTCCAAGGCAGGGCAAGGCGGAGCGGGAATATATTCCTAAGCACACACACACGGAAATGGAGCATGTGCATATATGTCAAATAAAAATAGAGCATTTGCTAGAAAGACTGTCAGGGCAGTAACAAAACAAAAAAGGAAGTGGTGAAATTCTTTAGCCAGCTCCGCAAAAGCCAGCCAAAATGTTGTCCAGGTTTGGCACGCACACAGACGTATATAATAGATGCACATAAGCTTAACTTGGTCTGCGCTGCCGGCCAATTTGCAGGGAGCTGGCTTGTAAGACTCGGTTCACACCGGCCGAGCAGCACATCAGTAGCGTTGAGGAGCTCCGAGGAGCTGCCGTTGCGCTTCTCGGATCTCTGCAGTTTGGGGAGAGATGCGTTTCTGCTCTTGAGACATCCAGGATTTTCAGGAGACAGAACTGCAGGTTGACATCAGTAGTTAAGACATGACAAATCTTCTCTTTAGGTTTGGTAAATCGTTATTTTCCAACTTTTATATTCACACGGATGGCAGAATGGGCAGGAAGGGATCGGTCATGTAGATCAGCTTCTTCCTAGGGATCCTTTCATGATGGCTTGGTTCCAGTTAAAGATCACTTGACTCAAGCTGGTCCATGCCCCTGGTGCAGAGCAGATTCATCTGCCACATCAGCTGTGGTCTGGGTGGCAGAATAGCTACTTGCACAGCGATCAGCCCATACAAATAAGTCTTGGTTTTCCTCAAGGGCTTTGTCAGAGCCACTGGCCCCTGCATGTGTTCTGCAGGAAACACATTTCGCTTTGAAATAAACTTCGAGATGCCCGAGAACTCCAGTCGGTCACGTACAGTCTGGATTTAGGGAACAACAGACTCATCACAGGTAGATAGACTCAGCACGTGAAAATGATTCATGTTATTTCATCACCTCTTCAGCTTCCTTTAAAGACCTAAAGGCCCATGACTTTACAAATATCAACAGAGTAGAAAATCACAGACCGGTCCAACACCCTGGACCGAGAAATGATTTTGTTCTCATTTATATTTGTAGATCCCTTAGTTATCATTGCATGCATTCAACTTAATGAGACATTGGTAGTAAATAATCAAAGGAAGTAGGAAATATAATGAAACTTTCTGCACCAAAAGATATACAGTAATTCCTGAATTAAGGATGTGAACAAAACACTTTTTTTCTAGGAGTCCGTGTTCCAGCAAGTTTTGCTGTGAAGAATATCTGCAAACCAAATCTGACTTTCACATGATGATGTGTAAGGGAAAAGCCCCCAGAAGAGCGAGAGTCATTAAGTAACGTCAGCAGAATCGCAGAGACAAACCACACGTAGCAGGACTTTGATTTCTAAGGATTCTTTTACTGTCAGCAAAATACCGGCTAAAGGATGGCTGGTACACGTAGGCTGACATTTTTTAAGTGGATAGCAGTTTTAGATCCTGTGAGACAATTCTAAGGCGTCTGACTTTTCACAAGTATCAACCCTCCACACTCGGAAAATCAGGCCAGGAGCCACCCAGACAAAATAGCCGTTTTCAAAAGTCTCAGGAAGAATTTTCTAGATCTGCTTTGGGAGTACCCCCGACTGTGAGCTTCTTGAGCAACTAGGCTAAAAATTAATATGAAAGTCTTTAAAAAAAAAAAAATCTCCACCGGAACAATATTCTTTTGAGGAGCACGCTTGGAATTTGACAAATACCTGGAATCGCTTTGGCCATACCACCTGGGAAACACCCCTGGAGTCCTGGTCTTCGGCTGCCCCACCGCAGTCCAGCTGGAGGGTGGGCAGGGTGCTGGGACCACGCAAAGCCGTAACAGTACAAGGTCCCAACGTGCAGCTCGACCAGGATTCACAGGGCTCCTGGCTGCCCGGCAGCCCACCCACCAGCCAAAATTTCCTTTCAAAATTACTGAGACTTATTTCGGTTTCCCTCCTCGCAGAAAACCCACAGCTTCTGTTCAATAATGATGTGGATGTTTTAAAATGTGTTTTTTAGAGCAATTTAGAGCAAAAATCTTGAAATTCTTCAAAACCCCAAACCGCCATTCTCATCACAGCTCTCGTTAGCAGATTATGCGGGAAGCTTGTGTGCTTCAGGGCACAGTGGACTGGAAATATATATGATGCTTTCTTGGCTTGATGGACAAATTAGCAATCATCCTTTACACTTCTTCCTGAGCCTCTTCCAACCTAATAAAGCAATTGTGGTCCCGTCACTCCCCAGCATCATGGCACAGGATCCTGCGTACTCACATGAGCCACAGGATGTAACCACAGCAAACAGCTTTTAAAAGCTTTGCTTTTTGAGGACCCATCTTCAATGATTCCTTACTAACGAGACTTCCCAGAAACGAGACAAGAACTCAAGAAATGACAGATATATAAACCTAACATATAGAAAGATACTGGAATAAATGATTAAGCGGTAAGCTCACAAGCACATGTGGACATGTAAAGTTGATAGCAAAAGACAATAAACACTTATCAGGAGGAAACGACATTAAATTAATCAATTTTTCTTCTCTGACAGGTTACCCATCACAGCGGTGGGTATCTAGATGCTGACTTCTGTAGGGTTTCCAACACAAACTCCAGACTGTATATTCATAAACAAAGAAGGACCTGTATGAAATCTCTGCAACGTGCTTGTATAAGTGGTTGAAAAAATACTTCGGGAGTAGTAATGATCAAGTCTTCTGTTAGTCTAGAAAAACGTAACAAGTAGAGGTACCATTAAGGTCTACAACAAGATGAGTCATATTTAATGTTTCCATTAGCAAAATGGAGGAAGGCATAGTCAGAACCTTACAAAATCTCCTGACAGCAACAAGCATGGAGACGTTATTGGTATTTGCCAGGAGAGGAGCAGACTCCAAAGTGATGCGAAGAAGTTGGAGAAAAGTGTCTGAAATCACTTAAATGGAATTTAGGGAATTAAAGCTCAAGGTATAAGATGTAAGAAGAACAAAATCTAATGTACAAATGTAGGATGGGGAACAGCTGGTGAGGCTGCGAGGAGGAAGCGAAGGAGGTTTTACGTAAATCACAAACAATATGAATCATCAGCATACACAGCTACAAGCAACAGCAACAAGATAATGCGATGTACATGCGATGTTCTACCACGACATAACAGTCCTCAAGCATGTAGAAGACTGTTCTACAAAGAGGATGATGACTCATTGTTGTTCATGCCCGCAGAGGATAGGATTAAGCATTTTGCTAAATCTGCAACAATAAAGCTTTAGGGGAAAAAAAATCCCGTGTAATTATAGGACTAATGAAACACAAAGCAGGCTTTCTAAGGAGGTTGTGTAATCTGCATTGGTGGAGGCTTTGAAGAAATCAAAAGAAAAAAAAAACAGTTGGTAAAACTGGTCTAGATTTATTTCATCCTGCTGCAGAGCGGAGAGGCTGCAGAGGATGTTTTAAAATCCTTCCTAACAGTATGTATTAGTGACTCTGAGAACAAAGCCGTTCTTGCCCTCAGTGCTAGCCGCTCGGTGGCACAGACGATTGCTTTCCTATGACCTGCACAGGAGGAAGCCTGGCCCCGGCGAAGGCAATGGGAATTTTGCCCGTGACTTTTGACGGGACCAGAATTCACTTATAGGTTTAATGGCCAGAAGGGACAATTAGAATAATCTTTCCTGACCTTTTGCATAATACAAACCATAGATTTCACTCAGCCCGTCGCCAAACATCTCGTGGTTGAACTAGAACGTATGCTTTGAAAGGTTTTTCAGGAGAGACGTAGGCTAGAGTGGTAGTAAAATCCCCTCTAGTGGTACGCGTTTGCATTGCAGGGTGAAGTTCTCCCATGGAAGTCGACCACAAACATCCCATTTGTAGGATTTTGCTAAAGGTAGCCAATTTGTCCCATCACTTACACATGTAATTTATTATTTTTTTCTTATCTGTCAGTTGCATTGCTGCATGTGGATTTAAATGCTGGAAGAAACCTTAGTCGCAAGATTTGGGGAGTCAGGCCACAGCAGTACTCAGAGAATCATCACAATTTTAGTAAAAGTCAATAAAGATGCTCAAGCATCAGCTACTGCTTGGGTATCTTGGCTACAGAGGTGCACCTCATAGGAAAAGGTAAAGATGTTGAACAAGAAAGCCACAAATCCTTTTTCAAGATAAATAAACTTGTCCCGCAACATATTCATACTGGATGGCTGTTCGTGCTCTGCACATACAGAATGCAGCTCCTACGTTTCGGAAGCCTATGCCTGTAGGGTCATATTCTGGCTTTGGCCTTTTGGTGCCACAGCTATTCATGGATTATACTCTAATACACTTGATCTAATTCCGTAACAGTCAATATTCATATGAAATATTCCCACTAATGACAAATATTCCACCGACTTCAGTGAGAGCAGCGTCATATTTTGGATTCACTGGTTTCTTTCTAATAAGTGATTAAAACCACAAGTGGTTTTTTGGGCTCTGGAGAAAGAATCTGGGAACGAATCTGGTTTAGCTATTCACAAAGCACCAATTACAATCGCTTCAAATATTGATGATTCTATATCCTGAGAGCCGATTAGATATGTAAAAAATTCATTCCCCCAGGGAAGCTGCAGAAAATAAAATGAGAGATAGATCACTGTCAAAAGGTGTCATGGGCAATGTAAATTACAGTCAAATTATTACTGTTTCTAGTAGAGATCAGGTGCAAATAAAGGAGTCGCTTCTCCAAAGCGAGCTCTGTGCAGAGCTCCGGTTCCCATTACAGAATCCTGAAGGCAGGTGTTGGTTTTTTTTGTAAGAATTAAATCCGTGCACATCTGGAATTTGAACGTCTGTTAAAAACCTCTGAGCCAGGGAGAGTAATCTGGTCATACAGTATATTCTGCAAATGCTGAGGAATTACAGCCAAATTTCCATGCCTCTAAGCAGCGTATCGGACTAACAAATCATAACTGCAGCCAGGTGCTGAAAGTTAATGCTGGACCTGAAATCAGATCCGGGGCTGAATTATTTATTGAAATTCCATGACTTTATTTGCACTATTAGAAGAGAGAGGAGTCACTTGCAGGCACTGCAAATAAAGGTCTGAAGGGGGGTGGGGGGCGGGGGGGTGTTGCTGATAAGGGCATTTACCACCGCACCAGCTGACCCCCGCACAGGCCATAATCTGCCCTCCGTGGCCTCATTTTGTACCTTATTTAACATCACACAAATACCGTCCACCGGGGACTTTTATTGATTTAAGGTGAAAATAACTCTCGGGGCGGAGGGGGAGGGGGGGTGGTCCTGCAGTGGGCACGACTTGGTCTTTCTACCTCTTTTTGCGTCTCCAAAGTTGACGGCGCTGCGGAGGCTGCGGGAGATGCTTCTTCCCGGGATGCGGTGAATGTTTACGGCTTCCACCGACAGTGGATCGAGCGGCATTGCAAAGGAGCGGTACATCCCCGCGCTCAAACTAGTCTTTGGGTTGACTTTTGCCCCTCCGTACGACTTCCCAATGTAACCCACAATAACTTCGGTAAAATAATTACTTACTTGATAGAATATTACCAGCATTTGGACTGCCGTGCGAATATAAATGCAATAAAAACAAATTTTCTGGTTCCCAGCTACTCACAGAGAAATCATTACAGAGTTTAGGGGGTATTTTTTCACCTTCAATATTTTCTTACCTGCCAAAACTGCTGTATTTGTGCATCTGATCATTGACGCGGACATACAGTCAAATTTAGCCCGTAAAGGGGGTGTTACGCTACAAGGTGGTCTTTGCTGATAGCCATCTACAAAGGAGGGGAACGCGACTCTCTCTGAATATTTCATTAAAGAAGCAGAGAGCAAGTTCTGAGTTCGTAAATGCAAATACCTGCAACAGAAGCAAGACTCTAAGACATACACGCAAACAGCAAGCAAACATTCCCCGTGACTCATCTAAAAGCAAAACAATTTCTGCTTTCAATATGAAACGCTCAAGAAAAAAAAAAAAAAAAAGTGATGCTTTCCAAAATCTGCCGGGACAGTGTGAGTAAGTGGCTGTACTAGTAGAAGCACAGTTTAGAAGTATTTTACAGTACAGACTTCTGCAGCTAACGTATGATAAATGTTGTAAATAGAATAAAATACTTGGATCGGTGAGTGGAGTTTGGATCACACTTCTTGCCTACTTGCCGTCTCAGGGCAGGATGATCCTTAAATCTCCGCGTCTACACGGCTTGGGTGAGTTTGCAATGCTCCAGTGACGCCGCTTCACAAACTTCCCGCAGGAAACATTTTTGGACAATTTTCTCGAAACACATTTTGACTTGATGCTCAGACTGAATTTCCTCTAATTTCATTTTATCCTGTTATCCAGCATCCAAAAAAAAAAAAATAATTATTTAATTCACTGCTATTTGTTAAAATAATTCTTACTTTTCTTCACTTTATACAAAATGTTACTTAATTGTGCTCTAGCACCTCTCCACCTTTTACTGTCCTCTTGCTTCTCAGGTCCTTGACCATGCTCTTTATTCCCAATATCATCTTTTTTTTTTTTTCATTCTCATCACTCCGGAGTCCCTCTCTCACCCAGGCCCCTCACGCTCCAAGGGGACCACTCTTCAAGAAGGCCAGCAGTCGTGGCTGTGCATCAAAACCCTTCTCCACCCCGTCCTTTCCTATCAGGCCTGTCTCAGAAGCAATCAGTAACCTCCTCCTCCTCCTCCCCAAATCTCTTTTGGTTTCTTACCTTCACAAAAAAAATCACTTTCTTGATTTTTTTTTTTTTTTGTATTATGCCCCTCACCATTTCAGCCACATACTCTGTTCACCGGCTTCACCAACCAAGTTGGTGACAGCAGCTCCAAAATCCGCCGCCACCTCCCGTCCCTTCCCCTGCCTGTCCCCTCTATTTCCCTGACGTTGTCACCCAGCTGCCTTATTCAAATTAAACAAATCCCGTTTGACATGGCGGAAATGGAGCGTGACACGGGGGTCGTGCCCTGTAAGCCCCCTCACCCATTTATCATTAAGTTTTTCACTCTGAGGGTGGTGAGACACTGGAACAGGTTGCCCAGAGAAGCTGTGGCTGCCCCATCCCTGGAGGGGTTCAAGGCCAGGTTGGGCAGGGCTTGGAGCAACCTGGGCTGGTGGGAGGTGTCCCTGCCCGTGATCTTGAAGGATCTTTAAGGTCCCTTCCAACCTAAACCATTCCATGTTTCTCTAATTCTAAGTTCATAACCCGGTGCCACCTTCTCCTCCTCTGAAGGCGGTCTCCAACCCTACTCAGTAAGTCAGCTCTTTATTCTGTTTTCCTCTGGTTGCCTCATTTTCACGACCCTTTCCTGAGCTGCAACGTCTTACAAATACTGGTTGGCACTCTTCAAACAAATTCTTTCTCACACCTTTTTTCCTCTCTCAAGCTCAACAAAATAGGCACAAAATCTCATCTGCGCCTTCTTCCTATTGTCAGTTCTACAGCAAAACATTCACTAAAATTTTTTGCTCCAGTTTAACCTGGACACTCAGGTTTGGGCTGACAGAGCTGGATATTTAAAGCAGGGCAAGTGGGACTCCGTACTTCCTGTGCTTTGCTTGTGCTTCCGACCTAGACTTCATTCCAGGTGGATTAGACAGAGAGTTCGTGATATCAGTCTACAATCCGTCTAGTCTTCTATACCACTTCTATGTATTTGATATTTACAGATTTGTGTTTTATATTAAATTATTACATAATGTATATTTGGGTTATGTTTATATTTATTATATATTATCTGGTATCTTTTCTATTATATATGATTGCTGTATTATTTCTATTCTATTTCATATTTACAGTTTGTTGTGCGATGTGTTAACAGGGATGGTTAATCTATTTCCCAGCACGGTTAATCAATTATAATTCACACCTTCTGGTGCTACACTCTTAGTCGGGTAACTGGGCGTAACCATCGCATCTAGGGAAAGGCTGAATCTCACTCTGCTTCGTTCCAGGAGTTTCTCTGGTGGCTTTTTGTTTGACCCTGTGCTCCTGCCCAGAGAAGGCAGCAGTTTCCATTCTGCAGGCTGACGGAGAGCCGCAAGCCTGAACAACTGCCATCTGCAGAATCCCGTTGGAACTCCATACGGCAGACACCCAGTGAGAAAAGCTTATTGGAACATCCAGGTTAATGAGGTAATTGAGAAATTAGCATTTGGCAAGAGAATTTCTGAACATTTCATATAGATTTGTGTACAGCTAGGCCAAATTCCCTCAAGTACACGAATAAACTCTGAAGAATTAGCTATTTTTTTACGTTTACTTATAATTCTCTCTGAAAGGGGGTTGGACTAGATGACCTTTAAAGGCACCTTCCAACCTAACACATTCTGTGATTCTACGGTTCTGTGAAACAGATTGTTTTTATTGCTGTCAAGTGCCAAGTGCACAGGCGGCTCTTGAAAATTAACAAATATAGAGAAATCCTATAAATTCACACTTCCAATGAATAGCCAAACATCAGTCAACACAAAAACCCTCAGACTGACAGCACGGCACAACAGGATTGCTATGAACTGCATTCACTCTCAAAGGTCCCGGGTATGGCTTTAAATAAATTTTAAATAAATATTTAAATAAATAAATTTAAATAAATAAAATATTTAAATAAAATTTTAAATAAATTATTTAAAAAAAAACCCAAAAAAAACCACAAAATCCATGGTGCCCAGTGTGGAAGAGTTGTGGAGGGGCTAATTACAAAAAACCCCTCTGGCCCGTGGGAGCTGCTGGAAGGCGCTGCCACATGTGCGGACAAGGCTGGGAGCGGTGGCCAAGGTCGGGGAGGAGAGGCTTTTCCTTCCCCCGGAGAAGAAAATCACTGTTTCAAGGTTTGTCTCTTTGTCAGGGGAGTGGGACAACGCTTCCTCTAAGTTCCCCTCCTGGTCACATCCTTCCCAGGCTCTCCAAGGTTGGACCTGAGTAGCTGGCTACAATCAGCACTTTTTAAAATTATTATTATTATTATTATTAATTCTTGCAGAATCGTCTCTTTTGAGATAAACATTGAACTATCAGGCCACCAGGCAGAGGTCCTGCTCAGCCCAGTAAGAGAATGGTGTTCCCACCATAGACACTTGCCACCGGGCTGCTGGTTTCAGCGTACCAGGATGGCAGGTAGATACTTCCCAATCTGAAACAAATCTTCCTGCGTGCATGTTCGACTGCCTTTTTTACAGAGCGAACAGTGAGAAGTAAGACTTCTGGGGTGTTTACAGAAATATGTACTTGGAGGTAAACCAAGCCACCACAAATTTCATTCATGCACTCTGAGGAGATCCTGGTGGCTCCATCTTCTAGCAGGGTGAGCACTTAATGCAGAGGAAGGAACAGATCATTTTTGAACCTCATGCAAGACCCAGACATAGAACAGAATCTAGAGCTTAACAAGAGCCCTCAGAGTTACTGAACATTAAGAAGAAAACAAAACCAAAAATCTGAAGTTAGAGCATCTCAGAGCGAGAAAGGGCAACTCGGTAAATCAAGGCAAAACTACCATTCCTTGCCAAACTGCATGTGTGACTCAACAGTCAGAGAAGAAAATAAAATTAAAATCATGCAAATGTTTGTGGAAGTCTGAAAAAAAAGCCATAAAAATGAAGGGGTTTGGAGCACTGGATCCTCTTGGCATGTCCTGAACATTTACAAGAACTGGGGACCGAAAAACAACTAGAACTGCTATTCTGAGAGATCCTATAACCTGCAAGAATATTCTGTGATTCAACCCCTCTTCATCCAGGAACAGCTTTTTAAAAAATACTATAAATAAAATAAACAAACGAAACCGGTCTGCAGTTGCACACTGAATCAGCAGCAATAGCTCATCACAAAACACGGGGCAGTGAAAGAACATCATTTCCTCCCATGATACCCATTCGTATCTGTTTGAAGTTGCCCATTCAGCAGCGCAAAGTAAAAGGAACGCGGTAACACAACGTGCCTGTTGACCCACACAAATTGAATCACAATCTAGAAAAACACCGGCCACAATAGCGACGATCCATCGGGGCCGGTTTCTCTGATTTCCACTCGTTTCGGACAATACACAGGTACAGGCACGCACCAGCACCCCAAACAACAACGGGCAAATGCGGTGGGCGGCGAGGTTCAGGATGTTTATTTGGGTGTTGAAATGTTATAGGGAGGACAAGTCTGGCGACTGATACAGAGAAGCAGCTGCCCAACCTGAGAATTAACTCAGGATTTTGTGAGGAGTCAAACCACAATGCCTGAGTAGCTTTTGCAGCCATCCGTCTATGTGACGAGGAAAGAAGGAACACAATTTTAGCTGGAGAAGCAACCGGGCTGCACAGAGATGAAAATGAGCCTTGGTGCAGATGTTTCGCAGGAAACGAAGACACGGCACAGGGATGCGGCATGACTTAGGCAATGGTTCCACGACAGACACAAAGGGAATTCAGCTCTTTGTATCTCCTAATTTAGCTCTTCCTTCACCTCAGCCTCAAGGTCTGACCCGTACTGACACAGCACTCAGAGCCGCGGCCGAGCCACCATCTGCTTCAGCCTTTGGAGCCCCTTCCAAAGTCTGGCCCTTGCATATCCAGACAAAGATAAGCAATCACATATTTTACCTGAACTAATCCCATCCCATTATCACACCGAGGACACCAAGGACTATGTTAAGACGTGCAAGAAACCTCTGAATATAATTTCCATCAGACTGGCTCTGATCACATTTGTGCTATCTTTGAGAGACATGGAAATCCAGGATTTCCTCTGTGCTTGAACCAAGCCCTGTTCTGGTTTGCCAAGATATTCTCCGTTGCAATGCCTTCCTGCTTTGTAGATTTTATGGCTTGTTTATTCCTTTATTGAGTCTAACTATACGTGTTTCATTAAAGCATATCTACTCGTGACCTGAAGCAGAAGAAGAAAGGGCATGACCTCTTTGGTGGTTCATTCCAATGGTTAATCACCTTTACACTTACTATTAAGCTTATTTCTCACTTGACAATATCTGACCTTAACTGTTAATATTTCTTGTTATACTCGTCATTGCTATATTAAAAAGCCCCCTACAGATGCATTTAATATTGCGGTCAAGTGACACTTGGTCTTTTACGTAAATGAGAAAGACTGGCAGTCTTAAGTACCTTTTAAGCCTTAAAAATATACTTCTCTTTATCTTTTCCAGTGTCATAACACGTTAGCTCTGTGTGCATTTGAAATAGTCAGCCAAAAGATAATCTAAACCTTGACTCCTCCCTAGTACTAGCAACAGGAAAAAAAATTAAAAAGCAAAGTTGTGACTAACGCAATTTTTGTTTTAATTATTGGAATATTTACTGTGAATTACTAAGCAGGTGTGGCACATGAACGCTGAATCAGTGGTGCTAAGTGCTGTACAAAAAGCAAAATAAAACACTAGAGCTACACCTAAAGGAGGGAGCACAGGACCGGGGTGGTGTCCTTGCTGGACCTCCTGACACAAGGCCACCGCTTCTCAGCCTCTACACCTGTAGAGTGCTGACCACGACTGTAGAGTGCTTCAGAATTGTTTTTAAAAAGGCCTCTGTATTTTTTATCTCAGGCACTGGGTTTTGCAAAGAGAATCGTGCTTGTAGGGGGCTGCCAAAGCGTGGAGCAGCCTGCACCGCCTCCTGCGCAGAGCTGGGCTCGAAGGACACGTAATAGGCGTCAGCATCCAGGAACGTTAGAGAGCTCTGTCCTGGTTTGAGCGACACAGGAGTCATTTCTCTTTCAGTAATTTTATTTTGTAGTAAGTTCTCTTCTAATGCTAGGGAAAACTGCATTTTTAGAAGACTCGAGTATCTGAATTTGTGAAAATATTTACTTTATAGCCAGCTACTTTAGAATCATAGAATCACAGAATCATTTAGGTTGGAAAAGACCCTTGGGATCATCGAGTCCAACCATCAACCCCACTCTACAAAGTTCTCCCTTACACCATATCCCCTAACACCACATCTAAACAACTCTTAAACACATTCAGGGATGGTGACTCCAACACCTCCCTGGGCAGCCTATTCCAGTGTCTGACCACTCTTTCTGGGAAGAATTTTTTCCTACTGTCCAGCCTAAACCTACCCTGTTGCAGCTTGAAGCCATTCCCTCTTGTTCTATCGCTAATTACCTGTGAGAAGAGACCAGCACCAACCTCTCTGCCATGTCCTTTCAAGTAGTTGTAGAGAGCGATGAGGT
The DNA here is from genome assembly GCF_963924245.1 of Chroicocephalus ridibundus. Taxonomy (NCBI): domain Eukaryota; kingdom Metazoa; phylum Chordata; class Aves; order Charadriiformes; family Laridae; genus Chroicocephalus; species Chroicocephalus ridibundus. Next base: position 122,869,812 of record NC_086286.1, on the reverse strand, counting down.
CTCCCCTCAGCCTCCTCTTCCTCCAACTAAACAGTCCCAGCTCCTTCAATTGCTCCTCATCAGATTTATTCTCCAGGCCCTTCACCAGCTTCGTTGCCCTCCTCTGCACTCGCTCCAGCACCTCGATATCCCTCTCGTATTGAGGTGCCCAGAACTGGACACAATACTCAAGGTGTGGCCTCACCAGTGCTGAGTACACAGCAGAGTATCAAGGATACTTTACAGCCAGAGTATCAAGGTCTCTGTGTTTTCGAGCTCGCCAGGCGCAGGGATGAGGAGGAGCGAGACCTGGGCACTTGACCCCGTCTGGCCAACAGCATTATTCCATACCATGAACGTCACATTCAATATAAATTAGAAAGTTTGCCGAGGAGTTTTTTCTTTCTCGTTCATGATGGCTGCAATCCTGAGAACTCCTTGCCCCGGTGCCGGACCCTTCCTCCCAAAGCCACAGCGCTCGAGGTGTCCGAGCTGGGACACGTTTGCTGTCCCCTGCTGGGAGTGCACAGCTTCCTGCTGATACAATGGGCTGCGTATAATCCTTGGATATTTTATATTGGTATCAGGATCAACTTTGGTTCTCTAGTATTCTTAATGTTAATTATTTGGTCTTATTCTATTAAATGTGTTTATATTTCAACCCTTGAGTTTCCTTGTTTTTTCGATTCCCCTTCCTGGGTGGGGAGGGGTCACTGGGTGATAGAATAATTGTCTAAACAACAATAAAATTGTTGTGGATTCTTCAAACCGTAACAATCTTCTGTGGTTTATTACTAAGGTGGGTTTTTTTTAAGAAAAGAGCAACTGCTGAACATTTAAAAGCTACGCTAAACTATCTTTTCTGAATTGCAGACAGTTGTGGAGCTTACCAGTCAAATGTTTTTTGAGATGAAGCAAACACCTACATGGATTAGTTCATCATACCTTGAACTCCTCTGCTAGCTTTCAGCAGCACGCTCTCTTTGGAGGTGATAAGCCCTTTTCATAGAACCACAGAATCACAGAACAGTTCGGGTTGGAAGGGACCTTAAAGATCACCCAGTTCCACCTCCCTGCTCTGGGCAGGGACACCTCCCACCAGCCCAGGTTGCTCCAAGCCCCGTCCAGCCTGGCCTTGAACACCTCCAGGGATGGGGCAGCCACAGCTTCTCTGGGCAACCTGTTCCAGTGTCTCACCACCTTCAGAGTGAAAAATTTCTTCCTGATATCTAATCTAAATCTACCGTCTTCCAGTTTGAAGCCATTACCCCTCATCTTGTCACTACATGCCCTTGTAAAAAGTCCCTTGCCAGCTTTCTTGTAGCCCCTCTTCAGATACTGGAAAGGTCTCTAAGGTCTCCCCGGAGCCTTCTCTTCTCCAGGCTGAACCCCCCCAGGTCTCTCAGCCTGTCCTCACAGCAGAGGGGCTCCAGCCCTCGGAGCATCTTTGTGGCTTCCAAACAGTAGAGCATTATACTTCTATGTCTTTATTAGCAGAAGAAGTTAAAAAATTGTGTATCTGCTTTGGCATCTTTATGGGTAACAGAAAGGGAGACTAAAGCCATACATAAATCAAGCAAACTTCCTCTGTGTGTAAACTCCATTCCCAGTATCGTGAACCTGAAACATTGGTGAATGGTGAACTGAGTCATATTTTTTTCTTAGTCCAAAGGAAGCCAACAAACGCAAGAGAAGCAACAAATGTAGTCAAGAAATGGCTTTTTTACAGCCTGGCTTACGAAAGAAGGGAAGAAATATATATATTCTCACATATAATCTTTTCAAGTTTTAAATGTGCGAATTTCAAGTTTTATAGAATTTAAAGTAAATGAAAATCGGCTTCTGACTTTGATATTAGGCTTTGAATGTTCTTGAACATTACATTTTACGTCAAGCGCATACAGGTGAACGCCATGGGCTTCTGTCATCTGCTCTGCACACAAAGTTAGTGACTATCAAGAATGAAGATTTAGACAAGCAAACTATCGCTATCTGGGCAACTTCATCCTTAATTTGTCATTTAAGCAAAGTAGCTATAGCAGGAAGAAGTTCAACTCCTACTGTCCCACAGGTGCATAAATAAGTTATCACAACGTAACTCTCCTGAAAAACATTTCAATTAGGGCTTTATCTGAGTTTTTTGCAGAGTTGCCAGAAATATATATAAAGGAGCTATTTCAACGTCTTTTGGCAATCAATCAGACACACGGGAAATAAACTGGAGAAGCACCCGAGCTCCAGATATACAATACCTCTTAGGCAAAATTTGAACCAGGGTACCCTGGGGACCAACATAGAAATCATGGAGATTAGGACACCGGTATAAATTTATGAGTCTGGAGGCCTGTGAGAAGAAGCAGAAAACCCAGAGAAGTTGAAACAGAAGGCACTACAGAAGATGCAAGACCCTGAGAAGAAAAAAAGAAAGAGTGGACAGGGTGCCAGCACAAAGGAATTTGGGCTCAGCTGCCGTGGGAGGCAGCTCAAACGGAGTCCCCCACTGCTCTGCTACCTGGCTGGGCACCGCGCGGTGCCGACACGGCCGCACAAACTCTGCGCTAGAGCCGCCTCCTCTCCAGACACTTAATAAAGCACCCAACAGCCTTTACCTGAGAGCAGGCAGAGTAGAAAATGTGTTGATTTGGATTTTGACAACACCTGGGGGCATTTTAACGTGGCACAGACTTTGCTACGGTGCGTCACAGAACTGCGTCTCAGGTGCTTCGTCTCCCAGTCTCTTTTCTACCACTTCTCTTAAGATACCGCGCCACCCAATTTCTGCGGTACACCGGGGTCGCTAATTGAAGAGGGATCTGCGTCACATCATGGAAGTCCCACTTCAGCCAGCAAACACCACCGTTAAAAAGGATATACACAGAAGGGTAAAATCATAAACACTCTAAAAGATAAGTTATGAAATTATTGTCGAGAGGGACAGAATAATATTCATTTACAAGAAATCATTTAATTTAACACAGTCAGAGAAAACATCCGGTGGACCTGTTCTACATTTGTGTGTGAACTTTGCAATCAAGTTGCGTAGCAAACAGCAACGACATGCTGTCAATGTCATCGGTTACAGAAAGTTCTACCCTTATGTATTATCAGATAAAATTGCCGGCTTTGGATCGTCAAAACACAGCTGAATGCATTTTGAATTACTTTTGTTCCACTGTAATAACTTCCAACTCCTATGTCTAATATAAAAAAATCACACCGGGAATACCTGATGCCGATTCAACTCATCAGACCTACAAAAATCAGACCAACAAAAATAGCTCCAGATGAACACATATATCGCTGTTATCGCAGCTAGATGAGTTTTATTGCATGGCAGCAATACAGAGCTGCACGCAAATGAGGAGAGCAAAGGGCAAGGAAGGAAAGGGAATAAGGATCTACTTTGGACTTTGTCAGCGTTAAACTTCACTGTGTCAAATAAACCACTTGAAGCTATTTTCAAAGTACCTTCTATAGCACTTCAGGTACCTGCTCTGATTTCCTCCTTCAAGTAAGATTTACTGATATGAATAGAGTATGATTCCAGCACAGAACCAAACCTTCCCTTAAGCCAATTGACTCTCCCCATGACTTTGGCTCAGCCTTTGCTGGAAAAATAAAAGGATCATTGAGACCTTCTTTTATTCACGTATAAAACTAACACACAAACTCGCAGCCCTTTAACATTAAAAAAATAGTACTTTGAAAAAATCTACTACCAGAGCTCTTAGCTGCAAAACGGGAATTCTAGTGTTTACGTTACCCCTTCGTAGCATTGCCAGGATTATTTTGCTGGTATCTGCCAAATTTTGAAGAATTATGTGTCACACAAGAACTAAGGAATATTGTTGCTGTAATGATCAATATGTTATCCTAAACAATCTTTACACAGCCTTCCATCAAAATATATCTGACGTAGCCCGGTGAACTGATACCAACATTTAACTTTGGAGCAGAGGCAGACGTACTTCCTACTGGCCCTCTTGGAAAGGATCCCTGTATATTTTTGGGATGCTGTGTCAAACGATCTCCGTGACATTTGCTGTTCTGGAATAGCCGCAGCAGAGCCATATATTGCCGATAAAAATTGCCCGGGGACACTTACTGGAGCTTCGCTGTCATCGCTGAACCATGACACAACAACCTGGAGCCTGACGAGACGTGTGCTGCCAGAGACGGAAAAAGAGCTATCTGCAGCTAAACACAGGGCACCCACAGCACGGCGGCGGCTATTTCTAAGTACAAGCAATAATAATTATGAATATCGCCAGTCCTTCATGGTAGAATTAAAACACTGTATTTACCTGATTTGACTGCGTGGCTTAGAAAAGCTGGAATAAAGGAAGGAATTAGCAGGTGGAGTTTAAACAAGATCTCAAATACACTTAAGCCAGTCTAACTCTGCGGCCACTGAACTCAGCAGGACAAGCCCAAGGGGCCTTTATGGCCATGGGAATGGCCCATCCTGAATGTTTCTGAAGCCTTTTGTATCCAAAAGGCATTTAAAGAAATAAAATTATGCACATTCAACAAAGCATTTGAATATGTTTCCTTTTAATCTGATGATCACAATTAACATATATATATTGATGCCATTGAGTTCAATAACATGGAAGTAATCACAGCCATTGATATGAGGGGAAAAAACTAAACCACGGCAGACAGGGGTGTCACTCACCTTTAGCCACAAACTCATGATTAGATCATGAACTTAGGTAGGAGGAGACGCAGATGAAAAATCCCTCCTTAACTTGCGATCCAGTTTCCCAATCAATCCTAAAAGCATTCCAGATTAGGTGCAAGGTGGCAGGGCTAGTAATTATATCCCTGCCAAGTCTTTTTATACATTTGGCCGCCTTAAACTATTCGCTGCCCATCTCTAACAGTCTCACCAATGAGGCGCTTGTCTTGACGCAAAACAAAATCTGCAAATGCTCAGAGAGAAAACGGACCTGGAGACATGGAGACTCCGGGTTGTATAACTCAGGCTAACGCGTCTTCTGAAGCACTGTCTCGCTTCGTCGCAAGTTACAACAAGCAACTGGTAAATTTAAAACATTTGCTAGGCAGTTATTTGTTAATTTATTGAATTCTTTTCTTTTAACAAGATAAGATTAAAGCAAATTAGATCTTGCCAAGACGGATGTTTTCCCCTCAACTATTTTTTTTATTATTTTATTGAAAATGCTTTATAAGTCCAGAGAAGCAACTGTCAGTCCAGGTAGCATCTCCTTGATTTTACTGGGTCTGTAGTGGGTTACTATTAATTTTCTTATTTAAACAGTGTGATTCAAATTTATGAGGCCTGACTCCGTTCTTCTGCCCAGTTTATATACATATAAACTGTATAGGGTTCAACGGAGTCCCTCCTGATTTGAAAAGAACTGAGCAAGACAGGAACTGAGCCAGAATGACAATGAAACACCTGAGTCCCCCTGCACGGAGCTTATGAAATGGGTTTATAGTTGTTTAAACAAACCTTGTAAAACTATTTTCCTCCCAGTATATATATGCTGGTGTTCTGACTACCAGTAAACCTTGTAAGTTTGGTAACTTTCATACCGATGCACAAAGCCAGTACACTAGAAGAGGAGACTTACTTAGGCTGCTGATTGTGCACTGCCTCACCAAAATAAGTTTGGAAGAGACGTGAACCGTGGTGCCCATCATCTGCTCAACAGCTACGCATGGATGGAAAAATGCAAGATCCATAATAAAGACAAGGCCCAGGGTGACAGCTGAAAAGTATCAGGGACTGCACGCACTGTACGTGTCTGCTTTGTAGGGTGTCTAAGTGTCTCTTGAAATGTGAACGGCTTGGCCAACCTCATGAGCGAGGATCCAAAAAAATGTCATTGTGAGTCTTGGACCACCAGACGGGTTGAACCAGATATTTCAGTACCATTATTCTCCCTTGTGCTTTTCTCTCTTTATTATTTCTTCTTTGCCTAGAAAGTTTCGCTCAACAGAGGAGTGATTTTATATGGAAACCAAAAGCTGAGTTCATGATACCCAGTAAAATTATTATGACTCAAGAAACAGAAATGGACTTTGTACCTTCCAGATCTGATGGTGATTTCTACTCCTCATCATAGTACTTCTCGAGGGCAGTCTACGAATCACATAAATTACAGAGACTGTATTGTTATAATGGGTTAAAAGGTTCCTGTCGAGTTCTCTCTCCAGGTTTGTAAAGCCATTATTGGTTTTGATAACCCTGAGGTTCTGAAAGTGAAATCAGTTTTCTTATCAGAGCGACTCTCCCACAAAAGCTTTAATAGTGGGGAATGATTGTTTGTACCTAGAGTAACATTTCTATTTACATCTTCCTTTAAGGCTAGAATTGCAGCAGTTCACCAAATCCAAACCAGGGTTAGTTTGAAATCACCCTTCGGCAGAAATAACTTTTTAAAAAAAAATAATCCAGAAAATGCACAAAAAGAAATCCCAGAGGGCATAAAAATCCTGCACCTCCCTGGGATAATTTCCAGGGTAGTTCTGTCCAAAGGTGAGGATAAGGGCAACTACACCCTCCCGAGAGCGGCGACTCCTGGGTTTTTGATGGAGCACACCGAATCAGCAGGATGGCTGCCTTGTCCTGGACAGCCGGGCTCTCTGACTGACCAATTCATTCTGGGACAGTAAGTTTGGTGCCAAATCTTGCCATAGCTTTTAAACATACTCCTAACAGACACCTAAAACTCTCTGAAATAAAACCATTGACAAAGGGCTCACAGGTTCCTTCCAGATTTGCTTGCTGCCCCAGGAGACCAAGCGTACCAGGACTAACCTCTTTTCTTTGTGATAATCCTCTAACGAGACTTGACCGCAAGGGGTCCTGCAACTACCTCGGTGCTGTCAGTCCTTGAACCTCACCTTGGCTGGTACCACATCCCTGAGACATTGCGAACGCACCCTCACTGTCCCTGGTCGTGCACGACGCTCAGCTCCTAATGGACGGAAGGGGCTGAGAGCGTGCGGTGCATCTTATGCCTTGATGCCTTCGGCCGGCAGACGGGAACACGAGCCAGGTAGGGTCAGTGAGTGCGGAAGATCGAGGCCTTTCAGAAGTCCCTCTTGCTTCTTGCATTTGCAAGCACCTTCACGTTTCCTCTAGATGGGTGTTTGGTGCGACTGTGGTTGAACGCCTGGTGAAGTAAAAGCCTTACACTTTTTAGGCAAAAGCTCTTGCACACCTGAGCTGATGGACAAGTCCAGAATATTAATCACTCAATAGCACAATGACTCCTTGAAGGAACAGCAGTCTGCCAGCTCGCTACTCATTCCCCTACTACCAATTCTCCTACTGCCACTCCACTACCGCTACCTACTACTGTCTTTTGATTGTCACAAACATGGATTATTATATATCTTGTTACAGAGTATTTCTAAAGGAGGACGATTTTTTAAATCAAATATACATTGGAGCATTTGTGTGGTTTGCTTGCTTTCTAGACCGCACTTATCCTGAGCAATGCACATACGCAGTTGCGCTCTCAGTTTTTGTTTGTCTCATGCTTTGTTTTCCATGTGTACAATATATCTCCCTCAAATTAACTTTTTAGCTATTATGCGCCACTCTAACGTCGAGATGCAAGGAATGTACATCCAAACACCTGTTTCCACTGCAAACAGAAAGAACCCATAAAAGTTCTGTGATCCTCCCATACGGATTTTAATAGTCTGGACATAAAACGAGCACCATTTCGGTTTAGTCATTATGTTCAAGGATACAGGTGCAAAACTGCCAGAAAAAGCTAAATATACCTTCCATCAGGGTGTCGTTTATACGGAAGCACTTCGCTTCCCCAGGACGCAAAGAATTGACACGAACCTGAGTTACAACAAGCTGGGTTAAACACAGAGCAAGCGCTACCTCCCGATGCTCGCTCCCCCGAAGCTGTCGCCAGCGTCTCACGCTACCGCGTGTCAAGCCCTTTTCTCCGGCAGCCTCTTCCAATTCCTTGTCAAACAAGTTTGGAGAGGGAATTGCTGCCGGAGAGTCTCAGCGTTCACAAAAGGCCTGCTTACACAAACTGCAGATCTGATTAAGGTGGCACCACCTCCCCGGCGGACCTCCCCGCTCTTCATCCCTGCCCGTTCTCACCATCAGTCCGCTCGTGTCCTGCCTCAGATTTCAGGGGTGGGGGGTGTCTGTGTGTGTGTGTGTTTACTCTCAATCAAGCACCTTGCAAGAACAAACGCTCGCTCACCAAAAAAAAAAAAAAAAATACCTCACAGATGCAGTTTACAGCACCGTTAGAAAAAGAGTAAGATCGATGGGGACGGTAACGAGGAGGTGCGATAACCGCTTAACCTGCCCGTGCCATCGCAGTCGAGCGAGCTGTGTCCTGGTGGTGGTGCCCAGCCCGTCCGCACAGCACAGGAGATATCTGACCTGCTTTGGGTTACAGCACAGCCCTTTTGTTTACAATCATCTCTCGACTTGTCTTTCCAAGGCTCCTGCTCTCCTGGTTGTTAAATAGAAAAAGGAAATAGAGCAATTGTGTAACACCTTTCTTTTTTTAACCTGAGACAGAAACTGCTTTTATTAGAGACTCTATGGCTGGTGAAAAACAGCCCTGGCTGGTTTATTTGTGCCTGTGGAAGATACAGTTTTCGCCAGGCCCCCTCTACTGCCCTACATTTTTCTCACTGATCTCTGCGTTTTCTGGCCGTGTGTTCATTCAAGGATGCAGAGCAGAACTTTTTCCCTCTGGTGAAATACTAGCGCCACCAAAATCAAACGATGACGCGCTCATTGACCTCACCATCACCTGTTATTAGAACCTTCCTCAAGCGTAGACCAGTATATTGAGATGTGCCACTTGGCCCAGCATCTCATACTCAACCAGAAGGTGCCACCTTTCAGTCCTCCTTTCCAGTCTTACAACAAAACAAGTGCCTTGTCCTTCGCAGACTCTCTCCTAGATCACCCTTTCTCTTCATCTCTCCTTACTCATACGCTATTCTTCTAAATGTCATGCTCCAGCAAAGTTTTCACCTGGTCGTATTTCTCTTATATGCTCCTATTTTTCAACTTTTAACTCCTATCTTTTTTCATGTTCTTCTCGTATTTATTTTCCAACTTCTGAGCTGTGTAATTTAACACTCTGGTTACACGCTTTACTGGACGACTTTTTAGACTTTAAGTTATAGTAATGGCACCTTGCCAAAACATCAAGAATTGTAATTTTTCAACCTAAATGGGAAGTCTCCAGGAAGATACCGATTAATTCTTTCGCTCCGGCTCTGCAAATTATGAGTTTTATGTGAGAGTCTCTACACAATTCTGTAACGTGCATTATGCAGGAAGTCACATTACTAAAAATGTTCTTTCTGGAGTTATAAATCTTCGGGTGATGGCATGGCTCAATTGAATGCAGTGCAAATTTTTTCCAGTAATTTACGGATCCAGAACTTCACACCCTGAATCTGGGCAGTGACCTTCACTTTAGCAGCTGATGCAGTCAAAGAACCATGTATCACAAACATCCATATCAGCCTCATTAAAATAATGTGGGCACTACAACATATCAGTAGTTAAAGGTTTGCATTCCAGAATGCGTTTGTGATGACAGAGCAACAAAAAATCCCACTAAGCTGTTTTTTAGCCCACGAACATCTCCATTAAACTCACTTTGGTAGAAACAACTTGTAGAGGAAAGGTATTGGGATGTATGGACCCACACGGGTTCCTTTTAATGCATTAAGCTCTACTGAGCAGTTATGAACCAGGAATTCTTGTAAAATCAGGTTGCGACGGAGAAGGACCTCAGTGCTGGCTCCGTCAGAAAGGCTGCAGCTGAACTGACTGGTTTCGGAAGATGCGTGAAGAGGCCATGTGTACACATCGTGGATGTGGCTGACATTTCAGCTTACAGCCCAAAATATCCACCAGGGAGTACTAAGCAATTATATACCCTCAACTTGACAGAAGGGACGGGCTGGAATTTGCTTCCCCAATCATTCAGTGCTGTGTTTGCAAAGGCCCCGATGTAACTCCCGCATGTTAATAATAATCCTGTTGATTTACGGGGATGGTTTAGGCTCAGACGGACCAAACACCTGCATTTTATATGGCCGTAGTGGATTCCAGCCCCGATGTACATAGAGGCTTTGCAACACGCTCTGAACATCAAAAAATCTGAGCTCCTCACTGGGACAGAGTTTGCACGAAGTTTGCTATTAATAAGGTTATACGTGTAAGGGGTTTGAACTGCGCCGCTGGTTTTAATGGCAAGATTATCACAGCCCAAGACCAACAGACATACCCAATTTGAAACATTCTGAAATCCTACCGTACAGCAGGTGTACTTAGCTTTCTATATTTTCAGTTTCTGTTCTCAGTTACCCTTGTATAAAATCAGAATGGCCTTCGGACTGAGGAAACTGAGAGTAAAAACTGATTTAGTTTTCATTTTTTTAGGAAAAAAAAAAAAAAAAGTATTGCAGGAAATAATCAGAAGACTGTCAGCTTATCTCAATCCTTTTTGTTTTATAATCCGTTACTGTGTCAGACCTGCCAGCCTCTGCTGAGGTACCAAATCATGGTACCCCTCAGCTCTTCATGCTCTCTTCCCAAAAATGGAGAAGGAAGTCAGGATTCTTAGTGAAAAACCTGGCAGTCTAAAGTTAGGACCCAGCACGTTGCAGGCAGCAGGCTAAGAATAACAGGACAAACTCACGAGGAGAGAAATAACAATAAAATACAGGAACTCTGACTCTCCCTCTGCAACATTACCTAATTCTAATGTCACGAAGAAGAAAGCAGCGTGAACGTGTGTGCAAGAGATAAAAGGCTGTCAAAGCCCCGCTTCCGCTCAGCGCCAGAAAATTAAAGTTTGATTATTCAATAGAAGCTGATCTGATCCGAGAGTCGCACCAGTCTCCACTTACCTTCACAAAGAGCTCGATTTCAGGGTCCCTTCCTTCCCCGTTAGGAGGAACGGAGTCTGTCATTTTTCACCCCCAAGGCTACCGGCCGATCTCCCGCTATTAAATGGCAAAAGGTGGCTTCAGCTGCACAGCAGGTAAGTTTCCCTTCCGAAGAGCTCTCGCAGGGCTTTTAAAACATCATTTGTAATGATAAAGCTTGAAACCAGCGGAGAAAACAAGTTTGCAGCTTAATAAAGAAATAATGATCTTTTAAAAATAAAGGCAGGCAGCGGAGAAGCAGTCCCGGTTATGGCTGGGTAGTTCTTCAGAGCAACAAGTGCTGCCGTGCTCTGGTACAGTATCCTCATCTGTCAGAGCCGCAGTTCTCGCTGCCTGCCCAAAATAGCCCAGAGCATAAAAAAAGAGGGTGGGGTTAACTCACAGGGGAGGAGACAAGCTCCTGGTACCTACGGCAGGATCGGCCTCTGAGCAAATAATTCTGCTCTTCCCCGTTTTCAGCGTTCCTGTTGTTCCCTCCCTTATTCTACGGCTGGGAGCATCACTGACAGGGGAAGAGGGAAGGTCCGCGTCGGGCCGGTTTCATTGCTTTAAGCAACAGTGATGTTTTTTCCCTCTTTTCCGAAGGGTGTTTGTCCTGCTTCTAGCTGTTCAAAACCCTAATAACTGTTCTTGCTAAGAATGGTAAGGAAAAAAGAGCCTCATTTCTTCACCCTGTGCATTGGCTGTTGCATCGGCGCAAGGAGCGTGCAGAAAAGCAGAGTTCTTACTCAGCGAAAACCCCTCCGTGTGGTACAAGGAGGTACAGAAGCCAAAACCGAAACTCTCAGGTGAGAAAAGCACCCATGGTGCCACCACTCCTGATGGCGTTCAGGGGCAGAGGAAGGGGAACGGGGTTACACAGGAGAACCAAGAGCTTCGGGGCCCTGGGAAAATAAAATATTTGGGTCCCGTCACAATTTCTCAGCGTGTCCCTCGGGGTGCTGGTTGTGGAGGGCAGACCAGAGAAAGAGGCGATACGCTGGGGTGGAGCATGGAAGAAAACTTCCAAGGGCCTCAGCCTGCTATTGATGTACTGTCGTCATCTATACTCCCCTCCTTCGCCCTGCATTCCTTGCGTGACTCAGAGGTCACCACAAGGCAACCCTAAGCAAGAGGTGGCACAGGACAGAAAGGCCTGACACAGCTAAAAGGCATGGAGGAAGGGCGTGCTGACGCCGGAGAGGACAAAGGCAAAGGGGTCTGGTGGGACTTCCTCCTCATCGCCATCATTGCCTGGAGGGACTGGCTACCTTCGTGCCCTCCTGCCCTTGGAAAGTCCCTTCCTTCACCTCTGCCCCCCCTGCCGTCTCCTCCTGTTTCGGGACCGCCGCAGCTCGCCCCGCCAGGCACGAGCAGTTTTACCTTCCCCTTCTGACAGGGAGAGGCCTTTCTGGTAGAGTTTTGACATGATCAAACACTCGCCTTTCCTGAAAGCGCTCTTAGCTGTGTGCTTTCGTGATGATCTTTAATTCCCTCCCGTGACCCGTAGGCATTTGACACGGGTCCAGGGCAGCGGCAGCCAACACCTCCGTGGCTCTTTGGGTACGCTCTACAGGAATTTCCCTCATCAGCTGGTTGCCGTGCACTCCACGAAGCACTGAAATGGTTAACGAGTAAATCTCATTATGCTGTTGCAACTGTAATTACAACATAATCAACATTATAATTAGTGTAAAAGTGTGCTTATGGTTTTTAGATCTAATTAGCACTCATTCAAATAACTGGAAAGTTAACTATAAGAGAATTAAGTGTTATTACTCCTTTGATTTCAAATTTTTACATGTAATTTTTGGACTAGGTACATTAATTACCAAACATTTATAGTGTAGTTATTCTTAGGCCTACAGGCAAACTTCCAAGGACATGGGCTAAGCGTGCTTACATGCAGAAAAAGAATCATTGCATTGTAATTATATATTACAGTTATAAAAGTCGGCCAAAACCTAAGTGTAGTCACCGTATCTCTAAAATGCATCCCTAAATAATACATTATCAACTACATGACTGTAAGCTTTTGGTTTCGCTGAAAAATTGTGTTGCTTGAGAACGCCACGCAACGACGTAATTTCCCTTTACTGAGGGCTCCTGGAAACAACGGGAAGTTGGGTCGTCTGGACTGAAGTTACCTGTTGCTCCAGCCTCGTTGAAAATGCTGTTTTGATACAGGCAAGCGCTTTGCGCCATTTCTATGGCAGGAGCGTAGGCACCAGCTCTGGAAGGAGAAAATTCTGCCAGCGATGAGCACAGTAAGGAGGTACCACCGCTAACGCAAAACCAAAATGTTGAAATAAAATCAGCATTCGAGATAATTGGTACTTACAAGGTGTGATGCACGTGACCTATTTAGATGTCTATTTTAGAAAGAAAAAATGTGCCCTAGAAGTGCCAACTTTTTTCCACTGGTAATAAAGGGAGCCCAGGGTGACAAGCTCAGATAAAGACATTTTAATGGTCAGACAAATCCTGCCGTAATTATCAAGTAATAGAAATCTGCGGCTTTAGCGCCTGATTTTTATGCACGTGTCATCTCCCACTTCAGGAGCGGGAGCCTTGCGCTTCTGAAAGTTAAACTCTAGATGTAGCCATTTCGGTAGAGACTCAACGCGTCAAAACATTTAAATCCTTCCTTCCCGATTACTGTCTGCGTTTGGTGGTGTATTATAATTAGCTTGCAAGACGAAGATTATTGTGCCGAGGCTCAGCAAAGCAGAAGGGAAGCTGTGCAACACAGAGGAAGGGAGCTACGATGCCCTGAAGCCATTTCCATCCTGACCCAGATACAAACTACTGTAGGAAGGGGCCAGATCCCATCTTGTTCAGGATGCTTCTGGGCAGCAGTGCCCCTGGGAGGTCCCTTCCCCATCCGCTTTCACCCATGAGGCACCACCTTGCACTCTTTCCTGCCCCGGGACTTGCTATAGGGTGCTCAGAGGCTGCAGAAGCTGTAGTGTGGATACCACACATCTGGTATTCCAGCTGTGCTTGTAGGTATCCACAGAGAGAATAACCCAGCCCGCCTCAAAAAAACTCCCAGTTTCAACAATCTACCTATGGAACCCTTAGAAGAGACCAAGTGAAATAGAGTCCTTGTTCATTTAAATGCTGTGGGGTTTAAAATAGATTCTGAAAGCTGGATTTAAGATAAACATTGTAGGAGGCAGTGAATAACAGGAAAAATATATATATATATATGTGTGTGTGTGTGTGTGCACTACTTCAGGAATCTATTCATGCATTTACTGCTTTGCTGTCATATAAAACTGACTTATCACTTACATCTGGGTGGAACCTTTTTGCCTACAATGGTTATTATTGTCTACACAGCTCTGTTTCGTGTTATGAAATCAGCTCTTTCTTCAGCCAAATTAAGGGTAAGATACTGATAAATAATTAGTACACTCTCATTTTACGGCAAAGAATGAGTCGCCTACTTTGGCCTATCATTTTCTCACAAGTCAGAGGTAGCAGAGGCTTTGAGTTACGTACAAGGACATTAGACACTGAATTATGAACTCTTCATAAGCCAAGTCATTATAGTTGGAGGTTTATGAGATATATAAATGAACATGAGCACGTCATCCCATTAATAAAAGAAGAGGACAGCTTCAGAAAAGGAACCGCCGCATCTCCACAGAAGACCTCTATTGTAGGTGAACTCTGACGCACTATCAGCTTTCACAAGCCTCAACCAAGCTTCGCTTCCAGCAAAGATTTGTCCCGAGGGGGTGAAGCAGAGGCCAAGCATCCAGAATGTAATTCTATCGTGGAGTTCTCCAGCAGACCGCCACGTCACCAAGAAGGATGAGGGCACGGAGTGCATCCGTCCCCCGGCGCTCACTTGGTGCTGCCACCCAGCTCATTCTGTGAGAGGGGGCATTACGGGTCTGATACGACACAGGTAACGTTTTTCATGTTGTGAACAAGCTTCCATTATGGAAGAAAAGAAGAAATAAAATCCTGCTGCAGCTGCAGTAAATGGTATTTAGGGCTCTAACTTCACATGGGAATTATTTAACTGCTTAGTTGCCTAAAAAGAACCCAACTAAGTAGTAACCAGGTACTAAATTAGCATGGTTGAATCGGTTATGAAAATACATCTTCTAGGACAGTTCTGAATTACTGTTAATTTGCGAACTGCATTCATTGCATGCCAGTAGCTTCAACATGCTATTTATTTAACAAGGCCACAGATGCAAGGGATCAATCATAGAATCATAGGGACCTCGGGAGATCATCTAGTCCCACCCCCTGCCAGAGCAGGGTCACCCAGAGCAGGTGGCACAGGAACACGTCCAGGCGGGTTTGGAATGTCTCCAGATTTGGAGACTCCACCACCAATCCAATAATTTTCATTTCCTTTTGAATTACAACATGTCAGTATCAAGTTCTTGTTTGATCTTCAGAAAAATCAAAAGGGATTTGTCTCAAATATTTGGGGTCAGACTGCACGTTTCCCTCCCCAGATGTACCAGACACCCAAGGATGTCCAAAGCTCGTCTCATGAGGCTCATGCCAAGGTTGGGTGAGCAGATCTTCTCCCTCGACTCCAGAGACGTCCAGTGCCTCAAAACCTGTTGGTTTGATGGAGGAACTGTGATTTTGTTCCTTATAAATTGTCCCACACAAGAGCATGGAACCGAAGACACCAAGGTGTACAGCCTGAACGTCCCAAAAAATGGGATAGGATTGGCAAAACCTTGGTCAGAAAACTTTGTGCTCCCCTTAACTGGAAAATTTTAGACACATTGCTCTACATCCATCCCCCAGACACTGTAAGCCATTACGCAGCCAGGAGCTACAGCAGCTCTCCTTTGCCTTATTATGAAAATGCATTATTTTGGCTCTGAAGGTCTCCGGATGAAACTCAGCTGTTTAACAGAATGGCAGATCACTAGAATCAGCCCAGACAGGAGTTTTGCAAAATAAGTTCTTGTCCAAAAAGCATGACATTATTTTTAGATTTAATTATGTTTTCACATGGACGCAATATCAAACTTTGCTGTAACACTAATAAGCATTAACAACTTCAGGAGAAAAACCTGCTGCTGTTCAGTGTGAAGAGGGATTTCATTATGGATAATTACCTCGGCGCTCGCGTGGAGACAGTCACAGCTAACCGTTCACAGGGAAGCGGCACGCAAAAGGCACAAAATCATCTCCTAATGCTGCATTCAGTAGACAGGCTTCTAGGGGGCAGAGGTTTATTCCTATATTTTACTATCATTCCAAAACTGTCATTTCGATTAAAAACAATAGATACTTCTAAAGAGGACTGAGACTGCTCTGGAAAGTGGTATTGTAGGGGATACAATGGAGAGCATTACAGATTGTCCCGAACTGGGGGCCGTGTGGGTAATGCAGCTGATGAAAGGAGGAATGTGGATCTCCTTGGCCCTTGCTTTCCAAAATAAATCCTCCCTACTGTTACGTGTTATGCAGAACGCCACCACCAGGTAAGCGTGAGGTACCCCTCCTTGTTGACTCACTGCTGTCACAGAACGAAAATTACATGATTTTACTTACAAGGTTGCAGCAGAACAACGCATATCCCTGTCGTAATTTACAAGTGTTCTTAGCGCAAGTCCCTGTTTAGATTATTTCTGTTCATTTCTTGGTATGCATCTTGTCATAGATGAAGTCTAAATTAATTATGATTTGAAGCATGTGCATGCAAACTAGGGCAAAATCCCACAAGCGAAAGACCAGCAGACAACACACTGCCCCAGTCCCAATGTATGAATTATTATTTACAGAAAGTGTTCAAAATGGCATGTACAACTCATGCAGATGTCAGGCAAGGTTTCAGTTCCCCCCAGTAAATAAGGCCCAAAGAATGCACAGCTGCTGCTGATTTCATTGGATACATTTGTGTTTCGCTCTGTCGTTTAGCAAACAATTTGGCTGAAAGCAGAAATTACCTTCTATATTCTGATGCACATTATTTCTAGAAGATGAAGCCCTCAACATCTCAGTTTGAAATTACTCGTGACTCAGACTAGTTCCCTTGGGTTTCAATGCTGGCATCAGTGACATTTAGCTGGGCCAGATGAAGCCGTAAAGTACCTGCACAGCAGGTTCCGTGCATGGATCCGCACAGTGGGTTACAGGATCCTCTGCGGCGTACATCGTACTCTTTGGCTTAAGAAGAGGGTCTCTGGCTTCTGGCTCCCTGATAAACCCACACTTGTTCAGTGTGAAATAGCAGGGATCGATGTCTTTACATCTCTCTTTATGGCAGCAAAGTTTAACCTCCGCACACATCATGGTCCGCCTCCTCAATGGCAGCGCCGTACGCCTGGGTTGACGCAGCTGGCTGACCTCGAGCCTTACAGTGAACTATAGAACTCTTCAAGTCTCCTTAGAAAATTGCCCTCATTCATTTTTCATTTCACCTTTTGGTACTTCTGTGATAAAGTTTCCGCAAAGTTTGCCAGTGAAAGAGCTCGCTTTCCTTAGTGCATCACCTCAAGCTTTTATTAAATGAATGGTGGCTTGTTTGGTGGGTTTTTTTCCCTTCTTTCTCCAACGTAAGAGTTCGACATCTTGAAGCACCTGACGTTGACCTGGTGATACCTCATTTTAGTTTTTCTTTGCTTGAGGACCCTGTTCACTGTAGAGTTAATGCAGACAACCAGGATGAACCAGAGCAATGTGGTTAGTTAAGCACTGATGTGAACTCCTCTGCTGCAACTACACTTTCAAGTTAATAGATTTTTGCTGGTGCACAGATTTTCAGGACTTCGGGGACCACATACCACATCCTTAAGTGAAAGTCGGTGGTGGCAATTCTTAAAGAAGAGCTTAGCTTAAGACTGAAAGTAAATCTTAGCGTGAAATTCAGCTCTGAGCACAGTCTGAATGGTGATGGGGTCTTGTTTAAGTCTGTCTGAATTGGGAGTACTGACTAGTCCAACTAGAAAGATGTAAGATTTTTTTTTCCTCTTAAATGGACGATTTTCCAAAAATTTCACATCTTATCCCGAAAACACAAAATTTTCACAGAGCATGCAGCAGGCATCACTTTTATGAGGAAGGTGTGGGCCCTTAGTCACCAGCTGCAACACCTGGAAGCAACCTCATAGATCACCGAAATGTCAAAGCCCAGAATCGTCTTTGCAATCTTGCTGCTCTGACCTTGGTGACAACTGTGATACAACTCTGGAAAATGGACTAGGTTTTCCGGGGAGACCTACAACAGTTAGAAAAGTGCTAATGAGATACAGAGATACTCATTATTAGCAATTTCTACCCATTCCTAGCCAAGCAGCAAGTGAGAGTTGATGCCAAACTAAGTCATAAATACATGTAAAGGTATCTCATGATGTTGAGAGAAAGCCTAAATCTCCCTGCGGACTATGGCGTCAATAACAGCCTCTCAGGTTATCTCTGTTAACACAGAAAGTGGACTTTCAGAGAGGAAAGGCGAAGAGTTCTGAAGGGTGAAGTGAGGTGCGCTGTAAGGACTGACTCCCCTCAGCTCTGCGTCTCGACTAGGTGGAAGCCACCGCGTGGGAGTTTCTACCACCACTGCTGACGCTGGGTCTCTTGACCAGAAAAAGACAACTCTGGTCTACAGAACTACCAAACCAACATCCTCTGCAATCGTCTCATTTGCCATGAGAGATGCGTGAATTAAAAAATAAATTGAAAGGTAATTGAATGTTCTTAGGAAAGGGAAAATGGCTAAGCTGTTGTAAGTGACCTTTTCAGAAAATTAAGTATAGGGAATCAAAACTGGAGGCAAGTTAGCGAGGTCATCTGGCAGTCTTGCAGGATATTATAAGCCTTGCAGTACATTATTATAAACAAGAAAAAAAATATAGCTAAACTGAAAGGAAATCCAGCTGTACAAATTTCATAGTGCAAAGCTATAAAACCAAAGCGGAGCACTCAGAACAACTGGAATTAATAAACGAGGGAATAGTTTACTACTGATAGGGCTGATACTGCCACCTATTTTCAAGACTTCCTAATGCTTTCCCTGATCACACCCTGTTTTCAATTCAATTTAACTTTTGCCAGACTTTAAGAGAGGAGCTCTTCAACACAGGTGTCTGCCTTCTTTATTCATCCACAGTGCTTCAGACATCCAAAGGCGTATCTTCCAATGCACTCAGCCACTGAGGTCACTGTTCCCCCAAAAGTCTGCAGTTTAAAACAGAGGAGAGGCAGAGCTTGAAAAGGAACAGGAACGCAAGGAAGTGATACGGTTTGCCCAGAACCAACAGCAGGGCTAAGAATAGACTCCCGAACTGCTCAGCGCCAGCTTAGTCAAACCATTGTCAAATAAAAACACATTTGTTTTTCCAAGCGTTCCGAATTCCATCATCACAGAGCGTCCTCCCTCTGCAGGTGATGGGGTGAGTATACACACGAGTAGAACATTTTTGTGCACAAAAATACAGGTATTCTCGCAGGCGTGCTTCCAAAGACATTCCACCAGTCCACCTGTCACGCTCTGCTCGGAAAACCTGCTTCCAAAATCTGGCCTTCAGTTTGTGTCTTTTCTTTTTCTCTTTTAAAGTACAGCTTGGTTACTTCCCCTTGAGTCACACAGTCCAGCGTGTGTCTTTATTTGACAAGTTAATTGTTAAGTGGAATTAAGCAGCAGAATGTTCTTTGGCCACATATTTGCAGGGACTCGGAGAAGACCGTCTCCTCCCTCGCTGGCGCTGGAGGAGGGAATGCCAGGGCAGCTGTGCTTCTCGCTGGGCTTTTATACCCCTGCTATTTTTAGCTGTTATCAGCTGCGGTGCGCAGGGCCAATCCGCGCCCGCTGCCTGCAAGAAACTCCGCTCCGGTCCAAACTTCATTCCCCGCAATCTCACAGGGAGGAGCCAAATGACTGTGAATTTGTTGCTCTGAACTTCTGTTCGTTATATGGGCTCATTAACACACGGCAAGGCACTAGCACAGCAAAGTGCATGAATAGTTAAGACCACGGTGAAGTTACTGATGCAACAGATAAGCACCCTGCCTGCATTTGGTGAAAATATGTAAATTTAAGGTGCCTTGTAAAGATTAATAAACTATGCAATCCTGCTGTATGATGTGTATATATATATATCTATTAAAAAAAAAAAACCAATCTGTGTGGGTTTTACAAAGGTGTTCCTTTTTATGTCACCTTGCAACTATGCACTATGTGACTAGAAACTACTTATTGCTGATTATTTCCATATCCACGTGCTCACCACAGAAAGGGAAGAACGACTGGTGCCTCTTCAAAAATAGGCCACGTGGTGTATAACAAATGCTTTGTACTGGAACTTTGTCCAGTACATTTGCTTTAGTATCTTTTCACAGAAATATAACCTTGTAGTAACTTTAGGCTTTGAGGTGGGGTTAGGCTGCTCAGACATAGACCTCCAGGACCACATTAGATGCCCTGGGGTATCCTGCCCAACCTCCAGCAGTTGCTTTTCACGGCATCAGACCTGTTACACGTTGCAGCGGCTGAATCACTTCCCCAGCTGAGAAAACTGCTTTTTCTCAGACGGTACCTGCTCAGATTTATCAGGTGATCAGATTTCCCCATTAGTTCATCTACAACTTAATGACTGACTTCCAAGAAATTTAGACTTGGCAAATTCCTTAAGATAGTCTATCTTGGGTCCTGGGGGATTTAATTAAACTAGAATGTCTCTGAGGTCGGTGAACCGCCATTCATAGCCAAAGTAAGAATTACTCCTCCATATTCAGCTTCTGTTCCACCACGGAAACAAAAAGAAAAGCAAGCAGCTCAGACCAATGTTCAAGAAATGTTCTGGCAGACAAAGATTTAAACAGATTTCATAAATTTTACACAGATGGATCCCTAAATCCAATCTTGCGTGGCCAGCAGGTGGAGGGAGGTCATCCTCCCCCTGTACTCTGCCCTGGTGAGGCCTCACCTGGAGTGCTGTGTCCAGTTCTGGGCTCCCCAGTTCAAGAAGGCCAGGGAACTGCTGGAGACGGTGCAGCAAAGGGCTACAAAGATGACGAGGGGACTGGAACACCTGTCTTATGAAGAAAGGCTGAGGGACTTGGGTCTCTTCAGTCTGAAAAAAAGACGACTGAGGGGGGATCTTATAAATGCTAATCAGTACTTAAAGGGTGGGTGTCAGGAGGATGGGGCCAGGATCTCTTCAGTGGTGCCCAGTGACAGGACAAGAGGTAACGGGCACAAACTTGAGTATAGGGAGTTCCACCTAAACAAGAGGAGGAACTTCTTCCCTTTGAGGGTGGCAGAGCCCTGGCACAGGCTGCCCAGAGAGGGGGTGGAGTCTCCGTCTCTGGAGACATTCCAAACCCGCCTGGACGCGTTCCTGTGCCGCCTGCTCTGGGTGACCCTGCTCTGGCAGGGGGTTGGACTAGATGATCTCCAGAGGTGCCTTCCAACTCCTGTCATTCTGTGATTCTGTGATTCAAACTGCATGTACAGAGTATGCATCAAAGTACCTTGAGTAATATCCTGTCTGCACTGAATCAGTGCAATACTCCTATTAATTTCAGCACAGCTTACATTTTCAGCCTGAGCATGCTACTGCTTAGAAATATCCCTGAAATCTCACCGAGGCCCACTGAGCAGGCAGCATATTGACCGTCATCCACATTAAATCGCTCGATTAAAAATAGTTGCCCCATAGCCCTTTATCATATTCATCTGAACTGACAAGTTTAATTTTCTTTAGTCCCCAAAACGACAGAGACCAAAACATTAGATAATGAAATTAAAATATAGCAATTAGTTTCTTATAATTTCGTACCTTACATCTAAATTTATTCCTGATTTCTCTATATGATAATTTAAATTAGTTAAGCTCTCTACCTTCATAAAGCAAAAGGATGGCATTTTAGAGTTTTCCGCTGAACTTCCTCTTACTTAAACACTACGATTCTTCTCTAGAAGTTCATCAGCTTTTTAAAAAAAGTCCCACTTTCTGTTCTTCCTTTTCCCGAACCACTGAAGTATTTAGGTAGAAACATAATTTTATTAATTTCAAATGATTGAGAAAAATATGAATTAACGTTTGTATATGCTAAAACGCTAGGGATGCGTTTTACACTTTTTATGGTTAAGCATCAGAGCATTCGGGACGCTGCAGCACTGAGCTCTTGGATAACTTTTTTCTTTTAAACAACTGCGATATGAGTGAAGTCTTCATTCTTAATGGGCCTTCATTCTTAATGGGTAACCATTCTTGATGGCCTGTGAAAAAGCCCATGATACGTACAAGAAAGGTTACGTTCCATGCCTGAATCATAGTATGACAGTAAAAAAAAAACTCGGGTCAATAGGTCTACTCTATGAAATTCAGGATTCCTGAATCATTTTGCCTAGTACTTATGTGGAAATTTCTGTTCAAATTAGTAAGAATTTCTAATGACATTAAGAAAAAAAAAAAATTTAAGAGTTTAAATTATTTCTCCTGTTTATTCCTGTTTAATGAGGACTTACGAGTGTTATTTAGCCACCCCACTGACCAGCCACATGCCATTTTTGGCTAAGAGAGACCCTCTTGCAATGAGGGGCCACCAAAGTATCAGTGTTAGAGACGAAGATGCGCATATTTATGGAGCAAGTATAAATGTGGGGCAAGTATAAAACACTTCTGCTGGCCAGATTTTTAATCAAATACATTTTAAAATAAATCCAACAATGTGAGCAGAGGTCAGAAGAGAGATGAAATACCTATATATTCAGATGCAAAGCTTCCAGTCCTTCCATTCACTTCTCAACCAGTCCTTAAGCTGCAGGGATACAGTGTTGAGGTTCAGATGCTAAAATTTCCCAAAGGGCAGTAACGTAGACAAGTGAACAACCCCATCTAAATGTCAATTGAGATCCAGAGAGAAGCCCTTCAAAGCTGTTGAATTTGAGATTCAGGACCGGTGCCCGTGAGCACTCAACATCAATGGGACAGCAGGAACCTTACTAGGGACTAGACTAGGGAACCTTACAAGGGTGTTAGATAAAACGTTATTGCTGCTGAAAGGAAAACAAGTGTCAGGATAAGCGAGAAACTGTGAAAGGCACCAAGAAATTAAGGAAGCTTTTTCTGACTGTGTCAAACGTGTTTACATCAGGACATTTCACCTCAAATAGAATGATGTGTTTACTTAGACAATCCTAGGTATCTTCAACGGGGAGGTTATTAAAAGAATCTTTTTTGCTGCTTGTTTAGTCTAGCTAAAAAGAACCAACCTGAGACAGGATACAGCAGTGAAGAAAAAAAAAAAAAGGCACCTTTGCGGAAAGAAGGTATGTGCCAAAGGGAATTACTGTGACGACTGGCAGAAATGGAAACAAAAAGGATCGCCTGGTTTAGCCCAAAACCATCTGAGGATGTCTAAGCCTAAACTGATTTTAAAAAGCGCTAAATGAAAAGAATGAATGCTAATGGAACGTGCTGGCCCAAGAACAAGGATTTATTAGCTGCACATGAATAAATGTCATTTGGAAATTAGAGTAAGGCGTCGAACCATCAGAGCAGTGACGCTCTGAAGCAGATTTCCAAAATGAATAATAATGGCCACTTAGTTTTTAGACTGACCTAGATCAGTTCAGGAATTACGTATTATATGATGTGGCCATCTGTGACATGTCCCAAAAGGTCACCTCCAGTCTCATGAATTTTTTTTCACATTACCAGGAACCAAAAAAAAAAAAAAAAAAAAATCATCTTGGTGAGTGTGGAAAGATTTCTACCTTTCTGTGCCTCATTTTTTAGGAACATATAAGCAGGAAAATACCGTTTTTCTCTCAGAAGATGTGTTCTCGAGTTTTACTTTAACACTTGTAGACTACTTTGAGGTAACTACAGGGAAGCTGCAACTTAACTTGCAATCAATTAACTTGCAAGTCCAAATCCTGGTTTCAAACACTGCTTGCCTGTACTGCAACCAGACCTGTGCGCTAACCAATTCACTTCTCATCTGTTCCTAGCTGTATCATTATCACTTCATGAAAGCCACTGGTGTCTTACAACATTATCACCGATGTACCAACAGTAAAAAGTCAACAATAATTGTATCCTTAATTGATATGAAAAGGATCAACTAGAGGTCTAAATATAAAAATCATACTTGCAGGTAACAAACCAATGACTCGTTTTAGATTGCTATGCCATCTCGTTTTTTTTTCCCACAGAAGGAGGTTTCATACAGGTTCATAACATTTGCCATGAAGCAGTTGTGAGTATTTAAAAATTGCTACTGATATGGAAAAATATTCAGGTGTTCCTTTTCAGCCACAATCACAAAGCGTATGAGAGAACGCTGAAAATATTTCTAATAGACCAATAAACGCAGTTGCAGAACAGTAGAAATTTTCCCTCCAATACAGGGTCTTATGACCCAAAGAAACAAAGCAGATTTTCTTTTATAGAATCACTGAATGGTTAGAGTTGGAAGGGACCTTAAAGATCACCCAGTTCCAAACCCCCTGCCATGGGCGGGGACACCTCCCACTAGACCAGGCTGCTCCAAGCCCCATCCAACCTGTCCTTGAACCCCTCCAGGGATGGGGCAGCCACAGCTTCTCTGGGCAACCTGGGACAGGGGCTCACCACCCTCCAAGTGAAAAATTTCTTCGTGATATCTAATCTAAATCTCCCCTCTTCTAGTTTGAAGCTATTACCTATCACCACATGCCCTTGTAAAAAGTCCCTCTCCAGCTTTCCTGTAGGCCCCCTTTAGGTTACTGAAAGGTGGCTATAAGGTGTCCCCGGAGCCTTCTCTTCTCCAGGCTGAACAACCCCACCTCTCTCAGCCTGTCCTCACAGCAGAGGGGCTCCAGCCCTCTGAGCATCTTCATGGCCTCCTCTGGGCTCGTTCCAACAGGTCCACAACCTTCTTGTGCTAAGGACTCCAGAGCTGAACGCAGGACTCCAGGTGGGGTCTCACCACAGCAGAGTAGAGGGGCAGAATCATCTTCCTCAACCTGCCGGCCACGCTTCTTGTTGGCTAGGTTACGGTTGGCCACAATTAAAAACTTCATCTGTGTTTGAACTGGTACCTAGGAATCCAAACCTAGCAAATTCAGTTGGCTTTTTAGATACTACGATGTCTGAAATAAAAAGTAACTACAAAATTAACATAGTTGAAAGAACCACACGTGGGGGTTTAGAAAAGGATAAAGGGTGACTGAAGTTAAAGAAAGTGCTGGTTCTCAGTCTTGGAAAGATACTAAGATTTATTGGATGATTTTATCTGATTAAATTAGACTGTCCACTCAACAGAACGGATCAACATCGCAATGTTTGCTCACTGTTGCACTTCAACTGTTGCTGAGTGTGGACACTGAAAGAAAAAGGAAAATTAAATAGTTTGGGGAAGAAAACACATCAGTCTGGAGTTTGCTTCCAGATACCCATTATCAGAATTAGCTCCTAGTCTAATCTAGTAATCCAGGCTTTGTATTTAAACTGTCACTGGTGGCATTCAGTTTATTTAACTTCAGGTGACCGTGCCATTGTATGCAGTGAAAGTTTATGGCTTGATTCAGTTGCGTAAACCTAGATATCCTGCAGCACTGGAGAGGCCCTAGGATAGCTGAGGAAATCTTTAAACATATATGAGAAAGGACCTATGGGAGACCCGTGGCCTTCTGCAGAGGCAGCTGGAGGCCAGGAGGGGAGACTTAAGGCATCTAAACCAGCACTGGGTGCCTATGGTTGGAAAACTGAAGCAGGTCCCTCCTTGATTCAACGAATGGAGTCTACAGAAGAACTGACCTCACCCTGCAGCTGAGGCTCACTTGGCCATGTGAATTAGCATCCCACTGCACTATTTCTGATAGCCTTTTTTGCTGCAAAAGTAGCCTAGATGATAGCCTGCAGAGATGTAGTTAATAACGTACAGACACAGTCAGGTGAGCCAAATCCAACCCTTGACATCTAAGAAAATAAAGAGCAGAGCGGAAAAGCAGCTTTCCTCTTGCAGATTCCAAAATAATTTACATATATCATTACCAGTTCCTTTGCAGGGACTATCTATTACTTTGTGTTTGCATTTTGTGAGACAGATGTAAAATATCAGTCTCAGCAGAGCTGCTTGTTAGGTACTTCTGCAATAAACAATTAAAAATAATACAAACCCCTCTATATTGGACAGAAACCATTTAACAGCTGACAGTACTGCTACACAGATACGTTGTCAGGGACAGCAAAAGAGTAATCAATCCACAAACCCAAACATCTTCCTCTCTTAAAATGTAACAAAAGGAACTGATACGTTTCAAAAGAAAACAACAAACCAGGCTAGGATAACAGTCTTCTTTCCGGAACATCAAAGAGGGAGTCACAAAAAGAAAATCGCAAGGAAAAGAAACGAGTAAATAAATTCCATCTTAATTTTCCCTCAGTATGACCTACATATTTACATTGTATTTGCTATTGCCGCAATCACTGTGCAGTAACAATTTCCTAGACAATACGGGTCCGTATTTTGAAGCTGTTGCTACGCTACTGTGCTATACCCAGCCACAGTCGCTGCTGGAGCCCGAAGCTGAAGGTGGCACGGGAGTGTCAGCTGCAAATTGATTCATGGACCTTTCCGGAGGCAGAAAAGGTGCACAAGCAAGGCACAGACTCAGCAGAGGTCAGAAGCAAGACCTTTTACCCTTTGTATCCAAAAGATTAAGCAAACTGTTTATGCCCTGCTGCTAAAGCACATGTTCTGTTCATGACTGATAGTCGAGGAACTGGATGTTATCTGTAAGAGAACTGCCATTCGCTAATCTTTTCACACAAGCACACAGAGTAATTCAGATAAGCATAAATCAAGCTATGAAGAGACCCACAACACAGTTTTCCTCCTCAGAAATAAGGGCTGTATAGCTCCTGGGTTTATATGTTGAGACTTAAGAGATCACCAGTCTTCTATGTATAACAGGGTGTAGGAGGTGGCCATAAAGCCATGTTGCATCTGCATACTGTGGTGCGGGGACATTACAGGCGTATCTCTGTTTTCTGAGTTAGTAGAGCAAAAGCATTGGTTTTAGTATGCTCCACATCGGATTGATATCAGAGCGATTTTCTGACTTCCAAACCATACTGTTTTCAGTAAGGGGTGATCAGAGTCTGACCACATCGCTCGGAGAAACCTAATGCACCTGAAGTCAAACGGCAGGCGCGAACCGTGCGACAGAACTGCAGTACAGCTGCTTGCAAACAGGCGGGTAATAAATGGTTCAGACCCTTACTGGAACATCTATTGGGAAAATACCAGGGCTAGAAGATGAAGTTTGCAATCCTAAACAAAAATACAGCGGATAAAGCATCCCAACGAGAGAGTTGGACAGATGATGAATTAAAGAGGCACTTGCTGTAGTAATTCTTAATATTCTGCTACTTAGTATTCTGCTAAATACACTACCTGTACATGGAAACTGGAGCTTAAGAAATCTAGAAATTAACGAGAGAAAAACTGGAAAAGGTCAAAAAAAACCCCTAAAACAAAAAAAAAAAAAAAAAAAAAAAAAAACAAACCAAACCAAACCAAACCCACAACACACCAAACCACTCAAAGTTTAGAAATGATGACTCAAGCTTGAAGACAGGCTGCAGGAACTGAAGTTCTTCAAGTCTAGGGAATCAAAGACTGAAGGAAATTTGGTATCTGTCTTCTAATACATAAAGGACCTATTTATTATAAAGAAAAATAGCATAATTCAGAGCAACGGCGTTTTAATAAAGAAAAATATTTGTCTCGGGAAAGTAATTAAGCACTGACAGAGACAAATTGGTAGCAGTGCTGAATCGGAAAATGATTTCTTGATGAAAACATCGCTGAATGTTTTCAAAGAAGCACCTGTTAGGGATAGTCTAGATATGACTGAGAGCAGGAGGACACATCTTATCACGTGATATTCCAGACTTGTCTTTCTATACATCATCGTACTTGTAAACTAACTTAAGTAAGGCTATTTGCAGTGAAAAACATCCATTAATTACATTTAAATTATCAAAAAAGTATCATGTTAGGATACTTTATGATGACCATTAGTCATTTCTTGACGTGCATATGTTAACTTCAGCGTGTTGCATCTTGGTCTGTAAATCTGCCATGACCGGAGAACTCTGAAAATAGTTCTTGGATCTTTTCCCTGCTCAAGTTGCTCAGTTAACACTATTTAAAGGTGGATTATGAATCATTTAACCTTTTTCTAATCTTATTCATAAAACCAAAATAATATTTGCTAACTTCCATTAGATTTATTCTAAAAAATATTTTTAAAAGCTAAAATGTCATAAAAAGCCAAATTACTGTAATTTTATGTACATATAGAGAGTTACACCTGCCACCTGGCTTCAGCCAGAACTCCTTTTATTACCTGCAAACCTCGCTGGAAAAGATAGGGTTTAACACCAGCCTTACGTGCTGGATTGGAGTCCATTAAAAGACTACCTGGCTTGCATTGCTAAAAGCTCTCTGGACACCCAATTACGCTTGCAAGTATCTACCACCAAAATTGCAAGTACAGTTGTTCTACTCTGTAGACTATGAGTGCAGTAAGAAATAAGTGGCTGAAAATTTGAAAAGCTGATAAGATCTCATTAACGTCGACATCCATCTCTTTATTTGAAGCCCCTGCAGGAGTTCCTACTGAAAGCTACAAATGTTTAGCTGTGCTGGGTGCTCTTTCACGTTTCATCTGCTTCTACAAAATGCTCAGTTTTGCTCAGCAATGCACCGGCATAACCACTAATTTAAGACTGGGCATCCATGTGGTTCTGCTCTTTTCAAATACTACATGCTAAAAATTGGCCATGTCCTGTAACGTCGTGTTCTAAACCATTAATACACATTTTTAAACAAAACTTTCTCAACAGATACCAATATGCTCCATACAGCAACAGAAAAACTAACTCAATGGGAAGGAGCATGATTTTTGCAGTGATACAAGCAATTAATCTCACTGTCCTTGTTAGGAACATGGTCTGTCATTCATGGGATTTCAGCTCAACTTCGTGAGTCACAGGGTTGTGCCACCAAGTTAGAGCCCTCAGACCTTCCTGACTTGGAAACAAGGGAGTGGGAAGCATCTTGCAGGAAAAACAGAAATGTCCTTTATTTCCCAGCTACTGATTTAAAGAAATTTTACTAAAGGATGCAATAATCCCAATGGAAACAGCTAAAAGTTTAAGTTCTCATGTGCAGATAAGTTAAAAGCAGTATCTTTCTTAAAACAGCATTCTTAAATATAAGCATTGGTATCCAGGAAAAGGACAGGAGACAACAGGCACAAATTGAGATATATGAATTCTGATTTAAACATACGAAAACACATTTTTAGCACAAGTGTAGGACACTGGAATTGTTGAACAGAGAAGCTCTGGATTCTTCATCTTTGGAAATATTCAAAACCTGACCAGACATGGCCCTGAGCAACCTGTTATAGGTGATCCCGCTCTGGGTAAGGGGGTTGGACTGGATGATCTCCAGAGGTGCTCTCCAGCATCCATAACTCTGTTACCCCAGTGCAGCGATCCAACATGTGTGTTCACCATGCTAAACCAGTGTGTTAAATTTGTATTGTTTGCATAACACAAGGTGTTTATCGCTCGGGGTAAAGAATTACCTTCCTTCTTTTGGGAACTGTGTTCCTATGGCACAACTGAGTATAGAGAGGGTATAATCTGTAGCCTGTCTCAGGTCATCAATAAACCAGAAGGGCAATAATTTTCTTCTGAAAAGAAAATAGAGGGATTATTCTTTAAATCACAACTCAAGCTTCAGAAAACAAAAAGTTTAAATTTTCAAAGGAACTCAACCTTCAGAACAAACACGCTGCTGAACAGGGAAATACAGTAGGCAAGTGAAAAGGTTGGGCCTCTGAGCAACAAGCTACGATTACATCAAGCTGTCCCATGCACGCAGGAACACAGCCTGTGCGCCAGTCATATTTCTGTTCAAATTTCAAAGGCTTTTGTTTGAAGAAATTACAAGGTGACTGAGAGGGCATTAAGGTGGCTGTGACAAGCCTGGACTTGCTAAATTCACACAAACATCTCCATGTTGGTACATGCTGTATTCTGCTACTAAAGGTACAGGGAAATCCTTGATGAAAGCCAAAATTTTTTACCTTACAGCATGTTCTCAAATAGTCCGCTGACAATGACTTAGTTACCACGTACTGATAATCAGTGAAAGATGGGTTAACGTGATTTAAACATTTTTTTGGTGTCTGGTAACACAGAATGGACTACAGAAAAGATTATCCAGTCTGACTGAAACTATGGTCACAATGCGACAGCACTTAGAGTATTCTGATGAAGTTAAATTTCTGTTCTAGGCTGTGCACTCTGGCTAAGACCGTAAGTTAGATACCATTTAGACTTCCCACTTTCTCTGGTTTTCAGTCAGCAGCGACCTCTGTCTGACACTCACGTTTCCAGCCACTGACAGAGATTCATTAGTGCTACAAACAAAGGTAGGAATAAATAGTGGCAGAATTGTCGTTACCACTGTCGTCCCACAGCAAAGGTCTGTCACTGTTAACGCCGGCAGAAAAGAGCAAATACAGAAGATTAAGCCAATTTCAGAGCAACACTGGCCTCAGGTGGACTAGAGACCATACGAGAGGGGAATCGTCTATAAATAATAGCCACTGACACAGCTGAGAGATTTGGTTCCTATGCGCAAGAAGTGATAGCCCTCAGGTATTTCACAATTCTTGTTATATATTACTCTATGACCTTCGATTTTATAGTCTGACTTTTGCTATCTATATAATTAAAGACAGGAAAGCTGGCTCTGCACTTCATGGAGTTAGTGCTTTATTACCTCAATACCAGAAAGAAAAGGAAAAAAAAACAAAACAAAACAAAAATGAAATGTCATCAATTTCTCAAGCAATAAAACGCGGTCACAGGAGTTCAGTTCAGCCACCCACACAGAAGGATCCAGTGCTCTGCCCATCAGGCCTCCAGCTCCTGCTGGAGAAGGATCCCAGCATGGATCACCCGAAAGCCTCACCTCTCATCTTCCAGCCAGGTAGGATGTCCTGGGGCTCAAGGACATCTCAAAGGCAGTAGGCACTTACGTTTTGGCAAGTGAATAGAGTCCAAAATTTGTGCTTCTCTCTAGCTGATAAGCCCCTTTATGGGATACTGGCTACTCTGCACAACAAAAACAAGGAAAAGGACTTCCTCAGTCCTTCTCTATGACAGTTCTTTTCAAAATGCCCCTCTTCCCACTTTTCAGAAATTCAAATTAACCCCCTCATCTCTGCTTGAATGGGAGCATCTGCATGCATTTTCTCTTTTCATGCACAGAAAGAGAGGACAGCATTATTTTGAAACAGGAGGAAAGCGAACTAATAAGGGATATAGAGAGATGATTTTAAAGCAAAAATACAACACTCGCATTGCTGACACCATGAGGTTGCTAACAAACAAAATATACTCAATTGCTGCAATTTTTAAAACATGTATGCAGGACTACAAGCAGAGATATGAACTGGAAACACCACCATAGATCTTACTTTGCCCATATAATTAACATATTGTTAGCAATGACCATGATCCGGTCACAGAAACAGGAGAGACGCTGCTTCAAAGAGTCATACAGTGTTAAGTCCTATGAAAACAACAAAAAGGCCAAGTGCCCTCACACATGGCTCTCATAATCCACTTCTACAGAAATCCATGGCAAAAACCCCTGAGTACGCATGGACCCGGAACGACTCATGACCCCGCAATTAGCAGATACTCCCTTCCCTGAACAATACCCACCTTTTTACAAGAGTGGCTGCAGTTATACTGAAATTCAAGAGAAACAGCTGAAGTTTTATGGTTTGTCTTATGCAGAATGAGACTAAGTAACCTGATAGCCATTTCTGGTTTGTTTGTTTGTTTTTAATTTATCACTAATTTATAAACGATCTACATTTATGCAAAAAATACCAAAGGATTGTCACATAGAGAAAGGAGACATGAAGGGGGAATAACATCAACTTTTCATCTACAGGAAGACATGAAACAAGGGAAAAATATTTAAATCATAATTCTCTTAATGAATTCAAAAGAATCTCAAGATTATGTTGACCCTTTACAGAAGTGTTCTCCTTTATCCTACAAATAAATGTAGGATAATTTTTTAACTAATTCCATTTTCCAAGATTTACAACAGAAACCAAATGAAGTACTAGGAGACTCCGTCAAGCCATTTGACCTCCCCTAGCTCATACAAGATAATCAGCGTCTCACACCAATGCAAAGGTTATAGTGTGTTCTTGCTCAAATAAACTAAATTAACCAAATACAGACATCCATAAAAACACTTCTCACTATGTGTGGTAACAAAATCTCTCTTTCTGCTTTCAAAGCCCCTGTGGAACTGAGGAACAGATTCTGATAACCTTATTTATGTTGAAAAGTGAAAAACTTCACAAGACTTCTGTGGAAATTACAGAGTATTACACTCATGGTGTATGGTCCTATTCAAGGGAAACAAGAACTTGAAAATTTATTTCTTAGGTAGTTAAAAAGGAGGAACTGTCAGGTCTGTGCTACAGCCTAATAAATATTGAGAAAGGTTGAATACAGGAGCTTTCATGAAGGGAACTATAGTGTTTATTTAAGAACACAGGTGTTTATGGTTCAGAAATTTAAGTAATATTTCATAAGGTTAGTGAAAATGTGAAAGTCCCCTCCATAATTTATACCTAACTTGAAATCAATGAAAAATACTGTCACAGAAACTGTCACAGAACTATATTAATGTAAAAATTGAAAGAAATAAAAGAAATACCTCTTTCAGGGATGAGCATTTATGGAAAATTTATTGCCATTATTGAAAATATATATTTAGTTTTCTTCATAGCATTAATAACTATCACTTTTGAGCTGTTAGCTACTCGATAGATAGTGAAATGCAGGGATAACTGAACTAGCTTAACTAAACCAGTTCAAGTAGTCTAGCTGTAACAGCAGGGAGATTCGCAGAATATATGAATTACAGCAAAATCAGAATACTTCCACCATACTCATACTTCCACTTGAAGTGAAGAAATCCCAGGCATCTCCGCACAACACAACTCTTCTCTTTCTGTGCCTTAAGATGTAACAGGTATGTGAATGGATTGGCCTCCTGCAGCACCCGGGCAGCAGAGTTGGGAACAAAGCAGCAGGTAGCTGAATTTTACTGATTTGGAGGACACATACATTGATTTGGGGTTTAAAACCACCGTATTCTTAGAAGCACCCAAGCTCTTACCTTTACAAACAAGAAAATCTCATAATCTTCCTGAAAGTTGTCAGTTTCTCCGAAGTTATTGTTAGGGGGGAACTTGAGGGAAGCTGAAGAGTTGGAAGAAATGCTCTGGCTCCGATGCAATTGGATATCCGGAGGAAAATACATGTCGCTCTCAAACACCATGCCCTCTACGTGTTTATCTTCCAGAGCTGGGCTTATTGGATCCATCTCCTGGTATGGGTGGTCTTCTTCAGCACCACAGTGAGATAAAGGGGAACCATCCTCCCCATCAGCCCCATGCTGAGAGGCCACAGAATTCCTACGGCTATCTTCTGAGCTCTCTTGACTACTGTCCACGCTCTCTGGGGTAGCAGTGATGGAAGAAGGAGATGCTGGATCTTCATGGACAGGATCAGAAAGATTATCCCCTTTGTCTTCCTCAAAGTCTGTAATCTCATATTCAGTGGTGTCATTACCATTTTGATAAACGTTGGTAAAGACCTGATCTTCCATGACTGCTGGCTGGTGAGTTTTGCCTGCCTTCTGGTACCTTAAAAGACTACAATTAAAGTGAGATGTTGACAGGCAAACACTCTGTAGGAGGAAGCAGAGTCTGTGGTATGCTTTCTGAATGCTCTGCTACCCGTGGCAGATCTCCAACAATCATTTACGGAGAGCTTTAAATCACTAACTACACTTCCACTGAAGTAAAAGATAGGGCTGTCTCACTTTTAACCCCTTTGTCGATCTGACTGCTGGTAACCATATCTTAGGAGCTGTAATCACGTTTTGTTCTTCCAGATATATCCTGGCCAAGCATAGCGAAAAACAGCTGAAGCACCTATCAGTACTAGAAAGCTGTGGTAAAAAATATGCATTCTTTCCTAGGAGGCAAAAAATAGTTTTACTGGAAGTCTAATGTACATTTTGTGTAAAGAGGTAGAAATGCAGACTTCACCCATTTACTCATATTTTCAACACACGAAAGCCTAGCTTCAAGGGAAAGCAAGGCAAAACTGCCTCAACAGTACAAGCAATCAGCAATGTTTCTGTGGTTACTTACAACATCATCAACAAATGATGATCATTTATAAAAAACTACCAAAAAAATATGTTATGAAGTGACACATCCACAAGAAAAAGGCATCAGACTTGAACACTTCCCAGTTTTGCCACTGCTGGCTGGTGAGTTTTGCCTGCCTTCTGGTACCTTAAAAGACTACAACTAAAGTGAGATGTTGACAGGGAAACACTCTTTAGGAGGAAGTCGCTTCACATTTAGCAACTTCATCCTCTCATCTATAAACGGGGGCCAAAACTGTAAAAAGTCTTGTGAGCTGCCTTGGAGTCTAAAAAAAGAAATCACTGAATAAGCGTTAACTATTATTACATACACTTAATATATCAATTACTTATAATTACATTTAGGTTACATATCTCCATGTCATAAGACATAGACCCATTTCCAAATTTGGGTTAATGCCCCTTGACTTCAGCAACCTCATTAGCCACCTTGTCTACACAGTTCCTTTTCTCTAAAGAATGGAGACACACACAAAATTACACAGAATCTAAAACAGATTAATACTTCCAGCTTTAGCATAAAATGAACTGCCCTCTTTAGCACTGAGAGACATTCCAGAAATCAGCGAAGCTGAAACTCATTAAAGATCAAAATCTTAATTTATCAAAGTTATGAGAACTTCAGACCTTACTGACTAAAGACTTTTTATCTATATGTTTACTGCATCTGGATTATGTAGATTATCAGAATTCTTGCAATCTAATTATATCTAAGCTTTTGGGTTTGAGGCAAAAGGAAAAAAGGAAGCGTTTTCCTCCCGACCCATCCTTGTAGCTTCCCAAGAGTTAACCGCCACAGCCAGGTTGGGTTTCTAAAAGAAACACAGAAGAAAGGTTAGAGAGAAGGATTCACATGATGTTTCACATGGTAGAGTAGCAGGTGCTGCCTGCCTGAGATTTATGATTGTAGTTTACTGTCATTATTCTTGTACTGAACATTTTAGACTACTAATAAAGTTAAAATATCAAAAGCAAACCAATAATTCAGCTTATGAAACTTGGATTCACCTTCTAAGTCTCCTAGATAACCACAGAAGTGCCAAAATTATAGTCACAACCAGGTTTAATCACTGTAACAGTGGGGAAAACCACCACAGCAGAATTTCAATTCCCTACAATACAGTACAGCCTGCAATACAGTACAAAGACACAGGTAAGTACCAGAGATCGATGAGATCTCTTAGCTCGTGAGCGCATTTCTGGCCTGATGCAACTCAAGGACTTCAAGGATGCATAACCCATATTGAGGCCTAATTTCAGCTATTATTACCCACAAAAAAATCCTGCCTGGTACAAGTGGTCCCTCAGCAAACAGAAGGAAGCACATCTCCTCTTTACATTTTCTGTGTGTAACTCAGCCACAATTCTTCACATGGAAATCCTAAATAAGCGATTCTGAAGTGCGTGCTGTGTAACCTCTAGTGCAAACTTCCAGCATTCAAGATCAGCTATTAGGCTAACAATAAGGCTGATTTAAAATCACAAGCTTAAATTACTAAAGTTCAAGAAACTTTAGTTTGGGAAAACCAGGGAGCCAACTAGAAATGTTTATAACTTTACTTTTTTATTTAATATTTTTTACTTTAAAGAAAACACTTGCATTTCTTAATCTTGCATCATTAGAGGACTAGAACATCTCTCTTATGAAGAAAGGCTGAGGGAGTTGGGTCTTCTTAGTCTGAAAAAAAGACGACTGAGGGGCGATCTTATCAATGCTTATCAATACTTAAAGGGTGGGTGTCAGGAGGATGGGGCCAGGCTCTTTTCAGTGGTCCCTGGGGACAGGACAAGAGGAAACGGGCACAAACTTGAGCATAGGAAGTTCCACCTAAACAAGAGGAGGAACTTCTTCCCTTTGAGGGTGGCAGAGCCCTGGCACAGGCTGCCCAGAGAGGTGGTGGAGTCTCCGTCTCTGGAGACGTTCCAAACCCGCCTGGACGCGTTCCTGTGCCACCTGCTCTGGGTGACCCTGCTGTGGCAGGGGGTTGGACTAGATGATCTCCAGAGGTGCCTTCCAACCTCTACCATTCTGTCATTCTGTGATTCTTCACATTTTGTAGGAATACAAATGTATTTCTACCTGCACCTGTTCAGCTTGCACTCAGCATGGCCCACTCCCACTGATCTTCAACCCCTTCTTACAAAGAGCACTTGCAGGATTAAATATGCTGGGATCATAAAAATTCCCTCCTTAGTCCCTCTGCTGGCAAATAACTTGAGGAAGAGAAGAGCACCCAGACACATTCATGATGCAAAACAAAGAGCAAAGTCCAGTTGCATAATATTAAATCAAATGACTGTTGTTTTTTTTTTTCCTCCATGAAGAAGACATTAGCAGGATACAGCAGCACCTGCTGGAGGGTATAAAATACCACAGGTAAAATAAGGAATAAGAGTATAACATACGAGTATTGTTTAACAGTAAACAAACGTGGATTGATGTGGATTTCATTAGTCAGAAATGTGAGTTACCCAAGTTCTCCTTTCCTCTGCCCTCCTCCAAGAGCCAAGAAAAGTACCATTCAGCTCCAAGATCCAGACTTCCTCTTGTGACAAGATTGATAAAAGCCCCAGAGTAAACCTGACTGCACTTAAGAATTTATCCAGGTGAAAACTGGGTGCGTTTCAAATCACATTATGTGAACCCACCGCTGGTTTACAACCCTTACATTTCATCTTCAGGGAAGACAGAAATAATTTTCGTGCCACAATTCAAAAGTTATGTAATAAACAGATGAAAACTGAGACATCCCCATTGTGACATAGGACACCAGTGTCCTGGCCTGCCCCCCTGCGTCCTGTGCTGCTCCCTCCCTATTCCCCAGCCAAAAATGCTCTGCTCCAGCAAAGGAACGGGGCAGAGCAGCTGTGTGCACATTCATCCAGTGAAATGGGACTTCTCTCCTGCAGAGAAGTGAGAGGAAAGTGGTTGTATGAGGCAGGAGAGCAGAAAAAAGTCTCGGCACCACTTTGCGCTCCATTCTCTATTGGAAAATGAAGCCCTCTGAGTAACAGTCCCAGCCCCACAGCCACAAGAACGGAAGATTACAAAAAAAGAGACCACCAACTTCATCCATTCCCTAAATTCCTCTACTTCCAAATCTAGGAGGTGTTGAATTAATGCGGTAGTTAATAATAGCAATACTTTCTACCGTTAGTTCTGTAATTCAAGTTGTGTCATTAACCATTGCATGTACCACCCGCACCCATGTGAGCCATCCAGTAACACTGGTTACTTGCTTTGCAGAAATACAAATAACCACATAAACCATAAGCAGCAAAATTCATATAAAGACAAAGAATGTGAGCAACAGAACTTGTTTTCAAGCTTTATTTTTTACTTCATGACTGAATTTCTGTTTTTACCCTAACCTTATTCTTTTTAAAGCAAAAAATAGCAGAATTAACATGACCATAACTCCAGTCAGTACACATAAGACAAGTTACAGTCAACCAGCAAGATCTCTCAGGTCTCATTTTTAGAAACTTTGTTTACACTAAGTTTAGCTGTCTATTGTTCAGCACTTAGATTATGCTAATCACTGATTCTTTCTACAGTTCAATGGACAGCGATGGGCATCTCAGTATACGTGATAAAAAGAGGTGGAAAGTATTATGTCAGAAGGAGACTAAGTATGTTCTGGAGATGGTCTTTATTACTGCAAAACTCAGTCACCTGAGCTCCCTAAAATAGGTGTATTTTTAGACAGCAAGGTTGGAATACACCTACATTTAGAAGGCTACAAATGGGCACCAAAACTCAAACTAGGAACCTAGATAATTGCCTGGTTTACTCTACAGAGATAACACAGAGCTCAGTTCAGTAGCCCAGACACACACACAGACATTTACTGGTAATTAAGGTGTTTGCTTAGACCAACTTGATTTTATGTGAAGGACAGCAAATATAGTAAGGGCCCTGAAATGCTTAGAATAGTATGTTAAAATCAGACCATTGAAGCTACTACTGAAATTGCATCTGTTCACCCTGTAGCCCTAACAGAAATTAGCACCTCCAGCTTTGACCTATTTTAAAATGTCAAGCAGAAGACTGGCTTGTAAAGAAATTCCTGCATTACTAGAGTCAGTTATCCCTCACCTCCAGAGCGGAAGGGAAGGATGGAAAGAAGGAAGAGTAACAAGAATGTCAGAAACCTAAATAGCATACCTCGTATCTTCTCAGAAATTAATAATTAAAGGCAAAAAGCCACATTACACTATTTAATTCAGATTCCCAATACAATAAGACTTTTACTTTGGTACTCCTTTATTAAAGCTAGCAATTTGCATGTCTTCCAGCCATTCTATAGTATTGGAAACTTCAACTCGTCCATCAGTGCCACAAGAAGCTTCAGTAGTTAATAGCTCTGTTTAGAAATAGCAACCTGTTTCTATTGGAATTTCTCCGGAGGCTGGTTATTGCTATGATTTTAGTGCTTTAATTAATTAAAGAGTCCTTCAGTTTTATTTGTTCTCCATGAAGACACTTGCATGCTTTAAGCAAAGAGCCTGTAAATCTTTTCTTCATAATCTAAGCAAATTGAGGTCCTTCAGTTGCTCTCTCTAAAGTATCTTTTTCTAGCCGTAAGAGAAGCAAAATTGAATAGTTAAAACACTCGGAGTTCTTGGAAACAGCTGAACCTGGAACTGAATGCTGGTATACATTTATTCCGTCAGTAGAAACTGAGGGATCTTAGCATCCCATAGACTCAGGTCCTTCATTTGCACTTAAGAGCACTCAATGCAAAAATCATGAATGTTCCTGGCCATTCAGGATGCTGGTTTTACAAAAATAACTTTTTTTTCTTTGTAAAGCTCAAACATTTCCAAAACTTTGCAACATTATCAAAACTACACCGTGGGCTCTGGGAGAAAGACTGTTGATGGTTTACGGACATATTACAGGGGAGTTGCGATAAAATCATACCACTGTTTTCATGCCTGACTGCACTAAATACCTGGACGCAATCAACTGCAAACTTTCTTGCATCGTTTCCAGCCTTAGCCTTTACTTATAGAGTTAGCAGCACCTCATCTCTTCACAGTTCATTAACAGTAATGCTCTATTCACTGCCGATCTTGCACTAAACAACATGAGGAAGACCTTTATCCCGCATTCAGATCTTTTAGGAAGTCTCCGTGTAGAGTACTTTTCTATTTTGCCTCTGTGCTCTCTACAAGACAGAGACACTCAGGTTCCTCTACCCAGTTATTCCTACAGCCATTAACACTCACAGACCTGCATAATAGGAACAGGAACAGCACTTTTTAGAGGTACGAGCATCTGCAGTTCACCACAATTTTTCAAAATGGGAATGATTTGGCGAGAAGGAGGAACAAGACTGTTCAGTACGGCCCTGTTCTGCTCCAGCCTTTGGATGGTGACCTTTGAACACCCAAGAAGATCACTGGAACCATGCTGCTGTGAAGTGCTACCTTATGAAGGACAAGAAGTTGCAGAGGGATGCTCACAATTTTATCTGCATTGTATGTGTGCATATGGAGTTAGTTCATGTTCTGAAACATATGCTTCAGCTCAGTTTCATATTAACAGCTGACATGCGCAGCCATAGCAGTTTTGGTATTCCATTTAAGATGTAGTAAGGAAAACAAAACACACAGAAAAACCATTTCAGAAGACAGTAGTTTGGTGGAAGACTTTGATCATCACATCACTTCATAAAAGTGTCAGTGCCTCCAGAAATCCATTTGTTACTGATCTAACACCGACCTGGGTTCTGCAGTCTTGACGGGCTGGTTCATGAATTCAGGATTCCACTGTAATAACGGAGATTCACCTTTACTGAGATGTCGCTTTGCTACTGACTCCATACATGGCATATTTAAAGCCAACACATCAGTAAATTTGACTCTGCAGAGGACAGACACTTCTCCACTGGGAACTAGACAAACAATAGAAAATTATTTTGCACAGGACACTCAACTGTCATGATATCAACAACTTTTAGTAATCACTGTCAACAGACGTTTGAAAACCTGCTTTACTTGCTGCAGGGCCTAAGCAATTATTCCTGATTTGGATGTTTCAAAGCCCTTTTATTTGTGGTCTTCCACTTCCTTTTATAAAATTTTGTTTGGTTTGCTCTCCAACTCCATGGTTGGAAACTCCATTAGAATACCTGACAGCCTAAAAAATATTGATTTTTTATTCGCCCAACTGCTCCAAGGAAAACATTCTTGTTTGCCTTTAAAATCTGGCATCATTTCAACATCCTTGTTTGCCTCTGAAACTAAGCACCTTTAGAAGGCCCAGCAACCTGGCTTCAAGCTTGTTTACAGCGGAGGCTCTAGTAACCGAAATAGAGATGTCAGAGACACCACACTAGTCTGTACCACCCTGTCATGCAGCCTTAGGGATATCATTCCATAGACAGTTTGAGAAAACAGCACAGTTAAAAGCCCTGTTTTGTTTATAGCCTCCATATACAGTCTCTTCTTCAGATTAAATGGGCACTAAAAGCTTGAATTCTAATACAGCTTAACAGCTGTTAGTCACCTAGCCCTTTTATGGTTTTATGAAAAGTCTTCCTATTTTTATTCATCTTATCTATATAAAAATGTATCAAAACACAGTAAAAAGACAGAATAAAAAACTAATCAGAGAGATCTCTGTCACATGGATAAAACTGAGGAAAAAAATTGGAAAAATACAGGAAAATGTTTCAGTGTTCAGTTATTTTAAGTAATGAAAATGCCCTGCTTTTTCTTAAGCAAGTACTTAAGACAAGTATCTGAACTATTCATGTGCAACATCTAGTTTTCATCCGAATAAATAAGGAGTTGCTTCCCCTCGACAACACTGCCAACAGGAGGATATAGCTTTCCATCTAGAAATTGTGTTTTACTAAACCTAGCCAAACACTGAGAATATTTTAAAGTTGCCTACCCTTTACTTCCTGTCATTCACTAAATTCCACTGACAAAACACACATGTGTAATGGTTTTTGAGCTGCAAATGCTCAATTCTACTACAGCAGTAAATCTGTACAGCTTCTGGCAGGATTTAGTACAGTCTAATGCTTAGAAGAACTGCAGTCTATACAGACAACTGTGGGGTGAAATACAATACAGAGAGATTAAGGTGAGGAAAAGCAAATATCTTGGTAGTTCCCAGTTTTACTTCTCTTAATGTAAGTATACATGTAACTCACCCATTTCTTATAGACATACACTGTAAATGGAACCAAGAGCTATATTAAATACGTGATACATGTCAGCTAGTCCAGTTCAAAGTCCAGAGTTGGTAAGGTATGCTGCCTCTATGACGTGTCAAATTGGACACATCATATTAGGCTGGGCTCATGCATAGTTGAATACAGCAAATAGGTTTCAAAGCACATGGGTAAAGGTAAACAACAGCTTACTCACACCTTTTTGGACTGAAGAGCTGAGTTAAGTGTGTTGCCAAACTAGGTTAGCAAAAGAGCCTTAATGCATACAATATGTCTGTATCTCTGCATAAAGTTTGTAACAAGACCTCAATCGTAATTTGATGAAATTAGCTAAAAGGTTGCACCTGTTATGTATTCCCTTGACATCTAATTCACTCTGTGTAATAAATATGTTGAAGGAAATATAATAAAGTAATTCATAAAGGACACGTCCCCCCTCCACAGGATCAACTGTCACTTGCACATTTACAAAGCTGAATTAGTGTAACCAAGGAAAAAGAAAAAGAGAGAGAAAAACAGAAAAAGAAAAAAGAGAAAAGAGAAAAAAAAGATCTTGACTTGAACTTGACATGTAACATGTGAATAGCTGCAAGAAGTCTTATCTAGAATTTTATCTGGATTTTTTCTTTCCTCTTTTACAACTGCTTCCTTTGCCACACCTGCTACATTCCATAAAACAAGGTGAATCAGAGGCGTGTCACTTTGTTCAGTCTACTGTACCACGTCTTTAGAGCCACTCCACACTTGGCATGCAGAGGTAGCACAACCTGCCAAACTCATACATACGTGAAAGGCATTAGAAAAAAACAAGCTCAAATCTATGCAGCATTCAGAATAAACACGCTACCCAGATACACAGAATGAAATTCAGATCCTCTACTTAAGTCAATCATGAAGCTATAAACATGTCTTTTCTCAGTTTTTATGATGAAATTTAAAATGGAGTGATGTTTTCTGCTCTGTGCTATTAAAGGACATGTATTTTCTCTATTTATATAGAGCTGATTTCATTGTTATTCAGCACCAGTAACTTAACAGGTTTTGCAGAATTACTAATCCCTTCCCATAATAAAAAGGAAAACCAAGGGAATGTGAACTATTTGCCTTAATTTATGAAGCAAACCTACACCAGGACTTACACCAGACCTCAACCCATCATACGACATACTGCTTTTCTAAAAGCAGCACTGGCATTCGAAGTACTTAACATTCAACAACACATACAATGTGTTGGGCACGTATTCTAAGTGTTAGGGTAAACTCTTGTCACAAGAGAGCACAAAAAGGTCATATGCAGGAAAGAATACGAACAGTCAACTTTCAGAGCCATGTGACTGAAAGGGAGCCAGAGTCACGGAGAACAGGTTTGTAATCACGCTGACAACCACCATTGCCTTGCAAAGGCCGCAGCCTGGGGCTGCTGCAACATCTGCAGAGACAGGTTCCAGGCATCCCGGGGAAACACAGGATAACTCCCAGTAACACACTCTGTCACAGCCTTGCCTCGCACCACGGTGCCCTTCTGCAGCTGCAGGGCACCCCAGCAAACAGCCTGTACCCCAAGCGAGCTCTGACCTCTTACCAGCAGGCCTCACTGTCCCACCTCGAAGGCAACCCACCTGCATCCCAGTCCAGGGGGCTAAAACATCTCTCGTAAGAACCCATGCTCCCCTGCAACCCACCACATCTCCCTGCTTGTGAGAGCCACCTCCCACAGCTCCCCTCAGCCCCGCTCTCCTCAGCCCCCCATGGCTCCCTACAACCCCCTGCACCTCAGCCCCCCCCCCCCCCTCAGCCCCTCATGGCTCTCTACAGCTCCCCTCACCTCAGGCCCCCTCAGCTCAGCTCCCTTCAGCAGCCCCTCACCTCAGCTCCACTCACCTCCCCCCAGCTCTGCTCCCTTCAGCCCCCCATGGCTCCCCTGGGGTTCCCACAGCCCTCCCTCAGCTCCTCTCCCCTCAATTCCCCATGGCTCTCTTCAGCTTCCCCTCACCTTAGCTCCCCACAGCCCTCCCTCACCCCACCTCCCCTCAGCTCCGCTCTCCTCAGTCCCCCATGGTTCCCCTCACTTCCCCTCAGCTCCGCTCCCCTCAGCTCCGCTCCCCTCAATCCCCCATGGCTCCCCTCGGCTCCGCTCTCCTCAGTCCCCCATGGTTCCCCTCACTTCCCCTCAGCTCCGCTCCCCTCAATCCCCCATGGCTCCCCTCGGCTCCCCTCAATCCCCCATGGCTCCCCTCGGCTCCCCTCAGCTCCGCTCTCCTCAATCCCCCATGGCTCCCCTCTCCTCAATCCCCCATGGCTCCCCTCAGCTCCGCTCTCCTCAATCCCCCATGGCTCACCATGGCTCCCCTCGGCTCCCCGCTCCTCAATCCCCCGCGGCTCCCCCTCAGACCCCTCGGCTCCCCCTCACCCCGGATCCCTCCAGCCCCTCCATATCTGA
This sequence comes from Chroicocephalus ridibundus, assembly GCF_963924245.1. Taxonomy (NCBI): domain Eukaryota; kingdom Metazoa; phylum Chordata; class Aves; order Charadriiformes; family Laridae; genus Chroicocephalus; species Chroicocephalus ridibundus. The sequence continues at coordinate 122,825,997 of NC_086286.1, read as the reverse complement.
CAGCGCCCCGCCCACTCCGGTGTAACCAATCGGAGCTTCCGCCAGCGGGCCCCCAGCCAATCGCATCCACCGAGCTCCCCCCGCTACCGCCGCTCCCCCCCCCTTCCGCCCCCCCCAAAAGCAGCTGCTCGCGCCGTTGCGGCCGCGAATGGCGGTTGGGGCCGCGCGGGCGGCGGGTGCGCAGGCGCGTTGTTTTCTCCCCCCGATCCCCCCCCCGAGTCGCAGCCGGTCACCTCTATCGCCGCGGAGCAGCGGGCCCTCACGGTGCGGCGGGGAGCGGGGCTGGGCCGCGGGACTTCCCCCCCCGCCCCGCTCCTTGGGGCTCGTACCGGCGGGTGGTCGCGCCTCCGCCGCCACGGTTTTCAGGTGAGGGGAAGAAAGGGGCGGGGGGGCCAGCTGCCGGAGCCCCCCCGGCCGAGCAGGGGAGCCGGGAGCCGCTTCGGGCTCCGGACGCTGGGTTTCCCCTCCGACGCCGCGGGAGCCGGGCCCGACCGACGGAGTTTGTAAGGAGGAGGCGGCATCTTGCCGTGAGGGTTGGGGGCCGGGATAACTCCTTGGCTGACCGAACCGAGCAACTTGGGAAGCCGGTGGAGGGGTTCGGGAGCCGTAACGCTGCGATACAGAGTGTGAAAACACGCACTTGGCGTCTTTGGAGTATTTCAGACCTATTGTTGTGGTCTTAGGTCTTAACACGCTATGAAAAACTCTGGTTCTGCTTTTTGAAGCACCTGACAATGTGAAACGGGCGTTTCTCTGTTCCATTCCTCATCTCTTTTTCTTTGTTTTTCCCCTTCTTTAAAGGGGCTGCGTGTTACAAGTCCTCTGTATTAGGAGATACCTTAATGCTGGCTTTGACGATCCTTTCTTCTAACACTTGCATCTTCTGAAGAAGTTTCAGCTGTTGGTTGCGTGGGGGATGATTTCCCATGCTTTGAATTCCTCTCACTGCTATAGCTTTAGCTAATGTTAAAGCTACTTACGCTTTTAAAATAATACGCTCACAGCTTTACAGGGTTTGGCGGAAAGGGTTGAGAAGGGCCAGAAGTTATCACTACAATTAGGAAAATACCTGCTGTTCCTTCTAGAATCACTCCAGTTTATGCAAGCGAGATAAAGGAGAAATTTGCTGGAGTTGGGGGAGGATTTTAGTTCTCATTCTTGAGAAGTAAATACGCTCTCTAACAACATTGCAGAAGCTTTTGTGAAATCTGGAGCTTCACTTCCTTTTTCTTAAAGGCTTATAGAATAATTCTGGACCTTCTTGAACAAAGTGCACCTGTCACACATAATAAGTTTGGGGGTGGGGGGGAGAAGCTTACAAATCATACCTTGCATTCATAATAGTCATGAATTCCTTGGTGAGAAATACTTGCCTCATAACTAAGGTTACTAATGATTTTTAAACTCTTTCTAGAGAGAGAGAGAAACGTGGTATGTAAAGAACAAGTTTAAATACTGTCATGGTAGATGTACAACAGCTTAGAAAGAAGACAGTCACTCCTTACAGTTCCATGTATAGAGTAAGCAATGAGCAAACAGGAATGCTGAAAGGCTCAAAAGTCGTCCAGCAACTCGAGAGGGTGGAAACTCTGCAAGAGGAAAGGTGGGATCAAAAAGAAAAATTATAATTACAGTAGAAAATAAACTTCTGTCCTGAACAGTGATGTGTAAGCAGGTTTTAGAGTTGCACAGGATTCTTAAATGTGGACCCAGAGTTGTTCAGGTGCTTGTGCTTGAACATGAGGAAAAATACTGATTGTCTGTCTTGGAGTGTAGAATTGTAATAAGACACACAGAAGGATGGAATTATTGCTTAAAAGAGAGAAAACAATTCTTCCTTTTGTTTAGTCTGGAATGAAAAAAAAATCTCATTGCTTATTTGTTTTAATATATGAAAAAGTATGACAATATATGAGAGACTTCTGAAGGCAGTAGGGAAATACACTGCTGACTTTAGTGGTTGTTTAGACTGGTGATTTTGCACCTCTATAAGGAAGATGTACATAATGCATAGCTAGTTAAACTGGTTCCAGTACAATTATTTTGTTACATGCCTTATCTTTTTTAACTTTCCAGGTGCATCTGATTACCTGCTGGAAATACTTTGAAGTATCAACAATGAACTCGATGTTAACATTACTTTTTTCTGGAATAGTTGCCTGTTGTGCTCACGCTACTGGCCATTCGGTATCCAGGTTACTCCTCGTGTCCTTTGATGGCTTCAGGGCTGACTACTTGGAAACCTATAAACTTCCTCATCTTCAGGAGTTCATTGCGGATGGTGTGCTTGTAAAACAAGTTACGAATGCTTTTATTACCAAGACTTTCCCAAACCATTATACCATAGTGACAGGCTTATATGAAGAAAGCCATGGCATCGTAGCTAATGACATGTATGATGCAGATGCCAAGAAAAAGTTTTCACAGTTCAATGATTCAGATCCCTTCTGGTGGAATGAGGCAATTCCAATTTGGGTAACAAATCAACAACAGAGAAATGGAGCAAGCGCTGCTGCAATGTGGCCCGGTACCGATGTAAGAATTAACGATACTACCCCTCAGTTCTTTATGAAGTATAACTTTTCAGTAACATTTGAGGAGAGAGTGGAGAAAATTGTTGCCTGGCTGAACAGCTCTAATCCAGTAGTCAGTTTTGCTACTTTATACTGGGAAGAACCAGATGCAAGCGGGCACAAGTATGGACCAGAGGACACTGAGAACATGCGCAAAGTATTAGAAGAAGTGGATAATCATATTGGTTTCCTTACTGATAAATTGAAGGCAGTCGGTTTGTGGGACACTATTAACATCATAATAACAAGCGATCATGGAATGGCCTCCTGTTCCGCAAAGAAGCTGATTATCCTGGATGAATGCATCGGTCGCAATAATTATACTCTGATAGACAAGAGTCCAGTTGCTGCAGTGCTGCCAAGGCAGAGTATGTTTTGGGGTTTTTTTAAGTCATACACAGAATTAAATCTTTTTTATCTTACTACTAAAAAGTATACCCTATGGTAGACTGTTCACATCTTTTGCAAAACCAGTGTAGTTCATATTGAAGAACTTTGACATAATTTAATGATTAAGCTAAAGAATGTTTGTCTACTTAGAAATTACTTTGTTTTGGTAATCAATGGGCCAAGGAGAGTTTTATGTCAAATTGCTGTGGGTGGTAGAGATGGTCCTGGTACAGCTTCATGAGAAAGTGAACAGGTACTTGGTATTCCTGCTCTCTTGTTGCTCACTTGGTCTATACGGTGGTAATTCGCAGTGAGCATAAAATAAACCCTCGTGTTTATTCAGAGTAAAAATTGTCACTGTCTAAACTTCCAAGTAAAAATCTAAACCCAGCTTTGATTGCTTTACGAGTTCTGTTTCTGTGAATGAAACGTCACTTTTCATACTGTGAATTCAATTTTTGTATCTTGGAGTAGTTACTCCATGTCTTAAGTCATAACACTGCTGTGTCCGTAACTGTGGCCAGACTGAAGGAACTCTAATGAACAGAGTCATTTATACAGTAACAAAATTTAATACTGCTTTGGAATAAATATTGATTACTTTGGTATGTGATTTCTTTCTCTTGATTTCTCTGCTCGAATTTTGCCTTCCTCCCCCGCTAGCCCAGAGGGTAAGCTGAATTGTAGGCTCAAAACCACAGTTGTGAGATGCCTGATATAAAATGAGAGCGAATTGTGAAATCCAACTGAATACATGTAGTATTTCATTAAGGCCATTAAAAAAATCCTTTCCTATGTGACTTTTAAAAAATAATTGTTTTGAAAAAAAAAATGGATTTTAGGTTTAATGACAGATACGCAACATTGCAGTAAATAGGACATAATTTTCAGCTGTTTAACATGCAGTTTTTTCTCTTGGCAGACAAGACAGACGTGTACAACTTACTGAAAACCTGCAACAGTCACATGAAAGTATATTTTAAGGAAGAAATTCCAGACAGATTTCATTATCGTCATAATAAGAGAATTCAACCCATAATTCTGGTTGCAGATGAAGGCTGGACAATCGTACAAAACGAATCGCTTTCAAAATGTAAGTGTGTGTTCCTCGTTTGTGTTTTTGGTGGCTTATGTTGGTAAACTCTTGTTTTTATTTTAGCCATCTGTAGGATGATGTTAGTTTAGAAAGTGGAGTCCTGGCACTGTAAATCTTTAGGAACATCTCAGCATTTTCTAGAATATTCTCGGCCCGAGCCTGGAGTGTTTTAACAGATGAGGAAGAGATGGGGAATATTTCGTTGGCTGAAACACCTTGTCATGTTCAACTTAATAGCCTGAGGTACACTTTTAAGAGTTATCTTAGGCAAGTTAGCAGTCTGTCTCAAGCTTCCACAGCAGTGTGGTTTAGCGGGCTTTTGTATATAAAAAAAATATCTAGGGGAGCATAAATTGAAGAATGCAAGACACAAATTTTAATGTTACAGTACATATACTAGGAAGCAAAAATAAATGGGAGGAAATACTAAAAAATAGGAATACAACCATAATGGTCAAAGAAGCCAGAGTTCTTCCTGGTAGGGACATCAAATAGCGTGTTTTAAAGATAAAAAACAAAACAGATGTTACCTCACACAGCGCATTGCTAAGCTATGCACTTTCTTCCTGTTAGATGCTGTGAATGTCAAATTACATACATACATATACATGTGTGTGTGTATATATATATTTCCAGGTGTTTCATATGCAGGGGTTTTTTGGCAGACAAAAGAGGCATGTGTAACTTACTGAAAAAATGTAACAGTCACGTGAAAGAATATATCTTAAAGAAGAAATTCCAGATAGATTTCATTATGATCATAATAGGAGAATTCAGCCCATAATTCTGGTTGCAGACGAAGGCTGGGTGTGTGTATGTATGTGTGTGTGTTCAGAAAGCGATTGGACAAATTCATGGAAGAAAAATCCACCAATAAAAATTAAATACAGAGGTACCAACTCCCAGGAAGTTCCTGAGCAGCCAACATCTCAAGGCTGGTTGGGATGTCAGGGCTGACCCTGATGGGTACGTCCCAGACTCCCTGCTGTGACTGCTGTCAGAGACAGGATGCTGGGTCGTGTAAACTCCTGGTTTCACCCAGTTTGGTTGTTCTTACTGTCTGCCCTTTGCACATTTAAGTTCAAATTTCCTCAATATTTGTACAAAAGTACTACTTTTAATGTAAGATATGTTTACACTTAAATCCCTGAGGAAATTAGCTACAATCATCTTCAAATGGACAACACTTAGCACACGCACTCTCTAATAGAGGTCTCTTTCTTGTTTATGGTTAGATTCAATTGCATGTAGCTAAAAATAGTTAATGAGAGTATATTTATAAGTAACAGCATTGTGTGAGTTGAGGTGAGTCACTTCTTGAAACAATTTTGCTAGCCAAGGCTTCCCAGAAGCAGGCAGGGGATGGTTTAGTCTAAAAGGCTATTTAAGTATTTGTTATACTTGTCATCATGGACAAAGTGGCAGCGCAATGACTGGCAAGTGTGCTGATAGAGTCATAAAATAGTTGGGGTGGAAAGGGACCTTTAAAGGTCATCTAGTCCAACCCCCCTGCCCTAAGCAGGGACATCTTGAACTAGATCAGGTTGCTCAGAGTCCCGTCCAACCTGACTTTGAATGTCTCCAGGGATGGGGCATCTACCACCTCTCTGGGCAACCTGGGCCAAGGTCTCACCACCCCCATTGTAAAAAAACTTCTTCCTTATATCTAGTCTGAATCTTCCCTCTTTTAGTTTAGAGCCATTACCCCTTGTCCTATCACTATAGGTCCTGCTAAAAAGTTTGTCTCAATCTTTCATGTAGGCCCCCTTTAGGTACGGGAAGGCTGCAGTAAGGTCTTCATGGAGCCTTCTCTTCTCCAACCCCAACTCTCTCAGCCTGTCCTCATAGCAGAGGTGCTCCAGCCCTCTGTTCATTTTTGTGGCCTCCTCTGGACCTGCCCCAATAGGTCAATATCTTTCCTGTGCTGAGGGCTCCAGAGCTGGATGCAGCACTTGCAGGATGGGTCTCATCAGAGTAGAGGGGCAGAATTATCTCCCTCAACCTGCTGGCCACACTGCTGGTGACGCAGCCCAGGGTGCGGTTGGGTATCTGCGCTGTGAGTGTGTGTTGTTGGCTTGTGTCCAGCTTTTCATCCACCATTGCTCCCAAGTCCTTCTTGGCAGGGCTGCTCTCAATCCCTTCATCCTCCAGCCTGTATTGATACTGGGAGTTGCCCCAACCCAGGTGCAGGACCCTGCACTTGGCCTTGTTGAACCTCATGAGGTTCACACGGGCCCACTTCCTGAGCTTGTCCAGGTCCCTCTGGATGGCATCCTGTCCTCCAGGTGTGTCATCCATGCCACTCATCTGGGTGTTGTCCATAAACTTGCTGAGGGGGCACGCAATCCTACTGTCTGTGTTATTGATGAAGGTACTGAACAGTACTGGTCCCAGTATGGACCCCTGAGGGACACCACTTGTCACTGATCTCCATCTGGACGTTGAGTTGTTGGCCACTACCCTCTGGGTGTGACCATCCAACCAATTCCTCATCCACCAAAGTCTGCCCATCAAATCTATATCTCTCCAATTTAGAGAGAAGGATGTTGTGGGGGACTGTGTCAAAGACCTTACAGAAGTCCAGATAGATGACGTCTGTAGCTCTGCCCTTGTCCACTGAAGTCGTAACTCCACCATAGAAGGCCACTAACTTGGTCAGGCAGAGCTTGCCCTGCTGGTTGTCTCCAATCACCTCCCTGTCCTCCATATGCCTTATCATAGCTTCTTGGAGGTTCTGTTCCATGATCTCCCCAGGCACAGAGGTGAGGCTGACAGGTTGGTAGTTCCCAGGGTCCTCCTTTCTACCCCTGTTAAAAATGGATGCAGTGTTTCTCTTTTTCCAGTCACCAGGGTCTTCACCTGACTGCCGTGACTTTTGAAATATCGTGGAGAGTGGCTTGGCAACTACACCAGCCAGTTGTCTTAGGGCTCCGGGATGCATCTCATCAGGTCCCATAGACTTCTGCATGTCTAGGTTCCTCAGATGGTCACAGACCTGATCTTCTCTTACAGTGGGAGGAACTTTTGCTCCCCCCAGCCCCTCCCCACACTCAAGAGGTGTGTGGAGAGAGGTTGCCCGTGAAGACTGAGGCAAGAAAGGCTGAGTACCTCAGCCGCCTCCTTGTCCATTGTTACCAGTTTGCCAGTCTTGCTCATCAGGGGCAAAACCCAAAATTATGGTGGAGACACCAGCCACGGGTGTCAATACCTACACTATATCTAGCATTGTTAGTGCATACCTGCCTCCTACCTCAGAGGTTAAAGACAGGAAACCTCATTGGAGAGGGGACTTGGAACGGCTCTGTTCAAAACAAGCAAGTAGTAGAAGGAAAAAAAAAATGTAATCAAGAAACATAGGATTGCGTTAAAACAAACAAGCAAGATGTGGTGCAGTAGTATCTTTGTGGTAACGAACATAATGGTGGAAAACATTCAAAAAAGGAATATTGGAAGTATACTGAAGTATCACACTCACCAGAGTGTGACCTAATCAAGAGGAATCTTGATGTTTCACATTAGAAACTTGAGTGAAGCAGCCAAGGAGACGGTTCTTGGGAAGCTTGTTAAACTGTTAATAAGAAATTACCTCAAAACTAAATGCAGTCACTCAAATACTGTGCTGCGTGTGCTATGGGAAATTTTTGGCATCTTGGACAGATTTTTCAGGCATGTTATTAGGAAATTTGACCATGGCTGCTTTTTAGCTGTTTATATTCTACCAAAAATCAGAGTATTTCTTAAAAACCTACCAAATGTCCAAGTACTGGTGACCTTGTAGCCATCAACGTTTTGTTGCATGTCTGTCACAGGCAGTGTGATCCTTTGGCTGTTTTGGGAGTTTGACTATTTGGGTATCCCTTCACATGAAGCACCTAATCTGATAAGCTTGATTTGAGGGTACTCAACATGCTTGAACTGAACACCACCAAGGGGAAAGTGCTTGGCTTTTAAGAAGTAATTAAAGTGTCTGCTTTGCAAGGGGGGAAATGTCTTTACAAAATCTGAGAAATACAAATCTGCATTCCAGCTACTGACTCGTTGTGGAGTGCCAACATCCTTTTCAACTTTGGCATGAGGAGCGGGAAGGGAAAAACTGGAAATGTTGATGACCGAAAGGAAAAAAGAGAATGGAGGGGGGGGCTGGGAACCGTGGCTGAAGACCGGTATGGGAAAAGACTTCTGGGGATTGGGGAAAAAGGGAAGAACTCTTCAGTGTTCCATCCAACAGCTGCTTTTTATGTTCTGCATTAGTCTTTGGTTAAAATATATGCCTTTTGGGTGTTGGGGGGCGAGAGGGAGGGGAATACTTGATATGCAAACTGTGATGTTAACTCTTAACTTTGCATTTCTCCAGTAGGTGACCATGGCTATGACAACGCTCTCCCAAGCATGCATCCATTCCTGGCTGCTCGCGGACCTGCTTTTCATCGGGGTTACAAGCAGAGCACAATGAACAACGTTGATATTTACCCCATGATGTGCCACATCCTGGGACTGACACCACGACCGCACAATGGCACTTTCAGTAACACCAAGTGCTTGCTCGCTGACCAGTGGTGCATAAATCTCCCAGAAGCTATTGGGATAGTTATCGGGGCTTTTATGATACTGACTACTTTCACCTGCATTATAATAATCTCAAAGAATAGAGTAACTCCCCCGAGACCATTTTCCCGACTTCAGTTACAATACGACGATGACGATCCTTTAATTGGATAGCGCGTAGGGAGCCTCGCCTCACCTCGCTTGCTAAATAGTGATTTCAGGAAGAGAGTTTGAACTTGCGCTGGATGGCATTCTTTGATGCACTTTAATGGTATCTGTGTAAAATACTGTACAGCCCGATCTTGCTAACTTGTTTGTGCTACCTGACTAGTATTCCTGTAAAAATATTTCCATAACAAAATGGCGAACAGGTGGCTTTCTGCTGGAAGATAACGCTTAACAAAAGAAGGATGCTTAATTTTTCATTCAAGCCTTTGAACACTTTCAAAGTGAAATTCCAAAGTATGAACTAACCCGGATAGAGTAAGTGAATTTTAACATTTGTAAATGGTAATTGGTTTTTTTGTATTAAATTTAAATTAATGTTGACTTTTTTAGTGTTCTTGTACCTGTGTTGGAAAGAAGATTGTTTTTTATGAGAGTTAGAAGTTAGTTCTGTTTGGACAGTGTATTCTGATTTTGTTCTTAAATCTGGGGACAGAGGCTGTAGAGAAGATCCAGCCAGCCATATGACCAGAAGCTGGTGAGAAGGAAAAGAGAAGTCAGTAAGGAAAGAATTGGTGCATATTGCTTCTGCTTTGAGCAATAAAGTGCGTGGTTCAGCAGATTGACATCTCTAGATCTGTGTTTGTGGATGACTTAGTTCCACAGTTCCTGCGCTTGGGGAGTCAGGATGGTACTAGTTGTTTATCTCAAGGATGTCAATTTAATCTGAGAATCCTTGGATTCAGTTTAATGGGCTGTAGTAGTAAAATTACGGCTTCTGAACTCTGTGAAAAGTTTTTCAGGTGTAAACTCTGCTGAAGGTGGTTTTTTTAATAAACGCGGTTGTGCCCTGTGTACCAGCTCATAATTATCTTTTGAAGGCTGTTATGGACTAAAAAGCAACAACTGAAAGTTTGAAATTCAGTCATCATGCAAGGATTCCAAACTCTTATTTTAAACCCTGGAAATCTAAAGTGGGGGAAAAAAAAAAAAGAATTTATTTTTTGATATAAGATCTGTTATCTGTGTTGTCTAAGTTGTACAGATGGAAAGTTCTGGTGAAGACCAGTGCTAATGTTCTCTTTATTGAAACTTTTGATTCCTTATTAATGGTCATGTCTAGTAACTTGCCATAAAAAAAAAAAAACCAAACCCAAACTTGATTTAAAAAGCCTTAGTGGCACCTTATCTTTTAGTGAGGAAAGAACATGAGGTCAAATTGTAAATGCTAAGCCAAAAAGAGAGCTACAGTTACCAAATCCTTTTCCTACAAGTTTGATGGTTTTAAGAACTGATAATTTGAAGTGAGAGTGCCGAGATACGTGGTAACACGCAACGTGTTTTCTTGTTCACAAGCTCAAATTCAATGCAATTTGGTATTAGCCAGAGAGTATTTTTTTATTGATCCAACTGGGAAGATGGACTCTGGAGGGAAGGGGAAGTCTTAACTGCCCACTGAACAAAAATGCATTTGAGTTTTAAACATGACATGTGGAAGTTTTACTAAATCGTATCGTTGGCTCTGAGGATTCTCTTGTACTGAATAAAAACCTAATACAAAACCTAACCTGTTCTGCTTTTTTTTTCCTCCTTCTTGAACTACTAGTTTCTATTTACTGACTGATGCTTTACTCTGGATTAATCTGAACTTGAAAGAACAAGTGGCCTGAGCACAGAAGTCACTTTTCTCATCCTGCTGGAAGATTTAAAGTAATTACTTAGAGTAAGAGATCAGGTTAATCTATGGAGTGAATGTTTTGCAGGCTAGAGATGCTGTAAAAGGGAGGATGCTTGAATTCCTCCTGTGGAGAGAGTTGTTAGGTTTTTGTAATTTTACTAATCAAGGCTGCCATCCTCAGAGGGTGTCAGACTTGCTGGGAGGTGCTTTGTGTCATCCTTACATGGAAAGGCTCGACTCAACTGAGTTATTGTTCTGGTGGACTTGGTAAGACTGAACTGTCCTGTCCTTGACCTGTGAGGGTTTTTTTCCAAGATGCTAAAACTGATTAGCACAGTATATGCTCCACTATTCTTCCCTTCCTCCTTCCCCTGAGTAGTTGTCGTAACAGCGCGTGATTGATGCGATTTCAGTTCCTCTGTACATCAGCAGGCCAGCTGTCAAGGTTACCACGATGATTTTAATTACCAGAAATGTAAATGTTGACTGAAGTGCAATGTACATTCAAATATGAATATTGTTACAGATAGATAGGGAAATTTAGGTCGAAATGCATTTCTCCTTCTAGCTCTAGGTAACCCCTTCTGATAAGAATTGCTACAGGCAGCTGAGCTCCTCTGAACCCAGAACGTGAGTGGTGGCGTCTAGCAGAAATCCTTATTACCCTCTACTCCTCCTCCCTTTAGCGTTGAGACTGAACAGTGCTCTTGTGGGAAGGGTTTAAAGAGAAAGTTTTAAGCATTAATTTTAATAATATTAATTCAATAATTTAATTTTAATAAATTTAAGTATTTCAAGTTATTAAGTATTAATAACTATAGTTTAGTTGCACTGCTAATTATTTTCAATTCCAAAGACTGCGGTGTGGTCTGGAAGAGTGCTGAGTATTCGTTCTGGCACAGTTCTTTGCTGCTGGCAGGGAGGGTTTCAAAGTCGCTCTTGAACATCCAGGATTTCATACAGATCAGGTGCAAATCAAGAGAATCTAGAAAAACACCTTTTTCTCCTTAGAGACAAAGTTGATATATTTAAAGATGATTGTTTTAAAAAGCGTTAGTGCCTCAAACATGATGAAATGTTCCTTATACCTAATTACGGTTTGTTTGAATTATTGCTTGTGAAAGTCAGTGGCTGATTTCCTTTTGAATAAGTAATTCAAAACAGGAACATGAGAAGCTGTGGCTTCCCCCTTCCTCAAAGCAGTGATAAAAGTAGATAGACACCCTACAATAGTTTGTGACATTTCATGACTTTCTAAATATACGCAACTCTGCAACGTTCATACAAGGCATATTAATTTGGGGGAAGTTCTTGACACTTAAGCTATCACTGAAGTTTAGAAGGGAACAGGGGAAGTTTTTAGCACCACTTCCCAGCAGTATAGAGCAATGTTTCGTTACATTGATTGCCTCCATAAAGGAACTCTCAACACTGGGTAGAGAAACCTTAAAACATTCACCCCCTCTGGGTTTATACGGTTTTTGTCCATCAGCACCAAGGAAACAGTTCCAGAATTGAGCTGATTTCAACTATGGGGCCAAACCACTTGTTTCAGGGGGAAAGTTTAACTTGCTATAAATTGAAAAGAATGTACTGCCTATGAAAATACACCAACATCACCATGTACCTCCAAGGATGAGACCACAGGGACAGATTTTTGCTCTAATATACATCGTACCCCCTTTTATTGCAAAAAATAGAGATTTGTTAACTTAATCTACTTAAATAACTTGAGGCCTACCAAGATGATGAGGGGACTGGAACATCTCTCTTATGAAGAAAGGCTGAGGGAGTTGGGTCTCTTCAGTCTGGAAAAGAGACGGCTGAGGGGGGATCTTATCAACACTTATCAATACTTAAAGGGTGGGTGTCAGGAGGATGGGGCCAGGATCTTTTCAGTGGTGCCCAGGGACAGGACAAGAGGTAACGGGCACAAACTTGAGCATAGGGAGTTCCACCTAAACATGAGGAGGAACTTTGAGGACCACTTTGAGGGTGGCAGAGCCCTGGCACAGGCTGCCCAGAGAGGTGGTGGAGTCTCTGTCTCTGGAGACATTCCAAACCCGCCCAGACGCGTTCCTGTGCCACCTGCTCTGGGTGACCCTGCTGTGGCAGGGGGTTAGACTAGATGATCTCCAGAGGTGCCTTCCAACCCTATGATTCTATGAATACGACTCAGATCAGGATTGCATTATGGAAAGGCCGTCCATTGGCAATGCTGCAGATACCGCTCTTGAGCTTACCATTTTCATGTGCTTGCAACGATTTTTTGTAGTCTAACATCTAATAAATGCTTACGTTACCTTTACTGTAGTACAAACATGCCATTTCTTGAAAGGTAGGTACAGCAGCACAGATAGGGTCAAGACAGGATCCACAGCCGTTATTTAAGCAGGGAAGGAGATCTGGAAGTCAGCCTCTTATATTTGCATTTTAGAAAACAGCAGGACTCAACAACTGCATGTTTGTCATTCTTCCCACATACGGTTCAAGACTGTTGTTCCACACTTCTGAAAAGTCACTCTGCACAATCCTTCATATTATAATAGGCGTTTTTGTGCCTTTGGGGTGTTTTGTTTTATTTTTTTTTTTTTTGAGACCACATTTATTGTAAACAGCATTACTTCAGCTCTTTACCAAGAAATTCTGGAAGATTTTTGTGATAAAAGAAACTATATTACCATTGTTGGTAACAGATAGCTGTTATTTCCATATACAGCAGCAAGGTGGGAAACAAGAGGTCTTTTATAAGAACTTTGATCTAAAATGCTTAAGTTCTATCCCACTTCCAGTTATTTTTAATAAAGGCATACACTATGCAGAGTACAAGAAACACCTGGGATGCACAGGAGTTAAGGCCATTCCTCCCCCAGCCATTCCCTCACAATTCAAGCTTTTTTCCCAGAAGCATTTTTAAATGAAGCAAACACTCGGTGCTTGATAGCGCTATAGCAAAGATATATTTCAAATTCAGCATTTCCGAACAGGAGGAAACAAAGAAAACGTTTGACATCTCGCAGTGCGCTTCACAGGTCGACAACAAAAGACAAATCATGCAAGCTTCTGTTTCCAAGCTTAAGTTACAAGTAGTACACAGTGTGCTCGAATCCACTTTCCAATAAACTTGTTCATACATTATTAAAAGTATCACATACACAGAAACCAAATCCCACATCCTCCCCAAGCCAAAAGGTAGTCTGAATAAATCTCACATCAGAGAAAAAGTTGATATTCTTCTCCAGTGGCATCGTATGTGCTTTCAATTTCATTAAGCATACACCCAACAACTTAAAATTAACACTGGCTAGGCAAATATCCTGACAAGGTAACTACCCAAGAGGTACCTGCAAACACACCAAAGCAATAAACATGTTTACACCTAAACTGAAACACCCGAATGCTGAAAGATTTCCTTCAGTTTTCTACAGTTTCGTTTTACCCTCCTCAAAGAAGGGCCTTACAGTGCAATACAGAACTATGACACCGAGAAGAGTTCTCATGTTCATGTTCCCAATCTGGTTTGAATATTATTCTTCCCAAACCCTTTGTTAGGGGAAACCTATTGCTCTTCCCCTTTGGCATGTTTGGGCAGGTAAGTCTAATTCCCAGGATGACCGAACAACACTGACCAACTTTGGCCCCTCCTTAAAATCAGGGGTCACTTTGGCTGATGACAGAACTACACCTGTCACAATTAAAAAACCAGGAGTTTAATGAACACCTCTGAGATGACAATCCAGTTAGTTTTACATCCGCCATAAGCATTGCAATGAAATTACTGCAATAAGAAGAATTTCTATTAAAGCAGAATGTTCCAAAGTGAGAAAGTGTGTAACTGAAGTAGCTACAGGTGAGGATTATTGCATCTCCACTTTGCACTGTTACTCCCTTTACCAAGCCTCTAGATCTTTCTTTAAACACACACTAAGTTTGGGCTACAAATCGTTTTTAAGTAAGTTGCAAATAAGCAAGAAAAGGTGGGCTCAATGCATCCTTTTGCTATGTGCCAGCCACTTTTTGGAAGGTAACTAGGGAAGCGACTAGTAACAACTTAGAGGTTTACATTTTCTACTTTGACTTCCCCAGCCTCTCTAGAAACTACCGTGAACATTATTACTGCTTTCAGGTTGAAAAGCCCCTGCAGCATTCAGTTGTAGCTGGCACCAGCAAATTAAACTTAAGACCCACCTAATGGTCAGCTCCACCAAGAATCAGCTTTGCAGTGTCAGGCACGTCTACCCACACGCTTTCCTTCAGTGTTTTTGAAGAAAATGTCAATGCAGGAAAACAAGGCAGTACACGAACAGCAGGGTGGCAGAGATGAGTCAGATTAAGTTACACAGGACTTCACACATACCCTCAGATTAAGGGGCTGTCCTCCAACAAATCTGCTGGTTTCCTGCCTTCCTGAACCTACTCTTACAGCTAGACTTTCAGCACAGACCTTAAGTTGGAGTACTTCATTGCCTTCCCTCTCAAGCGTTCACTGCACTTAGCTGTGGTCTCTGAAAACTTTCCACATCTGTTTGCAAGTCAGCTTAATGCCAGGCAAGTGTCCCTGCCATCACGGAGGAATCCGACCGATTACTTCTGCCGCAGGGAGCAGCGGCCAGCGCGTGACATAGCACTGCAGAGTCACCACCGAAGCAGCGAGAAGTAAGGTCACTCCTGAACTCGCCTAGCTGTTCATTAAGTTTGGAATTAAGTTCAGCAAAATGAGTTTTGTACACCAGTTAGTCAGCTTGTTGCAGCTCCTTGCGAAGTCTGCTAGCAACCCTCCCAGCTGCAGGACTGGACGGTTAGTCACACCTTTAGTTTGACAGAGCACAATGAAGTCCAAGATGTTCCCATCTTTGCCCTCCGCTGGGTGCTGTGGATAAGGCAATAAATTGCCCTTCACAGAAATACCAGACTGCGTATTTGTGTGAATTTTGAAGGAGTTTCTTTCTCCTTCAGGCATTGTACTCAGAGACAAAGTGCAGAGAAATACTCACACAGAGAGGGGAAAAAAAAAATTCAGCTTTTAAACAAGTCTGACAACTAGACAACTTCTCTCACTTCATACCATGTTTTTCATACAAACATTAGTCAGCAGCTTCTCACCTGCCATTTATGTGAGCTCATCAAAAAAAACCACAACAGGAAGAAGATTTATTGCCCCACAAAAAAGAATCAGAGTAATACATAGCTTTGTTGACTGCGAATGAATAATTTTCCCTGATAGAGACTTTCCTCTGGAAGAACAAAGTCCAGCCAGATACCGTTTTTCATATTTGCTTTTTCAGATTTAAGAGTATATATGACTTAAGATGTATATGGCTGTTCCTTTAATTGCATGTCTTAGCCTACTCATCAAATTCTAAGGTCCACCCAGATGTATCAGATGAAACATAAGACAGCAAGCCAAGCTCACGCCTGAGAAGAGTCTCCGGTAACGGGTCTGACATTACACCCAGCGACAAGCTTGACAGCGCTCTGAAACCAGCTTGTACATGTTTGTTCCTTAACTGATTCATCAGCCTTACTCCGAAAGAACCCTCTTACCCCAGAAATAGAAAAGACTCGATCTGGATACACAGGTGTTGTGCTTGTACATGTCTTTAAACTGCCAGTCGCGTGGAACTCCTAGAAAATTTAGTCCAGCGTACAGGAAACAATAGAAAAAGTAAAGACTTACATTTGCATAAAATCATACCTAAAATTGTAAAGACCTATATTTACCTGAATTAAAAAAAATAACAATGAAGTAGTTTAATGCTGATTGCTAAAGGCAATACCACCCAGATTCATATTTAGGGGCTACAATTAACACAGTAGTTTAAAGAAATATGCCTAACTCTAAATTTAGACACTTAGCACTGCACGACCTATCTTAACAGTAAAGTTGTTTGCGGCAGGATTTAACCCACCAAGCTATCTGTAAGGGTGATCCATGCAAAAGCTTCCTTGGCAGGAAAGAAAAAAACCTAAAGAAGCGTAGTCACATTCAGTGACTTGTTAGAATCTAAGAGACTTAAAAAAATCTCTCAAAGAAAAAAGAAATGGTGGGTTGCAAATTAAATCACCATGTAATAGTCTGTGAAGTGCACCTCAGTTGATGTTAAAAGTAGGTCAGAATGAGGTATTCAAGGCCTATTGTCACTACATGTCTACACAGGTATACAGCTTTCCAGGTTTACCTAGAATATTTTCAACCCCAGAAAGATTAAGTGGTTGTAGGGTGAAAAAGAAACGTGCTCTTCATCCACATACCTAGTATATACGGACTCCAGCGTACCAATGGATCAGCATCCATTTCCTTTTACTCCACATATGCTGATCCACCTCTATTTATTTTTTTTTATAACCTTATTTTAAGCACCAAATAGTACCAAGTGTTATTAACCTTGCAACAGTGGCTGAGCAGCTTCAGTGTGTTGCAATTGCATGGTATTTGCCTGGGTGAGGATAAAATGCTTAACAAAAACTGCAATAAAAACCATAACAAGCAAGCTGCCCAGAAGGACTCCTGTAACAGTAGCATAGGTGTCTGCTCCAGAGGCTACAGGAACTTCTTCAGCAAGTACATCTTTCACAGCGTTGAACGAACCATTGTTTGGCAGTGGGTTAATACCAAGTAGATGGCACAACAAGGGGTACAAGTCTGTAGCATTCATGACTTCCTTGGTGGCATTCTTTCTGAAAGCAGGCCCAACAGCCAACAAAATTGGATGCATTTCTGGTAACATGTTGTCATATCCATGATTACCAACTAGAAATAAAAGACAGATAGAGGTCAATATTCTGAAGTTGCAAAACAAGCACTGAACCTTTTCCCAGAATTAGCGTAATGCAGAAAAGGAACAGCCATCATTTATTCTTGCAGAGGTTTAGAAGAATCATTTTGATCAACAGCACAAATGTCTCCTAGCAAATACCAAGTCTCAGAACTACAAAGAGAAGATGCCTTAAAAAAAAAAAAAAGAATGGAGAGCACTATTTAAAAAAAAAGAAAAAGGAAAAACAAAAAGAGGTAAGCTGTAAGAGCAGCAGTAACAGCACTGTCAATGGCATGGCTACATCCAACTTTCCTTGATCTTCCTCAAGGACAAACTCCAACTTTGCAACTGGAACAGATCTCTTAGGAAAAAAAAAAACAAAACAAAACAAAAAAACCCCCAACCACCCACCCACCCACCTCAAAAAACCAACATGTCTGTCTGACTCCTAATAGCAGCCAGAACAAGGGAAAAGCTCACAGGTCTCACTAGACGGTCTCCAGTGCCCCTTCCTTACAGGGGCACTAAAAATTCTGAACAAGTAAATAAACATCAAGGCACAAAAAGCTGTTCTCATCAGCTATCAACAACTGAAAAACTTATTAAGTCTCGCAGGTAACGCTCTTATGCTTCATAACCAGCAGCAAAGTTTAAAAGGTTTTCAATTAAGAAACTTAAGAACTGACCATACGACACCTATATTTTTCCTTCTAACTAACCAAAAGTTACCGTTTACTGTCTCCATTCTACCTATAATAAATCTCAAAATGCCAAGCGATGAACTTGAGCAGGTTTTTTTCCTCCAAATCACCTAGAATACATCTTACCCTATAAGGCAAATGAAAATCACTGGTGTACAGTGACACAACATTCAAAGACCATTTCTAGCAACAGAACAAGGTGACTGTAAGTGTAGGCATCCACAGAAGTTGAGGACTTTCAGAAAGCATTCTTGTATTTCCAACAGAACCCTTCTCCAGTAAATAAACAGTACATGATAAAACAAGGCTATTCATCCTCTACTTGACAAGTTCAGTCGCCACTTCTTTCTTTTTTAATGTCTCAGGAAGTGCTTGTCAGTTTGCTAGATCTCGCAAGAAGACCTCAAGTATGTGGCCACTAAATCACGTGAATGATCTTATCTCAGTAAGTGTAGTTTTTAGCAACGGTAAATCCAGTTCCCCTCCCCTAATAGTAGTATGTTTCCCATCCCATCAGGAAAAAAAAAAAATTATAAATTCTACATGGTTAGCTTCAGAGTTTTCCCTCCCAGTCTTAAAAGAAAAGTAAAATGAAAATTAACATTGGTTGAGATTGGGAGAGAAAGTACCGTGTAAGCTCTCTGACTAGGAAGACATAGCAAAACACTGTAAAGACAGAATACTTACATTGAAAACCGTCAGACTTATTATATACGATTTCCCATCCTTTATCAGCCACTGCTAAGATTGGCTGAATTTTACTGTTGTGTTTGTAATGTAATCTATCCGGAATCTGCTCCTTTTTATATACAGTCATGTTGGGATGAGCATTGGCCAAAGCTTCATATACTTCATCCAGTTTGCCTTCAAAGAAACAAAAAAACAAAACTTAAACATGCTGATATGTTTACTGAACTCATCAGTAGTTCAAATACCATCGAAAGAAGAAGGCAAAATCCACTTCCCCAAAAGCTAATTATAGCTGTAAGAGACAACAGCGGATTACTGTGAGAAATCCAGAGCGTCACTCGCACCTGGCATCAGACTTCACAGCCTATTCCTAAGCAGTAAGTGCCTCGCTAATTTTAGTAAAATCCCTCATTTCATACTCATCAGAATGTAAGCTTCTCACAAGAATGAGTTAGAAGGCATTCAGTTAAGTCTCACAGAAAAGAAACCAGCTCCTCCTAACTCCATGCAAAGCCTGAAAGCAAGAAGATACCTCCTAAACTTGTTTATGAGGTAATGTGCGCATTAAGGCCATATTCTGTCTTTCCCCCAGTTGGCTACGATGACAAGTGACACTTTTTATTTATTTTAAAGCAGTTTAATTGTTAGTTGCTCTCCTTTAAAAGGCCAAAGAGGGCAGCCACTTTGTTTCTTGGCATCTCTTTAAACTTATTTTGGAGTGAACCCAACTATTTATTTCTCCTCCCACAAGGTGCTCCAGTAAACAGCTACATATTTGACCTCATTTAATTCCCAGTTTTGATCTCCTACCATTTTGATGACAAGTTTAGCCAATTTAGAAGGGTAGCTAGTTTGTTGCTACGCACCATGTAACATCACAATATTAGCAATTAATTGCCTAGGGATAAGGAAAACTAGCTTGCATTACTCTTTCAATGGAAGCCCTCAGTTCACAGTCCAGATGCCACCAACACGTTAGGAGCCGTACAACGATTGCAGAGGCCAAGCAGGGAACACATGACAAACATACGAAGGGACAGGCTGGACTGGCAGATGGAGACGGCACTTTTGGTCTAGAACCATCAGCCAGTCTGTGTATTAAATAACAACTAGCAGCACTACCTACTCCTCTGCATTCTTAGTGTCTACTGCTTTCCCTTCCCTAATCATCTACTGCGTGGTGAGCGTAAACCCTCAAGAGCTGTACTAACACTACCAAATAAATAGGCATTATTCAGCCTCAATTCTTAATTTGCATATTTCCAGTTTCTGAGCTTTGCTTTCCAGAAAAAGTCACTGAACAGCCAGACAGCAGTTGGACAATCTGCAACACCAGTGCACAGAAAGGAGGAACAGGACACACAGACAGGAACACAAAAGCAAGTTCAGGAATCTACATCTGAGCAGGTTTTTTCAATCCCCCCCTGCTCTATTTGAGCACAGATTCCTATTGAGGGCTATGCAGCGCGTATAACCGACTTCTGTTATGCACCAAATAACTCAGCTCCATGACTTATTTCAGTACTTTGTGCCACACACATGCACGATTCAGTCGGACAGCCGAGTTCACAGCTAATCTGCAGGCCACTTTCAGCACTACAAAGCTCAGCTGGAAGATGTTGACATTTTCTTTGTGGCCAACACCGACGTTTTTAGCAGACGAGTGAGATTAAAGCACATCCTGTCATTTTGACTTATCGTTTCTCGCTAGTTCCGCCTTCACAGCCTGCTGTACATCCTGCAGCGGGTGTTCCTGCGAGCGACCTCCTCTCTGACTGCCTGTCCCAACAAATAGTCACCTTGAGGACCACAAGAACAAGTGCTTAATTTGACTCGAGACACTGCCTGAAGTAAACCAAGGATAAAATCCTGTCTACCATTTACAGCGTGCATGGAGTTTTGAATACACCTTAGGAAAAAAAAAAACAGTTTGGGAAGAGGTGCCCAATGCCTTGAAAGAAACCATCTTCATCTCCCCCTCAGTTCCTAGAATCCAATATAGAAATTCCGGAGGAAAACTGGAAATAGATTAATGTATAATGTTTCTTAACTCCAATTGGCATAAAAAAAAGAATCACCAAACTTAAGAAATACAATAAAGGTCAAGATGAGACAGCAAAAGTGCAGATATGATAGAGAAAGTTACAGCAACAAGAAAAGGGACTCCAATCTAGCATTTCTAGTCCGATATTAGTAACAAAACTAATTTTGTTATGCCACTTCTTTATACAGGATAACAGGGAGGAGAAGCCCCCAATACAGCAAACTATGATTTTACACTAAATTAATTATTTGAATTAATATATCTACATTAAACGCAAGAAAAAGGCCACCATCACCAGCTGTGCTACAGGTACCATCTTCGTGAGCACATAATTAGTTCCGCACTCAGTAATACACTCACATGGTTAAATAATGGTTTAATCCACCTCTCAGGGAAGAAATATGCAGCCAAACAGTTAAAGTAGCAGAAATCGCTGCATTTTTAAACGTTCAAAGCTTTTTCTCAATGTCTCCCTAAGTTTTACCATTCCCTTGGTTTAAGCAAGACAAATGGAATAACCATTGAAGAATCAGTCTTACGTACTTAGTTATATTCATCACTAATATTATATGAATAATATAATATTGAATTCATATTCCTTATGAATATGAATAGTAACACACTTATAGTACTTAAGTTATTTCATAGCCACACTGAGAATGAAGCTCATTGTTTCATAACAAAAATTACAGCTGGTAAGACAGAAGGAAGGAATTTTAGCTGGGCTGAAAACTAATTCTTTTTTACCGGTAGCGTAATAAATATCTGAACCTCTGGGCAAAACTGAATCCAAGCTATTTCTGAAATCCATCAAAATGGCTTTTTTACTATTCTGTCATCTAGTTGCTGCAGAGATACTATTTCTTTTCAGCATTTAACAGACAGGAGAATCAGGTTACGCATCTTCAAGTTCTCATTTACTGCGTTAGGGATGCTTCAGCACTAAAGTTTACTTTTACAACTCCTTTGTTTGGTAATGAGAACCTCTTGGTCAACCATGGTTGTCTTCATTAGGTGGGAGCTCCCAAACTCGGCTCCTCTATCACCACTGAGAGAAACAGTGCCCAGCTACAAGCAGCCGAATGTGCTCAGGCAGCAAACGATCCCAGTTTGGGCACACTAACACTTTAGTCTGGAGTATTCCTCAAACTAAAAGTGACAAGAGACATTTGTCTACACATTTAAAGGTAACTTAAGTCTGCAAAATACCCTCCCCACTGTGGCATTAAATACACAGTGCCATCCATTAGTGATGCAAATGTCATGGAAATCTTAAAAAAACACCTTTTTAGAAGGCCACCTTAAAACTCAACTTCCAAATTAGCACCCCTGCCCCCACAAAAAAATGCTATTTTCCAGGTTATCGCACTCGCACCAAGTAGTTATAACTTTTGATATAAATATCGATCAAAATAAAGAGCAGCACATATACATCAGTGACACTAAACATACACCTGACACTTAAGGAACTCTTCAACGACTGCAACCAGACTTCAGCTTTCGATTCCAATAGTATTCTTCCCCATCGCTACCATGATAAAACTGGTATGAACATAACTGGCTGGCTGTTCAGCACGACGGGGAAAAAAAACTAAAGTGAACTACAATAGCTGTCAGCTACTGAGATAGCGAACACGGGCTTTCTTTTTATCTAAGGTTCACATCTGGTTTCAGTTTACTGTTAGAAATCTAATTCTTCCACTATGGCTTTAGCATCTTGATGAAAGGCAAGATAAGTAACATCCAGTTGTTATCTATCTAGAATGCCATTCATGCTTGACAGTGCCGTTAGATTATTTTACTTCTCATAACAAGTGAAGGATATTTGGCAATATTAGTCAACAACAGATAGATTTGCTCAGTTTTCATTTCAGAAAGTTAATGCAGGCTTTTCGCAGAGCTAGCAAAAAGAACAAAGAAGTGATCCTGCAAGTACTCCTTGTTCAAGGCTGATGTCTACTGACCACCACTTCAGTTAAGGAACGAAGTCTATAAAACTTCAATAATCAAGTATTTTCTTCAGAGAATTTTACTGCTATAACTCCTACCTTCTTTTGGCAAAATAGCTACTGCAGGAGAATGGTCAATGACTGTATACAGCTCTCTATTCACATACTGATCAAGCTCAATGAGTCTTTCCGAGGAGGACTGGGACATTCCATGATCACTTGTGATTATGACATTTATCACATCCCACAGCTTCGCTTTCTTCAGTTCAGACATAAGATAACCCAGCTTTTTGTCAACATCACTAATTATCGGTCCCATCAGTGGGTTTTCTGGGCCCAGAATATGGCCCATCTCATCAGGCTGTTCCCAATATAGGAGACCAAAGTTTATGGGTTCTTCTGATGTAAACCAGTCAATGAGCCTAGCAACTCTATCTTCAAAGGAAACGGATTCATTGTAGGGCATATAATATGTAGGAAAGACTCCATGTATTTTCACATCTGTTCCAGGCCACATAGCTGCTCCGGTTTTATGTCCTTCCCTCTGGTTCGTTACCCATATTGGGCTGGCTTCTTCCCAGAACTTGGAGTTATAGACATCCATTTTGTTCATAGAGAAAGTTTCGTTCAGAATAGGATCATACATCTCATTAGCAACTATACCGTGGCTTTCTGCATAGAGACCAGTCACCATTGTATAATGATTAGGGTACGTTTTTGTTATAAACACATTAGTGACCTGTTTGACATGAACACCATTCTCCATGGCATAATGAAAATTGGGAGTTGAGACTTTGTAGATGTAATCCCATCGAAATCCATCAAAAGATACTAGCAACACCCTGGACTGGGCTGGCTGGAGAAACAATGCACTTGGAAGAAATAGGAAGAAAACTGCCAGGACTTTCCAGTAACAGATCATGGCTATTCTGGACGGTATTCATCCCCTCTTCTGAGGCAACATGGCATCTGTTGAGCAGAGACAAAAGATTTGTTTGCATTAACCTGTTTGTCAAAGTCATAACTTAGTTTTAAGAATGAGTAGCTAAAAAATTCCTTAGGCATTTATACAGTTTGCCTTACTAATACTGAGCACTCCAAACATAGGAATGAGACCTTTTACTTGTCAGTTATATTGATATCTCAATTTCAGAGATGGGAAGTGAGACACTACAATTTGTTGAATGAAACACAGCTGGCAAAGCAACTTCTTTATGGAACACCACTGCCCAACCTCTTCCTTTTTTCTTCCTGCTCCCAATACACAGGAACTCCTGCTCTTGCAATCTGACAACTTTTCAAATATTTTCTGTACTCAAAGTTGTAAGAAACCACCCTATGAGAAAGCTTCGGCTTGTTAAAGGTTAAGATGTAAACAAGGGCAGTTCTCACCTTGATAATAACAAGGTCGAACCCCACCAGAACTTTATAACCCTCATTAAATTCTCTGGAGCATTACTTCTCTTCTGCGCAAGCGTGGCACAGACACACAGTGTCACATGGCAGAGCAGCCGATGGGAGCAGAAGTACACACTGGAACTGGAGGACTCTGCGCCTGCACAGCTCCCACCAGGGAGGGGGGACCAGCTAGAAACCATCGCAGCTTCTCAGCCCTGACACTCGGTATGGGATTACTAAATGTGCTGAGGGCAAAATCCAGTGGAGAAACTCACAAATAAGCTTTGAATTTCAGATACAGGATTATATCCACTACAAGGTTTTGCTGCTTAAAAGGTGTCAGATCAAGAGTTAGACAAACGAAGAGCAGGAACAACAGTTTCCCAACATTTTATCACATCTCTAACCTGATCGCACTTCCCTACAAAACCTACCTCTTATTGATCAACTAATTCTGATGCTTACTACCAAAGGTCACTCCTAGTGTACAGACAGCTTTACAAACAAGTCATACAAGTCAGTGTCCAGCTTAAGTTCTCCTAACTAACTACTTAAGTCTCTGAATGGACTGGAAAGAAGTGGCTGAAAGATTCAGCGGTACAGCTGTGAGCCACTGGAAAAACTACATCTTTCAAGTCAAATGCTACTGCTACCTGAGCGCAAGCAGAATGAAGCATGCAAGACACAAGAAATAGGATGCAAATCCCATCCATGAACTGCATGAGATGATGACCACTACACACTGTACCCTAAAGCATTTGCTCCCTAGATAAACATTCAACACTAATTCTGGTCATTCCACTCAAGGAATATTTACTATTCCTAGCTACAACTTGCATTCCTTATCCAATAGCATGACACATTACACATAGCTTCATATTGTATTGGGTTGTACTCCCCTGCCCCAGCTTCCCTCTGCTCTTCCCAAACACTTGCTTGTTCAAAACTCAGTTACCTGACCCAAAATAAGTTGCCTCTAAGTACCCTCTCACAGGATTTTCCCATCTGTAACCGACCTAAAATTTCACGCTAATATTCCTCACTTCTTGCCCAACAGCATCAGTCAACCACAAGACCAGACACTGTTCAATCCAGTTCTGCACGTGGGCTGTACTGACACTCCACACAGTTCCCTTTAGGCTCCCATTTTTCAGCAATCCTCTGGAACCAGTCACTACTGAAATTTGGCTGGAAAACAGTTGATTGTGTAACCAATAAATCCATATTAATATCCGAAGCGCATAAATATCCTAGCTAATATAAAAAGTTACAGCGTAACAAGCATCTGAATACCGCTACAATGATGGAATAGGATTTGTCATTTTGATAGAACACAAGATATTCTCCATGGGAATTTTTCTTACTTTGATTCCCCAACTAGATCTCTCATACATATATACACGCACACTGGGAGACAGTGTTTGGCATTGCTGACTTGCAGGTAGTCAAACGTTGCACTGAACCTCTGCGTCTCCCAAAATTAAAATCCAGGCCTACAGCCCTGCTAAGAACAAACTGATACTCCAGAGGCATAACTCCTCTTTCAGCAAACACCACATACCCAAAGGCTACAGAATTGCTTGCTTTCACCCAGTGTGGGATTTCTTTCAGCTGAATCCGAAGGAAGAACAGAACACGCTGTTGTGCCCATCTGAACGCCACCCACCAAATTAAGCGTAGCCCATGGCTGCGTCATAAATCCCCCCCTTCTGGGGAGCGACAAGTATGAATTTGGGTTCTCTGAATTTTATACAGTTTACGATGCCAATATCACCTAAACCTTTAGTGGCATATTTTTAATAAATAATGAATAATGGGGTTTTTTCAAGGCCTTCCTACATTGGTCTTTGCTGGATACAAGCTGAGCAGGTCTCTGCAGAAACCCAGCCCCACAGAGCACAGCTCGGGGGTCCTGAGGGGGTTCTGGTGGGACAAAGTGTCCGATTGCCCAAGGCGGGGAGCTGCCACACAGATGGACAGACGGGCGGCCAGACAGGCAGGCAGGCAAGTACCCAGGGACCCGTTCAGCAGCCAGAGGAGCTCAGCACACAGACGAATGCCAAGGCCAGGCTGCCACAGCCGCCCCCAACGGCGGCTAGAGATCTCTGTGGAGGGTTTATCTCGCCCTGAAGAACCCCACGTACCGAGGAACCCCTCGACACACACAGCATCCCCCACCGAGGCCCACGCAGGCCTAGCGAACTGTCCCTATCCCCCCACAGCCCCTCGGCCCGAGCTGCCCCGGCTCCCACCGCCCCGCGGCGTCCTCCCCTCCCTCACCTCAGCCGTTACCTGCCAGCGGCGGAGCAACGCTACCCCTCGACCGCCTCACCGGGGCGGAGACGCAGGACGCACGTAACGCCGCGCTGGGAGTGGCCGGCGGGGCTGTCAATCACCGCCGGGTAACGGTCGCGCCGCCGTGAGTGGGCGGCAGGGCAGGGCGGGGCGGGGCCTCCGTGAGGGGCGGCCGTGAGGGGCGGGGCCTCCGTGAGGGGCGGCCGCGAGGCGTGGCCGTGAGGGGCGGTGGCGTCGTGATGGGCGGCCGTGATGGGCCTTCTCAGGCCGCTGTGGTGGCGGCGGGTGTCGGTGTTGTCGGTCGTACGAACGCTGTGAGCGGTGGGTGACTCTTCCCGGGTGCCCCCGAGGCAGCTCCCGGGGGAAGCACCGCGTCCCTCCCGCGCTGGAGGGAGGCGGCCCCGGCGCTTTATCTGCCGCCTTGAGGAGCAGAGCTGCTTGGCGAGAGCCCCGGGTTGCCGGTAGGGCGCCTGGGCAGGCCTAAAGATGGGCAAGGTGTAAAGGGTGTCGGTGTGTGTGGTGGAATTGCTTTAAATAGACGAGAAACAGGGCGCAGGCTGGGCCTTCTGTGCTTTGACCTGACAGTAAAGGCAAGGAGCAAAATTAACTTTCTGGATATCGGCAAGTGCTTCTTGGGTTTAAAAAAAAGTTACAGGGTCATGGAGTGGTCTAGGTTGGACAGGACTTTTAAGATCATCGAATCCAACCATCAGCCTAACACTGACACAACCACCACTAAACCGTGTCCCTCAGCACCACATCTACCCGTCTGTTAAATACCTCCAGGGATGGCGATTCCACCACTTGCCTGGAAAATTTATTTTTATTTGGGTGTTTTTCTGTCTGCTTTTTTTCTCCTCTTGTGTTCTGAGGCTCTAAATTTTCCATTTTTTTTCCCTGGCAGGTACTACTTTTCCCCACGTTGCGATGTTCAAGACCCATAGCCATGCCTTGGAACGAGGAGGACAATCCCTTTATCCCTCCTCATCTCACTGGAAACTGAACTGCTGAAGGGGACAGAAGTCCGAGCTGTGTTTCCCACCTTTACTAGTTGAGGATCTGTGCTAGATACAGGTCCAAAGCCCATGCCCTGTGTGTGTACGGAAACCTTACCCCACCTTGTGGCAGTGTAGAAAACCATTACGCTTTTACTGGTGCATCGGATTACTTATTAATCACTTCATAGCTGGCACTGCCGAACTTATGTGTCCTTCTGGTGCTAACAAGTATTACAATGCAAAGAAAACAAAATTTGGAGGTTTTTTCCTCTTTTTTTTTTTTTTTTCCTAATCCATACAGGATGAACCTCCTTTCTTGTTGATGCCAATTTACCGGACGCTTCACATCTCCGACATAGTGCATATTAGTAAGTAGATATAAAAGGGTTATGCGCAACCTGTGTGGAAGCTGTAATCTAGGTAAGATTCTGGCTCCCTCTCCTTCTTTTTGTGTAAAGTTACAGCTTGGCTTCATGAATTTAGGATTGCTGAGCTGGCCAGGCTCGTGCAGCGAGGGACTTGCTCAAACCTGGGGTAGTGGCAATGTCTGGTCATCGTATCGAAATTTTTTAAGCAAGGGTGATACCTTCCTCCCCCTCACCCCAGCTGTAAGAATTATAGTACAGGACAAGGCTCTCTTAATTGTTTTCTTAGAGGTAGGAGACTGAGACTAGTACAGAACAGGAAATACAGATTGCTGCTGCGATTGGTAGAAGCCATATGGATGTGGCTTTTGTACACAGCAAACTGAACTAGACCATACCTGCAGCACCAAATTCATCATCCGATTCCTGACAGTGACCCACACCAGAAGCCTTGGAGAAAGGGATAAAAAGAGAAAAGGCATTATGAATTTGCACCTGTGTGTATTGAAATCTCTAGTTGGATGCAATGTGCTGTCTCATGCTAATAGTTACTCTGATTAACTAGGAAAAACAACACTCCTATTTACTGTTGGTTCAACTTGGAATTTTGGCCTCTCGTCACTCAGATGCAGAGATGTGGGAACTGCACGCTTCTGCAGTGGCTGGAATTGGTCACTAGAGGGTACAGGTGTATATGGATTTAAGGCAGTGTTCGAAATAGCTGGAAATGATAATATTTGTCTTGGATGTAAGAAATGGCTGGGGTCCTTAAAACAGTTATAAAATGAAAACAAAGCATGGACAAGGAGTTTGCTAATTCCACCAAAATGTTTAATACCATAATAGATTTTCACTGAAGTACAGAGCTAATGTGAATATTTGTACAAAATACGTGGTTAAAAATAGTATTGATTTATAATATATACAGATATGTCACATCTGTGTCAGAAATGCAGACACTTGAATGAAAACATGAGTAATGTTTTTTAAATCTACAACAACATACATGAAATATTTCTGCAGCTACCCACAGTAGGACAACTTGCCGAGTTGACACTTAAGGATCCGTCAGTCATTACAGATGGCATTTCTTTCAGAAGTTTCTGAACAAGAACTCTGCTCTAAAATGGAATTCAAAACATTTACCTTTGTTAACCGAGGAGAACACATCTGTGCGACACTAATGTAGACACAACTTTCTCATACTAGATAAATGATCAGTTACAATAATTTGTTAAAACAAGGCTGATTTTCCGGTGTATAATAATAGAGAAGTGTAATCCTTCTTGCTGGATACTTTTACGCAGGTGAGTGAGGAAGCCCCTGACTCTGTAGCCCCAGAATCTCTGTGTAGCGACTGAACAAATTGACAAAAGGGGAGAGACGAATTAAGGCTTTTTTTTTTTTTTTAATGCCTTTGAGCATCTCTGCAGTGGAGGTTCTTGCCCTTCCATTGGAGTGCTGCTGCTCTTCTACCTCTAACAGTGCAAGCTCCCCTCCAAGCCAAAGCAAATACACCCGGCACTTCAAATAGATGTGTGGGAAAGAGTTTTTACGACACTTCCTCGTCATTTTCCCCCTGAATGCCGCAGTCTACATGTGTTTAAAAAAAGAGCACAGCTCACATTAGAAAAAACATCTCCTTTTAAGAGGAGCCTAGAACATTTGAAAGCCGCTGTACTCCCCCCAGAAGATGTGCTAAAACGGGAAAAGCAGACTTTGGATTTTTGCGTGGTTTTTTTTGCTAGCATAACTAGTTATTCAAGAGCATTACATGAGGATGAGTATGAATGAGGGTCTGTCTGGGACTCAAATCCATACCTGATTTTGCTTTTTTGGTAAAACGGAACTAAATATGATTCCACAGGCAGAGGGAAACCAAGGAAAGGCAAAGGTCTTAAATTCAGACTGGTACGTGAGAGAAAGTCTTAAGTGGCTAAATGTTTAATGGTAAAATGTTTACCACTAAAGAAGGAACAAAAATAAATTTAGTAAAGGTTCTTTAGAGGATGCGATCTGAAAGCACTAACTTTAATCAGGATATGCACAATACCCTGCTTAAATGCCCTCTCCCATAGAAAGCTTGTTCCAGCTCCCCAGATCCATGACAGGTATTGCCTTCACTTCAAGCAAGCTGTTCCAGACGTCTCTCTATGATGCCACCAAACTGACGCTTCAAGCTTTCATCATTGGGCAGTAAAAGACTGAAAGACCCGAGCCCTGTGAGTTGCTGAATCCATTTTAAGAAGCTGGGCCGCCCAGCAGTGAGCTGGCGACTACAGACCCAGCTGCAGAGCTGGACTCTGCTCTGCACTTTCCAACGCCTCCTTCTTAAATCACCACCTCTCTTGCCTTGATTGTAGCTCTTTAGGACAAAAACCCGAGGCTGCACAAGGAACGGCAATAGCCAGCCGATCAGTAACGAAGCATAGAGAGCTTCCGCTGTAAGTAACCAAGGCACGAGCCATGGAAACCTCGGGCCCCTGCTGCTGCTGGGAGAAACACTGCTGACTCCCATTATTCAGTACCGTGCAGGGTTAGGTTGCACGTTATCACTTGCGTGCACAAATGCCCAGTATAAATCAATATTGCTTATTTGTGTGTGCAAATTAAGCACGCATTGAAGTTATATGCACAGCTAAAGACCAGTTTGAGATCCTCTGGGACGTGCAGGTCCCTGCCATTTACCATGGAAGCCTCGAAGCTTATTTCCAGGAGCTGTGTCCAACGCCAAGCAAGAGGAAGAGCCACAATCGGCGTGGAGGTAATGCCACGTTTCAGTCGGATCAGATGAAGAACCTGACCGTAGTTGGGGAAACCTCATTTGTGCTCAACAGTGAAGAATAACTCAGGCCTCCTGTAGTGCGTTTTAGCTCTAGTACTAGCTCTAGTACAAGAAAATGACTATTACTACTTTTTCTAACCAAAACACAGAGGTTAAGGCCTGTCTTTTCAATAGGAATTGGTGAGCTCAGAGGTTACATTTGCAACCAGACTTCTTAAGCAGATCTAATTTTTAGAATCACAAACAATCACCCCTTTGAGAAACTCAGTCTTTTATGCCAGGCACCCCAGAAAAAAAAAAATTTCCAAATGCAGATCCGAGTGATCAAATATAAGCATTTCACAAGACAGTTAATCAGCACACTCATCGCCTGGTTTCCAATCCTTTGCAAGATCAGTACAAATTGACTACAAACAATTAGTTTCAGGTTTTGTAATAATTCATGTTAACAGAAGGTTTTCCCCAGCCTGGATGGTGGCTGGGTGCCAATGTTTTGTTCAAGCGCTCATGCCCACCGTATTTACCCATTATTATAAAAGCGCAGTAAGGACCACGTCAGCTGCCAGGGATGTGCTTTTGCTCAGCAGGGATTGCGCTGTATGGGGCTTTTTTGCGCACACCTCACCAAATCCACCGCAAACCACCGCAAGTTCACACAACTCTGCAAAACTGCAGCAATTTAAAACGGAACATGGCAGATCCTGCCAATTAGAGGGCTGGGTTTCCCCCCTAATTTCTACTGAAACAGAGTTTGGCCTATGTCACGCATTTAAGCATTTTCAGTTCTACCAGTTAAGAGAGCCGTGGTATATACCACACTAGTCAGTTCATTAATATAGTTTAACTCTTTAAATGTTGCTTTTCAAAACGCTAATGCAAGCAGAACACAAAAATATTGTTTGCCGTATTTATTTTTTAAACTAAGCTCTGAAGTATACAAGTGTAAAAGTGATTAATTAGCCAATAGCTTTTTAATACTCCTATAAAATATGACTAAATAGAATATTTGAAAAGTATGTACAATATAATGGAAATGCTAACATCATAACCTGTCACAGTGCTCGGACGTACCACTATAATCAAGTCTTGCAAGATGGTTCAGTCCGTTACTCTGTACAAAGAAGCCTTTCTTTTTGCAGAAAGCTTTCTCGCGGTTGCTGAATGGGAGGGAGGGGGGAAAAAAGACCAAAATAAAAACAACCCACCCCGTCCCACCCAGTTTGGGATCAAATAAGCGTCAAACAATTTATCTATGGGGCACATTTTTATAATATAAAGCATTTTACAATAACTATGTCTGTAGTCTTGTTATGGCTGAGGAAGGGATGCTCCTTCCATGTTTTCTTGCTGAAAACAAAGCGTGCTTGAGTGCGTATGGGTATGTTAGGGAGGGGGACGTCTGTACTACCTTGTCTTAATTACAAAAATCAAGGCCACAGAAATTCTTTGTTCTTTTGTTCCAAAAGAGCCGATTCCAAAATACCTTTTCTCCATGCATTGTAAATGTTTTCATGCTTTTAACTGTACTTGGGAAAGTCATTTAATTTTTGGTTTCGTATCTCAAGAGGTCAGAAAGGACAAGCAGGCAGTGGGCGACAGGAACAGCAACTGTCCTCCCCTGATTTCCTTCTTTAATTTCCAACCAGCAGCAGGAGCAAGGTCCACTCGGCAGAGGGCCCCAGGGTATCGCTGCCAGCCGCTCGCACGAGCTCCTGCCTCGGAAAGGAAATTAAAAGGACGTCATCTATGTCACTGCGCATCAGGAGCTGAACTGTAACCCAGGGATTTCATTCTTATTTATAGTCTTACAACACGAGAGACTCTACGTTAGCACTGCGGACACCCCGTGACAGGGCAAGGCAGAGGGACTGAGCTCGGAGATGCTACACAAAAGAAAACTCCCACGGAAGTAAGTAGGGGCTCTGCCTGTGAATTACTGCATTAAATAGGACAGTTACTCTTCCAGATGGCCAGCATTATTTGAAAGAAGCCTTTCTTCCATGCCAGGCAAGAACCAGCCTTTA
Source organism: Chroicocephalus ridibundus (assembly GCF_963924245.1). NCBI lineage: Eukaryota > Metazoa > Chordata > Aves > Charadriiformes > Laridae > Chroicocephalus > Chroicocephalus ridibundus. The sequence continues at coordinate 122,793,543 of NC_086286.1, read as the reverse complement.
GCAAAGTGCCACGTTCTCTTAAGAGAGTCACAAATGCTGTTAGTTTTACGATAGGGACATTATTCCATAATACATGAAACATTTTTCTACGATGACCATCTTTTATCCTATAAAGGTGATATATGAGCTTTGCCCATAGTTACAACGGGCTTCTCTCAGTTTTCAGGTTTGTAGCTGTGTTTCTATTTCTGCGCTCTAGAGCTGTGTTCCATTCCCTCCTGGGAAGGACGGCATACTTTTATAAAGACAAAGAGTAGTTGTTGAATGGGGCCTGGTTTTAAATCTGTCTGAAAATGCACTTTGAGGAAAGAACGCTTAAGATCCAATGCTTTAATTTGCAGAACAGTTTTACATCATTTGAGGCCAAACTCCATAGTTCAAGTCTCTCCAAAGTTTGAGTACAGGGGTACAAGGACTAGACTCGACCTCCAACACTTTTGCACGTAAAAAAAATCCAGAGTATCAGCTTTGATTGGAGATATCTCTGATCGCTTACATCAGTTGAGGATGGGGCCAGTAATCTCTTTCATACAGCAGATATCAACCACAAAATTCTTACGCATTTAAATCTTACCCTCCCTGTTTATACTGGTCTAAATGCCATGGACCTTAGCATTCTGTATCTTCTCAAAAAAGACCATGGTGTTACTCCTGAAACATTGTAGGTGGCCTATGATGGTGCTTTCAACAGGAACATCGGGTTACAGTCCTAGGGCAGTGAATGACAATTTATTTATTTAAACCAATTCCAAATGCATCACCCAAAAAAATGATTGAAGGGAAACCTCTAAGGAGTTACTTTAAGACAACTTTACACAGATATCATGAGGATACGAAAGCCCCGTTTTTTGTTCAGTCTCTGCTGTATTTAACGCGCCTCTATTAGTGTAACACGTGCACGACGATGTCAGTAATGCAGTAACAAGTATCACGTTATAGATAGATGCTAAGTAAATCCCTACGTCTCAACAGGAATATCAGGGGGCAGTGGTGGTCAGGGAATGAACTATATGAGAACGGCAAGTCCTCATTCTTAGAATGTCCTCACCAAGCACGTTGAGAATGGCATCTCCCATCTTCACCGACAAAGCGACGTGCTTTTCTTCCTGGAATTCCCGCAGAGCCGGTACCCCGGAGCAAGGGGGACTGGACTCTGCTGAAGCCTGTAGCCTCACTGCTAACTAAGGGTGGAATGGAACCCTCCCTCAGGAACCAGATCATTAGGTTTTATGACAAAAATCTCGATTACAGAACCTAAGCCGACTTCTCAGATCCTAGAATGAGCTTCCAAGAGGTATTTACTTATTTTTAACTTGTAAAGGATTTTAAACTCTGGAATCTCACTGTGCCATTTTATAGTCACTTTTGGGAGTACAGCTGCAGCTAATTAGCTTAAAAATCCCACCGTATCTTACGCATATGCTCAGTTTTCTGCAGTATTAATTTCAGTGGAACTACTCATGTGCATAAATTAAGCGCATGCTTAAATATATGCAAAATCTGAGCTCAAATGCCTAGAAAATATGTTCTCAAAATGACAAGTACGCATAAAAAAAATCATCACGGATGGTCTGCCAGACAGGGAACTCAGTATCTGTCTGCTGTCAGCCATGATGAAAACACAGAACAATTTTTGTAACCCAGTATACATTGCAAGTGAAAGAAACATGCGGGACAGTGAAAAAAGGGGATTCAGTTGCATGCAGTCTAATTTCAAGTGTGTAATTATGGTCCTGTTTTCTTTGGCCTACCAAAAAAAAAAAAAAGGAAAAAGAAAAGGAAAAAAAAAAAACAACAACAACAAAAGAACACCAAGTAACCTCTCCTCACCTCCACAAACCCAAACTGCATACAGCTCAAAAAGGGCTTTAAAGCGCAGGAAGTGGGGAGGGAAAAGGTGTGAATATTCGGGATGTGCAAGTAACTACTAACAGTGTCAGGGCTATTCAACACACCGCTAGGAAGGCATTCAGCCCGTGTCCTCACTAGAACTTACAGCTGGGACAGAGGGCAACGAACCCCATCTTAAATGAGCAGTCCTTCAGCTTCTCTTTCTTAGACTCAAGAGAAAGTGCTGCTCACACCTTTATGGAAGATAAAATGACAAACCCTACTGATGTTCTGGCTCCCTCCTCCTTAGAGAGAAAGATGGAAAGACACCAGACCCTCCAGCAAGGTGCCGCCTCTGCCCTCAGCGGAGAGAGCTCTGTCTCGCGTCCCGGCCACCACTAAGGACCAGTGCACTCTACACCTGTTGGTGGAAGAGGATGTTTTTTCTGCTGTTTCTGAAAATGTTGCAAAGATAGTATTCCTGAAAGAAAATTCCAGGGGGAATAAAAAGGCCACCAAGCTACTATAGTAGAGAAAAAACAACACATGCCCCCGCTTTAAAAAAAAAAGAAAAGGAAAAAAAAAAAAGACTAAGGTCTTCTGGGGAACTGAGGAGGGCAGAGGAGCTGGCTGCTTGATGAAGGGTGCTAGCAAATATTGTGAGAGTTTGAATATCAAGCCTGATGTCGGCCTAATTGCCCACCCTGAACGACCCCTCTGGTAGCGGCGTTTCAGCATGCAAATTACAGCTGTGAGAAGACCCTCAGACTGAAACCCTCCCTTGTTTCTTCAGCCTGGTTTTGTCCTTGCCAGAAAAATCTATTAGTTGGTGTGTGATATGGTTACATATACAAAGATCTTTTTTTTTCCTAGCCCTTTTATCACATAGGCTTGATTACTGTGAAGGGATTTCAATGAGTTTAATGTCCTGGTACTCAAAAGGCAATGGCAGCCTTTCAACAAAACAAAGCAAACAAAAACCAAGAGCTGTGCTGGAGGAGAGAAGTGCTGCTTCTGCCGGAGAGGCTCAGTTAGATACAGGAGGTGGCAGACCAGGGCGCCGAGTTTGAATGATTTTTGGCTTTGGAGAATTCTTTGGGTCCTCGTCTTCTTCCATGTCGCTGTCGCAGACATGGACCACCACACTGGGAGTGGACTCCGTTCCTGCATGCAGCTCGTATTTCTCTCCTGGAAGCAGAAAAAAAATAGATCAAAGGATGACCGTCTGACCACGGCACTCTTGGATGCAGAATACTCCTGCACCTGGATGGGGCAGATGAGTGTGTCCTGGTCCTAAATAAAGGTGAAGGCAAGCATGAGTAGACTGCATCAGCTGTCACAACCGATTCTGGGGATCCTGCCCCCGGGGGCAGCCGTTGGTCTGTAAAGCAGAATAAAATACACTGGTGTCTATTATAATGGTGTTTTGCACCAATACTAGTGGCCGGCAGTGCTAAAAAACCAAAAACGAGTACAAAGAGGAGAGACAACACACAAGTTCCTGGTTAAGAAGAGGGACTGGAACCCAACCTAACAAACATCTGGTCTGAAGTCATGTCACACCTCTTGGGCTGGGGCTAGTCTTTTGTTTGTTTGTTTTCTTTCAGTCTAGGTGGCTCCAGTCCCACTTGAAGTCCACTAGATTTTGCAACTTGTCACTTCCCAGACATCAACACTTGGTCCAATTGCTCCAGAAATGAAAAAAAAAAAAAAAAAAAACCAAAACAAAAACATATATCTGCTCCAGAAGGATTTTGAGACTCAAAGCTCTTTAGTTGGGGCTGTAACAAATTCTGCCTCTACCGATGAGATTACAGAGAACAGCCTATAAATGCTCACTATCAGGCTAAACCTTTAAACAGCACATTAGATTTTCTAACGATGTACGTTCCTTATTTAAGTCTCCACCCAGTGCTCCTGCGAGGAAGATGAGCATGGCCTGGGTGATTACCTGCAAGAGTCCACAAGCAAACAGACGAAAATCAGGACCAGACACAGGACTTTTCCTCCTGCATTCAGTCTGTTGGCACTACATGTGTTTTGCATCGTATGCAGGATGTAAATAGGCATTGGATATTAAATTACAAGGAATTAATTTAAGACTGTAAAGGGAGAAAGTCTCAATGGTGACATTTCTGATAGGATGAGTTGGTCTTTCAGAAGTGACAAACACCCATCAGGAGCCCTAGAAACTAAAAACCATTCCAGATAACGCGCTGTCCCCCGCTTTGGACTATTTGTCATCACTCTCATCTCTGTTAAATTAAAATAGGCTTGCAGTGACCACACGCACACCTGATAGTTTGGTTTTTTGTTCGTAAGATTGCTCCAGAACCACTGCATTTTTGCCTGCAAAATATTGCGAGACGAGGGAGGTGAGGTCCCAGTATACCTCGCTGACCTCTACTGGTGCTGCAGCAGCTCCTAAGCGCGTCGTAGGCAGAACCTGGCTGGGGTAGGTGTTGTGTGATGACAGTGAAATGGCAGTCCCTGCCTCAGAGCACGTGCAGTTTGCTTCTGTTACTGATTTGGATTTTTATTTCTTAGCAGTTTTGCGACAGAGTAATTCATGCGGGGAAGGGGCTGCAGGTTCGGCCCTGCGTTAGCACAGGCGGTTCTGGGACTGTGATCACGTGCTATTTGTGCTGACAAATTCTTGGTCCAAATAAGACTGGGTGGCTTGGGACTAGAGGATGTGCTGCATTTTTGCCTAAAAAATAGGAGGCAACTAGTGAATAACAGCTATAAGTCAGGCATCTTGCTGTGAGAAATATTTTACTGCTGTGATACCATTAATGTTGACATTTAACTGCTCTATTTTTGGCAACCTTCCCTCTGAATCCAAATTGAGCAAAGCATTACAGGTCCTGCTGATAGGCTAGAATGTAAAAGGAGAAATAGCTTGGTTGTGCTGCATCGAGAAATTATATGGTTTTTCTTTGCTTATTTTCCCTGTGGGCTTCAGCTAATTTCTCAGCTACGGGCTGACGTCAATGCTGCCAACCAGCACCGAAGGCGACATTGGTCACTGTCAGCTACGAGCAGCTCCGCAGCCCCGCGCACACGCAGCGCTGGGCCCCGTCCTCCTACGCCAGCACCACGAAGTAAATCAGATTCACTGCCCTCTTAAAAAGGTAATAATCCCGGTTCAAATGCCACATTCTTCTACCGTGCAAAATCCTTCCCAGAAGGACTCTTTCCACTGAAAACGAACAGTGGAAATAAGTACAGACACGAGGAAAAAAATATTCAGATGCCTCTAGCAGAAGTAACTGCAACAGCAATTAATGTCACTTTGCAAATCAAAATGTGATGCACTCATAAATTAGGTTTTTAAGGCACAGAGTTATTTCTGAGCATAAATGAGCTGCAGACTCAGTTCTGTACTCACGATTATTCATGCCTGCAGAACTGTGGCTCAAACTGCAGAAAACCTTTTTATGGCTGAGCTAGGAACAGGACAGCGGTGACTGTGGGGGTTTTATACGGCTGTATCTTGTTCCTAAATCTGACGGCTGTTTGCGGAAAAATACTAAGGTAGTAAGTACAAAATTAAAATCCAGCAGATACAGCCAGATTACCCCTTCCCTTCTGCTTTTTTCTATGTTTTTTTTTCTTTCCTCTTATACAATACCTCAAAAAAATAAAAAACTGAGCTAAATCCGCAGCCGTGAAGCTCGTGGAGTAATGGTTGAATCGCTGCAATCAAGTTACGTTTACAAGACACAGGCTGGCCCAAGCTAAGAATAGCAAGTCGAGTTACCGTAGTTAAGACTCACCAGCTTCTGTAGTTAATGTCAGTCCAGCATTTGTGCAGTTATTTCATTCAGCGGCCTCTGGTGCTGCCTCCTGTGCCTTCCCAGGCCCTACACTGCCCCACCGCTCCCGCTCCTCCCGCTGGCCCCGAGAGCTCTTACGGGTTGAGCCAAAGGATTCCTGGGGAGAGGTGTCCTTCTCCTCCAGCAGTCTCTGGGCTATCTCTATCCCTCAATAATAAGTTGTTTAAACATTCGCAATAAGCTGAGATAACAACAGAAACTCACATAAAATGACTCAGAAAAATATCTGTAAGCTTATCAAATATGTTCGAACATCTAAATTCTGCCTCCAGGATATAATGCAGGGAAGAATTAAGCTGTGGCACCTCCACCACATAGATTCGTCAGAAAATATTCCTAACAAACCCGTGAAAATAGCAGCGACGTTCCTCTATCTGGTTGCTTCGCATCAGAAAAGAAACAGGAATGTGAAGTTTCACCATTCAACAACGGGCCCAGCTGCTTTTATGTCACTTGGCACATCATGTCACTTGGTGACCGCAGGAGCCACAAGCAAACCCACAGCCTCAGGTGACGCAGGGAAGACGACCACAGCAACGGCACAAAAGCAACTGAGGATATGTCAGAATTAAAAATAATAGCATGTGATTTTCTAGCCCTTTGTGAATCAGTGCTATGACCTTTCTCTGATGGTGCATCTCTTGTCTAATAAGGCTCTTTTGTCCAGCAAAGAGTACGGTCATACGCTTAATTAATAATGAAGAAATGTTAATGATGCTGTGCAGCTACCTCATCCCTGATTCTGACTCATGATCAAAGGTTAATGGGTTCAGAGCTGTCCGTTCCACGTTAAACGTGTCATTAGCATCATAAAACCACCTTCCACTTACAGTCCCCTCATCCAAGTGCTTTACAAATAATACGGTGCAAATAATGGGTGCTCCTTCGTTTGGGTGCGTGTTTATGCTGGACGAGATACCACAACCCATCCTGTATGATACCTCTGCTGCGTGGATCTGCCAGATGCAAGGTGGAGGAGTTGCTCTCTGGAAGCCCATGACTGATGTTGCAGGAGAACCTCTCCTGGCCAGCGGGACCAGGCAGAGGGAAAGTTTTCTACACCCAGCAGCTCCGTGTACCCTGCCCCCGGCAAGGGCAGAAGCGGCCACAGAACAGAGGGGAGAGGAGGGACAGAGACGGAAAATTCTATCACCCATCTGCCTGCCCATCCACCCCCTTTTAATCCTCTCTGGGAGTCCTATAAAGTATTTAATATTTCCTTCTGATCAGTGAGAACAAATGTAAGAGTTTGAAAACACCCGGGCACAGAAGACTTGCCGTGGGAGACATGGTTTGAAATCCCCGTGTGCAGCGTTTACTGGGCAGGGTCCCGCTCTTTCCCGTTTTCTCCTTCCCAGCGCAAGGGTGAGCCAAGCCCAGGGTGGAGCAGCACCAGGAGCTACGCATCCTCCTCAAGAAGCCCAGCCAGAGCACGGCAGGAACATCTGAACTGCTCAGAGACAAAAACGAAACCCCGACCCAACCCCTCCTCTCACCACTAACCATTGGCAGAACCAGCAGCCAAGTGGCACAGGCTGCTGCAGGGTCTCCTTTGTGTCCCAAAAGGTACCACTCTGGACCTAAGAGCCATCGCACGTAACACTTCAGAATGGTGCTTTCATAATGTGAAAAATGTATTTCACATGACCTGGAGCTGCTGGAATGCTGGTGAAGGACTGGGAAACGTGGAGAGAACTGAAACTGGCACAAACTTCTCTATATTTAGGTAAAATTTTTACACTGAAAGTGTTATTAAGCATTGGAACAGGCTGCCCAGGGAAGTGTCTGAGGCGCCGTCCCTGGAGGTGTTTAAAAGACAGGTCGACATAGCGCTTAGAGATATGGGTTAGTGATGGGTTTTGTCAGAGTTAGGCTGATGGTTGGACTCGATGATCTGAAAGGTCCCTTCCAAGCTAGGCAATTCTATGGTTCTATGACATGGGCTACTGGAGATGGTGCCCAGCCTGCATTGGTTTTCAAATAGTGCCTGAAATTGCGTGGGCGAGCGCTAACTGCCAGAGGGCAAAGTCACACTGGGAGCGCATAGAGCATAGTTAAGCGCTCGGGACCCTGACCTATATTGCGTGTTATTGTACAGCACAGATCTTGTCAGCGGAGCCGCGATCCGTGAATCAAAGCCACAGGAGAAAGGCAATTTGTCCGGGCAACTGCTGTGTGGGCAGCGGGCAGGGGTTGAGAATGGCAAGGGAAGGTCAAGGCGGCACTTGGGAACCTGGGGAAAGGCACTCTGAAGAGCAAGGAGTTAGAAAGTGAGGGAGTAGAGGGCAGTTTGTCGAGCAGAAATTGGGGTAACAGGTTTGAAAGAGGCAATGGGGGAAGGAGGGAAGAAATATTCAGGTTGAGGGGCAGAGAGGGAGGGGGGCAGGACTGCTTTCCAGAAAATTTGGACTTAACTCTAATGCCAGGAAGATGGTGATGGTTTGTAAACTGCCGCACTAACGAATGGCAGAGCAAACATAGCTGCCATTGCTTTGAGAGGAGCAGCTCTGCTGTATACGCGGAGCTGAGACACAGAGATTCTCCCTCCCCCTTACAAACATTTCTCATATAAAATGATTTCCTCCATTCCTCAGTGGGATGAAACTAAGACCTGACAAAATGTTATGGAGAAGACGCAAGGGCCTAAGACTAGACAAGAGCTTGGCAGGTTGCAAGCGTTCCTGCAGGAAGGTTAGGTCCGAGTCAGGCCAGGCAGAGACACAGGCAAACAGCCAAACTACCACCCTAGTTCAGCGCGATGCCTTTATCTTCATCAGTATTTTAAACTACTGGAAGTTTCTCTTGACAGTGAAAGTGTTTTTCATCAAAGAGATTAATGATCGCCCTTCTTTTTTTTGCAATATATTGAAAAAACGGTAGGCTGGTGGTCAGAACCAGGCAAGTCACAGCTCCTGGCTCTGACTGGTCTACGGCATTCTGTTCATGCCTCGCTTAAAGCTCCGTTTCTGCATCTGCAGAAAGTGAGAATACACATCAATCAACCAGAAACTTAATTAAATATGCCACGGTCTTCTCTAAGAAATAAATGCACCCTCACCGATCTCAATTTAATGTCGAAGGACCAAGATCCAGCTCCCTTTTGTGCACAGCAAAAAGAAATCTTCCCCGTCAGAGCTCTGAGCTGCCAGACAGGCATTGCTGCAGCCACAAGGCTGCAAAAAACCAAATAATACCCATCCCAAAACTGAGCCTGGAGAAAGACAACACACAGCAAATCTGTTAAGTACCTTCTGGCCTGTTCATAGAATCATAGAATCACAGAATGGTTTGGGTTGGAAGGGTCCTTAAAGATCATCCAGTCCCACCCCCCTGCCCTGGGCAGGGACACCTCCCACCAGACCAGGCTGCTCAAAGCCCCGTCCAACCTGGCCTTGAACACCTCCAGGGATGGGGCAGCCACAGCTTCCCTGGGCAACCTGTTCCAGTGTCTCACCACCCTCACAGTAAAGAATTTCTTCCTAATATCTGATCTAAATCTCCCCTCCTTCAGTTTAAAACCGTTACCCTTCATCCTATCGCTCCACTCCCTGATAACGAGTCCCTCCCCGTCTGTCCTCTAGGCCCCCTTTAGGTACTGAAAGACCACTATAAGGTGTCCCCGGAGCCTTCTCTTCTCCAGGCTGAACACCCCCAACTCTCTCAGCCTGTCCTCACAGCAGAGCTGCTCCAGCCCTTGGATCATCTTTGTGGCGTCCTCTCGACTCATTTTACTCTGGAGCGAGTTTCCCAGCCTTTGCTCCCAGGGACAGTTTTAGTCTGATTTTGTGGCTCTGATGATTACGGCAGTGTACTGTGAAAGGAGATGACCTGAGTTCGTGGAGGGGAAGGTAGCGTGGGTCTGCGTCAAAGCGGTGTATCTCACATTCCCAGCGAAGCAGGTTGGTAAAACTCACCTTGTACTGAGGACAGGCAAAGAAACTGTTCCCTATTTACATTCTCAAATGAGTTTTCCTGGTCTTCGGATATTAATCTTACCAAATAAGTGTATTTAATATAGCAAAGATTCCTTGCAAGTTAATGACACAGAAGTCAGGCTCTAACATTCAGAGTTCTGTAAACAGCTGTGCCAGCGAGTATTTTTTGATAGCTGTTAAGCCAGAGTTACATTTTTCTATTGTGCTTTTTGAACGAAAAAAAAAATCCAGTTTAGCTGAGGCTAATGTTATTTGATGTACAGCAGCGTGTTTTACTGATGCGATACCGAGAAATCAGTTTTGGTGGGATTTGTTTTTCAATGAAATTCTAAACACAGTAAATGCACAACTGAGAACTGCAACCCTATTTTAAAACCGCCACTGCAGTTAACTAAAATTGATCTCTCTAACAAGCGCTAAAAATAGAAAGAAGAGAGCACACAATGACTTTTCATATTGCTCCCTGCAGGCTCCTTAAATACGGGTGAATATGACCTTCACGCAAAGCTGTCCCGGAGTGTGGGACAATGAGTGATATTTCACATTCCACTGCTCGAGAACAGGAATTGATTTATTACCCAGCTAGCGAGGGAATTCGTTTACATGTTTCCATTTATAACACTGCTGCATCAAAGAGAAGAAAAAGAAAAAAAAAAAAAAAAGGAGTTTTTTGTTTTTTCTTTTATGCAGCAGTTTAGAAGCAAAGTGTGGATTCTGGAAATAATGCAATATAGTCCAAAGTATTACACCTGACAGCCCTTTCCTATGGGCTTTCCTGCTGAAGGGGAATAAAACACAGGAATCTCTGCTGTTCGCCTGCTCTGTATTTCCCCCCTGTGAGAGATCCCGCGTGAAAAAGAGAAGAGGTGATCCTGCAAAGCCTGTGAATCACGAAACATCTCTTCCTGCACCCCACGCGCTTCAGCTCTGGGTCGCTCCGGTGCAGTTACACAAAAGCCCCAGTGATAAGATGTCTGCGATTGGAAGCTCAGAACAAGAAAGCAGCGTTTTCAGTACAGCTGGGGAGAAAACAATTCGCTCATCCCACAAGAATTTCAAAAATAAACTCTGATAAATTTTCATGAGCTCACCCCCCGAATTGTTATTAGATTGGAACTGAAGTGGTTTATTTTAATATGAAAACAATTTGACGAGTAGCTATTTTTTCTTACGGTTTACAAATGTAAATTAGACTAATTTCTAAATGATACTGCTTCGACCTGAAACTGGAACCTTTTCCATTTGGAAAATTTTAAAAGAGGATGCTTTAACATCTAATCCCAGCTAACTTCCATTCCTGGCATTAGCTGAAGATGGGAAGACAGAAGGAAGTCTATCTGCATTATCCACTGACATCCACCCTATGGGAATAGAGGCTACAACTCACCCCATTCCTTCTGCACACAGTTTTCAACAGAAAAGGGACAGTCCCAACAGAGCGATCCCGCCAGGGCTGGGGAACGGTAGTTCTGTCTCTACAGACTTGTTAAGGCGAGACATTCTCCACCCTGGTGGAGATCCAGTCATGCCTAAACATTCGACGAGGTATTCTGCATCTTGGAATGCGCTACGGAGCCGATGTGATTTAAAGCAAAAACTCATCAAGTTCACGGACAAGCACTTGCCCAGTCCCCACGCAAACCATCAGTTGTCTCATCTAAGCACAAACCCAAGCACAAGAAATCGTGTAAACAAGCTCTGATCTGCTCTTCAGTCAGACAGCGCTCACGAGCTGCAGATAAGATACAATTCTGAACGTACACACGGTAAAACTCGTTCTTAAGCAAAGAGCCAGCTGACAGGCATCAACTTAAATCCGAAGCAACGCAACTTACAGGCCTTGCGCCAACTTTCTCCGCAGTTACCATCTACGCTGCTACTTCTCATCTGCTTTTCCTGACACCTTTTCACGCACGGACCACGAGCTTACCTGGTCCTAGCTTCGAGACTGCGTAAAGGAGGTCGTAGTTGATGACAGGTGTCGCGTCATCTATCGGTTGCCACCCTACAGGTGGGGAGGCCGGAGGCGAGATGAGAAACTGTTTTGCAGGCTGTGGCGGTGCCAAATGAAGCTTGTCTCCATCTGTCTCGGAGGTCTGAATCTTTAAAGCAGAACAAATACGTTGTTTGGTACAGGATGGGTAAACGGAATGATTGCTCGAATCATACGCTTCTAACGCCAAATGCCACCCAGGCAGGGCTTCAGCGTCGGTCCCAGCAGAGGAGGCCTGGAGATGAAATTCATCTCAGCCTTACAGGTGGCTCCTCTACAGTAAATACACTGCGGGGGGGCTGTTACGTGAGCAAAACTACAATGTTTGCGCCTACTGTATATGTTCTCTCCGAGGATAAATGCAAAGCTTTGGTATCCACAGCTGCTAGTTCAGAGATTTTTGAGGCTGAAAAGATACCATTGTGATCGACTGGCCTAAACTAAATAAAAACAGACAGTAGACAAGAGGCCAGTAACTCCTGCACCAAGGCCTTATCGGTAACTTCAGAAAGGTTTCTGAATATTTGATTTCTTCAGCTGAAGTGATAAAGGAATCCATCATGTTCCTTAGTCATTTGCAACTAATTGTTCCCATTTTATTTCCACCTTGAATTATTTAGTTTAATTCCTGCTTTTTTTCTGGTATATTAAAGAAGGCTCGACATAAATGAATTACGCTGCAGCCACACTTGAGCAAGTTTACAACCAGCTCGGGCCCAGAAGCAATAAACTGCATTTGCACGACAGCAGGCCTGAGACAGCACCGGAAGGGGTTTTGCAAAGAGCCAGTTTGGGTCCCTCAACTCCACATTCCCCAGAACTTCCAGTTCTGGAAGTGCTTATTCCATCTGGCTCCGGCCCATATAAATATACCCTGCTGCAGACACTGTGCTGCTTCCACATCTCCATTCCCTGGACACAACTAATAAGCTCTTTCAAGACTGCGTGTACTGGAGAGCATGGTGCAGATACCTAAATGGCTTTGCAGGAAATCAGCTTAGATATGGAGACTAATCACTATTATGCTCATTTTCCTTTTTCTTTTATTATCCCAAGGTTTCAATTAACTCTTGATTATGCAGTGAGAGTGAAACGATTCTCAGATCTGCTTCACAGCAGGTTTTGAAACCTTTCAGAAAAAAAAATCAGAGCCAGATCTAGGAGATTAAGGCACATAAAATGGGACTGAAGTAGATTTTCAACACTTAAATCCAACTCCAAGATCTTCTGAACTCATCTAGCCTGTTAAGCATATTGGTTTTTTCACAACTGTAGTTTCCCATCTTCCTGAGGTTCTCCTTCTTTGGCTCAAAACAGCTCCTGTTCTCACCAGGCTGGAGAGACTCAACATTTAACAGCTTCTTAGGTTTCACCGATACCTTCAAATGAGCCTGCCCTTAATCTGAGACCTCTGAAGGACCGAGCTGGCAGCCCAAAGCACACTTAGATTGCTCATAAGCGCTCATGAGTATCCCATAAGCCACAGCGGCCACAGCAACTTACTAAAATACATTCACAAGAGGTGGTGGTTGAGTTCTCCATCTCCCTCACCCTTCTGTATCCTGGCTGGGGCCTAGCACCCACCCAGGCTGTGGGAGATCTGGGGTCTCTCTCCCTTGGCCAAGAAGAACTGAACCCCCATCTGACACTTCCAACAGATGGACGTAATCACCTAGATCCTGACCGTGGCTCAGGGTTGCAATCAAATAAGTAATTCAGCCCTACTTTTGTTTTTATGAACTCACGATACTTTACATTACCACTTTTTCTACGGTTAGTTTAGAGAGTAACCCACAGAAAACACCCAATGCTGCAAATCAGTTCTAAGCGATGTAATTTCTGTGTGTTGAATGAGCGACTTGGGTCCTAACCAGTCCTTTAAATTTACTGCAGCCCCACTGGGCAGGTACAGCTCAGGCAGCGTAAGGACGTTTGAGTAATCTTTTAGCGGAGAGATTGGGCATGGGAGAAACCTTTCTTACTTTTATTCAGTGGTACTGCGCAATATTTCTATAAAAGCCATGCGCTAACATAGAAGTAGATTCCAGATTTCATTACCTGTGCAAAATACAACTTTAACTTCTTCCCTCTGAACTGTGTTTCGTGCAGCTCTATTCTGGCACGAGCAGCTGATTTGGGACTACTAAAATTTATCCGCACACGCCTGAAGCTTTTAAACAGCTGGAATGTCACGCAGTCATCGTAGGCACGGAACAAGCCTTCGAATTTTTCCTGCAAATGAAAAAGAAAGAAAGCTGAAGGTTAACTTTGTGCTCGGTCCCATCAGCCTGTGTCGAAGGATGATCTGAAACGTGACAACAAGTGTTTAACCAGGAGGTTTCAGCCTGTGGCCTTTGGGGATGGGTGTCCATAGACTCCGTGAAAAGACACCAAGGAAAAGCACTGGTCTGGAAGGGCTGAACTCTGCAAAACGTTTGGGGGAAGGAGTCTTCAAACTGAGAACCCAGCAGCTATTGAACTGCTCGTACAAGTTGAGCAAAACTGCGACAATGACGGATGAAATGAAGCTGAAAAGGGCATATGACTGAAAACACCAGACAACCGCGGCCTCATCCGCACAAAAGCAAACATTGTGCTGAATTACAATGGAGTCAGCAGACAAAGTCAGGCCCGCTGTGACAGAGGATTACGTTCACATCAGCACTGCAGGGTCATTTTGTATTGCGTGTTATGTTTTTTTTCTGGATGTTTTGTCATTTAAATACTTAGCGCAGATATACACTCAATTCCTTGAGAGTTCCTGTAGCAGCAGGGAAAAAAAATCAGGTAACCGAAAACAGTGACCTGGCCCAAAGACAAATTTCAGTTTTATAAACATTCAGCTGTAGAACTCCACGTTCAGAAGCACATGCCACAAATACGGGTATTTTAACATTGCAAAAGAAGGGTCTGAAATGTACCACATCTACGGACCTAGAGATCAACAGAGATCCCTGGAGGATCAGACTCTTTCTGCCGTTTCTCTGTAAACCACGGGCACACAGAGGCCGAGTTTCACATCATCAAATAAAACCAAAGTCCTTAAATCAGTTCTGACACACTTGCTCAGGTCTTCTCATTCACACAAGCACAGACTCGTAAATTGTTAAGACTGAAAGGGAGCGGTTATCATTTAGCCTAGTCTTTGCCTTTACTCAGATCTTAGACTGCCATCCAGTCGGTCTCACGTAAAGCCCCAGCATTTAAACTACTGCGACCAAGACTTGAATTCTTAGAAGACGGAGAATCAACCAGAGTAAAGCCCCTTCTTTTAAGAGTTCTTTATCCTGAAAAAAGCAGTGTTTGAGATGACTGGTGACACCATTTCATCCACTGTTATGTTGGGTGTTTGTATAATTACAATAACCTGACATTTTCTTTGGTATATGTGCAAGTAAGCACGTTTTATACATGTTTTAAAATATAACTTCTTCTCTTCTCATCCAGGAAAACAACTTCTTATCCCTTAAGAATGGATAACTGGTAGAGGCTGCAGAAGATGAAATAGAAAATGCAATTTACGTAATCCCATCGATACTTCAGTTCTCATCTGGTCATCTTACAAGCAAGACAAAGAGTCCAGAATCTAGAGAAATACATCCTGAAGCATGGTGAAGCCGCATCGGGGAGCACTGTGCCCTGCGGGAGTGCCTACTGTCAGCACGGAACAGTTCTTAAAGAGTTAACTGGGAAAACAGGCCAGTTTCATGGCAAGGAGTACGAAACACTAACGCGCATGTACCAGATCTCCTTTCATTCACTGCCAGCTCTGTGGTCTTCCTCCCCATAACTGATATTCCATCCCTGGCACCCTTTCAAAGGAACCCTCCCCGCGGTCTATTAAGCTTTCATGATTTTCATTTCATTTTGCCTGACCTCACTCACCTCTTCCTCTCACCGCAGGAGAGACTTTGGAGGAATAAAAAAAGAAAAAAAGGAAAAGAAAAAGACAGGAGAGAGCTCGGGGGTTTGGTTGGGGGTGAATAAAGGCACGCACTAATCCCACAAACAGCGTGAAGTTGATAGGTTTGCAGACACGGGTCTGGCCGTACCACCTAACGTTCAAATTGTCAACATTTCACACCTACGTTACGGGTTTTTTACTGTTTTGCGTACAATTTTGCAAAATTCCATTTTTCCTGAGCAGAAGTCTGCATCCAGTGACATTTGTGTAAAGGTCAGCCAAAAGCAGCAGTCATCTCGGTCCTGGCCTGCTTGGAATTTTGACGCTGCAACCTTCCCAAGGACCAGGGGAAGAGGGGAAGGGAAAGAAAGGGACAGGGGATCGGCGTATGCAGAAAGCGGGACTTACACAGCATTCAGAAATACGCGGGACTGCGGATAATCTAACTAAAAGATAACAGAGACTAATTAAAGCTTACGTTTTTATGTTACCTATATTACCTATTTCAGACTTCTTCGTTATTTCTTTTAAAAAGCACCTTGAAGTAAACAAACTTAAGTGTGTGTATATATATATATATGACAGATATCCTTATGTTACCTATATTACCTATTTTAGATTCTCCGGTATATTTTTTTTTTAAATACCTTGAAGTAAACAAACTTTTATGAGAGATATCGAGGTATTTTTTTTATATATATACACATATATACATGTATACATATATACACACACATACATATATAGAGAGGAGATGATCAAGGTAAAAATAAGCAGCATGGTGAATATTTCCGAGTCCCCTGTACTACCTCTAAGTTTCCCCACAAGTCAACAATGAAATGATTCATCACATTAAAAATAAAATAAAATAAAATAAAATAAAAATAAAATATTTCACCAGCTGTGGAAGAAGCCATGCACGGACTTGTCTGGACACCGGGAAGTAAGTACCTGTTACGACTGACTCTTCATTAGGAAATTGATTCTCCCTGTATCGACAGGGCAGTGTTTTCTCGCGAGGGCCGGCCCTCTGTGCACGGAACATAAACCAACCCAGAACCTAGATCTTGGTCAGGGGCATAATGAAAAAGAAGAGAGGGCGAGATTTCAAACGCAGGTCCGAGAACAGGGAGCACAAGGAACGTTGCGGGCGCATTTCTGGACAATACCGTGATGCTCTTATCACTCTCATTAGGCACCGAAAGGGACAGATGGGAATATCTCTAAATAAAGCTGATTAAGTTCTGGACGCCAAATATAATAGCGGGAGAACATTAAAGCGCTATGGACTTCATTCTGCTTACTTTTCAATTTGATACTGGCACAGCTTTAGAGATCCAGCTTTGATTAACACTCCCAAAAATGCCGCGGGGAGGAGGGAAATCGAGCCCTCTGATAGCAGCACCGGGCAGTCTGGCCACAGCTACTGCTCCCGCTGACACTGCGTCTCCCGTTAGAGACTCATACATCTGAGTTTTTCCACATTTTCAGCTGATAATAATAATGACCTCAGCAGAGGTCATTAATCACCAAGTGCAGTTAATGGCCCTCAGCTGCATCTTGAGCCATCCCAGCTCCTCCCAGCTTGGTATTAATTCCCAGGAAATGCCTTATGCCCTAATTGCTATCGCCTGTGACTCCTAATGTCTGCTGAATGCACTTATCTGGATAAAAGTCTTTCAGAGTCTTTCCAATCTGTAAGAAAATGTATCATATACATTTTAAAGACCTAAGCAAATTCTCTCCCTTTAAAGTTTTGGGGATAAATTATTCAAGACTCATAATCCCCTCAATTCAGGACCTTTAAAGCGCTTTTAGGATTCAGTATTTTTAAGATGCTTTTAGAAAATAGGTCTTTAAACTTTCAGAATACTCTGAAAACTCTTGAAGAGAAAATAATAAAGGAACATCCAAAGTTAAGCAGCAGTGTTGCTACTCTTAAAACATCAAAAATGCAGAAAGTCATGAGTGATGCATTTATTTCTGGGATTTTGGCATGTCCTCATCATCCCCAGCATGTCTCTGTGAGACCCAATGCGAGTAGCCCTCATTTGACCAATACTGCGGACGTTCTCACTTCTCCATCGCGGGCTCCATGGGCTTCATCTCGCCGTTTCTTTGCCAAGCTGGGCACCTCTCCCCAGTTCCTTCCTGTCACCCTACCTCAGCTCCCATCACCCATCGCTCACCATCTCTAGCAGTTTATAGGGGTTTGTTGTTTTGTTTTTGGTTTTTTTATTTTAATTAACAAAATTAGCAGAAGGTAGGAACATACTAATTAAGGCTGTTGATTACTCAAGCTTGATTGTTATCATTCACGACACCCAACGCAGGGGACAAACGGAGCACCATCCGAGGAAGAAATGAGCACTGGAGGAACAGCCACCAGCCAATTCCTCAGGGAACGAGGGTAGAGCTGCACCCTCCTGGACTGACAACTAACCGGGAGCTCACCTGGGAACCGAGATCCTGTAAGTCACGCGATAAAAGCGATCAGCGAAACGCAGCTGTAAGGAGGCAAACAAAATACTGGACGTATCTGGAAAAGTATTTCCAGTAAAGCAAGGAAAAGTATTAACAACGTTATACAGAGCACTACTACACCTCATTAAAAATGCAGGTTTTGTTGCCTGTACCCCAGACAGATCAAGGGAATAAATTCAGATGAAGGCTACAGGGAAAGAACAATTTACTGAATGAGACGTGAAAACGCTTGGCTTGTTTAGCAAAACAAAGCAAAGCCCGAGAGGAGATGGGCTAATCATCAGAACAACGGGACAATAACCAGAACTGCGTAAAGACTAGAAGACTCTGTTGGCATAAAACAAGTGGAAACAATTGGCATAAATAGGTTTAGGCTAGAAGTTAAAGGTTTTAATCACGAGAGTAATGATCCAGAAACAACCTTCCAAGTGCAGCAGCAGCGGCAAAAGATTATTTATTTTTTTAAGACTGAATTTGGTTAGTTCGCGTGAGGGACTATGACAAAGTGTGGACACAAGGAGCATTGTAAAACATGACTGCCTGAATTAGCAAGTGAATTGGGTTCCAACCCAGCAAGTCCCTTCCAGTTCCGCATTCCCCGTGATTTATTTCCAAACGTTTCTCTCATGAATAGCCCCACTGGTATTGTGCTCATTCCGACAAAAGCCAAGGCCTAATTCAGATCAATGGAAGTCTTTCCACAGACATCACCGAGCTTTGAATTAGAGCCCTGGAACTCAGAACACAAATTAACATTTTATTATTCAGTGTGCTTACGCTCATTATCACCCTTGTTACGCTTTTGATTTAGGAGATGGCTGCGATTTAAAACTTTAGGCTAATCCATTTTCCTAGAGTTTTGTAAGCAAATAAAACCAGCATTTTTCCCATTTCAATTTTTCCTCCTCGTTTACATAAAATAATCCAAGTAACTAATTGTATACAATAGGGAAACCGAGACATAATTGACAATTATGAAACACGTTTTTCCTGCGATGAGTTCTGCACCTGATATAAATTTTCATGTGAGAAATATGCTTAGGTCTCAGAGGCCAGTGTGTTCTGTTTCCACGTAGCCACGCCGGCTGCGACACCGTGGATCTCGTGCGGCATAAAAGGAAAGACGGAATTGGACAGAACGCCGGGAGGCCGTGCACTGAAGAGCCCAGTAACTAAAACCTCCTACCAACAGATCAATTCCCAGTTTACAGCAATGAGGATGGTCACGATGGTTGATTCTAGAGGGGTAAATGAGTCACTAAAGTGGCACACATTGAAAAAGAAATAATGCATGGAACAAATTTTGAAAGCACCACTGGCCCAGATGTAGCAAAATGTCTAATTAACGAAAAGGACAGGAAGGAAAGATGATGGAACAGCAGTATGCACTTCTGTAGTTCTGAAAGTCAAAAAAAACCCAACCCAAAACCACAAAAAAGGCGGGGGGGAAGGCCTCATTTCTAAAAACTTGTCAAATCAGAACGTGGCAGAACTCTTTCAAGTAGCCAGTGTAAACAACGGCCTAATCAACTGTCACATTCTCTGGTTCTAAAATAGTAACGTTTGCCAGGAAACTTTGAACGCACACATGAAAAAGCACTACTGATTCTCAGTTAAAATTCCAGGAGTGCTGAAAAGAGAGGAAATATTTTAACCCAATGATGATGATGATCAATAAAGAGCTCCCATGATCTTGTCCTCGTGCCTTTATAAACTGCCAGGGCACTAAAATACTAATTTACCATTCAGAGATCACCTTAAGGCACAGGCCTCCGGGTTTTTTATTTTACCTTTCACTGAAGGTGGTTGCAGTCAAGAGTGCGACGTCTTCCTCCATACCAAGGGGACGGAATGTTATTTCAATAAAACATTCAGACCGAATACTACTGTCTGAATTTTGGTCTTGCAGAAAGTTTCTTTTGTTTGTTAAAGGAAATCTCTCCTACAATCCTATAGATGGATACAGCCATGAATAAAATACAATAGAAAAATGTGTCCTTCCACCATCAGGGTACATTTTAAGACGGCAGCATTTCTACATGTGTAGAAAAATGTGAAATTTCGGAAGAACAGAAAAAACCAGGGAAGACTGGGGCAGGAGGTAACCAGAATTACCAAGTACTCTGCGATGACCGCCCGGTTACAGCACTGCTCAGAACCGTGTTTCTCGCCTTGAAACTCGGTGCAAAGTTCTGCTTGTCTCTTCCTGAATAGAAAACTGCATTTAGATTTGAGCATTGAGACAGCGGTGAAAAGAACTTGGGTTTTTTTTTTATTTACACTAAACACAGCACTAATTAGAGTCTTTCTAAATTGCACAATTGTGTCGGTACATCAACAAACCAACCCACGTTTGCCACCGCAGTTCATGCAGCTCCATCTATGCTTGGCTTTCTGGTGTTTTTAAGGGGTGGAGTTCAGGCCAATTGTCAGCCAAAGATGAAATAAACCAGGACAAATCATAAGAAACAACAAATATTAAATTGTGAGGTTGGACTTCGAGAGGGGCAGATTAAAAAAAAATAATAATAAAACTTGCCCTCTTCAGTTAAATGGAGACTGATTTGCTTGCACTACTGCAATCCTACTAATGTTAAAGGGGTTCCTAATAATACCATTAAGTCTTACTACGCGGTCAGAAAGAATACGCGTTTTGTATTCCAGACGTGATGCCAAGTGACCTTATTGCTCTGCTCTTTGCACTGAACCAACCCCAAACAGAAGCACATTGGCCACCAAACGTGTCTACGCGCCGCCCCGCTCCAGGGCTCACGGGTGCTGCCGTGTTACCCTTACACACTAGGGCTGTTCTGGAGGCATCTGCATAGGTCTTGTAGATCCCGAAGGCTGCGGCCAGGGTTTTGCCTTCGTTGTGTGCCAAAAATCATTCTGACACCGTAAATATTTGGTGTAAGGCCTACTGCTCACAGGTGCTCCAGAGACAGACTTTGGGGAAGCAGAAGGGGCGTTGCACAATGTCATACAGACACCTGCAATTCACCACAAAACTTTGTGATGACAAGAATAGGTAGGAAACTGGAAGTTTCCCGGAAACTGGAAGTTCTGATAGGTTGGTTTTTTTTTATTTCACATTCCACACCGGGACCGAGGCAGTGAGAGCCATCCCTCACCACCAGTCCTCCCGCAGGACACTCCACCGAGGCGCGACGGCATTGCGATAGCCCCACAAACCTCCTGGGGCGCGGAACAAGGCAGACTTGCCTCTTGAAAAACGAGCCGAACTAAATAAATTTACCTTCAGCTTCCAACTCATCAGCACACCAAAAGGTACAGAGATAATATCTGCCCCAAAGCTTAATGGAAGCGGCATTCAGGTTTCAGAAGAGGCTGGCAAATGTCAGGGGCACGGAATTTTGCTGCGTTGCCTTTTCTGTTTTTAACCAGCTCACATCCCTGTTTACCTCAATGTGACGCACATTCCTCCCGCTTAGCTCCACTGATCTGGAAACCAAAGGCTCCTTCAAGATGAAATAAATTGTTCCTGTGGCAATGCCAAGGGGGTGATTTAATAGAGTTTGGAGACTTCTCAATTCAATTTCACACCCAACGATTGAGCTAAAAGAAAAAAACAAAAATCCACACTTTACATTTCTTCCTCATACGAGCACGGCTGTTTTACTGTATCACCAGCGCCTGATTTTCTGAGCACTCCGTATTTGAAGTGCTCCGGTTCCAGATGCTCCCAGAAACGCTGGAAGCGCTCTTGCAAACCAGCTGGCCAAGTGCACATTAAATGACGAGGTCTATTAGTTTCGCTCCCAGTGCTGGGGAGCGTTCTGTTAAGAGAACATCATTCTTTGTCCTCTCAGAAGCTACTTTTGATTCCTGTGCTGGGTACCATTTTGTGCATCACTCGATTATTTATTTTTTTTTGCTTTTTGCATCATATGTGGCAGTGGAAAAAAAAAAAAAAGCAAGAGCAGGTTTGTGGAGGATTTAATGCAATTTCTGTTTTCCAAATAGCAGCCTTACATTTTGGCTTTAGCATGATAAAAGTAAGGCTAGTAACAAAGACACGAAGAAAAGAGTCCGACTTTCCTGAAGAAAAGCCTTTTTTTGTTTGTTTGATTTTAAGAATTCAAACAATAAACGAGTAGATAATATATGTAGTGAACCCCAAGGAGCTCCTCTGCATTGGATTTAAGATTGTACATAGTACAATACCGGCTATCGGTTTTGTCTTATTGCTGCAAACATTTAAGCCCAACAATTAATTGGTAGCACAAGGAGCAAATTGCTGCCTGCATGTTTAGCCTGTTTCAGTAATTCCTGAAGTTCCTGCTATCTTAATTTAGCAAACAAAGCTGAGGAAGAACAACAACCTCAATTATTTTTTTACCACTAGCTGCTACGCTTGTATCCATAACGGCGTTCCAATAGGAGCAGATCTCGACAACTAAACAGTTGGTGCTGAGGACTTTCTGATCAGGCGCCACGGACCGCGTGCCCATTAGCAGTTGGAGCATATTAAGCACACTATTGGAGTGCATCTCCTGTATTAATTTCATCTGAAAGGTATCCAGTTCATGAACTGCTCTGTGATGTGAGTGAAAAGCACAGTTAATGAAGATCGAGAGGGAAGTTGCCTCGTGAGAATCCCCGGCTCAGACTAAAAATGCTAACGTAGACGCAAGGCAGTATCTCTCATAAGAATAGTCGGCTAGCACTCCTGGAAAAGCCAAAAAAACCCACAAAGAAATAAAAAAAAATATTAAAGTGCTAAGGACAATAATAAATAAGGGACTGGTAGTCCGACTTGTGCGGGAAACTAGGATGAAGGTTATGCATTACGAGAAGCTGCGTGAAAAATATTCATACTAACCATGTTAACTTAGGAACGGTAAGGAAAGCTACACAAATACCCATCTTCTTATTACACTATTTTTCATTGATCTTTCACAATTTAAGTTTCATCTCCTCAACCCTTCTGAGGTCATACCACTGTCCTCTTCTGCGTGGTGACACTGAGGCAAAGACGGACTCGCTTATAGTCACAGCGCCCACTTTTGGGCAACCGTGGGAGTAGAACTGGTGTTTCCGTAACTCGTTCAGGAGCATCTTCCTTCTCCAAGCACACGAAAAGCCAGTCAGAGTTATCCAGAAAGCTCAGCCTCTCAAAAATCCGTTACCGAGCCCGTCGAAGTGTCAGCGGACACCTCCATCGCTGTCGGTGACGCAGAATCAGGACCTCACTGAACAGAATGCTCAATGCAACAATGAAATATAATAAAGAGAACACTAAGAGCCGAGCAACTTTGTTTTATTTATACTCTTGGAGCTGTAATGTTGTAAAACCACCGTAAAATACATACTATTCATTCCCTGTCTCTGTCAACCCAGTTAAACTAGAAAAATAAACAAGAAAAAGCCATGGGACAGTTTAAACAAATAAAATGCTTGCCTGGCCCATTCCTGATTTACTATTTCATCTACAGTGATCAACATCCATAGCAGTTCAGCTGTTTCTCATCACGGTCACGGAGAATGCTCTTTCCCTTCCCTCTCCCCCAACAACTGCAAACCGCACTAACGTGACTAAAAATATAGTTTCGACTTGTCTGGATTTAGAAAGGACACTGACAATTTTGAAAGTGACTATTAAAAAACAAAACAAGTAAGAGAGCGGAAGAGAATCTAATCTCGTGCTCCTCCATGAATGTTATTTAACCATTGAAAAAAAGCGCAAGGGAAAACTATTGACCCACCAATACTCATCCTCAGAAGTTTAGGAAGGAAATCTCTGCCGCGGTGTAGCTTCAAATACAAAGGAAAAACAGTCTATCTGGAGACAAAACTCTAGAAGTCTGTTTTCATTCAAGGCATTAGGCTTACTTTGCACCTCTGCACTAAAACATAAAACAAAGAGCCTCCTACTGTCCTCCCTCGCCTTTCTCCCCGCCATTGCAGCCCACAATTAGTGGGCAGAATCTGCAGGGCCGTGACCACCGTCTCACGCTCTGGTTGTGTGATTTGACTGTTCCTCCTTCTTGCCAGTCTGTCTCGACCATCTGTCATTCGCCGTCTTACACTTCGTTTGCAAATTACTCAGGCAGGTCTGTTGTCTGTGTATATTTGAAGAGCTCCTAGAAGCTACAGCCTCCGAGACTGGAGTCTCTTTGTACAATAAAGATACATCAAGGACAATAAAATGCCATCTCCAGTTGAGCGACTGAATGGAGTCTGTAGCAAACCTACAGAAACTACACGTGAATACATTTCAAGACTAGCAGTATACAATAAAGGTACCTTCTATCAGAAATAAACATGTAAGAAAGAGGTAAAAAGAAAACTAAGGAAAAGAAAATCATCATTCAGCTGGAAAACAGGAAAGGTGTACATAGAAGAAACTTTCTGTTCTCTCCAGGGAGACCTGATAGCGGCCTCCCAGCACCTGAAGGGGGCCTACAGGAAGGATGGGGAGGGACTCTTTATCAGGGAGTGTGGCAATAGGACGAGGGGTAACGGTTTTAAACTGAAAGAGGGGAGGTTTAGCTTGGATATCAGGAAGAAATTCTTTACTGTGAGGGTGGTGAGACACTGGAACAGGTTGCCCAGAGAAGCTGTGGCTGCCCCATCCCTGGAGGTGTTCAAGGCCAGGCTGGACGGGGCTTGGAGCAGCCTGGTCTGGTGGGAGGTGTCCCTGCCCAGGGCAGGGGGGTGGAACTGGATGATCTTTAAGGTCCCTTCCAACCCGAACCATTCTGTGATTCTGTGAAATAGAGGGATATGGGAATGCTTTTCTAGGATCCATTTCAGACACATTCTGGCCCGTTCTGTCTCTCGTCCACCCGGCTCAGTGTAGGTGATGGAACCGGAGCACACTGGTCACGCTGCCACGCACCGTGACGGAACGGGTGACACGTACGATTCAAACAAATTTTACCTGATGGGCTGCCTAAGGGTTTGAGCGTCCAGGGTCACACGAGAGACGCTTACACCACAGCACAGCTTTCTGCATTTTGCGCTCGCTTAATACAGCAAACCCCTTCACATCAACAGAGATCAATGTAGTTTTCTTAAAACACGTTAACTTGTTCTAGTTCCTAATTTCACTTTAAAATAGAGAAGTGGTCTAAGTGGAAGAAGATGCATAATGGAAGAGGAAAATAAGGTGAAATAAACCAACCTTAAAACACAGTTCAGAAACGATGATGTCTTAAATTGAGATACAGAAAAAATAGGTTGAGTTGCTGCAATCTTTTAAGCGAAGTTATTTCCAGAAAAGACTTTTATGATTCATTAAGGTCTCCTTCTGTTGCTTGCCAGTGAAAATCCATCTTCGTCATTAATTCTTTATGTATATTTTCTTTTTAACCTATTTTGCTCTTTGTAGTCCTTCCTTCACTAATCGTTTATGAGAAAACATTTGAGCATGATGCATTTATTTGAAAAGGAAGAAAATCTTCTTTTATTATTACACAGGGTATAGAATTCCCCCACAACAAGAATTGTGCTACCAGAAATGGAAAGACACGGGGGGAAAAAAAAGACGGTAACTACAAGTAACAGTCTGCTTCTCTCGACTTAAAATGGCAAAAATTCCATAGGCTAAAATGATTATATTTATCCATTGCACTGAAAGAGATAAGTATAAAAGACTGCAAGTATTTCATTCTCCTTCATTCACTGATTTGGTGCCCTCAGAGGAGCCTCAGATGAGCTGTAGTCTGCTGGGTATAATTGATCTTAATGCCGTTATCACTCTGCAAAGTCTACCTGTGAACTTGATTTTGCAGATCGCGGCAGAAAATGGATGGCAAGCATCTGCAGAAACAGAAACGATACCTTCTTCCCTCTGCGCTTTTTCTGCATTGTCACTGGAACACCTATTTCAGCATTGTCCTACAAAAAAACCTGAAGAGGCTTTCCAGTTCCAATAAACTTCAGTGAAAAAAAAAACAAACCAAAAGTGCTTGAAATATTTTTACACTTTAAGAGGCTGTTTTCTCCCCCATCAGAGGTCACAGTCTTTAGAGGACTCCGGGATCCCAAGCTGTACAGATGCTGAAATATCAAAGAAATGCTGTACACAATGGTCTACCCGCCTAATTAAAAAAAAAATAAAAATCAACAGCATATTTTAATTTCCAATATATACCACAATGCTTATTGGCCTCTAGAACTTTATAGTGTTATAGTACCTAACGAAGTCAAGAATTTAGCACATTTCAGAAAATTGGGCTGGTGTAGGCCAGAAGAAAGGGTTTTGGGTGGCCTTGGTAAGCAGCTCCCCAGCACCCCCGGAGGAGTTCCTGAGATGACAGACCCAGGCTCTGTATCAGGTACACGAGGGCAGAAAAAGAAGCAATGGTTTCTATCTGCCCCATCAGCCGCCTGTACTGTCCGCTACCAGACAGGATACGGACGAGGGAATTTCGCTCTTACAGTGATATAATTGTTTTATTAAGCAGATGGAAGAAACCCCAGGGTGAAAAAGCAAATATTCCCGACCAAACTGCTCCCATGTCATTTTTCAACCAACTGGATAATTTCCAGTTGGCACAGACTTTGTTTAGAAACAAGAATTGGAAAGTAGACTAATCCTATCTTACAGCTAAAAACAGCACTGCTCTTCATCAAAATCATTTTCATTTCCTGATGTGAAAAAATATATCAGTAACAGCATGATATTAAAAAGATACTGGCCTGGCGTTATGAAACTGAAGCCGCTCTTCACAGAAGCTTGTATCCAGAGCAATCAGTGCGAAGGCAACGAGCCCAGTGACTAGCAAGCAGAGTATTACCCACATGTAGATTTTATTCTTTTTTATGAACAATTTTTTTTTAAAAATAAGTAGTACATATAAAAATAATTAGCATCCCGTAGAGTCCAGTTTCTTGCCCCCTGGCACTTTCACACTGTCAAAGAAAGGTACATGCCTTGTGAATGCCATTATCTAAGTCCATAATGTGTGTATCTGCAGAGCTGGAGACAAACTCCCTACGAGAAAGACATTGAGGTGCTGGAGCGTGTCCAGAGAAGGGCAACGGAGCTGGTGAGGGGTCTGGAGCACAAGTCTTGTGAGGAGCGGCTGAGGGAGCTGGGGGTGTTCAGCCTGGAGAGAAGGAGGCTGAGGGGAGACCTTCTCGCTCTCTACAACTGCCTGAAAGGAGGGGGTAGAGAGGTGGGGGTCGGTCTCTTCTCACAAGGAACAGGGGATAGGACAAGAGGAAACGGCCTCAGGTTGCGCCAGGGGAGGTTTAGATTGGATATTAGGAAAAACTTACACTGCAAGGGTTACCAAGCGCTGGAACGGGCTGCCCAGGGCAGTGGTGGAGTCACTGTCCCTGAAGGTATTTAAAAGACAGGCAGACATAGTGCTCAGAGATATGGTTTAGTGGTGGACTTTGGCAGTGCTAGGCTGATGGCTGGACTCGATGATCAGACAGGTCCCTTCCAACACGGCAACTCCATGATTCTATGTGGACTCAAGGAGTCTGGCGTTGAGGTTAACAATATTTTTCAAAGCACTGAAGTTTGGTGCAAATGGATTCTAAGTGACATGGAAGATGTGGGATTACCAATTTCAGAGGAACTTGTCAGTCAAAATAAAGAGAAGCAACCTGTTCCCTACTGAGGTTACATCTTCAAAGGTCAGAGGGTCTCCCAGACCCCTCAGCCCGGTGCATGGACTGTACCTGCCTCCAGCTGCAAATCACTGCACGGTGTCAGTTGTAGCCTCAAGAACAGAATTTACACTTATCAATTTCAATGGACCTGTTTACTTAATCAGTATGGGATGCTAATAATACTCAATTATGGGCAAATTATCAACTAAAAGCAAACAAGTTCATCCTACGAGTCCCTTAGCGCAGTCCACAGGCTCTTTCTAAGGGGTATTTAAATCAGAAACACAGTTGATCTAGACATGCTACATACAAACCTCAAATTCGACGGAAAACATTTAGGGGAGAATAAATCTTTAGAAGAGGCTGAAAGAAAGTCTATCCTCCTATAGATAAGTGGTCTCAAAATAGAGTAGTTCAATGTATACCAATCTGCAGCTATTATCAACCACATACTTAATTTTACACAGATGTATACACACCTATTAGTTATCATTTTACCAATAAAATTATCATTTTACCTATACCGATTACTTATTCCCAAAGTAAATTCTCCTTATCCAAGACATTCTAAACCTTTTCTTAAGTTCCACCTGCCCTGCTTCTGTTTCACTATAAAACTATACAAACTATAAAACTATATAAAATCGTTAACGCTGAAGCAAATTCCAGCGAACACCAAGCCTATGACATTCAAAAATATTCTGTGTTGTTTTCTAGGATGCGGCATGCATTGAGTAACCTCCTGTTTCGGGACTGCTACGTAAGCCAAGCAAATGCTTTTATTCAGCAATACTTGGTGACACCAAGCTCTCTCCCCTACCCCAAGAAACACCACTACTTTGGCACTTAATATTGTGGGCAGGTAGCTTACATTGCCACAGTTTTCCAACAGTTTCAGTCTAGTTTTCTGCTACAGAAGCAAGAAATAGATATCTAAATATCTTTCCTCTTTATTCATTTATTTAAGAAAAAAAAAAAATCAGACAAAAATGCAGCAACTTCCCAAACCTCTAAAACTTTAAGTATGCCAATAAATCACTTATTTCTGTTATGGCCCAGCATTTGGCTTTGCTCCCAGCTGTCGTGATTAATAAGAATTATTTTTTTCGTTCAACGATTCTCAGATTATGGTTCAAGGACTAGCAGTAGCCTGCGGGAAGCTGGCTGGTCACAAAGTCCTGGAATTCCTCTAATATAGTCAGCTGTTTCTAAAGATATAGGTACCACCTTTCACACTTCAATAGTTTTCCTCTTAGGATCTGTAAACAGGAACGCAACATGAAATCTCATGTTTAGGCAAAAAAATGTGCATCTGAAAAATCTAACCATCCTGAAGAGACAAACGGCACGCCCGCAATAGCGAGTTTACTTAAACTAACCAGCGGCGACATTAGCACAGAACCCAAAATAATAAACTCAACGGAATTAATGCGCTCAAGAACAGCGCAATGCTATCCGCGGTTCGAGAGCTTTCGGTCCGCTTGACAACAGCGTCAGAAAGTACCTGCCCCTTGCAAACCACTAGCCAAGCACCAAGCGGGACTAGACTTTATCCGCAGTGCCAGGCTCTGTAACGACTTCAAGAAGCAGAATAACCCCCCCCCCCCCCAATAACTAGCTGTAACAGAAGAGGGTGAGGGCAGTGCTGGTGCCGTTGGAAGGGCTGCCATCCCCGTTAGTGCTCAGCTTCTAACATTTGCCAGGTTCTCTCTAGTTGTATTTGCTCTAGGGCACACTGAAAACTAGCCCCGATAGCCCAGCATCGGCGTACCAAAGAGAGAGAATGAGCGATATAGAATCATAGAAGCTTCATGGTTGGAAAGGACCTTTGAGATCATTGAATCCAACCACACACCCCCCAATAAAAAAAACAACAACCAAACCAAACAAAAAAAAAAACCACAAACAAACCCCTACAATCTCTGCCACTAGAGCATGCCCTGAAGTGCCACATCTAGACGTTTCTTAAACACCTCTAGGGATGGTGACTCAACCCCCTCCCTGGGCAGGCTGTTCCAGTGCCTGACCACTCTTGCAGTAAAGGAATTCTTCCTAATATCTAACCTAAACCTCCCCTGCTGCAGCTTCAGACCATTTCCTCTGGTCCTGTCATTCTTCACCTGGGAGAAGAGGCCAACACCCACCTCTCTCCACCCTCCTTTCAGGGAGTTGTAGAGGGCAATGAGGTCTCCCCTCAGCCTCCTCTTCTCCAAGCTAAACATGTCCAGCTCCCTCAGCCTCTCCTCATATGCCCTGGTCTCCAGACCCCTCACCAGCCTGGTAGCTCTCCTCTGGACACGCTCCAGCACTTCAATGTCCCTCTTGTACAGAGGGGCCCAGAACTGAACACAGCACTTGAGGTGAGGCCTCACCAGTGCCGAGTACAGAGGCACCATCACTCCCCTGCTCCTGCTGGCCACGCTGTTCCTGATACAAGCCAGGATGCTGTTGGCCTTCTTGGCCACCTGGGCACACTGCTGACTCATGTTAAGCTGGCCGTCCACCAGCACCCCCAGGTCCTTTTCTGCCGGGCAGCTTTCCAGACACTCTTCCCCAAGCCTGTAGCGCTGCTTGGGGTTGTTGTGACCGAAATGCAGGACCCAGCACTTGGCCTTGTTAAACCTCATACAGTTGGTCTTGGCCCATCGATCCAGCCTCTCCAGGTCCCTCTGTAGAGCCTTCCTACCCTCAAGCAGATCAACTCTCCCACCTAGTTTGGTGTCATCTGCAAACTTACTGAGGGTGCATTCGATCCCTTCATCCAGATCATTGATAAAGATATTAAACAAAACCGGCCCCAAAACTGAGGCCTGAGGGACACCACTGGTGACCGGCCACCAAGAGGATTTCACCTCATTAATCACAACTCTCTGGGCATGGCCATCCAGCCAGTTTTTAACCCAGCGAAGAGTACACTTGTCAATGCCATGATTCGCCAGCTTCTCCAGGAGAATGCTGTGGGGGATGGTGTCAAAGGCCTTACCAAAGTCCAGATAGACAACGTCCACAGCCTTCCCCACATCCAGAAGGTGGGTCACATGGTCATAGAAAGAGATCAGGTTGGTTAAGAAGGATCTCCCCTTCCTAAACCCATGCCGGCTGGCCCTGATCCCTTGGCTGCCCTGCACTTGCCGTGAGAGCTCACTCGAGATGATCCTCTTCATGATCTCTCCTGGTACCAAGGTCAGGCTGACAGACCTGTAGTTTCCCAGATCCTCCTTCTGACCCTTCTTGTAGATGGGCGTCACATTAGCCACCCTCCAGTCATCTGGTACCTGCCCTGTTGACCAAGAGTGTTGATGGAGAGAGGCTTGGTGAGCTCTCCCGCCAGCTCCCTGAGTACTCTTGGGTGAATCCCATCCAGCCCCATAGACTTATGTACGTCTAGGTGCAGAAGCAGATCATTGACTACTTCCTCCTGGATTATGGGTGGGTTGTTCTGCTCTCCATCCTTATCTTCCAGCTCAGGAGGCTGAGCACCCTGGGGATAGCTGGTGTGACTATTGAAGACGGAGGCAAAGAAGGCATTCAGTATCTCAGCCTTCTCCTCGTCCTTGGTTGCAACTTTCCCCCCTGCATCCAGTAAGGGATGGAGATATGCACTGTCTTCCGTATATCCAGAAATTACATGCAGGGAATCGTATCCTGGGCTGCATCCCCAGCAGCGTGGCCAGCAGGGCAAGGGAGGAGGTTCTGCCCCTCTGCTCCGCTCTGGTGAGACCCCCCTGCAGTGCTGCCTCCAGCTCTGGGGCCTCAGCACAAGAAGGACATGGACCTGTTGGTGCGGGTCCAGAGCAGGCCATGAAGATGATCAGAGGGCTGGAGCAGCTCTGCTGTGAGGACAGGCTGAGAGAGGTGGGGGGGTTCAGCCTGGAGAAGAGAAGGCTCCAGGGAGACCTTAGAGCATCCTTCCAGTACCTGAAGGGGGCCTACAGGAAAGATGGGGAGGGACTTTTTACAAGGGCCTGTCGTGACAGGATGGTGGTTTTAAACTGAACAATGGAAGATTTAGATTGCACATAAGGAAGAAATTTTTCACTTTGAGGGTGGTGAGACCCTGACCCACGCTGCCCAGAGAAGCCGTGGCTGCCCCATCCCTGGAGAGGTTCAAGACCAGGCTGGGATGGGGCTTTGAGCAGCCTGGTCTGGTGGGAGGTGTCCCTGCCCATGGCAGGGGGTCAGAAGTAGATGATCTTTAAGGTCCCTTCCAACTCTAACTATTTTGTGGTTCTACATTTGCGTTGATTACAAAAGTATGATAATGCTGACTATTACTCATTGCAATTCACTAGAACTCAAGAGATTTGCATCACACAACTGCTTAGACACGTGAACTTCTTTATACAGCTGTGATTTTGATATTTTTTTTTCAGGTGTACTCCTTTGCACTCTTGTTGCTTAATTAAAGTTTGCTGAGAATTTTGACCCTGCCCCACAGGCAGGGTGTCAACCACGTGTTGTATTTTTAAGGTTTTTCTGTGTTGACTACCGTCATTAATTTCAACCTGGTTCCAGGAAGAAACACATGATCTTATCTACTTAAATGCCTTCACCATTTGAGAATGAACCACTTCTGGTTTAGACATTTTTTAAACAACTGTGCACTCACCTTATGGAAATCATATTTAGACTTTAGATTACTTATGAAAATGACCTGCACAGTGTGAAAGCTTTAGTCAAAATATCTACCTTCCACATCTCCTTTATCCCACTTATCCAGTTGACCTGTCAAACAAGGAAGGCATACTGGTTTGACATGATTGGCTCTAGACAACCCAGGCCTAATTACTTCCAAAGTACTTACAAACTTATTTCCAAAATTCAAATTAGATAAAAAAATCTGTAATTATCCAGGCCTTTCTCCCCCTCCAGCTTTTAAACACAAATGCTGTTTCTTTCCATCTCCCATCCTCGGCAGCGTCTCTGCAACCTACGAATTCTCAAAGATCATTTCAAATAGTTGAAAGTTGATTTCAAGTATATCCTAAAGCATTCTTTGGTAGATTTTATCAGGTCTTGTATGCTTGAATAACTGTCTTACCTGTTTATTTTTTGCAGTTTTTCTCTGCTCTGGCCGCTCCTACGGTTGGGGTTTTTTAGCTATTAATTTAGCTGATTGTCTGTCAAGCACTTTACGTAACACACATGAAATCAGTCATACCGTAACCCTGCCCACACTGTTCGTTATGTAGGTACCTCGCTCTTCATGGATTTGCACATTGTTTTCCTCGTACATTTTATGCATCACAAGACTTTGCCTTATTGTTATTTAAATCCTCTGCTAATTGAAATTAATTTTGTGATCTTGCGCACTTGGTTTTCACTTTTTATATAAATCCCTAAACTGCTGCAAAGAAAAAGGAGTATCTGATGTAGCCATAACAGTCTCTTAATGTCCGTCCCATCTGTCCTTTGCATCAGGACAGATAATCGCCATTATGCATTCAAGAGTGCCTCCTTAACTGCTAATTCTCATGCACTTCTCCGTCTCTCAGATAATCTTCTTAGGAGACACTATTTACCAGCTCCATCAGGCTGCTGAAAGCGACTTTTTAAAAAAATAATTTTTCTTGTTCATCTGATCTCAGACTTTCTTTATTTCAAAAGCTTACTTCAAAATAATTTTCACCAAAAGTACTTGCCATTATTAATTTCTTCCTTAATTGCTAAGATCAAAATCGAAAATCAAATACAAATTATCTACCTTCATTTGCCAAAAGAAGTGTGCCCAGAACATTCTCATAATTTGATATATCATGTCTTAGTGTATCACTTACCGTTTGGATACTTTCAACAATTTCGCAAGTATTGTTATTTATTTCTAGTATCCGCTACCACATTGGACAAAAACAACAAGGGAAAACACACAACTCCTTATTGCATTCCAGGAGGATGAAGCAGAAAGGAAGATAGAGAAGGCAGGAATAAGATATGTTAAAAGAGAACAGATTATTCTTTTTCGTAGGGTTTACAAAATATATTCTGTCCCAGGCGTGCATATGTAGCTTAGTCTAGCCACATTCAATGACTTAATTCCTTCTAAGACATTTAATAGCAAAATGTTTTGAGAAGAAACTCAAAAGGAGAGCGGCAGCAGCCCAGAGCAGCAGCTCACAAAGGGATTTTGTTACCTGGAGGTGGAATGGAAGCCAGTGGAAGATGCTTTCAGGAAAGCAAACGAACTTTCAAGAAACCGAAGGTTTCAACGATCCAAACACCTTGGTGAAAGCTTTGTCAAAAAGACCTTCTTTTTTCAACCATCGCCGGGTTTTATCTGTCATCTTGTGTTAGGTTCTGCTCTCAAAGTCTCTAAATCATTCCGCGACACCATGAGAAGTCAAAGTCCTCTGTTCGCACCTTGGTCTTCCATTGATTATTCTTTTCTCCATCAATTCTCCCTCCATCCTAAACTCCTCTGCCTCACCCGCTCAATCAGAAGGCCTGCCATGACCTACCTCCCTGCCCCAGGGAGTTATCTCCATTCTTGGAGATACTTTATCTCCAAAGTTATCTCTGCAAGAGTTATCTCCATTCTTGGTCTTGCACCACAGAGGCACTTCTGATGGGAAGAACCCCCTCCTGTCATCATACTGACCTCCCTCCTCTGAAACCTTCCTCATTTCAGCACGTTTTTGAATAACCAACCGGTTTCCTCCTCCCTCAGGTTAAAACCACAGCACAGAGGACTTCCAACTATGACCTGCTCCTTAAAGATACTTGCTTCTCTTAAATGCATGTTCCTCTTTGAGGGAGAAAGGCGTAAGGGCCATTTCTGACGGTGGGTTGTTTTGGGTTTTGTTTTTTTTTGATCAGCATTAGTAAACAAAATAATAATCCCCACCAAACAACACCCACCCCCAAACAAAAGCACCCCCACCAAACCAACCACTACAGACAAGCGGCAGTTAAAACAAACTTCCCATTATAGTTCAATTATTTAGATAATTAAAAAGTTTGTATTCTCGTTGGTTTTACTGGTTTTCTCTCAGAAACATAGAAAACTAATCAAAACTGAATGAACCTTGCCATCAGGCAACAGAATATGCAGCAAAGGCTGATGAAACTTCAGGCTGGTAAAACTGGAGTAAGACTTAGACAGCAAATAAAACAATCCTATTTCCTCCATAAATGGAATTTCATTTCTTGAGAGGATTAGCAGTTCTTTTACCATGACTTGTCCATCTGCCTGCACACCAGCACACCTGACCTGCATGAATAAAAGGACAAAGGAGATTTCTGCAAGGTTACGACTTCTCTGGCCACGACACGGGTGTAACACAGCAGAACTCCTGTGGCATGATTCAGCTGTCTGAATGCCTCCACCTTTTATGGCCAACGTATCAAGATTGCTCACTGCAATATACGAAGCAGACAGATACTTCCACAAGTGACAAATTGAGCTGAAGAAATTACAGTGTGCAGCTGCCTGCTGATACCGCTCTGAGCACAACAGGTTCATTGTGTTTCTCAGCTCAGTGACTATTATTTCAACAGAGGGGACTATCTGGTGCTGCAAAACTGGAGGCTCTTCCATGCTGCAGCACATTTGTCCTGCTAAATATGAAGCCGGCCTGCAAGATAAAGTCCATCGCTCTGTCCAGATGCTTCCAGAAGCTCAGGCAGATTCTGAAAGGTAGCAAGTTTGGGCTAATTAAAATAAACAAACAAAAAACCCCAAACAACTAGTAACTAAGCTATGCTCCTTGCTCTCTGGAAAGCATCTAGTGCTCAAACAGCATTTCAAATTGAACATTTACAGAAATAGATTGTTAAAAACAAGGATTATTAATTACACCAGATCCGGTACATTCCAATCCAGTTTCCTAATGGGAAAACTTACTTCCTGATTCCTTAGTTTTCCATCTGCAAATACTTGGAACTTTATGAGACCACTCTGAAGTTTTTTCAGTAACTCCAGGAGTGCAGAAGAGAAACAGAGTGCCAGGGAGATGTTAGACTGCAGCACCCAGCTCTGCACAGGCCCATCTGTCTGGCTCCCATGCGTGGTTCGCTGCGCGGATGTCCTGCAAGGACAGCGGGGCTGTTGACTCCACCAGAGCTCCTGCACCCAAGGGCTTCTCGATTCGGAGACTCCAAATAGGGGCAGCTAAACGCATCACTGGAACACTGGTGGTGCGAGAAGGTGATTGGCTGCACGAGCATTTTGGAAGCATTATCAATGAGAAAAAAAAGGGGGGAGAAAGTTAACTATTTGGCCAGGAAAAAAAAAAAAGTATGATTTCCTATACTACAGTTAGTGCTGAGGGCAGCTAAGCTGTCACGCCTCAAGCTAGCAGCAGTTGAGGCTCATCTGTATGATCTACACCAAATCAGAAGTCAAACTTTGGGGTTGTTCAGCCTGGAGAAGAGAAGGCTCCGGGGAGACCTCAGAGCAGCCTTCAAGTACTTAAAGGGGCCTACAGGAAAGCTGGGGAGGGACTCTTTATGAGGGACCAATAGGACGAGGGGTAACGGTTTTAAACTGAAAGAGGGGAGGTTTAGGGTAGATATCAGGAAGAAATTCTTTACTGTGAGGGTGGTGAGACACTGGAACAGGTTGCCCAGAGAAGCTGTGGCTGCCCCATCCCTGGAAGTGTTCAAGGCCAGGCTGGATGGGGCTTGGAGCAGCCTGGTCTGGTGGGAGGTGTCCCTGCCCAGGGCAGCGGGGTTGGAACTGGATGATCTTTAAGGTCCCTTCCAACCCAAACCATTCTGTGATTCTGTAAGACTCAATATTAGGAAGTCAATAAATAGTCACTTTGAGGAAGGTTAGGCAGTACAGTCTCAGAAGTCTCCCATGGGGAAAATTTTAATTCTGTTGGCATTGAGAAGGAGAAGGTGCTTATTGACACGTAGCCATATGAATGGGGGAAATTTTCAGGAAAAGCCCATGGACACAGTCCTGGCACCACTATAAATGTGTGTATGGAAAAACCAAGATCCTGCAGCTACCAAGCACTGAGTGGAGGCTTAGCTAGGCCAGCTTCTGGCCCTTGGCAGCTTGTGTGTTGGCCAAGTGCTTGATAAACCGTGGCACTCTTCTTGTTCAGCATCTCTTTGCCAAGGAAGAAATCACTGCTCGAGACCATACGGTCATGGTTGTTTGCATTCCAGCACATGATTAGATAGCATCTTCCAAAGCAAATATGCTGTTTGGCACACGAATGATCAAAACAAACTAAGTAGATTATTTATCGCCTTTGGTAGAATCACCCCTAGAAAATACTAAAGGAAGAGCTGTCCAACCATAAAGCACATCTGTTAGTCTATGTGCAGAAGAAGCTGGTGTAGACCTCTGCCTCAAAACCTGCAACTTCTCTCAGTATCAAAGCTTAGATCATGCTCAGAAGCAGCAAACGGTATCAATAACGCTTGAGACAAAACAGTGCACATACGCAGTACTTTCAGAGAAGAATGGGACTAGATCACTGGAGACTTGAAAACAACGTACCCTTGAAAAACATTTTTTGAGAAAAACAGAAAGAATTTGGGTACGTCACCTCTCTGGGTTCTTCTGGGAATTCTAACCAAAGTCATTATTTAATGAAAAACCAGTATCTCACTCACATCTGTATTAAAAGGACCTCAATCTATAGCTGTACTGATTAATTCTTCAAATCTGCTAAAGAAAATCACCATCTCTTCATTGTTCCTCACATATGCTGGGCCATTTATCAGTATAATTGCAAGGTCCTTCTTACCTTGGATTAATGCTGCATCTTCTAGCAACACATTCTAGCTGTTAGATATTTTTTGACCGCGTATTGCTCTTGGTCTAATTATCCTTATGAAAAGGAAGTATCTTTATGTGAATTCCAACAGAAAGGAGGATCAAAGAAGAATGCAAAAACCTCTGACTTGTTCTGCTGTTCGCTCTGCTAATACGGAAGAATGAAGACTGATAAGGAGAAAGCGTGCCATATTCACAGCTGCACAAGCACCTGCAGCTGCCACTGACCTCCAGTGTAACAGCCTGAGACAAGCAAAAAGCAAGGGCAAATAATTGAAGGTAAGCCTAAAGGGCAATATCACAACCCTCAGAAGTCTTACCATTGTATCATCTCTTCTTCGGAAACTTCTTAAGGGTTCAACTGCCTTCACACGGGGCAATGAGAAGGACAAAGACAAAGCTTAAGCTATTTCTGTAACACAGGTTACCAGCGTACCTTGGTCTGCGGTAGCACTGGGTGACAAGTGAGCAATCTGAGCTTGAGTGGGTCCTGAGGAGGCAACAAAGACGATGAAAGGGCTGGAGCACCTCCCCTGTGAGGACAGGCTGAGAGGGTTGGGGTTGTTCAGCCTGGAGAAGAGCTTATTGTGGCCTTTCAGTACCCAAAGGGGGCCTACAGGAAAGATGGGGACAAACTTTTTAGCAGGGCCTGCAGTGATAGGACAAGGGGTAATGGCTTTAAACTAAAAGAGGGAAGATTTAGACTAGATATAAGGAAGGCATTTTTATACAATGAAGGGGGTGAAACACTGGCCCAGGTTCCCCAGAGAGGAGGCAGATGCCCCATCCCTGGAAATATCCAAGGTCAGGTTGGACGGGGCTCTGAGCAACCTCATATAGTTGAAGATGTCCCTGCTCATTGCAGGGAACGTTAGACTAGAGAACTTTATGAACCCAAACTATTCTATGATTCTGTGATTCTAAATAGTAACAGAAGTTACAAAAGCAATCCTTTCAAGCCACCAGGGCATTTTTGGCATGTTGTTTGTTTTCCTCCTTATAGCCCTAGCCCCATGACTTACGCAGCCTCTTCCCACAAATCAAGCTTACATGGCTAAGGAGAAGAAT
The DNA here is from genome assembly GCF_963924245.1 of Chroicocephalus ridibundus. Lineage (NCBI taxonomy): Eukaryota > Metazoa > Chordata > Aves > Charadriiformes > Laridae > Chroicocephalus > Chroicocephalus ridibundus. Next base: position 122,755,169 of record NC_086286.1, on the reverse strand, counting down.
CTGAAAAAGAGAAACTCAAACTCTCCCAACGGCATGATTTCTGCCATTGGCAGCTGGCGGTATCCACAGGGGCAGCAACGCTCCGCCGTTTTTCTACAGCTTTCTTCACTGGATTCTAATCTTACAGCACTTAAACTTTAAATCTCAGAACATCTCTGTGAATGAGCAGCTTTTACAAATGTAGAAGTGAAGTGGGGAGGAAAAACCGCAAGAACCTAGTAAGCTTTTGCCCTCTAGACCTCAGAAGTTTAGATACGACGTTAGACTGCTAAAGCTCTCAAAGGCAACTGCAGGGCAATGACTGATCTCCAAACCATCCATCCCAAACAACCAGTATGAGCAGTGTGCTCACTGGAGCATTTGAACTGAATAATGAGTTTACGGATTGACAGAGATCCTGCTCCAAAGGGGATTAATCCCCCAAAGCAATACGGTCAGAACAGTGAAACTCTTTCTCCTATTTCCCTTTGCTGCCTGGCTTGTGTCCACGTTGGTTTTTCCCCTGCATTAAGATAATGTTCCTATCCACATTACTTTACATTACTGTCTTCAGATACAAATGCGATCAATCTGATCATTAGTATTTCTTCTGTGCTACGGTAGTGCCTCTTGGACCCAGTCGTACCTTGCTGCCTTGCGGAACGGTGCATGTGAACATAACTGAAGAGAGAACATGAAGAATTAATAATATAAGCATGTGGTGCTTAGAGGAAGAAGTATCAGTTTAAATTCTCTTCCACTGTTTCAGTAATGTCTGGAATTTCTCTATTAGAAATAAACAAGATATTCATTAGCTAATTGCTTATGTAACAAACATCATTACATAAAATTATCATGTAGAGGCGCTGAAAGAAGAATTTTAATTATCCAGGTGAACTTCAAAGCAGAACCGCACTTTGTGATTTCTATGGTTGCCTTCTCAACTTTACTAATTCCTGATGTACAGGCACTGCACAGTCAGTAGCATGTTGATTAGCCTGACCCAATTTTGGGATTATAAAAGACAACTCAAAGCAGCAGCTGATCAAACCCGAAAGGCCTGTTGGATGGGTTCACGGATGGTAAACCAACGGTGTCAGCGCTGTGGGCCAGCTGCCAGTTTCAGGGCATCCATACAAGCCTCTGTTGAAAGGCTGAGCCACTCCAAACGCTGAAACTAAAAAGCTTTGCCTTCAGTACTAAGTAATCGCTCTCCTGTTTCAGAGGCCAAATGGAAAAAAGAGTATTTCCGAGCTTGTCTGCCAGATGCTAAGAGCATAATGCCTACAGAACAAGGTCACTTGCATAGGCGGAAAAGCAGCAATAAGCTAAGCAGCTCCCTCTACTCCAAGCCCTGAGCCCAGCCTTTGCCCGTCTCTGTAAGAATGTCCCAGCACTGAAGGGCCGTTGCTCTGGAGGAGTGACAGCTCCAGGAGTCACCATTGCCACCACCTGCTGCGAGAGCTCCTGCTCTACAGCCCAAACACATAAGAAGCTCTTCCACCCCCGCCCGCCCCTCTCTCCAGCCTGCTGGCTGCAGGCAGCCGCCCAGGCGCGTCCAACCCGCAAAGGATGGCTCAGTACAGCCGGGGGCCTTCTCCAAAGCCTTCTCCAGTCCTAACCCTAAACTGAAATAAAATGAGCTACACTGCAAGCATATCCTAAAACCTAAACCACAACCCTTGCTGAGGTTGGGGAACTACTTCTACAGGACTAATAGCTCATTTTAATAAGTCTCATCAAGCACTAGGCATATCATGAAATCTTTAATGTATCCATTTACTGCTGAAGGAACATTCCCTTCACACAGCCAGAAGGTTCCCTACAAAAAAAAACCTTTCCCCTACATGAAAAGCTCTACAGCAGAAGAAAACTTAAAGGACAATAGCCTAGACTTCAGTTTTCAATACTTCTTGTGCCTTCCAGCTGACCTGCAGAAGGGCTGGGCAGAGGGGTGCCCGAAGGAGAAGAGGGGAAGGGGAGAAGGCAGGATTTCTGTGCTTGCTTTTGCTCTTTGAACTTCAACCTCCACATCCTTCTCTTCTCAGGAACAGCCTCCTTCCTTTTGAACTTTAAAGCTTGATGTTCCCCTCATCCTATCAAAGTCAAACATTTTTATGTTCACAGTGACCACACTGTCAACAAGAAAACCCACCCTGAAGTGAACCCCTTTTGGAGATAAAACCCCCGTATATTTATTTATTTATTTATTTTGGGTGCAATTCTCCTGGGAGCAAAGAGCTGGGGGGGGGGTCTCTCCACCTTTAAAACATCAGGAGCGCTGAAACTTTCCCAAGAAGGATGCCTACACTGCAGCCTGCAGCGCAGAGAGGGGCTGGGGATCAGCCCAGATCCCCAGGCTCGAGCACTGGAAGCAGCCCAGCACGGCCTCCCGCAGCCCAGTTTGTTGACAACCGAGGGCAGACTGGTCTGCAGTGAGGCGTGGGCCACTGAGGACAGGCTGCTTCTGGCATCTAAGCCAGACAACTTCAAAGTAGACTTACCGTTTCTAAGCTGCAGTGCAGTCTGCAGTGCAGTCTCCATTGTAAATACACCCAAAGTCTTTCCTCTCAACATTTTAATTCAGACATCGGAAAAAAAAAGGGGGGGGGGGAGGGAAAAAAAAAAAAAGAAAAGGCAGTTTTAACCAAAGGAAACAAAGTACAGACAGTCCAAGTAACATGAAAGGGATTACAATTCCTGTAATGTCTCTGTAACCCTTTTGTTCTCTTTTATCCCGTGTTCCTGGGCCACACTTCCCAGATGCTGCAGCTTAAATCGGGCTAATCTAAGTCTGACCAAAGTCAATGGAAAGCTTTCTGCTGATTTTATGGAAGCCAAAAATTCTGCTTTTTCATTGCTATTGTTATATGAATAAGGATACAAGATGATCACTAGAACTTGAATTTCTTGCACAGTCTTATGTTGAACATGGACCAGACACTAAGAGACAATTGCTCCAGGTACAAACTCATATCGATGCAGGTGTAATTCATAAATTTAAAAAATAAAATAAAATGTTCTTAAGTAAAAAACAAAAGAAGAAATAAGCAGACAAAATGTTTTACTACTTCAAAACACTACAGGAAACATGTCCCAATGCAGGCACTACTGGTCACCTGAACCATTCCTCTGAATTATTTCCTATTTCATCTCTAAATCCAGCATTAAACTGTTAAAAAAAGCTCCTTAAATTAAGACGAATCCCTTGCTGGCAACACAAAAGCAGTATACATGATATCACCTGGTAACAAACTAACAGAGATACAAAAATCATAATGACTTCTTGCAAATGAAAGTGGTTTTATTTCCAGATATTTCCACTGGCTTCAATGTTTGACTCAGAGTTAACAGAACAGGGGTTCAGAATTCAACCTCCAATTTGTAAATCCTTTTTTCCCTGTTCCATTCTTTTAATACTAAGACCAGAGCAATCAGATTAGAAACTAATGTTGTCTGTATCTTTGTCCTTTAAATAAACTGCTGAATATCACTGTATGACACCTATGAGCTCTTTCAGATGATCTGTGAAAAGCATACTTAAAATTCCTCTTTCAAACTTAATTTGCTGTGATTTTCTCGCAGGAATATGAGAATAAATGAAAAAGATAATTGATTTCAACACTAAGCAATTACAGACAATGATTTTTCTACAGCAGTTGTCTAATTAAGAGACTATGAGCCCAGCATATCGAGCCTTTGATTTAAGCATTGTTTTTGAGGTATTCATATGATACGCAACATGCACAACTTTTTGTGTTCTGTTACACTGCAGATGCACCAAAATACTCGCTACAAACTTGTAACCCTTCACCAAAAAAATTCATACTCGTACACATGATTTGGATCCAAAGAAATGAAACAGCTACTGTTCAAGAGAGTAAAAATATCTGAGGATTATCAACATCGATAAATAACATGCACGGTAAGGCTGATCTAAAAAGTGACACGGGACTAAAAATACCTCGAGAAAATTAACAATGAATGATTTGTTATGAATATGAAACATGCATATGCACAGATGTCAGTTATATAACCCATTTCTTTTATCATTAAAGAGTAAACACTAGCCTATTCTTTCAGCTTACCAAAACACAGTAAAAAGCAGGCACATTTCTCTCCCATATTTCTCTCCCCTAATTAATAGATTTATTTTTCTTTTTAAACTGCCTGTCTTTTACTACTGAAGCAGAATCTCATCTGTCTCCTTATTCTGAATTGCTACATACAAACGCCTATTGCTCCCCAAAGGCTTTTCTAAGAAGCATCTGTAACAAAAGAATTGTAGGCGCATACCTTAACCTCTTGGTTGGCAAAAATCTCCACATCAACCCCACAGGCAACCAGAGTGGAGACATCACAGTCCATGCTACGGGCTGGCATCCCCCCCTTTTGTACACAGAGTTAGGCAACCTCAGAGTAACAAATGATTGCAAGGGGCGGGGGGGGAAAAAAAAAAAAAAAGAAAAAAAAAATCTTCAATTCAGTACTGCAATGGAACAGTCCAAAATTCTGCTTCGATGCTGGCAATAACTGCCAGCTTCCCACACGAGCTCTTTGCACTTATCGGAGTTGCTCCTTGCCTGTCCCTCGCACACCCCCCGACTGAGCAGGCACGGCACAGTAGCAGCGCTGCTCCATCTCGCACGGCGATGACATCACCACAAAGACTGACATAAGCTAAATCTATTTTTTTTTTTTTTTTTTTTTATTCCCCCCCCCTCAACCCTTTTTATCTCTAAGGCAGCGCAGTGGATCAAATTGAACATGATTATGTGCTAAATCTGAACCCGGACTGAATCAATTCAAGCAGCGTTCGCTGGCAACTGAGTCATAGCTGTTGTTTCAGCTGAGTGCTTATGTTGGCAAAAAAAAGATCGCCTGACACTGAAAGCTCCACTCCGCGTGTGAATTAACCCAGCACTCAAAGCCACTAAGCTCAGGGTAACGTTCGTTACTTTATTATACTTTAAAACCCATGGCAGAACACTAATAAATAAAAAAAAAAAAACCCTAACAAAAACCAAACCAGTGAAAACCTCAGCATCCTGCTTTTAATAGCTCTAAATCTTTTATTTAATAAAGCACGCCTCGTAACACCACACGTGAGATTAGAGAGAACATCCACTCCCATCATCAGGAGCAACCAACGTCCCGCAAATTTGATCCCAGCGCTCAGACACACGAGTCGCGTTCCGACTCATCTTCAGGAAGATCAGAGGGATGCCTGTGTGTGATCTGGAAGTCAATACCCCTCCGAAGAACACAACACGAAAATCCCCCTTGAAATTAGGACTTCACGCGACGCAACCTTTATACCACCTGTCCTCAGGGTCACTCCTTCACAAATGTAACAGCATTCAACTGAAAGGAACAGATTTAAGTAAAGTGAAGAAGTTTTACACCTGCTGACTCGGTGGTCTGGTTATGGTTTGCAAGTTTATTTTTTAATGATAGAAAAAAAATACCTACAAAATTGGGACTTCTAAAGTTGATCTTTATCCCAGACTCACACCATTATTTTTCCTCTAATGTTTCATTTTTGTGATCCATAAATTACTTTTAATTGCGGCAGGCCTAGAGAGGACATTTATGGCTAACTCAGATTAACAGGCAGAAATAAAATATTTAAGTATCAATAAAAACCCAGCAGCAGCAGCACATAGCTCCGTGTAAGAGACTGTTCTGCCTCCTCCACTTCCATAGACGGGCGTTGCAGCTTGCATCACCTCCCTTGATGCCACACATAGTTTTAGACAACGCAGTTTAAATACCAGTAGCAGACGATCTCAGACACGTACGCTGAACCACCGTTTACCTTCAGACTACCCTACCCTTAATGAAACTCAAAATGAAGACACCTGGGAAAAATATATCAAGCGCTTCCCACCAAAACTGTGCGCTCAGACACCTACAAGCAGCAGCAGCTTCAGATTAGACTCAAACCACCCTGGTTTACTTTCGCCAGCACCGTAAATGGGATGAGTGCAGGGAATTCCAGATCAGCCGATGGCAGAACAACCTCTGCTGAGAATTCCACTCTTGACCCCCACCAGCTGGCAGTAAGGTTAGATGCCGAAAGAGAAAAGCTGAGGTGTCTTACCAGAACATCCTTTTCCAAGTTTTAAAGTATTTTCCCAGTTTTTCACTTCCATTTATAGTAGCCCCTTGAGCAGTTACCACAAACGAAGGTCCAGAACCAGGCCAGAAACACATCCCAGCACTAAAGACTTTCCAAATTAAGCCTATCCCGATCAACAAATGTTGATAGTACTTGGTAGTACAAGGCAGCAAATGAATCAATATGGTTTATCATGATAATCAATTGTCTTGAACACCAGTCGCTTCATCAGTCAAGTTTTTTCATAAACCATAGGAAAAGACTTTTTTGAAAGAATTTGAAGTTGACCTTTTTGTGCATGTTTAGAGGAACTTTTATTCATACATTTGAGTATCATATGTGTGATATCAGAAAGAAGCCATAAAGATGCTTGATTGAGGTTCCAAGCAGGCAGCAATGGAAAAATCACGTCATCAGCAAACTGAGAAGTTGGGAAGTGGTTACCAAAGAGCTGGAAGGAAACACTGAAAGAAAAGACGAGTCACGTATATCTGAGCCTAATGAAACTTTTAGCAGCGGGGACCGACAGGACAAAAAACCATAACAAACATTTGAAAAAGATCAAGAATTAAGACTGTGCTGATCCCTAAGGTTTAGAAAAGCATCTGAAGTGGTGCCTGGCCTGAGTGTGGTTTCATAGCAGTGACGGAAAAAAGATCTTACGATACAGAGCTACGCTGGATAGTTCCATAATAATTACTTTCCTTTTTTAATTTTTAAAACTGTCACCTATCAATTTCAATAGCCCACCTCCTTAAATCTTCTTATGAAAACTGTTATGTGGTGTGCGAACTTACCTGTTCCACTTCATGATTATTCTTGGACTTCTACTATTCATCTTCTTTCAAGATAGAATCATTGCAATTTTTCCACTCCGTCTGAGTAAGGAAGCCTTACTGAGATCACAATTACTTTTATTTCTTGTTTCTTCTTGCTTGTTCCTAAGCATAACCTATTTTTTCCCCCTTAAAAACCACTCTAGCTCACTGGGGTATTTTAGTGAGCTCTTTGCAGAGACAACGTAGTTGTTTTTGCTTCTCGAAAACAAAGATTACCTAACAGAGGAACTCTACAGAGAGTTTGAGTACTTCAACTTCTGTCTTTCAATATATGTCATATTCTGTTTGTTACTACTCACTTCTCATTTGAAATCAAGACATAATTCTATGTGAGAATTTTTTCAGGGCACTCTACAATTCCTTACAGTCCCATCTAATGTTAATATTTTTTTTTTTATTATTATCGGATAACTTAAAATTGATTGATATTGACTGCTTTCTCCAGATCGGGAGACATGTTTTTTCAATGAAATTTAGAGAAAGATCCTTTCAATTTCTTTCAAAACAATTCTTAACTCTGGCTTTAAATGGTCTGGTTAAATTCAATTCAGCAAACTCACAAGAAAAAAAAAATAAAGCCATATTTCATGCATATTTTAAAGTCTCATACTTAATAAACACAAATTGATATAGACACATAATGCACTTCAGCATAGTCGAATAACCTACTCTTTCAATCATCACAAATCACAGCTTTTGTACAAACATGGGAGCAGGAAAGCCGCTCTCTTGTTGGTGGGTGCTAAGCCGGAGGATTTATGGATCATATATAAAACTTAAAGCTTCACCTGAAAGTTAAAGGCTAGACAACATATGGAATACTAATACTGACCAAAACAAGCAGATATTTATTTTATTTTTTCAAGTAGAACAGTTGGTGCTGAGGCCCTGACATGAACAATATACCTATTTCAAGAGGGATCATTTTAGGCTGGCTCTAGTACACCCTGTGGGCTGGTGCCCAGCAGCAGCCCAGTAGAAGCAGTCCTGGAGGCATCCTCCGGTTTAGGTTCATCTGAAGGGAACCCACATTCACAGTGAGCCCAGCGTATCGAGTCTTTGATTTATGCAATCTGCCCAGAAGGTGGAAGACAACTTCAGAAGAAAAGAGCCTGAGCTAGAATGCTAATCTAAGTGCTTCCTAAAGTATATAGCTCTACTGGAACAGGCTGCCCAGAGAAGCTGTGGATGCCCCATCACTGGAGGTGTTCAAGGCCAGGCTGGATGAGGCTTTGAGCAGCCTGGTCTAGTGGGAGGTGTCCCTGCCCATGGCAGGGGGTTGGAACTGGGTGATCTTTAAGGTCCCTTCCAACCCAAACCACTCTATGATTCTATGACTGCCATCCCCTAACAATTTTACATAGGGCTTAAGGCCACAGGCACCAATTCTGAGAATGGGGAGAACGTAGAGAGTTTTTAGCAGTCATTCAGAAGTTTCTCAGTTCATCTCAGGTTTTGTCCATAGTAACAATTGTGCATGGAATTAAACGGGTGCTATTCACTAAGTGTGAATGTTTCAGGGGAGTGAATTTAAGAGCAATTGAGACCCACTTGTATATCTGGGCTGAGTATGGAAATACCAAGATTTTACAGTTACATGTATAGCCATCAAACAGGTTCTAGAACTCAGAATAATACTGATTAAACGTGACTCCAGGTGGTATTGTTCCTTCACAAGAACCAACGTAATCCCACAGCATCACTAGGCTCTCTGATGACTAACACTTGATGATCAAGTTTTATACATGAATCAGCAATCCCCTTCAAAAAGACAAAAAGTTCCCCAAATCAGAAGGAAAATAAGCGCTGTTGTTCCAGCCGGGGACGATCTTGCATTCTGGATTTGTACAGCGCATGGAATAATGCAGTCCTGCTCTACAACCTTTGCTCCTGTGTGTGGAGGTTTTGTTTTTCTCCAGTGCTACCAGAGCTACAGCTATGGCTCAGCTTGATACACATAAACAATACCGCGGGTTTAAGACTTTTCAAGTTCAACTGTCAAGTCATTAGAACAACTTGCACGAAATCTTGACCGTCCTTCTGCAAGCAAACTATAACGTATTTAGCCTGAGGTAAACTTCACTGTATCTGGACCTCACAGTAACATCAGTCACGTTGCAACCATAAATACCAGCTAAATTCAGAAGCAAACGTGATGTTTTTTGCTCACTGGGTGAAGTTTGTGCTCATTACTACTAGTTATAGATGGATTATTTTTGTAGCAGCTTTGCTTGCAGGTGCAAATCATATTAAGGCGCTGTAGGAATCCAGAACAATAAAAAGAAACCCTACATCAGTGACCCTTTGACGGCTTGTTTGAATGGAACACTGTAAATAGATTCACATGCCTGACTCCAATGCTTTTAATGATGTGCATCTTTATCAACCTCTTTCAACCTACGACACAAGTCAAAAGTATTTAAACCGAGCTCCTTTGCATACCTGTCGCTGCAAACATACTTTTACAAATATAATCCTATTTTTTAACGGAATTGTAAAAGATAAATTCTTTTAAAAACCCATAAAGATTTAGTAACGTAAGAGAAAAAAAGCCCAGATAAAAGACAGTTCTTCCAGTTCCTGTCTGCAGCAGAAGATAAGAAAGACCAGCCAGACACATTCTTCAGGAGCAGAGTTAGCTCCTTCAAAGAGGTCTTTCATAAAGACATTAAAAGAAAGTGGAATACTGAAGGCTGAGTAGGGTTCAGCTCAGCCATGGAAGGAAAAAGAACATGCGTAATTGGTTTTTTCCTTACGACAGTGAGCACTGACTCGCGCTGAAGTAGATTACCCCCAAAAGGATGGAAGGAACAGATAAATCCAGCCAGAGGAGTACACCAGCAACACATCAGACCAGAAGAATCTGGGCCAAGAACTGGGAACCAAGTGGAGGAGCGATCCTCATCTCTAGCTACGCTGCAGTTTACGCTTGGGATATATTGAAGGGTGAAAGGCACTTACAGGACACAATTCAGAGAGAGATGTCTGAAGTTAAGGGAGATGTGAACGCAAACGAGATAAAACACATTACCGGATGCTATGAGCTAGGATCACCATGCTAGATGAATTCACCGTTACCTGGAAATAATATTCCCACTCTTAATTCACAAACAGAATGGCCATCAAATGTTACTCTGTTACATTATGCCTCTCTTAACAATGTTGTAAGGATTTTAAATCTTGATGTATACCCTTTGTAATACGTGAAAAAGCCTGAGATTCCATTAACGTCCATTAGCAAACTTCTCCAGGAAGAGAGTCAACAATGAAACAAGAGCGCGTTAAGCCAGAGGAAGCCTATCTGCACCAACTTATCCTTTCCTAGGTCCTAAATTACTATCAAAAATCCATGAATTTTCTGAGGCTATGGAACACAGCAATATTGAAGATATACAATGGAGCATCCAGAACATTTTTGACCCCCCCCAAAGATGATAAACAGATGAATTACACATCAAACATCTTTCAGATAGAAAATGTAACTAGCATTTACAATAAATAAGGAACAATGAACTATCCAACAGCTACAAAACCACTCATTTTTCCAAGATGACTTTGACTGCCAAGCTAAAGTTTCTACAAATTCTAAATTACCAATAACTGTGGCAAAAAAAGGACTCCGATTCTGCCCTTCTAATAAAAAGTAATCACTCCCATGATTTGAGGATTTTTAAAGACACAGAATTTTGTCCAGAGAAAAAAGAAAACAGAAGTTTAATTAAACTTAGAATAACACTAAATCACTAAGTTCCTCATGCGTCCAGAAACTCTAGAGCTTGGAAGATCCCTAGCTGAACCATGCCGTGGCTGGCCTTGATTTTTTGGAAGGTAACTTGTCTGTATTATAAGTGATATTTTGCTTTTCTGTAGGTAATAACTTTCTGTTAGTCACACTTATACATCTCAGAATCTGAGGGTTCAGGAGTGAGAAAATAAAACAAATCATAAACAACATGAAGGATTTCTGCCTCCTTTAATAAAGATAAATATCAAGCAACTCAAAGACCCACGTATGATAACATGAGAAAACTTCAGTGACTGAATAAGCAACTTTGTCATTTAGCCAACATAATTTTGCTGCCTCATTTAGCTACATACAAGTTTCAACTCTGAGTCAGAATCACTCAATTACTTTTAATGTGGGAGTATCATTCACAGTCCTGAGCTTCCAAGTATACGTGGGGAGGTGTGAGGGGGTGGAAATCGGTGCATGCGTCTTCTGCCGACTGGAAATGGTTACAGATCCTTGCCTATGCCAGATCCACGCAGGATAAAGAACTGCTGTAGTTCTAGACTACAGAACCCTCTCATAAAATGAGCTGCCACAGTTCAGAAGTTCAGGACGTCCTTGATTCATTCGGTGAACAGATGACATGCCCCAGAATACACAACACACACATGAATCCCTGATAACAGAAGAGGATCATCACCCTGCAGCGTAAGCTAAATTTATTTGCAGTCTATCTACACAGTATCATAGATAAGTCGCCCAGGTTTCAGTTTTAATTTAAGAGAACTAAACATAGATCTCCACATCCTGGTACACACATTGCCGTTACTGGAGACAGATTCGGGACTTAATTTCATTGTAGCAGCTATCCATGCTGAAGCAACGTGAGATGCCTTAGGGTATCCAAGACACATGCATGGAAACGTGATAAAGGACCTCTGGAAGACCCTTCTCTTCTGAACCATCAGCCAGAGGCCCTGAGATGCTTTAATATATTTAAATCAGCACTAAGCACCTCTGTTTGGGCAAGAGAATGTTTCTTGTTCAATACACTCCATGGACTCTAGGGTGGGATTTTGATGACTGGTTGGTCACTTGATGTGTCATTTAGGACAAGCTGACTTGCTATCTAACCTCCACTGGTTGCCAACTAGATTTCTAGCAACTACAACAGAAACTTAAACATTGTCCATATGTACATATGTATAAACTGACATTTAAACTTAAGCATTGAACCGAAACCTACACGTAATGTTACCACTGTGCCTTAATGTCTTCAATGTCAAGATAAGAACGGTGATACTTACCTATGGTGTAGATGTATGGCAGTGTTAACGAGCGCGTGTAAAACAGACTTCCCAGGCAAATTTCTAATCGATAGATTTTTACGTTATCTTTAATTTTATAAAAGACTGCAAAACAGGTGACGTGCTTACATATATTTACTCTTAAAGTACCTGAAAACAGAATTAAAGCTAGGTCACACATAGATTCTGTCAGACTGCCACGCACACAGGATGCCAGGCCAATGCTCTGAGAGCTGCAAGAAACTCCAAAAATCGCAGGCACCTTCTCAGTTCCCATCGGGAAGATGGAGGTGCTCATAGGCTGGCACAGGAGCAAGACGCTGAAGAGATGGATTTAATTCTTCACGGAACAACCTTTGTGACCTTGGATGAAGAACACACAGGAGTACACATGCAGAAGGGCTCAGAGCCCTTGTATTTTATTTGGATTTTAAGTGTAAGATGGGAAAAACAGGTACTCTCCATTATGTTATTTAATGGATGACGCCAGTTGGGATAGGCCTGTAATACTCCTGCCTAAAAAACATGATTTACAGTTATTCATGAACTCTGTTAACAGTTTCAAAATGCATTTTTAAATCATTTCCATTTACCCTTACTTGTCTCAGACTGGCAAGGGTATTTAACATGCCTGGATGTTTTCCTTGTCATTTGAGACGCTTCATCACAGCAAAATGCCCTTGAAAGAAGAGCCTGGAATACCAATGCTCGCGGCTGCGAGAGAGACAAACCTTATCTCTCGACTGCAGCTCTGCACAGGACACGCAGGTGAGAGATTTAATAGCTGTGCTGAGAAAGAACAGTGCTTACTGCCAAGCCAGCAAAAGCAGTCCAGTTCAGAGGGAAAAAAAGAAAAAAGTAAACTGTCAAACAGCATGCAGTCAGACAGCAAATAATGAAGCAATGAATAATAGCTTTCTTACATAATTGCTATTTTATCTTAATATTATAAGGGGGGGGTATTTATTTTGCTGCAGCACTTTAAACCAGATAGTCTCCTCTGTTAATCCCTTAATCCAACTGCAGACAAAAAAAAAATAAAATAGTGTTGATACTTAAAATTTATCATATGCAAATATCCATTCTTGTCTTCATTACAGACAGAAGACAGCATCTTCCATTTTGACAAATTCTCTCCTATTATTTTTTTATTTACATTCAAAGGACAGATGGAGATGAGATAATATGGGACACAGAAGTCAGATATAAAGCTTCTCCAGTGGCTGTTAAGTGAAATTTGAAATCTGTTAAGGAAGGTGTGGTTTTTTGCCCTACAGCACATAACTAATGATCAGGGGAAAACAATAATCTGAGTAATTTAAAATATCAGTGAACGTGTAATGTATCTATAAAATGTCTTTATCTGAGTTGCTCCCTGCGAGGCTGATTTCATGATTTCACAAACAGACGAAAGCAACCACGATGGCCTATTTAAGAGCCTGCATCTTATACGAGGACAGAAGAGATCAGATTTAGTTTCCCTCTTTTCCTCTCCCTAAAGAACAGGCTTATTTTCCCAACTAGGACTTGAGAAATAGTCTTCCATTGACCCAGGACCAGAACCAGTCTTCCATTCTTCTGCTTTGCACTCCCAGTTTACTCAATATTTCAGTAGTTTTTATGAAAGTGTAATACAGCTCTAAACAGATATTAACAAAAATAAAATAAAAAAATATTTTTATTTTTGGGAAGGAAGAATGCCAAACACCAGTATATGTTAGGGGGGGACATGCTGGGAAGCAGCTCTGAGGAGAAGGACCTGGGGGTCCTGGTAGGCAGCAAACTATCCATGAGCCAGCAGTGTGCCCTTGTCGCCAAGAAGGCCAATGGCATCCTGGGCTGCATAGGGAAGAGTGTGGCCAGTAGGTCGAGGGAGGTCATCCTCCCCCTCTACTCTGCACTGGTGAGGCCACAACTGGAGTACTGTGTCCAGTTTTGGGCTCCCCAGTTCAAGAGGGACAGGGAACTACTGGAGCGAGTCCAGCGTAGGGCAACCAAGATGATTATGGGACTGGAGCACCTCCCTTATGAGGAAAGGCTGAAAGAGCTGGGACTCTTTAGCCTGGAGAAGAGAAGGTTGAGGGGGGACCTGATTAATGTTTACAAGTATCTAAAGGGTGGGTTTAAGGAGGACGGAGCCAGGCTCTTTTCAATGGTTCCCAGTGACAGGACAAGGGGCAATGGGCACAAGCTAGAACATAGGAAGTTCTGTTCAAATACACAGAAAAACTTCTTTACAGTGAGGGTGACAAAGCACTGGAACAGGCTGCCCAGGGAGGTTGTGGAGTCCCCTTCTCTGGAGATTTTCAAGACGCGCCTGGATGCAGCCCTGAGGGATGTGCTTTAGGCAATCCTGCTCTAGCAGGGGAGTTGGACTAGATGATCTCTAGAGGTCCCTTCCAACTCTGAAGAGTCCGTGATTCCGTGAATATTAAAACAGATATTTCCCTTACAGTTATCTCACACATGAAGTATCAGTACAGTGGTTTCAGAAGACATGCTTTTAATACAGTTCCAAATCATTTAGTCATTCTACACATTGGTTCACTCTCTAATAAAAAGGCGTTACAATGCATCGTCAATATTAAATTGACAGTAATTAAATAGCAGATACATTAAAAAAAATACAAGTGAGTTACAGGAAATTGATCTTATTTCAAAGGAACTTATCTATATTTAAACAACCAGCTTCCTTCTGAAACGTGGAGCTGCAAACAATGAACCCAAATGTATGCTATTACACAAACCAAAACATTCTCTAGTAGAAGAACGTTTCCATACAAAAAGTCTAACTCATTCTTGTTTTGATAGTCTTCAAGAAAAAAACCTAAAGTATTTCCGAGTCGAGTCATCCAGACCCCTGGGAAGTCTTGTCTGCACTACATATTCTGGCCAAATTAGACCTACCACTAAAATGCCTAACACAGAGGAAGCCTCTATGTCTGTCAGCGCAGCTTTTTCCCACCTTTGAACAATGGTATCAGCCATACTTGCAGTTGAAGCAGCAGTTCTGCACGTGCCATACAACGTCCGTGGCAGATGCAAACCGTCAGTTAAGACGAGACCTCAAGGCATACATGCCATTCCTCACCACCTTACTTTGGAAAGCCTCTTAATTATATATAAAATCCTAGACAACAGGGTCTTTTTAAGAGGCTTTTTTTCAAAGGCAGGAGTGGAGAACCGAAATATTGACTCCAACTACTAAAGCAGTTCAGCTGTTCTTTAGCTTTTGGGTTTTGTTTGTTTTGGCTTTTTTCGTTTAACTTTAGGTAACTTGATTTTAATCAGGAGTCCCTGTAAAGACTTGAAAAAACAGAAACAAACATTTCTATGAAGTTCTGTGAAGCTTCTTGTTTTCTTGGAAACAAGACACTTAGCCTCAGATTTTTATTTATTTATTTTATAGCTTCTTATGGTCTTCCTGTTGCTTTACATCCAGGCAAAGCCAGCTTATGAACTTGTTCGACTTTGGGAATGTGTTGGTTAATTTTTTGAAGATTTCAAATTCAGTGGCTACATACATTTGGAGCTAGGACTGCTTCCTAAACTGTATGTGCAGTTACATCAGCAAACTAAGTCCACCAGGAATACTCTAAGCTTCGTTTGGCGACCAACTAGCACACAACAGTCCACATCTGGGCTGGTGCTCTTGGCCTACAAAAGAAGAAATCTGTCTTCAGCCCCCGGGGAAGATCAACTGCTGTGGAGCTCTACCCGCACCCAGGAACTGCTGGGAGAAAATACTGCTTAGCACAGCCAGATTCAGGGGGGTCTAACAATTTACTAGCCACGTTTACGTAGACAAGCATACTTGAACTTATTGTTGTAGATGCCATTTTTAAGACTTCTTAGTTGCCCCTGCTCCCAGCCAGACTTTAACAGTCAAAGATAGTTTGTAGAGCCCAATGGACCAGTTTAATCACCATTTAAGGGAAAAAAAAAACAAAACAAAAAACTATGTTAAAACATTCAAATTGCAAAGATGAAAAAGAAAATTAATTGCTAGATCTCAGAAAATGCTAAGTAAAAATTCCACAAAGTCATAACTTCAATCTCAAAGCAACTATCTTTAACTTCTGCTCGTGAAGACGCAAAGATGAAGACCCATTAATCTGACGTGGAGTTGTTCTCTATAGCACAGTCCATCTGTAATTTTGTCCAAGCTAGATTTAGATATCCAAGTGAGGAGTCTCTCTTTAACAAAGACCGTAGTTAAAATGATCTGTTAGGACAATATGAATTTACCTACTACTCAATTCTGCATTTCTAATCACGACCACTTGCGCCCCAGTTATTTTCCCCTCTGAATTTTGCTCACCTTATCACCTTCATCTCATCATCAGGCAATGTACATTTAGTTATTTTATATTCCTTCACAAGTAAACTCTTCAAATTAGCTGAGAATATTTATTGATGATTTAACCTTAATCTGCTGATTATTTTTGTAATTTGTTACCAAGAACTCAAGGTAATATTCTGCTCTACTTATGTGAATCAATTCATAGAACAATTACTGATACAGCTCTGCTACAGAATCTACAGCTTTCCTTTATATTATTAAAGTTTATCACATAGCTATAGATCACTTAATTTGCTTTTTAGTCAGTTATATTAGAACAATGCAAATAAGCTAGAAAGAGGAAGAATGCCAGCACTGAAGCATTCAAAACCCAAAAGTTTCAAACCATTGAGCGTTAATCCAACAGCCTCAGTTTTCACATAAGGCACAGGATCCCAGCTGAAGGGAAAAAAAAGTCTCACTAAAAGAAAACACTGCTCTCCACCCTATGCCCTCGGATGCAAAGCGCTCCGTGCTGATGCTTACCATAAAATACGAACTTGACATCATATTAGTTAGGAGATCACTATTTGTTTCACAGCTTTCCTCTGGAAAGGAATCTTTTTCTTTACAGCATAAAGCAAAAAGGTAGTTGTTTGCGCATTGTTGAAAAGACAAATATACGAGTATTAATTTATAATTTCATATGCAACTCTAAAATAGCATCTATAAATTTTAGCCATAAGCTGAGTTTTTATAGTCAGAACTTCATACTCACCCTTCCAACTTATGATGGACAAGCAAAATTCTGCTTCAGTTCACCTGAGATACCACCAATTATATTACAGTTTCCTCAGGCCACAGAGATAAAATTAGGCTCAAATACTACAACACAGAGCAAGAGGCATCTTGGATGTACCACCTGCTCTCAAAGGAATACTTGGAACTTTTATTTCATGGCACTGTTTTCCTTAACTTAAACAAGAAACCCAGTCTCCAAAATGCCCATAACCAAAGGTGGTCACAACTCTTTAAATTACTTCTTAAAAGACTGCTAAAAATTACTCGCAACTCTGGATGCTATCCAGTGACAGCAACCACTTCTCATGGAAAGGATATGCTCTGCAGCTAATACAGATTTATTTCCACTCTAAATTACTAAGCGTATCTCAAGCATGTTTATGTTTCTATGACAGAAGGAAGTAATTGACGACAGTCACAAGCCAAGAAACATTCCTTGAAGATAACTGAATTAGAACTTGAACAGAAAAATAATTTCTTATCTTTTGGACAGAGCGACGAAAAGAGTTATATATTTCCTGTTCCGTCAATGTTCTTTTAGCATTTTAAAATATTATTGTAATGTCTGGTTGCTATTTACAAAATATTTTACATACACAAAAGAATGCAGCCAGATTTCTGAAGGGACATGCACCAGACCATATACAGTAAGCAAATTTTAAGAAGAACAAAATTCCCCGGCAAAACAATTCCTATACCAGGTTGCAGACTGTTGCAAGGCAGGTCTGCGCCTTATTAGACTGTCCTAAGGGACGGCCACTGAAATCTTCAAGGCATCACATTCGGTGTAGCGATGGCCACAGTCTAAAAAAATCTGCGCATAAAAGATTAAAAGGGCATCTTGCTAACCACCGAAAGACGTTCTCATCAGGTCTGCTCTCTGGCTACGCGCCAGGAAGCACAGTGGTCAGGAAACAAGGGCAAGGTACAGTCACAGTCTCTCAATCCCACCTTAACAGCATCATAAACCAACAGGGACTAAAAGACATTCATTCATAAAGATACGTATTCTGACATCCATAAAGATAGTTCCAAACTCACTGCCTTGTTTCTGAAAAGATACAAAAGAGAAGGTGGATGACAGAGAGAAAGGTTTCTATATTAAGATCCACTTATATGTGGGCTAGCTGCAAAACAGTAAAATGAATGTTCAAAAGCTACTAAATATCACAGAATCACAGAAGTGCTGGAAGGGACCTCTAAAGGTCCAACCTCCCTGCCATGAGCAGGGACATCTTCAACTAGACGAGGTTGCTCACAGCCCCGTCCAACCTGACCTGGAATCTTTCCAGGGATGGGCCAAATACCTCGGGGTGTTTTGAAAACACATAGATAACAAAAGCTTTTCTGGAAGGCAAAGTAGTTAGTTACCAAGTACAAAATCATGCCACAAAGAATCTTCAAGGCATTGACAGTTTTGGATTTGTGTGTTGTTGTTTTGTTTTTGTTTTTGTTTTTTTTAATTAAACACACCAATTTAAGATCCGGAAAAATTATTTAAATTTTAATGGCCCGCATCTTTGACTTTTCCTCTAATGCCTTTGAACCATTCCCTAGTTATGACAATGGCTGTATTTCAATGTGCTAAATAAAGTCTTCATTTTGTTAAGATAAACATGAGTGTGAATAACTATTTTTACTGATTTATTTATTACCATACAAGTTTCTGGAAGTAAAACATTTATGCAAGCTTAATGTGCAAAATCAAAAGTAGTTCCTTCTGCCCCTAAAATGATGAAGGGATTACAGGTTAAGAACTAGTTTAGCACGAACTCTAGAGCAAAAGCTGAGCAGAGAAATAATATTTTTTTAAAAGAATAAATTTAAAGAAGCAGAAGAATGAGGCGGTATCTTTTCCACCGTTTAAAAATCTGTATCCTCAAACAGTGATTTTGCAATCCACAGATAGTTGCATGCTGCAGCTAACACAATATTTTTCTTTTAGTTTATATTTCTGACTGTAATTTTTTTATATGTAATACTGATGGAGAATTCAGATGTACAGAATTTGCTTTGTCTGGAAGCGAAGTATTATTTGCTTTGGTGAATGGGTAGCTAGAGGTGCTGTTATTTTCAACATGAATTTGTTAACTAACAGAACGCTGCAGAAGGGCTTATATAGATAAGAGTGATCTGAAGTCCATGAAGTTCTAAATTCAAACGAAAGAACAGAAACAGATCTCTGACAGAGATTTCAGTTTTCAAAGTGGTAGATAACAGAGAATTAAAGCCAAGCTCCTTTCTTTCCACTGTCTCAGACCTTCTCCATTTATGACTGCACAGAATCTGCTGCAACCCAGGAAGCCACCGAAAATGGCTGAACGAGAAAAGGAGACTCCTGTGTCCCCTCTACATCCTGTCTATGCAAAGTAAAGTTTTCTAACCACGTCATCCTGGCTCTTACATTACTTCTGGTATCTCATTATTTGAGTGCTTTCTGGTTTTGGTGCATTATTTACAAATTGTAAAAAAAAAAAACCAAAACCCAACATCTGAAACTTTCACCTCGAATCAAAGGCAGAGGGTTAGGTCAACCTCAAATTTGATCAATTTGGGGTTGGGTCACTAAGTCATAAACCCACATGACAGGCCAAGAACAAACACAGCTTTCTTAAATATAGGTAGAAGCGCGATAGGCAAGCACAAACCTACACAACTTCGAGGGATTTTTGGAAGAGTTTTTGAAAGAGATCATTGCAATCCATCCACTCAAATGCTACAAAAGGCAGCAAGAGTTTGAATTTAGCCTCTTTCTGAAGGGAATCTTTAATAGATTTTGTCTAGTATGGTTTATTTCAGGGAAATAAATGGGGGATCGCATATAATAAATCATCTGCCACAGTGCTTGACAGAAAGCTGTTTGTTAACGCAGAGAAGACAGGATTGGTATAGGAACTTCTACGTGTAGCAGAGGACAGCACTACCTCCAGTGCCTACAGAGGAACTATCAGACCAGTGGAAGGCTATAAATACCGCTTCTATTGAAATGGATTATTAGTAGTCATTTTATCTGACACATTAATGACGACCCACGCACAAGCCATGCAACAGACAGGTTCTCACAAAAATAGGTTGCCCGGAGAGGTGGTGGAGGCCCCATCCCTGGAGACACTCAAGGCCAGGCTTGATGAGGCTCTGAGCAACCTGATCTAGTTAAAGATGTCCCTGCTGACTGCAGGGAGGCTGGACTAGATGACCTTTAGAGGTCCCCTCCAGCCCAATGCATTCTATGAAAACTGCCAATGGCTCAAAGTCATTAAAGGAAGATCAAGATTAGGACTACAAGTTTATCCCAGACCAGCAGCACAAGTAAGGTAACATAACGAGCATTTGGAAAAAGCCGATGCAATCCCAGCTTTCAGCAGCAGTATACTTCCAGGTAAAGAAAGACAAATTATGTCACTTCACAACACCTCAGCTCAATACTCATTAGAGTTTAAAAAAAATATATAAAAAAGTTATAGTGGCATAGCAAACGAATATACACTTGTCATTAAATAATATGCTCCAAGATGTCTATGGGGTTGCTAACAGGGCAACACAATTGGCATTGCTGTTGGAAAGAAAAGGATAAGAGTAATTTGAAACGTCTTTTAAGTATGGGAGGAAAGAAATGCAGAACAAAGGTGGCGATAAACTTGAAACAGAACTGTAAAATAGTGGCATGAATATGTAAGAGCGTCAGTGCTGGAGGGGTAAAAAAGAAGCCTGCGCTCAATCTTATTTCATACCACATTGCATCATTCGACACATCAGAATCACCGTCACAATGATTCATAAGGAAGACACCTAACAGCAACGTTGAATAATGAATTAGTATGGGAGAAAGCGTGGGAGTCATGAAACCCAAGCAGCACATGGTCAACTCAGCTGAGAGATTATTACAGCAGATACATTCCTTCAGCCATAGAAGCCGGGGGAAAGAATAGTTCTTAAAGCTGAAGTTTGCTGAGCATAAGTAAAATTAGATTGATTGTCTGGGTCTGTCACCTGGAATCAGGGCAAAGATACTGTGACATATTCAGCATAAAAGAACAAAAAAAGACATCAGAAGAGGAATAGGAGTTTGGTTTCAGTCATTCGAGTTTTTAGATTGTCAGCAAAGCATACGTAAGCATCTATTAAAACAGGCCAGCTGGATTTAAGGAGCCAGATAAGAACTGGGAAGCTGAATCAACTCCAGCTTTTGTGCTGGTGACTGAAGTCAGGCAAAAAGAGAGCAATGATCCAAGGCAACTTAAAGATGGCTCCTACCAAAAGAGACAGTGAGGCACAAAGTCTTATCAGTAAATTGGAAATAAAGTGTCAAATCCAAGTCTGAGAGGAGCTCACTAATAACCTAAACTGAAGACATGCTGGAAGCTATTTTACTTCCAGAGAGCCTGATCTTAATTTGGGTAAAAACTTCAAGAAGTGCCCGTCAAAGAAGTGCCCAAATTTGTGCAATGAAATGATTCTAACGACTTAAATCAGTACAAGCAATTGACCATTTTAAATTAATTGGTCTGCAATGACAGATTTAAGTGTGGGCAAACACTAGGAGAAGTCTGATATCAGCATACCAACACTCCTGAATCTACCAAGAAAATTCTACTTCATACAGAGCTTTTCTAGGCATGCTTTATAAGAACAGTCTTAAGTTGTGACTCTTTCTATAAGGGGAGAAAGACAAGTAAGAATCAGGGAATAGCTGCAGCTGGAAGGCAAGTCTGGAGATCACGTAGTCCAACCCCCTGCGCTCTGCAAGGTCAAACTAGAGCAGGTTGCTCAGGGTCATGCCCAGTCAGTTTTCAAATATTGAATCCAGTCTCTCCAGGCAAGCTATGCTAGCACTTGACCACCTTAAAAAAATTGTAATAAATATGGTTTTTATTGTAATATTTAAATGAAATTTCCTTTTTTCAATTTGTGCCCACCACTTCTTTTCACTGAACACCATCGAGAAGAGTCCGGATTCATCTTCTTCACTCCTTCCCATCAGGTCTTTATACACCCTGATAAAATCCCCCTGAGCTTTTCCTTCTCCAGGCTGAAGCGTCCCAGTCCTCTCAGCCTCTCCTTACACAATGCTCAAGTCTCTGAATCACCTTCATGGCCCTTTTCTGGACTCTCTCCAGCATGTCTGTCTCTCTGGTACTGGGGGGCCCAGAACTCTTAGTTCTAGAGCACAGCACTCAAATAGGAGTGAGCAAAGGGAAAGGATCACTGCCCTCAATCTGCTGCCATCACTCTACGGAATACTGCCCAGAATGTCTTTGGCCTTCTTTGCCACCAGGCTGCACTGCTGGCTCATGTTCAACTTGGTGTCCACCAGGACTTCAAGGACCATTTCTTTCCAGCCAGTCAGTCCACAACACAGCCTGGTAGATGGGGTTGTTCTTCTCCAGGGGCAGGACTTGGTATTTCCCTTTGCTGAACTTCATGAGGTTCCTATTGGCCCATTTCTCCAGCCTGCTGAGGTCCCTCTTAATGGTAGCACATCCATCTGGTCTATCAGCCACTCCCCCTGGTTTTGCATTGTCTTCAAACTTGCTGAGGGTACACTCGCTCCCATCATCCAAGTCGTTAATGAAGATGCTGCACTAGTAGCAACCCCTGGGCGCACCACCAATGACTTATCTCCAGCTGGACTTTGTGCTGCTGATCACAATCCTTTTAGCCCAGCAGCTGAGCCACTTTTTGAACCACTTCACTGTCTACTCATCTAGAACCTACTTCATTAGCTGGTGTATGAGGATGTTACAGGGGACAGTGTCAGAGGCCTTAAATTCAACAACGTCTACTGCTTCCCCTCATCCATTGAGCTAGTCACCTCATCGCAGACCACCATCAGGTTGGTCAAGCATGACTTCCCATATATTTAACGTTTTACACTATCATTTAAGGAACGACCCAAACCCCATCTTTAACATGTTTTTTTCTCCCCGTTAGTTGCCTTTCTGTCCCCTCTGCTTTTTATTCTGTCTCTCCATGTCTGAAATTCAACTAAGCATATCCTAGCACAATAATTTATTTGCGGATGGCTGTTCAGTAGCTCCACTAGACAGATATGCACAGATCGGAATATAATCCATAGTAATGGGATATTCACTTGTGTACCAAAAATGTATTTTTCTTTTAAAACGTTTAGAATCATAGAATCGCTAGAACCATAGGGCTGGAAGGGACCTCTGGAGATCATCTAGTCCAACCCCCTGCCAGAGCAGGGTCACCCAGAGCAGGTGGCACAGGAATGCATCCAGGCGGGTTTGGAATGTCTCCAGAGAAGGAGACTCCACCACCTCTCTGGGCAGCCTGTGCCAGGGCTCTCCCACCCTCAAAGGAAAGAAGTTCCTCCTCATGTTTAGGTGGAACTTCCTATGCTCAAGTTTGTGCCCATTACCTCTTGTCCTGTCCCCGGGCACCACTGAAAAGAGCCTGGCCCCATTCTCCTGACACCCACCCTTTAAGTATTGATAAGTGTTGATAAGATCCCCCCTCAGTCCTCTTTTTTGCAGACTGAAGAGACCCAAATCCTTCAGCCTTTCTTCATAAGAGAGGTGTTCCAGTCCCCTCGTCATCTTGGTAGCCCTTTGCTGCACCCTCTCCAGCAGTTCCCTGTCCTTCTTGAACCAGGGAGCCCAGAACTGGACACAGTGCTCCAGATGTGGCCTCACCAAGGCAGAGTAGAGGGGGAGGATGACCTCCTTCGACCTGCTGGCCAGGAGTTTGAGGGAGTTTACATGACTAAGAATCATGCTAATATGGCCCCAGGTATTCTCTATTATTCTAAGTTTCCCCAAGAAGGTGAGAAAAATCTCAACTTCAATACATTTCACATATACAACAGTATTTGCATTTAGTTGAGATCAGGATTGTGCTTTTGAAGTGAGCCTCCTGAAAACCCCCACCTATCCCACTTCGTTCTATACCAGTGATCAGGCTGAGTGTGCAAATTGGATTTCTTTGGACAAAATTGAAGTGGAAGAGGCATTCAAGGACCACAATGAGCATTCTCAGTCCAGAGGACTTAAGCTAGATTAAAAACTAGTCTGAAATGCCACATTCCCATACACATAACATACAACCGTTTCCCTTTACAGACCCACACCTTCAAGATCTCAATCCAGAGACAGCTTTGTTTAGCAGAGGCTGTCAAGAAGTAAGAACTTAAGCACGCAGTACTTAGCCACTATCATGCAAAAAATTTAAAATTTTATAAACAACACAAAAAAGATTAGGTTGGTGTTGGAATGATGCTAACCATTTTCCATCTCCTCACAGTCATGCGGGAAGGAATGCAAAGAATGAGAACTCCTGATCTGTGAGAACAACAATGCACAGAAGGGCCAGGAAGCAGTCGAAATGAAAGCATGATTTTAAAGCCTTGCAACCAACCATGTTCCATCTATGGCAGCTTATATGGGAGGGAGTTCTACGTTTGCCAATTAGACAACAAAAAAGCTGACACCAGACACATCTAGTGAATCAGTTTTCTTCCGCAGATTTGCCACAGTGTTCGCGTGTAAAGACTAAATGCTTTACAAAGCCGTTATGAAGAGAACCACAGCACAAAGGAAATACTGACTTTGCTAAATGATCTTCAAAAGTCAAAGAGCAAATGAATACCCATGTACATAAAACCACATTACTTTCCAGGATACACCAATAAAGTGCCATATAAGCGTATGACTTACGAGACAGCAGAACGATCTAGGTTGGAAAGGACCTCTGGAGGTCAGCTAGTGTAACCTCCTACTCAAGGCAGGGAGAGCTTCAACGTTAAATCAGATTGCTCAGGGCCTTGTTCAGTCAAATTCCAAAAAATCTTCAGGGATGGAGGTTTCTCAGCCTCCTTCAGCAGCTTGATTCACTGCTTACCCATTGTGAAAACTGTTTTTCCCTTATATCCCGTCAGAATTTCCCACATCACTACTTGTATTTGCTGCCTTCTGTCCTTTCATTGTGCACCTGTGCACTGTGCACCAGAGGTCTGGCTCTCTTCCCTACAGACACTCAGAGTTGAGGACAACGAGGACTAGATCCTTCCTGAATCTTAGTCTTCTCCTCCTTATGCTGAACAAACCCAGCCCCCACAGACAGCCTCTTCACGTGTTATGTGTTCCTTCAGTGTCCCTCTCCAGTTTGTCTGCACCTTTTTTGTACAGAAGAGCCCCAAAACAGGACATGCTATTCCAGATGCTGCTTCACAAGCAAATAAAATAAATCACCTCCATCAGCTGGCTGGCTCTGCTCTTGCTGATGTAGCACATTATGCAGTTGGCTGCGACTGAAGACTAGGATTTGAACATTTTAAAATACAGAAGTCTCACAGTGAGAAAATAGAAACGAAACACAGTTGGAAGCAAATTACCCCTGTCTACTGCATCCTCACAGATAGAAGGGTTACCCTTCAGGCGGCTTTCCATCCAGCAATAATAAAGCTGCTTCCTGCACTGCACGAAACTCGCCACATTGCCCCCTGGTTCCCTGGGAAGCCTCTTCCCACTATCTCTGCAGCTTGTGTTTCTGCTCCCAGCTCTTCCCAAAACGCTGTTGCGCTGCAGGTTTCTTCCTCTCTTAACCTTTCTCCCTTCCTACTTTGCATTCTGGAAGTCTTTCCTAGTACTCAGTTGCCTCCAAAGAAGAAATAACTTCTCTTTGACTGCCCAGCAGCTCAGCTTTCAGGGTCCAGAAGTTCACAGAAGGCAAACTGAGCTTTCTCTGTAGGCCAGTCCCAGCCATTAAAAAACAAAGCCACACATACAACAAATAACATGCTAATAACTAAGCATTCAAATATAATGCAAATATCACCTGTTTCATAAGCACTTTAAAGAGCTTTGAGTAAGACCAACTTATCAAAATCCTTACCCAATGATCTCATCTGTAAGCTGAGGAAATATGGGCTGCATGAACGGACTGTTGAAACGGGTTGAAAACTTGCAGAACTGACAGGCTGAAACGCTAATAATCAAGTACTCGACAGCCATTTGGCAACAAGTAACAGGCAGAATATCACAAGGGTCAGTATAGGGGTAGATACCGTTCAGTATTTTCCTACGTGCTCTGGACAGGGAGACAAATTACAAGTTTGCTGAAGGCGCGAATGATAGTCAAATAAGGGGTGAAGCCTTAAGTCACAGCTTGGAAGGTCCTGACTGGACATCAGAGAAAAATTTCTTCTCTTGAAGGGTAATGCAGCACAGATGCCATCTACCCAGAGAGTGTCATGGTTTTCAAGGGCTGATTAAAAAAAAAGTGTCACAGCTGACCTTATCTAGTGTTGGCAACAGTCCTCCTTTGAGCAAAAGGTTGGACCAGATGGCCTCCAGAGATCCATTCCAACCAATGTCTCTGATTCACCACAGATACAGTGCGGGAACTAAATTGCTCAGGACACCAACGGTAATTTGGGAAACACTCCTGGGGGAAAACAGAGCATATATTGGTCCACTAAACAGATGCACCAAATACAACACTTGCCATTCTGCTCAGGTGAATGGATACTTGCTCCCACTCTCAAACTGAAAAAGGAATTTGTTAGTTACAGACCTTCTCATTACAGTATCTTAAATTATTATTTGCATGAGGAAAAGCAGGGAGGTCCACCTGCTTGTAGATTCAAAACCAACCTGAAGTAGAGAGAACTCAAATTCTGAATATGGTAATAATACAATATATTTTTTATTGCTTAGAAAAGACTGCCTTGCTTTCGTTTGACAGTTCTCTGTCAAGCTGACTCCTTGACTGCCACTTAAATATCATTGTAAGTACATTTAAATACCCCACCACATTTACACAAACTTTGAATTAGAGTGTACTTCATCACAGTGGCTTTTTGAGTATACGAAGACATCTTTTTACTAGTTGGCCTAAAGGCTCTTCCAGCATTGCAACAGAAATAACATGTATGCAGGACTGAATTCCAGTTAGAGCAAGTTGTTTTGCAAATAAAACAGTAACTGTTGCAGTAATGAGCTGTCTCTCCACATAAGAAAAAAAAAAATATTCAGTGACATCTCCTCTATGCTGCTCTATACTTGTCCAATTTCTTGTACTCAATTTTAGTTTCCAGTAACTCATTTGTTTGAAGTCTGGCAAGCACGCTTTCGACTGGCTTGCTTAAAGTTAACTGACTTTTCTGCTAGCCCAAGAAAATCAGTTCGTTTCCGTATCAGAATTATTTCTGAGGTATGCACACACACACGCTACATGCGTATGTGCATGCGACACAGAAAAAAAAGGCAGAATAAAAAGAATTCAAACTGGTAGGAAGACTTATGGTCTGCCCTTATATATTCAGAATATAGAAAAAAAGTAATCATTCCACTGAGTTTACGTAACTATATTAAGCTCATTCCTTCTACACACAGTAAAACCATTTTTAAATACTGCCTTGGAGCAGGAAGTTCATAAATGGTGTGGCTTAGGATTAATTGAAAAGTCAAAGTTGAATAAATATGAAATAAGAGGGACATGAGTCATATCTACCCAAAAAGTGTTCCTGGCATCACTAGGGCTTTATTATTCATTTCGTTTGTGTTTATTCCTCTAGAGTCTGGTACATTGTATTAGGTGCTGTACTAACAGGCATCACAGAATCATAGAATCGCCTAGGTTGGAAGGGACCTTTCGGATCATCCAGTCCAACCACCACAGTCCTAACACACTTAAGATACAGTTAAAGTTACAGATAAGGGAAGTAAACCATCATGTGAAACAATGAAATCATCAGAAAATAAAAGAAAGACATTAGCTTAGCACTTGTAACTTTCTAGCTGATAAATCATGAGAAAGTTTTTCTGTTGGTAAACCTTCTATTTAACACGCTAAGCGGGCACAAGCTTCTCAAAGCCTCATGCAGCGGACTACTGCTACTGGAGGAAAAATGTCATTTAGTATGAATACAGGGATCAAGTTTTGCTCCCAGTAGAGTTACAAAAACAAAAAAAATAGTTGTTCCCCCAACTCGTATCAAATGAACTGCAAGAGACAGAAGTTGGTATCAAGAAATTACATCCTTCTTTAAGAAAATGCTCTCGTGTAGGAAGTAGTGCAGTGTCAAGGGATTAGTGATATTATTCTTTTTCTTCCCAGGACCATGTACAAAACAGAGTAAGTGTATAAAAACAGTTTCTATACAGCATCTGTAAAGTGAATATATCCCAAAATGCATGCTTATCTAGAGGTCTTTTATGTCATTCAGCACTAGAGTTAAATGAGCATGCAGCAGAAGGAATTAAAAACAGCAGAACTTACCATCTTCTGATACAGGTAAGTAAAACTCAATAATCACATCATAGGTCAAACAGATCAGTCCTTTTGTTCGCATGGTTTGAAATAGATCTGCTTTTTTTATGTTCAATGCATTTAAAACTACTGATGTATTCAAACGTGTCAGGAAGTATTCTCTTCAGCTCATTCATTTACTTAACTATCTTTATGCGTTACATGGTGACTGTATCCATTAGTTACCAATTAGCTCTGCTAAGTATTTCTGTATATGTCTGGTGGACATCCTCCCTGCCCCATAAATCAGAATACCTAAAATTTCTCCCCATCCCCCTAAGCAGTCAAGTGGAAAGGACACAATATTCTTAAATTAGAAGTTACAAAGAGAGTTACAACTACAGTATTTTATCAAGATATTTTTAACAAAACCAGTGTCCTTACTGAGGCTGGGCTATGAACAGTACAGGGATTCAGTCCTCCCATTTCATTCAAAACATACTGTAAATTTATTTAAATAATTTACTACTGCATATTTTAGCTGATCCCATTCATCTTAGCCAGGCTACAACTTTATCCATCTTACACATTACCTTGCTTTCCAAGTAATCCTATATATTTCAGTAGGGCTTTGCCAAATGAGATAACAAATATGCATAAACACGGGTCAGATTTTAATCATCTTAATGCAACAGTATTTCCCTTTCCCTCCTTTTATTAAAAATAAGATATAAATAAAATAAAAAATGGTGAGAGGCTACCTGTAATAGCAAGTGCCTGAAGTAATTCTCATGACACGTTTATCCTAACGCCATCCCTGCCATAGTAAAGGGGAGTCCTCCGATACACATATAAAGCAGCCTGCTCAGGATAGAAAAATAAACCTGTGAACACAGTTTGGGTCCCAAGTCCCAAAAGGTCTGCAGTCATTCCGTTGTGCTTCCTCTCCACAGCATAGATACATGCGAAGTAGAAGATCCTGAGTGGATAGTTTGGTATCTTGGATCATTTCCTTTGTAGGTGGAGGTACAAATATCCTTGTGTCAGCTGGTATGAAGAACAGAACTTGTACAATCCACAGCTAAACAGATTGATGGAGTCAAACACTGACAGGGACTAGACAGGGGTTAAGAAAAAAAAACCAACCAAGAACTAGAAAAAGATATTTGAAGGCTATTTTACCTACATAATCTTGGGGTATTTTTCAAATCATGGTGAGGGTAGTTGAGAGATTAAGTTGAATCATATCCAAATAGAACCATAGAATTGTCAGGGTGGGAAGGGACCTTAAAGATCACCCAGTTCCAACTGGTGAAGAACTTTCTTCCTAACGTCCAGTCTGAATCAACCCATCTCTAGTTTTAATCCATTCCCTCTAGTCCTACCATTACCCGACATCCTAAAAAGTCCCTCACCAGCTGTCTTGTAGGCCCCCTTAAGATACTGGTAGGCCGCTATAAGGTCTCCCTAGAGCCTCCTCTTCTCCAGACTGAACAACCCCAACTCTCTCAGTCTGTCCTCATAGGAGAGGTGCTCCAGCCCTCTGATCATCCTCATGGCCCTCCTCTGGACACGTTCCAGCACGTCCATATCTTTCTTGTAGTAGGGGCTCCAGAATTGGACGCAGTACTCCAGGTGGGGTCTCACGAGAGTGGAATAGAGGGGGACAATCACTTCCCTCCACCTGCTGGCCACGCTTCTCCTGATGTGGCCCAGGATACGATTGGCTTTCTGGGCTGCTAGTGCACACTGACGGATCATGTTGAGCCTCTCGTCCACCAGCACCCCCAAGTCCTTTTCTTTAGGGATGAATACAACATTATGATTTGAATTACTGGCATATATCAAGTGGAGAATTTAAAGTAACAGTAAAAAGCAGAAGAGCAAAGGAAAAGCTCCCATGTTTCCTTTCCAAGCTTTTAAAAAGGTCCTTATCCCCACCTTCTGGTGAGTCTATTCAGACAGATGAGAGATTCCAACTGTGAAAAGGAGAGAACATCCTACAAGTTAGATAAAAGCTCACATTTACAGTATCAATGTAGAGAAGCAGATAGCTTCCCTCACAAAAAAAATAAGCTACTCTCTTTTTCTTAGGTAAGCAGTATGTTCTGTGCAGCCTAAGTACATAAGGTAAGCAGGAAACTGAAACTATTTTAAACGCAGCAAAGTAGCCACGTTCACAGGGCAAGAAAGCAAAAGAAATTTAAACTTCCAGTTTCAAGGTGGGGGGTGGAGGGTTGACCTTTCTTGTTGTACATAACACGCTCATTAGTGACACTTTTAGGAGCACTGGAAGACTGCAAAACTAAGTCTCCAGGAACAGGATCTGCATTTGTTCAAAGTGCCTTTTGTGTGTGTGTGCGCGCGTGCGCCTCAGGCCTCTTTTTTTGTAATTCAAGTTTTCATGCACTGATTGCCATCATCACTCCCCATGGACCAGATTCTAAACCCTTCCAACACATTCTAGACATTTTTTTTCCACAGATATTGACCTACCTGTTTAAAAGCAATCAGCTACAAAATACCAGCCACTCATCTCAAGTTAGAGGAACAAGATCTTTTTTCAGGCGCTGAAAAATTGCTAACTTCGTATAGTCCAACTATGTAACCCAGTATTAAGTGCTGGTCTAAAAAAAAAATAAAAATCTTACACTTCTAGAATCAGTTTACTGTTATCACTACAGCAGTGAAGCTATTTCATCAAAAGTTAGCTAGCACAGTAGGACACTCATAAAATCTTGAATAAATATGAAAGTGCGAGGTGTGTGTGTATATATATACACATACACAGAGATTAAACACTGGATACTTAAAAACACATTAGGATTCTGAGCTCAGCAGACAATTAAGAAGTATTAAAAGCAATTTATTAATGTAAAGCACTGAGAAGCAATCGGTTTCCTGTGGTGCTTATACCAATACTGGGTTTTTGGAAGGCTGCCTTCAGCACTGCAGAGCACTTAAATTTCAGTTGCATAAAGTGTTCTGTTCAAGCTTTGCAGATATTCCTACTCAGCTTCAGTTCAACTGCAGTGTACGAGTTGGCAGTGGTTTAATTCAGATTCTGAGTGCCTGTATAAACCGTCTGAAATTCTACATAACTCAAGTTTCATGCATCCACCACACATATCATGGTAATGCCCACGGATACTACAAACAAGCTTTTAAAAAATATATTATCTTCATGAAGGATGTTCTAGTTTAAGTGAAAGTAATTTGAAAATTAGAACCTCCATCATGAAATGACAGACAGAACATGCACACAGCAGCGCCCTCTGATCTTATAATCTGCAAGAAGCAGGACTGTGATCCAGAGGAAAGCAAACAGCAACAGGAAAAAAGCAAAGGTAAAGGAACTGTATGAATTCCTATTTCAGACGTTTTCCCTAATCTTTCTGACAAAGTAGGCAGGCATCTATCTCCAGTATTGAGAAGGAGGCCATGATGAGAACTCCACAGTTTGAGTTTTGTTTTGTTTTGGTTTTTTGTTCAGCCAAAATGGGCTTCAGTAAAAAACCTCAGGTAATCAAGAACCAAATTCTTTGTGGAAAAAAATATTAGTTTCATGATCATTCAAGCACGGAAGATTCAAATGGAATTAAAAAGACAGACCACATGCTCCATCGAACTAAAGACAAAGCACGAAAACAAGCCTCAAGTTCCGTGAAAGAGTCAAAAAAGCTGGAAAAAAGAGTCTTTGTTCTTGTATCCCAGGCACATACCTTCACAGCACTTCCAAATGTTTTGCCCTTGTCCTTACAAGGACGGAAAAGACTCTGGAACATTAAGTGTTTTGCTAGATGAAAATAAAGCTGGGTAAGAAATACCGAAGTCTTGATGGTATCATTCCAAGGTTTTCAACTATTATTCTCCTCCGTAGATACTACATTTTCTACTGTGGTTTGGAAGATCAGGTAACAAGAAGAAAGATTGTTTATAAACTTCTCTCAACACCCATTTCTGACTTACCTGCTCCAACCAAAGTTCAGCCCATTACTGCTAACCACATGTGGGTCCAGACACTAGCAAAGCACCTTCAGCATGTCATCTCTAGCATTGAGTTCATCAAGGTTGCAGTCACACTACTTTCCATCAGGATCTGCCTTTGCATTCTGCTTACAGCTACGTCGAGAATTTCTGGAGCACCACTTGATTTACACTAGGGTCTCAAAGAAAGCGCACCCAAACCTTTGATTTTACACAACTCGCTAAAACGTGTTTCTTTGTCCCCCACTAGAATTATTGTCCCTATTTCATATGCAATGCTTCCCACGAGTAACTAGCCTAAACCCTGACCATATGTTCAATCACATGACCCCAAGATATCACATGAAAAATCTCCAGTTAACCCAGCAGGCTTAGACTGGTATCAGGACACTAGAGCTACTTCTACATGACAAAAAAGTTAAGTGGTGTCAAGGGCCATTCCCAAATCCTGAGGCCAACTGTCATGGACCAGCAAGAGCAGAACTGCCCCATGAATGAGGATTAGCTGGAAGCTGAGGGTGACCACAGGACCCATGGACAAGGGCCTATGTGGCAGCATCTGAACAGGGTGGGCAGAGCAG
Organism: Chroicocephalus ridibundus; assembly: GCF_963924245.1. NCBI lineage: Eukaryota > Metazoa > Chordata > Aves > Charadriiformes > Laridae > Chroicocephalus > Chroicocephalus ridibundus. Next base: position 122,722,331 of record NC_086286.1, on the reverse strand, counting down.
GGTGCTGGTCACAGCAACCATCGACAGCCCTAGCTACAGAGAGTGATGGAAACAGGTCCAGGTCTACTCAGGGAGTCAGGAGGAGAAAGAAATGGGACCAGAGCCAAAATCAGAAAGGCTGCAACGTAAGTCTAATTCTACAATGTGTGTCCAAAGACAGAACTTGAGACAGGCCTATATAATTGTTCAGGCCAGCAATGAAGGCCCCATCCTGAGGTTAAATGGAGCTCCTGGACCAGTAAGTAGGAGGTGAGATTGGTCACAGTAACTGAAGCCCATTGGTGCACTTGGGGCCCTGACGCAAGCTGCCACATGCTGGCCACATCTGTGCTACTAAGTGGAAGTTAAATTATTTCAAGGAAACTGTTAACTCTTAGCTTCTGAAACGGTTATTTGGAATGATCCCAGGGACCACACAGACTCCCAAACTATGCCCAGAAGTTGTTAGGGAAAGTACTATTTGTCCTCAGCCAAAAGCATGTCATGCACCATTTTAACAATTCAGTTGAAAACGTTATCTCACATTATAGTGCTGGAACCCTTGCCAGAACATTATTTGATTTACAGCAGCAACACGGCCTAGGACTACAGCATTAGATACTACATTTTCATGCTGATTAGGACTGAATTTCTTCTCAGTAGATACTCACTGACATTCAGTTGAGTGACCCAAAGCAATACATCAGTTTAGGTTTAAAAGAAAACTATGACAAGCAAGACAGAAGTTTCCCTTTAAATCCAATTTAATAAATAGGCCATAAACTACTCTAGGGTCTAGCTAGTCTGCACTCCTCTGGTTTGCCCCTCCTCTCAGCTTTGTTACTAAATCAGGTATAGCCAACTATTTATACCACCTTACCTGGTAGCGCTGCTGGTATGTTCACTGAGGACAACAGAATCTATTTTATCAGGTTTGCAAGCAAGCATATAAAGAAATTATTTCACACTCACTTCCTAGCTATACACAGGATACCATAGATGGCATATAACGAGTAGGAAAGAAGTCAGAAACGTAAAAAAAAGTTGAAAAGATAAAAAAAGCACATTGCTGGAAGTTGAGTTCAGACTATGAGCTGCAATATAGTGCAAAAATTAAGATCTAGGTTCACTGGAATCAAAAACACTGCAAGAGAACACTGACAGTAATAATAATTACTCTGTAAAAAATTTTGCAGGGCTACAACAAAACTCAAATACTTTTAGGGTGAACGCTGTTGTTCATATTGCACAAAACCAACACGGATTAAAAATTATATTTTATATCTAGTATTTGAGTGGCAGGTTATTTAAAACTATATTCCTTAACATATGTTATCTTTCCTTCTTCCCACAGCTGAAGAGCTACATGGTACACGAAGGAGTCAGCAGATGGCACCCATGGCACTTGATACAACCCGAGCACACCCATTCTGATGTCCTTCAGCTCACACACAGTGGACTATTCACAGAAAGTGTGGGTTTTTTACTGCATCAGCCAGAATTTTCCTTTACACAGTGTAAACAGTCTAAGTGGGTATAAATTAAGTTTATCTTCACTATCAAGGTGACTTGCTGCATGACTATTAGGTGTAAGGAGAGATCAGAAAGTTGAACAGTGTGTTTCACTTTCATAATTTTAATCTGAAATTCCACAATATTGGTGCTTTTATGCAGCTGTCAGAAGTGATGTATCTGTGTGAGAATCCCCGTTTGAAATACTCTCCTTCACCCCACCCTATACACACTTAAGATATGACCTAAAAAAAAAAAATAATAAAACACCAACACACAAGCCCAAAACAACCTACATATAGATGGTGATTCAGGTGTACCTGAAAGCTCAAACACACAGAAGGCATTAACCAGGATCTAAAGTTTTCCTAAAAATCAGTATCACAGAACACTGACACAACTCGTGTTTTACAAGTCCAGGGTTAGTAGCAGTCCATACGCTACAAGAACACGGATAAAGGATAGCTGAAGGTCCTTCAAAGGTGAAGTAAGGTATGGAGAGTATTAACTCCTAATGCAGACATAGAAGAAAAAGCAAGGTAGGTATGAAGTATTTCAAGGAGACCAGCCTATCCAGAAATTGTATACTGCATATTTGCAGTACATGTAAAATACTAAAACAAGTCACCGTCCTCACATGACTTTCAGCTTTTAAAGCATTTTCTGAGAATGCAGTGTCTGTTAATGTTTGCATTCAAACTCCAACCACCCCCCTTCAGATACAATACCAGAGAGTAGTTGGTGGTTTGTTTTTTGCATTGGAATAATTCTTATTCAAAGTGCAGATCAGTGTAAGATGTACTAAAGTGGAGGGGGGGAAAAGAGTGGGCTGGAAAAAAATACAGAACTATACTGAGAATAGAAGATACGAGTTTCAGAAAAATCTCACCTTATTGTGTAGTGTATTCAGGAGAGGCACTGATAAGGCATACATCCATCTCTTTCTGATTTAAGACTCTGACAAGTATCAGATAAGGATTTAATTCTTTAGACCTGAAGTAAATACATGAAATGCAGATAGATGGTTTGGACAAGCTATTTTAAATGCTTGTTTTCATTGTCACTACATACTGTCAATCCGATCGTACATTGTAGATCGATAGAAAGACATAGGGTTTTGCAAAAGACATAGGGTTTTGAATAGATAATCTGAACTCTGCTTCAGTAAGTAACAGTCACCTTCACAAAAAGTTGTCAAAATTTAAATACATACACAACACACACTGCCTCTGCTATATGTAGGTCATGAAACAGCAGGGAGTCAGAAAAACTTCAGTTTCAAAATTATAAGGGTGATAAAGACAACAAGTAATGAATAAAACAATTTATTTTGGAAATACTTATTAAAAGATAAGCTTTATTTAAATCATTTGAAATCGGAATATAAAAAAGGAAGACAGATTATCTTCCTAAGAAGCACTCCTGTACCATTTGTGCTATGTGTTTCTCCCTCTAACTGCTAAACAAAACTAAAATGCTCATATCAGAAGCTGTACTACAGAGCACACTGTAACGGACACTATGTTTAAAGAAACACCTGAAATGAACTGGCATAGTAACAAGGAAGATTTGTAGGTACTGATACAAGAGACAAGGGGATTTGCAAAGGACACAGAAAGGAAGGACAGCATAACACTGTTCTGTGGTATATTTCTGCAATTCCTGTTGACAGCAGCAGGCCTTAAAGGAGCTGGGAACTGTCCATGACCGAAACCTGTAAGTCAGATGGTGAGAAGCAGCCACACACGTTTATTCAGAGGACTAGGATGACTAGTAAATAAGAACAGAATGGGTCTAGAAGTCACTCATTTAAGTATATTTCATTATATGACTTGAATTTTCTCTTTTGTCACTCCTGGACACGCTCCAGCCCTGAGGAGAGCTACCAGGCTGGTGAGGGGTCTGGAGACCAGGGCATATGAGGAGAGGCTGAGGGAGCTGGGCATGTTTAGCTTGGAGAAGAGGAGGCTGAGGGGAGACCTCATTGCCCTCTACAACTCCCTGAAAGGAGGGTGGAGAGAGGTGGGTGTTGGCCTCTTCTCCCAGGTGAAGAATGACAGGACCAGAGGAAATGGTCTGAAGCTGCAGCAGGGGAGGTTTAGGTTAGATATTGGGAAGAATTCCTTTACTGAAAGAGTGGTCAGGCACTGGCACAGCCTGCCCAGGGAGGGGGTTGAGTCACCATCCCTAGAGGTGTTTAAGAAACGTCTAGATGTGGCACTTCAGGGCATGATCTAGTGGCAGAGATTGTAGGGGGGTTTTTTGTGTGTGTATGGTTGGACTAGATCCCAAAGGTCCTTTCCAACCATGAAGATTCTATGATCCTAAAGAGACGTTTTTGGGAGAATCCACACAAAAGCTTTGCAAAGGCAAGAAAGTGAAAGCAACCACTGTAAAAATAAAGTCAACTTGCTAATATACGTTTGATACAGCATAGGAGCCAGCCCCTGGACCAGGGCCTGCACTCTACCAGTGCTCTCAGTCTTAGGAACTAAAGAAAAAAAAAGTCAAATAAAAGGACCTCTAGTTTCTAAACTGTCAGAAGGCTGATCGAGATAGCCCTGGGTCTTGATGCAACACAATCTCAGTCACATAAAATACCCATTCCCTTCACTTCAACTTTGGTTTAACAGCAGTTAAACCAAAAAGAAACCCAAAGGTTTCAACAAGAAGTATCTTCAGAAATAGATATACAGTCACCATTCAGAAGAGTCATGAAGAATAAGAACAGAAGAGACATGCCTGCCTTGACTTTTATTATGGCTTTCAGAAGCCAGCCCCACAGTACACACCAGTCTGTTACTGAGGCCTGAAAACAGGGGTCTGCTCCCACTCAGCCAGGGGCTGATACCTCATTTCCTCAGCATCTTACGAAGTTTTCAGTTTTGTTCTTCCCTTGTAAGACAGCCCCACCCTGAAAACACAGGGATGAAACTATTAGATTTCTCCCCATACTAGTTCCAGTACCATCAAATGCAAAATTTCTAAGTGATTGCATGCAGCAGTCTAACAACGTCTTTATGCTTTTTAGACTAACTGCCAAACCAATTAAGGACAAGACATACTGATTTGAATCCACCCTGCTGCAGTGTAATAGATGCCTTCATTACTCTCTTGCCAAGGATACTGTAATTTCTTTTTCCCATCCTATTGCTGTCTTAACTTCCAGCTCATTAGTCTCCATCACATGGAAAAGGTTTTTCTTATCCCTCTGAGACACACAAATTACATCTACCATATTTGCAATGCCTCTGCTCCTGTATTAAGTTTCAAAGCCCAGTACAAAAGTCATGTAATTTAAGCAGGGTAAAGTGTCCTTAAAATGCAATGAAATTAGAGCAAAAGAACCTACAGTTAAAAGCAATCACATTAAAGCAAGACAATAAAAGTAGTACAACATACTTTATTTTTAAAACCATTCACACACTCATACTACACAGGAAGCTAAGAATTTGAACAAAATCCTCTGCTGACAGAATAGTCTAGTTTATCAGCAGATCTGTGGCCTGAGGATTGGATCCGAGAACACAACTGCAGCAAATGTTAAAACGTCCATCAACCACAAAGAAGTATGAATTTATCTTGCATGGAAGAAATGTTTTCAAATGCAGAGAAGTAAGAGAGATTTAATTTCACCTTGATTCAACTCTGACAATGATCTCTCACCTTTGTGAGAATTTGTGGAATTTGTCTTAACCCATGCCACAATCTTAAAGCTGCTGTCTCTCTCTCCTCCACTCTGTATTACCTCAAATCACCTTCCAGTATCCCTCATTTTCCACGACTATATTCCTTTTCAAGCATTAACTTTTTTCCGACCTCTATTAATCTTTGATACATTAATTGCATTAAACACCAGTGCAGTGTCCTTAACATATATTCTGTATTAAACATTTGAGAGATTCCCTTAAAATAACTGGGAAAGTTGTAAATTTACTGGTTTTAATGGGATTAAGCCAAAATATAGCTTCTGTAAATGCAATGTCTTTATGCATCGGTAATGAAAGCTGACCTTCATTTAGAAGCCTTTTCCTTGGGCCAGAAAACTGATATCAGAACTTGTGGATGGATTAGGACCTCTGATGGTATTCAAATAAGGAACAGCTGCTGCCCTAACAACATTAGAATGGCTTTACTGCACTTTTTGATTACTATCAGCTAGAAAAAAGTATTTTTGTTGGCTTCAGAATGACAGTTTGCTGGAGAGAGAAAGGCAAATCTGTCTGTGATTATTAGCAGATATTAGCTGATAAGAACTACTTAGTAGAACAAATCAAAGACTTTTTATAAACTACATAAAAACACGTTTTTCCCTTGAAAGATGTAGCTCTTGCTTGCATCAGAAGACACTGGAAGGGTTGACTTCTTGCTTTAATACACACTGTGCTAACATAAAAGTTTCAGCTGGATGCAAGGAAGTTCCTGTAGAAGTCATTGCTATGGTTTATTCCAAGTGTGACCTGGTGTTTTATCTTCTTGGCTTTATATTGCTTTACAAAAACATGCCACACCTTCAATTGCCAGACAAGAAGAAGAGCCAAGAATAGTAAGTATCACCAGTTAAAACAAATCAAGCCCTCTCAAACTTGGTAAATAGGAAACGGTATAAAATTTCATGAAGATAGCCTTGCTAAGTTCTCTTGCTTATCACCCCAGAAAGCAACATGTCCTGCTATCATCCTGGAAAAAAAAAAAAAGGTTCAGTATTCCATGTACATGCAGTCAAACTCTCAAATATTTTCAAGCAGGACAAGCAGAAGAAAAAAAAAAAAAAAAAAACAACAACAAAACTTCCCCATCAGCATAAGTCCTTGGCTGAACTCCCTTTCCCAGCTAACACCGGTAGCTAATTCAGAGGAACAGCATACTAGCCTCAGTGTTCCAGGACAGATCCAACTTCCTCAAAGATCAAAAGGCATTAGAATCCAGGAATTTAGTTCAACCTTTTACAGCAGACAGACAATTGCAAAGTCCATTGTCCTAGAGAAAGGAGTAATTAACAGAATGATTCTTTACCAACTTACAGATAAGACCTCTCGTAATTCCCTCTAGCTCCCAGAACCTATGTTTTCTCATGCCACAACAGAAGGTCCTCATAAACCTTAGCACGGATTTACCAACACCTTTGTTAAAATGTCTCATTATTCAAAATGCTGTATATTTTAACGGAACTGATAAGAAAATGATATTCCTGTACAAAAAAAAATAATAATTGACGTACTTGCCCTGAATGGTCCTTTCCCAGGAAGGGCTTCCCACCCACCCTGGTTTCTTGAGATAACACGTTCCCTCTAGACTGCACAGCAGAGCATGTCCACAGAAAGCCAATACTAGAAGAATTTTTCCATAGTTGCTCTTAAGGAAAAAAGTACGTTTCCAAATTTAAAAAGCAGACAGTAACTGCTGTCTTGCATGTTCTGGAAAGAACATTAATCCGTTTATTTTTGTAATTTACAAACAACTAGTATAGCTAGATGTTTTGAAGCACCACTCCAAGTTTCAGCTGCAACAAATACAGCCCTACCTTTAACCCAGTTGGTCTTTTGCCAGGCACGTTCTCCCATCGAAACAAGGGCATTTGTGCTACCAAGCACCCTGCACATGGATGGGAAAATAACCCCAAGTACTGTATAAGTTATTAGACAACATCCACATTACAGATAGTGGCATTTCAGACCCAGAAATGCCTGTTACTTTAATTGGTTGAAGTTTTTTTGTTGTTTAAAAAACCCAACACATTTTCAGAGCAGGAATCGAACATTGATTGAACAGAAGAATATTTGGAGCTTGGTAATTCCTCGATGCCAAGAGGATAATCACGGCCAAGTATACCTTCTATTTGCATGGGATGTAGTGGACACACGCACAGATTCAACTTGACCATGCTGTTACAACTGCACAATCTCAGTTATACCTTTGGTGTTTCTTCTAAGGCTATCAAATCATAAAGCTTATGTATTTTTCCAGAAGGACAGTAGAAATGCTGAAGCCTTTCAGTAACAGCCAGATGGAAGAAGACAGAAGGAATGTCTAAACCAGACTAGACTAATCATTCCTTGCAGCTCCATTAGGAATTCTGCAGAGCACCTCAGAAAATATTAGCATCAGGCCCTATATACATACATAAATATATCAGTTATCTTTAGTACCCTCAGCAAGTTGTCCTGTTAACAGGAACAACAGCAACCTTAAATAAACTCCTTATATGTGTGTGTATATATATATATACACACACACACACGTGTGTATTAAAATTCAGAAGACACAAATCACACCAAACAAAATTAATTCGTTTTCTTCCCCCAAACCAGAATGAACATTCAATAGATCCCAAATGTCAACTGAAGGTTAACTTCGCTACTGCCCTTTCTCTAGTAAAGCCTGAGCACCTCACTGGTACTGTGGTTCTCCCCTCCTAGGGAGCTGTAGACACTCATATGCTTTGGAGCTTTGAGTGCCAGTCATGTTTAGGTAGTTCACATGATACAGCATGTCCAGCTTCATGAAGTGACTGGTTTTGCTATCTGAGCTTCTCAACATAACTCACAACTGACTTGCAAGTAAAGCACAGAAGCATCAACTATATAGAGGCGCTGTTACACCAGCATCCTTGCCACGTGTCAACGCATAGTCGACTAACAAGGTCCGGCAGCTATACCATAGAAAATAAACTAAGGTAGGTTTATGAATGCCAAATATCAACAGCTCTTTTAGGCTGTAGAGAGAACTTACAATGGGGCTGAAAACATTGGGATTATCACTCCAGCAGTAAGATGGGATCTCAGATGCAGAGCATGGAAGTACATAGACATTTTCAGCTCAAATAACTGTAATGCATTGATATGGTTCACAGAAAAAGTATTTGAAATGAGTTACAGAATAAAATATAAATGCCATGGAAAATGAATTTTTTTAGACAGCATACTTCTCAGAGCAAGAACAGCCTCCTATAGCTATATTTTAGTACTTCCATAATCATGCAAAAAAAGTAGTTCTTAGATGTCTGTAAAGCACCACCCAGGAAGGAATGCAAGATAGGATTCCTAGAGGGCAGTCAGGTTTCATGAAGTGCTAAAGGACACTGATCCTGAGCCTTTCTTTGCAACTCGCTGTATTTTTATTTTACTAGATGTCTATATAGTGTATAGTAAAGAGGCACTTCCATATTTACAGAATGACAGAGAAGAACATTAATGTCATTTATAAAGAAGAACAAAAAGTAGGTAAGGATTCCACAGCACTAGGCATGGTCTGCTTCACGTGGCAGTTTCTGATAATGTTATCATATCAACACACAACAACCTTAAAAGGTAAAAAAACTGAAAGTAAAACAAAGCAACAGCAAGTGTACCAGGAAGGCAGAATGAAGCCTGCATTCCTTTCCAGCCTTGGAGCAGTGACTTCATCTTTGCTAGGGTGACCTTCCACTGAGTCCAGGCTTGAATACTAATATTAGACTAAAAAAAAGTGTGCCACCCTCTAAATATAATGATGACTCAACACCTAGAGGCATCAGTGATGTAATATGACCAAAGAGGTTTTGACTTCACAATCTAGATTTTTAAAAATGAAGGCAAGAGGAACAGATCTTCCCCTGCAGAAACAAAGCCTGCCTCCTAGAGCATCTTCTTGAATTAGCCTCTAGGAAAAGGGAACCAGAGAAACATTTCACACATGGCAGCAGACTCACCGGCTCCACTTTGTTTAGAAGGAGTACTGAACAGACACATTTCAATTATATGCTTCAGAGTCAAAGCATCAGTAGAAAGTTTTAGTTCCAGAATTAACATATAAAAGTTAAAGACAACACAGCAGGCCACTGAACAGTCCAGTGTCTTTTACTGCACCTTAAACATAAAAATAGCAGGATGAAGATGTGCTTTGTTGAGAAAGCTGAAGGCAAGTACAAAGGAGGGGAAAAAAAGCCTTTCCAAGTAAGGCTACAGAGTTCTCTTAAAGCATCATCCTCGGACAAATATTCCGGCACTCTGTTGAGGTAGCCTTAAGTCTTTTTAGAGGCTCAAGCCCAATAACGCATCTTAAGAAAAAAAATCAAGGGAAATCTAATACAGGCTTCTGTAGTAAAAGCAAGTAGTGATCCAATATACGTAAATTAAGTTGTAATGTGAAAGAATCCCTCATGAAAATAACAGTTTTCATGACAAAGTCCTTCCATTAAAGTAGGATTATCTTTTCCATTGACTTCTTAGTTCAACTTCTTCACTCCTCCCTTCCCCTCCCTGCCTTCATTAAGCTCACAGTTCAAGAAATGCATTTTTTAATCACCTTCATTCCCTAATCTTGCATTCACACACTGACCCTCCTCATCAAAGGATTAGGATACACTTCAACATGTGTTCACAGGATCACAGACTGGTGGAGGTTGGAGGGGACCTCTGGAGGTCATCTTGTCCAACCACCCCTACTCAAGCAGGACAACATCCAAACAGCTTTTGAATACCTCCATGGAGGGAGACCGCACCACCTTCCTGGGCAACCTGTGCCAGTGCTCAGTCACTCTCACAGTAAAAAAGCGCTTCCTGATGCTCAGGGGGAACCTCCTGTGTTTCAGTTTGTGCCCAGGGGCTCTGGTCCTGTCACTGGGCACCACTGAAAAGAACCCGTCTCTGTCTTTTTTGTGCCCTACCTTCAGGTGTTAATACACACTGATAAGATCCCCCTGTGCCTTCTCTTCTCCTGGCGGAAGAGTCCCAGCTCTCTCAGCCTTTCCTCATAGGAAGCACTCCAGTCCATCATCTTAGTTCCTTCACTGGACTCTCTCCAATATGCCCATGTCTTCCTTGTACAAGGAAGTCCAGAACTGGACCCACGTTTGGTCACTGTATTTTCTCATGCAGAAATAATACCTCCTATTGGTTTGAATTACATTGGCAAGAAAAAGCACTTAACGGACTTTGGCTATCATTTCCTAGGCACCTCCACCATAACTAAAATGCTCAGAAACTGATTCATCCTTCTCTATCTGAAATAAAACCATCAAGTTTAACAGATGCCTCTCCCAATTTGAGCTAAAGTAGGAGAAAAAACCTCTAAGCAGCTTGAGGAAACACATCCTTCCCTCACGTAAGCATATTCTAATAGTGACAGTTTTGTGTAAGCATCTCCTGAGGCACTAAAGCATCTGAAGAAACCATCCTGAAAGACAAAGGTATCTGCTTCCCTTTGACAGTACTTACCAGTTTCAGCCTGAAGGAAGGTACAGTCACAGTAACAGTACAGTTACAGAAAGGATGGTTTTACAAAACAGTGATATATGCATAACAAAAGCACAACAAAAGGGTTACTATTCAGAAAGCCTGAGGGTTGTGCATAGCAATTAACCGTTAAAACACGCACATATCCACCCTTAGGAGTAATGAGAGTCATGCCCTTTGGCTCGCCACCACAATTGGTTTATCAGGAAAGATAAGAGGAGCAGCACGTCCCAGTCACACTATCAGCCAAAAATAACAGTCTCAATTTTGCTATATCTTCCTCACGTTAAGTAGTCCCATCAGTTTTTCCAAGAGACTTGTGGCAAATCCCAGGGTTTAGAAGTAATTTTATTTTTAGCTTCTTCACAATAAGACTTCCACAACCCAAACAAGTCACAGAATCATAGAATGATACACTGGTTTGGGTTGGAAGGGACCTTTAAAGGTCCTTGAAATAAGCCGGGACATCTTCAACTTCAAATGTTTCCAGGGATGGGCATCTACCACCCCCCTGGGCAACCTGTTCCAGTGTTTCATCACCCTCATTGTAAAAAATTTCTTCCTTCTATCTAGTCTAAATCGACCCTCTTTTACTTTAAAGCCATTACCCCTTGTCCTATCACAACAGGCCCTGCTAAAAAGTCCGTCCACATCTTTCTTATAAGCCCCCTTTAAGTACTGAAAGTCAGTCCTGTACACTCCAAAAAGAGCCCGAAAAATCTGCCCCCACCATTAACATGTTATATGCCAAAACAAGTTATCACACACAGAATCATAATGGGGGACACAGCTGAATGTGATCCCAGCTTTGCAAAAGGCCTGTTGGCCTACTTCTTCACACCTTTGTTCTTCCCTGAACTAAAAACCTCAGTATTTTCTAGTCACATGGTTAAGAAGGTACAATTTCATATTCTGCACGAAGCAGCAGGCTGTCCATAATGGGAGTCAAGATAAGCAAAACCACCTCCCTTCAGTTGTAGCAAGCTGTTAGCGCACTGAAGCCGCTAAGCCATCCTGTGCAAATCCTTAAGTGCCCATATTATGAACCCAGCTATCCAGGGCATTCTCCTGACCTAAATAGATGTGTCTTTCTAAGAACACAGGTCTGAAAGGTAGGGAAGCATTTTTTGACCAGCTGCTCTGTTACTGCAGCAAAGTCAGATCCATGTAGCCAGTACTAATCTATATTCCTCCTTTCTTCTGCCAGTGTTTAAGTTCAGGCAGTCATTCCTCAGCAGCTTCCTTTAAGCCAGATGGCAACACTCATCTTCATGCCCACAACTCTTCATGAAGACTCACTCTGTCTACGTCGAGACCTTAGGGTGCCAGCCAGGAGAAAACTCAAGCCCGGCCTGATACAGTTTCTTCATCTGTAAAGGACATAGCCTTCAGCCACAAGAGTTCCTCATTTTTAGAAAATGAAGGTCCAAATTCAGGCTCCCTGCAGATGCCATCATCACTCTTGGTAGGCAACAGAGAATCCTTTCTAAGAAGTGCTGTACAGCCACATGATATTGGTGAAGAGGTCTATCTGATACAGAACACAGTAAGAACAGACAAAGGGAGTCAGCTCATCCACGGTGCAGGTGTACGCACAGCTAAGTGCTCCCTCAGGGCTGCTGCAAGCCTATATATACACTCAAGCACAACCCAGAATCTACCCTATATCTGATACAAAGTAGCTATGTGCCTTCAAATCAAAACAAACATTTTTTTAACGCATTTGCTTTTAAAACCCTATTTTTTAGTGAGTACATTGCTTAGATATTTGTGCATTAGAAGTTTGAACTTGACAGTTCAGCCTCTTAAACACTTCAGGTAAAGTAACTCTAGAGCTGTCAGCATGAATTCTTTACATTAATACCATTGCATGCCAGAGCCAATCAGAAGTTTATGTTTAAATATTATTTATGCAGCAAGTTCATACACCAAATCAAAACCACCATTTACAATGACAGGTTTCTCTGGTAGGTAACTTCTAACTTCCAAACCAATCATACCTCCGTTTTCCTCCTAAATGTGTAGGTCAGGAATAAAAGTCAAAAATACATTGCAAAAAACTTTACTTTCTGTAGAATGGATAACACAATGAAACTACCATAGATATAACCATTACTGTAGTATGTTCTTTAAGAAGAAATTTAGTGTACCACTACATATACATTAGATCAATATATAATTGAAGATATGATTGTTCACAGCATTTATTAATCGTGGTTGTGTGAGATTTTAAACTTTAGCTTAGTAACTTGACAATATTTTATATTGAATTCATGAACCCTTGTCCTGTAGCAAGAGTTAATAATAAAAAGGATTACAAGTACTAATCAACTAGGAACACAAGTACATGTTCTACAGGAATAATAAAAATCATAATCAGCTCCCCATTAAATCCCCATCCCCTTGGATTTAATGAGAAATCTGAAGGTAATCCCATCCAGTTAAACATAGATTTATGGGAGTAACTACTTACCTGCAAACAGAGCTGTTCAATCCATGTCATTGACAGATAGTTTACAGACATGCACATGGAATAGAATACACACCTCCACAACCCAGCTGCTGTTCTTAAGACACATCCTTAAGTCCTGCAAGTCTGGGGATCACTAGCCCACATATTTACAGAATCGCTCATTACATTTTCCAAGGCATCAGCTAAATACTAGAATACAGCTCTCAAAAGGGAAAGCTCAGGAGCAAGCGGGGACAGAATCTCCGCAGAATGGAGAGTCAGTCTCTAGTTCTAGCCAGGCTTCTGTTTTCTTCCTTTAAAACTGGACTTCAACTTTAGTGAAGTTCTTTACCAGATGGTTATAAAATACCACAAAATGGCACAACATAAGTGCAAGATGCTTGTTAGCAAAAGGACTGAAATACAATTGATGCACTGTCTTCCACGACTGCAACTGAGAGTATAACATTTTTTTATTTATATTTAAGTATGACCATTTTGTTTAGTGCTGTGGTATGAACTTTTAATTTCTTTTAACTTGTATTACTCAAACATACAGAAGACATCATTATGGAAGACTAAGATGTCTAAAAAATTTAAGACAAAACAATTCTACTTGCGCAGCCTCAGATAACACTTTCAGTACCTTTAACAGGAAGCCTGTATCCTTCAAAGTCTTCTTTCATCTCCCTTTCATCTGGTAGTTTCCCCACTAAAGACTCTTTGTCCAACCTGGCCAGCTTTGGTTCCAATGAATCTGTAGTTTTATCTGGACACCTCATCAGCCAGTTCCATCCAAAACCCACTTTACCACTGTCAGATTGTTTCTGAATTGAAAATTCTGGGCAAGAGACTCAGGTAGCCTCAGATGTGCCTATAACAATTAGCCTAAAGTAATTTCATCAGACAGTAAAGTCACAAGCTGTCAGTTTTATATTCCTGACATCTACATCAGGAAGAATACTAGGCTAAGAAACAGGAAATTAACCCTTCCTGCAAAAGTTGAATATTTTCTTTAATTTTAGGAGAACATTGTTTCAACATTCCATTTTAGACTAACTACAGAGTTAAAAAAAAAATAATACATCCTCACACAATTCCTCTTGTCTTTGTTCTCACTATCATTCATTTTAGATTTTTCCAGATAAAATAATATTTCAGATAACTTAAACATTTGAGACCTTATTGCTCTCTGCAACTACCTGAATGGAGGTTGTAGCAAGGTGGGTATCAGTTTTTCTCCCAAGTAAGAAGCAATAGGACGAAAGTAAACAGCCTCAAGTTGCATGAGAGGAGGTTTAGGATGGATATTAGGAAAAATTTCTTCACTGAAAGGGTTATCAAGCATTGGAACAGGCTGCCCAGGGAAGTGATGGAATCACCACCCCTGGAGGTATTTAAGAGACATGTAAATGTGGTGCTGAGGGACATGGTTTAGTGGTGGGTTTGGCAGTGCTGAATTAACAGTTGGACTTGATCTTAAGGTCTTTTCCAACCTAAATGATTCTATGAGAAAATAAAAGAAAGGCAGTCTTCCATCACAGTGATACATGATCAACAAGTGGGAGAAACTTTCACGTTTGACTTTGCCACCTCCATCATGACTGCAACTATGGTTGCTATGCAGACATACCTGCATTTCAGTATTCTGCGGGTCTGAACAAAAGAAAAACATTTTTGTTTACTGTAGTTGACAAAAAGGCTTTTAAGATCTTGAAATAAACATCATGGCAGAGTGTTGTTGTCACCATAGAAAGAAGTCTTATTTGTGATCCACTTTCTTTGTACAAGAGAGATTAAACCATCTATCCATTTCATCGAAACTACAATAAACACAAACATAAGGTATATGTTTCTCTTACATTGAAAATATGGAAACTGACACTGTACCTTACTGTCCTCATCTTCAAACACAGACTGGTGAACGTTACAAGCAAAGAGAGAATTTGGGAGATCGTTGAAGTCAATTATTTCATGAAAATCTTCCTCTGCAAAACACCTCTTTAAATCGTTGTCTCCATTTATAGAGTAGAGTAAGAACTGTCCTCCGTCCTCCGGGATGCAGCCATAGTGACCGAGGCCTCGCATTCCAAAGAAGTACGAGTCTTCCCTCATCCCTGGCAGCATGGAGAAGAGAGACAGTTATACTACACTTTTAAAAATATCACATACACAAGTTAACCCAGAAAATCTTAGTTTGGGAGATTAGTTTGTAGAAAGTATACGTCACACTATTTTAAGGCAACAATTGACCTCTGAAACAGGGCTCTAAGACTAGCTTAACCAAGGCTCAAATAGGGACTTTGCTTTAGTTTCATTTATTAGCACAGAAAACCAACCATATCAGCACAAGCTGCTGAACCCAACCAGAAGCAAGGCATTACTTAAGTGCCCCTTACTCTAAAAGAAAATACTATGTTGTATTTGGGTTTGAGAGAGTCACATTTGTTATGGGGAAGGCAGGCTGGTGCTTCTGAGCCTGCACTCAGCTTTGAGAGCAAAGTGTAATACACTGGATAAGAAGAAAATGAAAATAACTTTGAAAGTTATACCAGGCATCAACTCAAAGGAAGACAAAAAAAAAGAAGGAAAAAAGAGACCCTGTTGGAAGTAGCATGAATGCAGAATCATTGAAAAACAGTACAACTAAGACACATCACTATTACAAATAAAGCCTTTTTTTTTCCCCCCCTACAGTTTAAGGACAGGAAGTACCCTGTTTTTCCATGCCCATTAACAATTTCTTTGTTTGTATCTTAATCACATTGGGAAGCAAATAAAAAAAAGCTAAGGGAAGAGGGGACTCAAGAGGTGACTCTCACCACCTTTTAGGAAAATCATGCTGACTTTGGAGCCTTCACCCCAAATCCAAAGTAGAAAGATAATTTTAAGACACACAGAAATAACAAGCCCATACATCAAACACTATCCCTACTGTTGATACAAGAGTAAATTTCATACCAGCCAAGCAGAGTAACTAAAGGTCCAATTAGTTATCAGGGTGTTACTTAGCATAAATTCAGGTATTTATCCTTAGTCCTGTCCTTAGTACAGGTGTATTAAGGCATCAACCTCTATACATCCACAGCAAGCTGTCTAGAAACTGTGCAGAGGAATAATTAATTCCCTTATATTTTTTGTTTATTTCAATAACACTATGCAATAACAACTGGCTGCTCTTTCTCCTTATAACATAAGGAGTTACATAAACACAGTGTGCTCATCTGTTTCAGATTTGCCCTTGCTCTACTGCATACTTGCTATTGTCTATAAATAGTTGTAAATATTAGTTCAAATACACTATTTAGGACTAGTGTCCAAAATTAAACCCTATGAGCTTATTACACTTCATCTCAATAAAGCAAAGCTAAATTATGGAGCTAATTTGCCACACCTGTGCCTTTCATATAACATTATTTCTGCTGCTGCTCTGAAATGACATTTGGCTGATGACAGAGCACGTCTTTCCATAACCTTCTGTTACGGAAATGTCAGTAACTGTTATTTCTGAAGTCTCAGGGCTAATGACAGAAGTCCACAAGCAATAAGTTTAAGTCATGCTCAAAAGTATCTGTTTGGAGCACTGAGTCCACACTTACCACTCAAGTCACGTGAGAGACACAGATTTATTAGCCAGGACAACTAAGGTTGGAAGGGGCCTTCAGAGGTCATCCCGTCCAAACCACAAGGTCAGACCAGGATAATTCAGGACCTTGTCCAGAGGTAAGTGTTGTACAGCAATACCACTCATAGTGCATACAGTGATCTGCAGAGATCTGGCAGGTCACAGGATCTTAGCTGTCCTCCTTTTCCAGGTACTAAAATATGTTACACAGCTAAAAACAGAAGTTTCCTAGTCCTATCCTCTATGCACGTAATTTATGAGGGAGGGGTTTAAAACAAACAAGGATGCAGTGCTGTAAAGAAGCAGGTATAGAATGAAAGCATCAGGCCAACTGCTTCTTTTTACTGCGTCAACCTGAGGACAGGTTTTCAGTCTATCAAATACACACTGCTATTTTCACCAACTCAGTCTGACATTAGCACAACTATCTCCAACTAATTTCATTCTAGGAATTTCATTCTAAGTGAAAAGAAGAGAGCCTGAACAGGTGACAGCAGAGTGGCTACAACTTCAACAGTATACATTACTGTAGTAGGAACTCATTATCACAGCAGTGTTGTCTCTGGTATTTGAGCCAACTCACATAAGCCTGGTATTACTATACATTTCAGTGTAAAAACACCCAGATAACTACTATAAGAAATCCTTACAACAGCCACCACTAGGGAAGAAACTTAAATTCAGAACATATCACTGCTCTAGCAGAAAATATTAATAGATCATCTACTTCAAACACAAACATCTATAAATGTGTTTGTCATCATGTCTAGCCTGTGTCAAGATGAGATTCATTGCTTTTAAGTTTATGAAAATAAACCTCAAGCCCAGTATGTTACAAAATACAATTCACATGTCAGAGCAGACTTTGGTCAGCGAGTATGAAGTATTTCATTCACAACAGGCAGACTACTTGCAGTCAGTGAAGATAATGACTATTTTATAGTCACACTGAGTAAAACCCTTCTTCCCCCACAAGCATGAAGCTGGAAGAGTCCACTCAGCAGAGCAGGATGTTTCAAAGGCAGCTTTACACAATGGACTCAAGAGGATAAAGATGACACAAGCTGATACTCAAAAGCTATAGGAATTTGGATTACGCATTAACACTCAATAAGCATTCTACTGAGAAGAGGGGAGATTAAATGGAACTGGGAGTAGTAAACTTTAAGATCTACAAGAATGTCCTAGGATATAATGGAACAAGAATCTGACTCTTAAGTTCCATTCAGCCAGCAAAGAAGAGTAAGAGAGGCAATACAATACATTGGTTTATTTTCTATACACATCTCTATTTATATTAGTTGATTTCTTAAGCTGTACTTTTTAGACTAATAAATAAGCTCCGCTTCCACTATAAAGTATGGTAGTATTGTTGAAGATAACTTCATGGCAGCTAACAGATTTCATACATCCTGTTCCCCAATGCATAACAAAGCTATTAGGGTGTGCAGAGAAGTAAAGAATCTCAATATATCAACAGAAGTCAGAAAAGTCCACAGTTTTCTTCTGTTTATTTTTTCTCCCAGTAGAACCATATTACGAGATACTAGAAAGGAAAGGAAGCTTTTAAGTCAAGCATTAAGGAAAACCACTATGACAATCAACAAAACAGAACAGTATTTTAAGTTACAATGATGAAGTTCAGATTTTTAACCCATCTTCGTTGGCAACAAGGAAGTGAGCATACAGTATAGCAGGCAATGCTACAATATACAGGCTCCAAAGTTCCATCTGAGATCAGAAATTAATAAATACTCTTACATTACGTGGCAGTAGTTTTGCTCTGCTAGAGCTCTTCAACGAGAAAAGCTCGCTCCTCTTTGTCTCAAGAGTTGACTGAAGATTTGCTCAGTGGGACTCGGGTACTGGCCAGGTCATCTTAAAAAAGTCACTGTCTCGCATGCCTTCTGACCATCTCTTTTTCGAGACTTGTAGGTAGGTGTGTATACATGCACACACCTCTTCTACACTTAAGATATTCCCAAAATTCTGATCAGTGTTCCCTCCACTAGCAGGTCAATTTACAATACACTAATTGTTAAATCCCCTGCCTAATTTAAGATGGGACCTGCACAGTGAAGAACATCTGTATAGAATAACTATCGTTTCACAAGTTTTACTTTGCTATAGGAGGGCCATGTACTGCAAAATATCAAGTGCAGCACCTCAATTCAAATAGAAATCTCACTAATAAAAGACATATATGTCCCCCAAGAGAAATAAACTGCATATGAGCCTGAGCTCAATGATAATCAGAGGTGACAAACATACTTGAATCAACATTTGTTAGCACACTTCAAACCCTTGGGCTGCAAGTTCAGACTCTGACTGGACAAACTAGCACTTATGCCAAAAACCGCAACATAATCATCACGCACCTCAGGCTTCTCACTCCCAACACCAGTCACCTCCTACAGAGACAGGCCCCATGCTACCTCTTGTAGTGGAGAAAGCATCTCCTGCTCCAAGTCTTGGCATAACGCACAAACTGATTCAGTTAAAGGAAGAGACCAGGCCCAAGGAAAAAAGTTTGGGTTTAACTCCATAAGGTAGATAACTGACCTGATTCACTTCATGGCTGTATAAATATTCGTAGCAAACAGAAAGAGAGGGCCAAGTTTGGGAATGGACAGGTGACAGCAAAAGTTAGGATTGAACTTTCCAGCAACTAACCTACTTAAAGCATTCATGAGATTATAATTTAAGTTTTCACAGCTCTGCGTGAACTTCAGAAGTCACTATATCAGAAGTTATCTTCAGCCAGTCACAAGCAGGAAGTCTTACCTTTTTCTGCATTAGAAATAATGTTACACACATATATAAAACAAATCATAACTACATATCCTTTAGTATGTCTGTCAAACACCTTAAGGCTCAGGTGTTTCGTTTTTGATAGTGTTTTGTGGCTTCTTTGAATTTACTTGCCACTTCAGGCTGTCCCTGTCAAAAAAACATTCTCTTTCCAATTATTCTACTAATTTAGAATAAAAGAATTTACATTTCAAATCCCTTAAAACAATTAATTCTAAATAACATATAATCTATGAACTGGATCACCATATAAAATAAATCCAATTACAAGTCATCTTTTATGTAACTATACTACAATCACTGGATCATATTCCAATTTATATTAAAGCTCCTTTCCACAGCTTCTGACAAAAATAAGTTAACTTCCCACCTCTTATGGTCCCTTTTATATCATCAAAAAAAACATAGAAAGGCATCCATATAAGAGTAAACCGTACTCAATTTTAAAATGTAATGAGTTCAAAACAAGTTGTGCATTTGCTTCTCATTTCCCAAATCAGGGAGTTTTTCAAATACTTAAGTTCCTAGAAGCTGTCATACAGGATTTCAAAAAAGTGGCAACATCATAAAAAAAAAAAAAAATAATACACTAAAGCATCATCCAGCACCAATATTGGTGTTAAATTAATTCACCAAGATCTTAAGTGGGACCACACTAGTAAACTCTGTAGCAGGATTGTTCCCCTTAGAAGGCAGAGATGCTGAGACATAAAAAAATCTCAGCACAAGTTCATGCAACCTCCACCTAATGCTGATTGCTTGCCACATCCATTTATCCCCTTAAAATAAAGGTAACCCATATGTAATCTGTGTTCCTGTGTTATTTCTGAATTTGGTGTAGGGTTTTGACCCTAAACTTTCAGGTCAGAAAATACATTACACAGAATAGAGTACCCCAAGAGTGCAGTACTATTATTAAGTTTGGAAAACCAAACCAGCCACCAGCCTTCCAGACCCTATGTGGAATCTCCTTGTCACTTCTTTTGTCCAGTTCATAGCACAATTTGCATCACTTCACACTGACCTAACACATTTAAAATTTCTCCCCCTGTGGTCAAGGGCTGCAAGAGCTTGTAATTTTTGATAGTTCAAAACATGAAGCAAACGCCCTTCCCACTGGAATAGATTAGGTCATGTCAGTGTGCAACTCCATAGATACTGCAACTGAAAGCTCTGTAGAGATTCCAGGTGGGAGCCAACTATTCATTCTGTTACCTCACTATTTTTAGACATGGTACACCTCTGATTAAAATTAACAGAGATAAGCAGAAAATTATATTCATTGGCAAATAGCAATAGCTTACTGAAATTACTATTTGAAAAATTGTTCTCAAAATGTATTGCTTTTTAGTGTAAAACTGAAAGGGCAAAGATGTACATCTTGTTGTGAAGTTAGACCCCCACAGAGCAAAGAACTTCAGCTGAAGTTTTGCTGAATTAAGACAACTTGAGCACACGAAGCGTTTGAATGGATCAGTGCCTTATATATCACCAAGCACATATAGATTTATTCACTGCTTTTACGGAAACTAATAAGGCATTTCCTTGGTGACCATTTTCCTGTCCTAAGAGTTTTTGTAAAAGAGTCCCTGAGGGAGATCAAGAAACAGGCACATATCTCTTGAAATTGCTAGGAAACTTTACTTTTTTTTTATTAAACACTGCTTGCCATGACAAACAACATGACTAAAAATAGAATAAAGCAAACAAAAAGTTACAAATAGAAGCTTTAAATATAATCACTATAAACTAAAAGTATTATTGAGTCCTGAGTGCAAACCTGGAAACCATAATCTGCAGGAATTAAGAAAGTTTGGGGGAAAAAAACAACTACAACTTTTCTCACTTTGTTTTTTTTTCTAGAAGTTTCCAGAAAAAACTGTAGGGATTACACCTTTTCTCCTACTGACAAATAAAAAAAACACCACACAAAAAACCCCACACCAAAAAATAACCCAAACAGCAAGTTTTACCATAATTGGGGGGGAAGAATCAAACTTACTAAGATTTCACTGAAACAGTCAGTTTTTACTTCAAATTTCATTACTGGCTCAATGAAAGCAGAGTCACCAGTTTCTATAGTGTTAGCCTAAGGATACAACTCCTGCTGAAGTCAAATTTCATTCCATTCTGCAAAATGAACACTGAAAATGAGTATTATTTTTATACGATGCTAATGCTTCACTATGGAAAGCTCCCATGGACTTAAGTGGAGACATTTTACTTAATTAGAAAGAGCAGAACAGGACCTCGCATGACAGGATTAATGAACTGTTGCAGTCTTAAAAGCAATACAGACTACAGTCACCCCTTCCCTCAACCTTCACCTCTGCATCGCCCACCTGGACAACAACTATTCCCCTTACAGTAAAGTTATTGGTACAGTGAAGTCGACTCACACTTTTAACTCCAATTTGGTTAGCGCCACACAAAAATAGTGCCATGTCTCCACTATTCCTCTTATAAGAGTGACAGATATAAGGAAGAGGATTTTTTTTTTTAAATGCTAACTGGTGCAAATCCCAAATGTTCTAATCCTTTCCATTGACATTCTAGCCGTATTAAATATAGCTAAGACTTTGTAACTATTTTTGGAAGCTTTTACCATCCAAAGGGACTATTCACTTCTATTCATCTAAAGCAGGGCTGGCAAGCTCAAGCAGTTCAAGACCAGCCTATTGCTCAGAAGACTCAGCTGTGCCTCCCATGCCAGGGACATATCCTACGGCCAGTAAAGGAACTCAGTTGACATTGGCTTGCTAAGCAATCTGTATCTCCAGCCACGGAGAGAACAAGCCAGCAGGCATTGGCGCTCAACCCTACTAAGCCAAGAGTCCAACCCCCTTCCACCATAGGAAGATGATGCTTTGAACCACAAATGCCAGGCCTGAAGATTTCGTGTGCTGTTCTTAAGGTCATCGCACCATAGCTGGGCTATGATTAATCAACCACTAAAGTTACCACAGTAATGTTAAGGTATTCAAAGAACAAAAAACCCTCCCAAAAGCTAAAGAAACCAGCACAAGCTTTCTGATTACCTTCACTTGGCCTCTATGCTACTCTATTTAAAGCGAGCCAGTTTTATAAGGGGCACGCAGTATTACAACGTTGCTGGCCTTCAGCCAGATCTGTCACCTCACACAGGGGTCAATGGAACATTCATTTAATAGCCCTCTAGCTTGTAATGTAAAATTCATAACTATACCCCAATTCTTACCAAGACCTACTTTCCCTTTCCCTGTTAGGAAGAAAACCATGTATGTCAGAACTACATACAACAGGAGCTGTTCACAGTGTTTAACTCCTAGAAGACACTCAAGACACCACCATGACCTGGAATAAAGTTTGAGTTCCCTTGAAAATTATTTTCTGCTGGTAATAACAAGTAATTTATAACTTAAAAAAACATTAAGGACACTAGTGCTGTGACAAGCATTTTCAATACCAACAATGACAAAACAAGTCACTCAACCTGAACACACACTACAAAATTTGAAGAGGACAAACTACATCACATAGCTGACAACTCCTCCTCAGAGGTTTAAGGAGAATGGACTCCCCTGTACAGTTCCTGCTCTTAAAACTGAAAAAGTTACCAGATACAGAATATCTTCTTCTGTCCTTGTTTACTGTGATGCGTTTGTAGTTTTTCATGATTGTTTTATATTCTCACAGTATTCAGGAATGACATGTAACCATGCAATCTAGTTTTACTGCAACAATAAATGCAGCAGCTTCTTTACAATGGTTCTGTATTTTCATAGAAAGAGACTTTTCCTTTTCAACAGGACAACCATTCTAGCTAGCTAAACAACACAAAGAGCAACCAATTTGTAAGCGCAGTTCTTGAAAGCCTAACGCAGAAGCTCATGTAAAGCATAACCCCTGATTAAGCAATGATTCTCATTTCTTTCAGTTGTATAAACCTATCACACGTTTTCCTTTTGGGAAACTAGACTCCAAACTCAAGTTGAAAAGGGACTAAAGTATTTTTAAAGGGATACAAAAAAGCCTAGGAGAGGTGGAGGGGGAAAAAAACCCTAGAGAGCTACCTGCTATGTAAGCATCAAATACCATCGGTGTGGGATGCTGCAGCTAACTTTAAAGCAGCCCAAGAAGATGCTCCCTCAGGGATACGGGCTTCACTGCATTCCTGCTCACCAGCCTTAAGTTGTCCAAGGAGGAAAGCCTTAAGTTGTCCAAGGAGAAGAGTCAGACCTGCCCTGGGACAGGTCTGCATCCCTCAAACCTCCACCCAGCGCTGCCCGCCCGGCTGCAGAGCCCCCATCCCACCTCCCCGTGCCCCACACTGTGGGGGGGTGGGCCTCCCTCCCCTCACCCCACGCTCCTCTCCACACCCCCTGCCAAGGAACCACCGGCCCCGCAGGACGAGCCGCCACGTCGCTCTCCCTCACCCCACGCCTCCACCTCCGCCCACGGCCAGCCGGCCCGCCCGGGACTGCACGGTGGGCGCCGACCTCTCCCCGGCTGGGAAGCCCCGAGCTCGCCCCCCGCATCCCCCCCGCGCCCCACAAGCCACGGGCCCGGCCCGCGGTGGCCGCAGGGGGAGCCGGCGGGGCGCTTACATAACCCCGCCAAGGCGGGCGCACGGCGCCAGGTCGGCGGGGCAGGGCTGCAACCGCGCGGCCCCCGCCGGGGAAGGAACCCCCAGGGAGGCAGCGGCGGCGACGGCCGTGCCCTTACCTGCGGCGGCTCACTCGCCCTGCGCCTCGCCACCCTCCTCCCCTGATGGTCGCCGCCGAGCCCCGAGGACCGCACCGGCTCCTCAGCGAGCACCCAGCACCTCTCGCCTGCCCGCGCCGCTGAGGCGAAGGTGGAGGACAAGGCGGGAGTGGAGGGGGCTGAGGGGACGCCGCAAGCCAATCAGCACACCCCTCTGCCCAAACGGGCAGGCGGGAGCCGCCAATAAGAACGCGAGGAGCAAACTTGCCCCGCCTCCTCCACCCCCTGGCCACGCCCCTCACCTCCCGCCGCTTCGCGCCGGGTCTCGGTTACCGGCGGGGGCGGTGGCGGTGGCGGTCTCTCCGCCCCGTGTGGGGACAGGTGAGACGGAGCAGGGCCTCACGTCCTCCCCGGCACCCAGGGAGCGCTAGGAACCAGGCAGCTGTTTGTGTCCTCGGTACTAGTGCGGGACAAGCTTCCCTCCCTCAGGGTGCCTGCCCCCTGCCCTGAGGTGAGGAGGGATGAGGTGAGGTGAGATGAGGTGAGGTGGGATGGGATGGTGAGGAGAGGTGAGGAGGAGGAGGAGAGGAGAGGTGAAGTGGGGTGGAGTAGGGAAATGTGGGATGGAGAGGGAGTGAGCAGGGATGGGATGGGGTGAAGTTAGGTGAGATGGGTTAGGAAGATGTGGGATGGGGTGAAGTGGGATGAAGAGAGGTAAGGTGAAATGGGATGGGACAGGGAGGTGTGGGATGGGTTGGGGGTGAGGAGGGGTGAAGAGAGGTGAGGTGAAATGGGACGGGGTAGTGGGAGGGGGGTGAGGAGATGTGGGATGGGGTGAAGTTAGGTGAGATGAGTTAAGGAGACATGAGGTGGGATGGGGTGAGGTGATATGGAATGGGATGGGGTGAGATGGGATAGGGGAGGGAGACATGGGGCAAGATGGGGTAGGGACAGGTAGGGTGGGATCAGATGGGAGTGAGGAAGGGTGGGATGGAGTAGGGGAGAGGTGGGATGGGATGGAGAGAGCTGGGGTGGGATTCAGAGAGACGAGGTGGGATGGGATGCAAAGAGAAGAGGTGGGATGGATGCCCACAAAGTGCCAGCACACCTAGCCATGGTTTTGGTGACAAACCTCCTAATGCCGCCCATGATGATTTTGTAGGTGGTCTAATTCCCTCTGGGGGATGGAGCTCCCAACCACCATTCCCACTTCTGTCCACCGATAAGCAAACTGCCCTTTAAAATGAGCTCCATCTGGAATGGACGCAGTTGACATTCATCTCTTCTTCAGACTAACAGGTGAATAAGGCGTATCTCCCTATTACAGAAGGTGCATCTGTAGGACTCTTAAGGAACATCAGCATTACAGTGGAAAAAGGCCATGGTCATGATTTTTAAAAAAAAGCAGTCATGGGTTTAAAAAGAAGGGAAAGCATTCAGATGCCCCCAAGGCATGCTTTATTAAAGGAAGGGCTATTTTCTCTCTTCCAGCTGTACATCCGAGACTGCTAAGTGTCAGAGGCTAATGCTGATTTTCTGCGGTCTCTTTGCTTTGGAATGTAATACAGAGGGATTTAATCAATAGCGTGATACAGAAATGTAAATAGGTTTCTGTAAAGATGGCTTTGAAAATCTATAGAATATAACGGAGAAGTAGAAGACTCCTATATAATTATTAAATACCCTATAAAAAGTCCATGGAAGGAATAATTCTCCATTAGATAAAAATATATAAAAAGATGTATGCCATTTATAGCAGCATGTTCCAATAACAGCAGAAAAAACTGTTGTAATGAATGAGATCAATACTGTATCCCACCTCACCTCTGCAAATACCTAAGAGCAATGCATTGTAGATTGTTGTATTTGCAGCAGAAGAGTTTCTTCCTGGTCCCATTAACTAAGGACTGACTTATGCCTTGATGCATATCTGGTTTAGACACCTTCCAGGCTTTCTTCTTTGTTTCTACCTTTTTAATATATAATAGGTAACAGATAGTAGTAATTATTATTTCGTGTTATTTTATCCTTGTGCCTAACATACAAATCCCTGACCATGATCCTATTGCTTTAGGCGGTACGCAGAAGAGAAAGCAAGCTATGGAAGAAAAGATGTCACAGTATAAACTAACCAGGTTTTAAATCAAATGATATGCTTGTTTTGGTTTTTGTTTTAAGAATTAAACCTTGTGGGATATCTTCCTTTGTCTCCACTGACATGCGTTCCTTTTGCATGATGTCTTATTTTAATATTCTGAGTAGGAAGAGCATCCACCGTGCTTTTTTTGTCCCGCATTTTATGTTATAAAATTTCCTCATGTCTTCTTATCCCCATACCTCTTAACTGTGTCTTGTTCACAGTAGCCAGTCTCAAGTTTTATTATTTTTCATATTTTCATATTGAGAAGAATATTCTCACTGTCAGGAAGTTGCCCTGGCATATGCTTTCCTCGTAGTAAAATGGGAATCTCTACGGTTATGAAAGCAAGCTAAATCCATGTTCAGGAAAAATGACGAATGCCTAAGTCAGTAGTTTGGCTTTTATATGCATCCAGACATTATTGCTGAGATGAAGGGGGGAAAAAAACCTAAATTCCAATGGTTGCCGTAAAAATGTCGTTCAAATTTGATAATAATGAGAATGGCAACAGTTGCGGGGTTTTTAATATCCCTTGTTGTAAGCATTAAAGATTGCTATTAGGGAAGATCACAAAATAATATGTTATTTAGACATGGAAAAGTGGTGCTACAAAAATCAGAGCTAAGAGAACGTCTTTCTTGGAGTCGCACCATTTACCCCAGTGCTATTCAGGCCACGCAGCCGGAGTAGGCACCCTGTGCTTCCTAAATGCCGTGGGCATCTTCCCACAACCCAAGTAGTTGTAGAGTGCCAAAATCTGGAGGAAGCTGAAATTCTGGAAAGGATACCAAGGGAGGTGATAAAACAGCTGCTACTTGCAAGATCTGCAAGCAGCGCTGTAGTCCTGCTCCAGCAGAACTGAGTGGGAGTTTTGTTACTGGTATCTCAGAGCACAGGCTTAGCCCATCTCATCCAAATCCTGAGCCACTCATTATCTTCAGTCTGCACCTGCTTCTTGTCTACAGATTTAATCTGTAAGCAAAAGTGACCTCTCGGATGTACTGAAGAAACCACAGTGAATTTCAACATAAATAAAGTACTGTCAGCAAAAGCCTTTGGCCCCCTGTGTTATACTGATTTCTGATCATCAAAATACAAACACTGACTCACTCCTGCAGCCTCCGTAGGAGCTTTGGTGACAAAGTTTTCTCTTTTCAGAAGAAATGGCTCAGAATCTGTAGATTCTTAAGAAGTGAACCTTGCTTCTTTTACATTTCTGCTCGCTGGGATAATCCCAAATTCTTTGGCTAGATATGGATTATGATTTCTTGCAAATGGCTGAGTCAGGAGATTAGAGTGGATAAAGCAAGTGAAATTAATGTTGACTCTATCAGCATTAGCATACCCTTGATTGTTTCTGTTACTTTTTTAGAATATAAAAACACAGTTGGATCCATCTAGCTCTGCATCTTGTCTCCAACAGCCAAGACTGGATGCTTAGTAAAACAGTGTAAAAATAGACCATGTATTCTTCTCCTATTTACCTTATAATTTTCCAGCAGCTAGACAGGTAGGGACTTCTGGAACTCAGGGCTGTATCCAAGCTATTCTGCTTAGGAGCTACCAGTGGTCCTGTTCTCTACAAGTTTGTCTTAACTCTTTTTGAACCCATTTGTGGTTTTGCTTTCCACAATGCTGTGCCATGATAAGTCTTCACTGTGTAAACACAATTTGAAGTCTTCCTGAACTGTTTTATTAAGCGTTCTTTTGTTATAGAGGCAGTAAATGATTTTTTTTAATCTTTTCACCATCGTTATTTTCCAGACTTTAATTGCATTTCCCTTCAGCTATCCCTCTTTCAAACTGATATGGTTTTCTCTATTTCCAGTGTGAAACTTTGTCGCCGCCCTCTTTATCCTTTCTAATTTTACTAGAAAACACTACTTTCTTTAAAACTCTGAATCTACTAAAATGACTATTGGATTTTGCTAGATCAGGAATAGGCAAGAGCTGTATGGCCGAAGCATTCAGAAGAACTCCAAGCATATGAGCAATAAAGTCCTATGACTTTGTTGGTCTCCTTCTCTTCTAAGGGGGGAACTACTAATTATTCCCATTCAGTTCCCCCTTCTGACCACTTCCTAGCCCCACACTAACATTTTCAGAGAGCTTTCCACTTCAACCTCCAGATCTCCTGCAGCAAAAGCGATAGCTCGCACCAGTGTCTATGTATGTATAGTTAGGGTTATTTTTTCCCATGTACATTACTTTGCACTTACCACCACTGCATTTCATCTGCTATTTTATCGCCCAGTCACTCAGTACAGTGAGACAACATTGTCTCGACACCTCTCCAGTTCATCCTGCATGTGTGTAGCAATTGCAAAGCCGCTTAGATACAACGTATTGCAGATGTTTAAAGAAAAAAGTGTGAAGCAAAGGCTGTCTCTTTTTCTTTTTTTTTTTTTTTCATTTATCTACAGAGGATTTTGCACAGTTCTGGGTGCAAGAATGATTAATAATTGCACCAATGAAAAACTGCTGCAGAAAGGAGAGTATCCTTCACTTCCTGTAATATTTCAGTGCCTGTAATGCCCTTCCACATGATACTCCATGAGCAGGTTGATCATGGAGATGGGCCGTTTCCTTCTTTGGGGATTTGGAGATGCAGAGAAGCACAAGCTTCCGCCATGCACAGGGATGCCGGTTTTCTCCCAATCTGGTAAGTGGGGGTCAGGCAAATGGGGAGAACCTGTGGCAGCACCCTGAGAACCCCTGAACTCCCAGCCTTGCAGTGGGACAGAACCTGCCTTTGGCTGTGTTGCTCTCTAAACCCTCTCTCCAGTATATCCCTGTTGTTTCCGAGCATCTTCAGGGTCAGACAAAGGTCAGCCAGGAGACCCGTGTCTTTTAAAGCCATGAGAAGAGGAACAAAGAATCTTCACATTTTTCATCCACTTCCGAGAGTGAGAGTTGCCTGAAAAAAAGTATTTTTGATTTCACATTGCAAAAATTCTGCATCTAACACGAAATAGAGCTTTATTATCTTACAGCTAACCCTCAGTTTTGAAGACAACAAAAATGCCATGCCCCAATTTCTGGTTAAGGAATATTTTTAACCAAGACATGTTTTTTTAGCCTAGATACACAATAGATCAAGGGGAAAAAATGGGTTTCATTGACTTTTAAAACAATCTGCATTTCAAGAAAGAAAAAAAAAAAAAAGCTTTTTGTTCTGTAACTAATGCCATCCTTAAAGTAGGATCTCAGTTCTCTCAAATATGAAATATTATGACCAGATATAAATTCTCCCATTTGAAAGAGGATGCTGAAAGATCAAGAGGTTTTCATTCTGTTGAAATATATTTAAGGTATTTAAGATTATTCTTTTCACCTATGGGCTGCCTGTTTCTTCTCAGCCACCATCTCTGTGCAAAATGAAGGCATCGCTGTGTGAACCGCTGACGGTGTGTATACCTGCTACCAAAGCTACAAGCGTCTCACCTTGTGAAGCAGAGGGACGACAAACTGCAAAGGTAGGATGTTAAGGAAACTGATTTCCTTGTTTCTGTAAAAGATTGTCTTTTCCTCTTGATGTCCTTTTCCCAGTGATCTTTCTGCAGAGTCTTAGACTGTTTATTTCATAACTGGTTCACTAAGGTCAAGGCCTGTGCAAGCTACCATGCAAATTCAAAAGCAGTCTTGGAGGTACAGTCACAGTTCAACAGCATGACTGATAATGTCAGCTCAAATTCCTCAAGAATAAACTGCAGTTTGCTGCCATGTGTTAACAAGTAGAAGCAGTTGGTTTCTAGGATTTACCCAATCAAAATACGGGACGCTAAAACATCTGGCTTGTCAAAATGATCATAAGCTTATAGAGGGAATGACAATGATGCCAGACAAATAAAATCCAGGAAATGAGCACAGTTTAATCAGAACATAAGTTCAGTCCCTAAACATACTGTCTTACCTTTCTGATGCACTGATTTCTATCTTTTATTTTTAGAATTAAATTTTCCAGGAGGGAAACTTCATGTATTTGAGGAAGTGCTAAGCATCGTGAGGTTATTTAGTTAAGTAATTCTTACCACCTCTCCTGCTATTTCCTAGATTTGTGATGAGAATTATTAGAAGTGACTTGCCCATTGTGACCCAAATGGAAATAAAAAAAAAAAAAAAATGCAATGAGCTATAGCTATGTGACCTCAAGCCAAACGCTTCAAACTCATGTACCTAAATATAGACACCTAAATAAATGGCCTGATTTTCAGAAGCACTGTGCAACCCCAAGAGTTGTAGGTGCTCTGAAAAATCAAGATGCTTATTTAGGTATCTAAATACAGACGGAGCTTCTGAATATATTATTTAATCTCCTGCAGAATGTAAACAACTAAGAAAACAAAGGTACTACAAATACTATTTTTACATGCACTAATTAGAAAGCCACAGAGTGTAATCAACTGCAAGACACAACTTACTCCTATAAAGTGAATAGTGTGGTAATTATTGTTTATTAATTGTTGAGAAGTAGTGCTAGACAGGTTTGATGGAGAAGTCCATTGTACTAGATTTCTTTGCCTTTTATTAATCTTTATCCATAGTTATAGAGATTGACACAGAAAGGCTTTCAAAAATGTCAGAATAAGGAGTTTTGTTTATATTGAGAGATCATAAAGAATTATTTATGTGTTTCATTCTCTTAAAGTGTGATCCATAGTCTTGAGGCTTTTTGTGTTTTTTCTTTTGTTTCTGAAGTCTTCATTCATTATTCTGACACCTTTTGGTGACTGTTGAAGGTATAATTGGAATATTATTGGAAGCAGAGGAGTATGAATGATGAGTTATTAGTCAGCACATGACACCGCATATACATTCAGTTAATAGAAAATAAGCAGCAGATAAGTAACAACTGAGACTATATTTTTGTGCCTGAATTGTGCATAGCAGTAGAGACTTAGGCACACTGCCTTTTTCAACACTTCTATTAGGATATGTTTTGTTTAGATACATTATCTTAATACATGGTTACATACATTATTATTTTTATATATTATGACACGGATCTTCTAGAAATACATCAATGATTGGCAGTTGGCCCCTAGATGGTGCCAGTGCCTATGTACCGCCAGCCCTTGTGCAAGGTGAACATTGGAGATGGCAAGATGGAAATGGTGTTTGTGACACAGATATTCTTGGGCAGTCGTAGCTTCCACGGCACTGAATCATTGTGGCAAAGCAACCTCTGAAGAGTGTCATCCTTCCACATCAGCCAGAGGGAAGTCTCTACCCTTTCCTCCTGCTCTCTAAGATGTGTGACAGAGCCCCAAAAGAGATAGCCAGTCCATCTAGGCATTAAGTCCTACCGAGGCACTGCTCTGCCAGTCTTACCCTTGCAGTGTTGCACTCCAACTTTCAGCTTTTCAAATACTTGGCAGCCTGGATATCTGAAAATCCTGAAGGAAAGTGTAGGCTGGGCTTAGAGCTGAGCTGGGAAGGGGGAAAAAGGGCACTAGTGAAGTGCCCAGGGAGGATAGGAACAGTAAAGAGAAGTTAAAAGGAAAAGAAGAGAAGAAACAGGGCCTCTGGTCTAGATTCTGCCCTTGGGCTGCTCCAATGCTCTGCTCTGGAAGAAGCCTGCTGTGCTGTGAATTCATTATATAAATCTGTTTGCAGCAAGAGCCTGTGCTAGAGACATCCCGTTCAGACAACCAGCCCATCAAGACATCCAGTGGCACAGCACGCTCCCAGGTTGTGAGATGCTCGGAGTCCAGAAGGTGAGACAGCCCCAGCTCCCCGCTTTTGCCCAGCTTCCACCTTCAACCCCTGTACAAAGATGCCAACGCCAGCATGTCTCTGTGTGGAGGGATAAATGTATCTTGTCATGTGTGGATCAGTGCTGGCAGGTGTGGGTAGCTCAGGGCAGATGCTTTAGTGATTGCAACTTTTTCTATGTTCTGTCACGTGGATTTGTCCTGGCTTGTGGGTACGTAGAGAACTCATTACCCAATTTGTTCCTACACACCCGTTATGCCGACAAGTGCAAACTGGGCATGTCTGCAAGACCTCTGAACCAGACTGCAAGGTCAGAGGCTGTAAGAAAAATTTAGCAAGGTTGATTACGTTGTTTAATACCCAAAGGACAGAATATAACCGTCTCCTGCTGATTCGGGTCTTTTTATTATTTTAAAGAACAGCCAGATCATTGTGATGAGACTGGCTCTTAACAAAGTGGTGCTTGATTTAAGTTCATGGTAAGCAAAGACCAGTTGCCAGGTTTTCAGACAGTAAAACATTCTTTGGTTTATTTTTTCAAAAAAAGAAACTTCAAACCTCAGGTTTAATGCCTGAAAACACTCTTATAACCATCCTTTTTTATCTGTGTATTATTCCAGTTCTATAAACAAGCTTAAAATAGTAAATGCTAATACCAAGATTTGGACAGAAAAAGAGCATCAAAGGCAATATCTTGAGCTGTAATGAATTATTTAAAGAGTAGAGCTTTTTGAGTATCTTGCGCTGCTCATCCATTCATTTTAACCTGGGAACCACACTTGGGCAGCCATGTCACGATACTGGAAAGCACTTGAATTTCTTTTGGTATCAAGCAAACAGACGGACACGCTTACTGCTTTTCTGAGCAATGACAGATTTCAGAATAAAGGTCAGATAAAAGGCCAATGCCTTGAAATTGCCTCTGGATCTGTGTCAGTGGCAACAAAGACCAACGCTATGAACACACTGAAACTTTCGTGTTTAATTCAAAGAGTCAAGCCTCGCTACAATTGAGACCTTTGACATGAGAAAGAGTGACAGAGCCCTATCTTCAGCTCAGAGGACACTTCACCAGGACAAGACACCACCACTAGAGGAGTCTGGAAACGCAGTGCTGAAGGACTATGTCCATAGAGCCTTGCTTGCCTCTTATTTGGGTCAGGTGTTCACAGAAATCACTGGTAATTGTCTCTGAGCAAGGACCCAGGAAAAAGTGAGTGCCAAATCTTGCCATTCCCTAATTACACTTTGAAAAGAACATGATCCTCCTTAGCTTTAGGCTTCTCTGGCCAGCTGTGATTACCTGCCTTGTGTGGTGTATTATACCCTCAGAAAAGATGTTTTCTGCCTTTATATACTACCTAAAGGTTGCTTTAGGGAAGCGGAATGCCTGTATAGAGAATTTAGGTCTTCAGACTTTTCTGATTTATGTTTTGCAGGTTCCTGAAAAGTAATCAGGTTGCCTTTCCCTCTTCTCTCCGCCTCAGGAATGCACACACACCCACACCAGATCAAAAGCTTCTGTTTCAGAATAATGTGCAATTTTGTTGTCAGGACTATTAATATAGAAATGTAATTGCAGTCCTTGGTGAAACGATTCCATTTCCTGATCTGCAATTTTGCCTCATTTCAGGTGGGAATCTGCTTGTTTTCACTTTGGTCTGCTGCAGAAAGGTACAGCAAGCTCCAAAGACCCATCCATTATTGAACTTTGGTATCCTCAGCCTGTGCTCAAGTCACTTCCGAGCATTCCCTTTCTCAAGTTAACCAGATGGACTCCAAGACTTGGCAGCCTTAGCCACATTTTCATCAGCTTTCTGATTCAGCTCTGATCTCTCCCAAATTTATCAGCAGCCTTTTGGAATCACACCCAGGGCAGTTACAGTGCTATCAAAAGGAGATATAGTATCTTCCTCTCCAGCACAGAAGTTCTCGTTTTCCTATCCAAAATCCATGTTATTCCCTTCAGGCATAGTATCCCACTGGAGCTCAGGCCCAGCTGTTGTTCATTTGCCATAACTCCT
This sequence comes from Chroicocephalus ridibundus, assembly GCF_963924245.1. NCBI lineage: Eukaryota > Metazoa > Chordata > Aves > Charadriiformes > Laridae > Chroicocephalus > Chroicocephalus ridibundus. Next base: position 122,688,175 of record NC_086286.1, on the reverse strand, counting down.
TCCTCGTTTGTCTTTTTCAAAGCTGCAAAGATTTAACAGTAATAGTTGCGCTGTACTTGTACATCAAGCTCTTTCAATACTCGTTACTCCAATACTCTGCAAGGTACTTGGGAAAGATGACGTATCAAATTCCCAATGCAGTAAAAGCAGTACACGAGTGAAAAAGCCTGATACAACTTAGGGAAGGTAGAGGATAGATGTAGCTCCTGTCTCACAGGTAGCTGCTAGACAACTTTCTAGGTAATGCTTCTCTGTAGCAGCTGGTTTTATGAAAGGATGTTGTATTTTCGCTCAACAAGAAACTTGTCCATAGTGTTTAAATTCCACGCTTTGCATTAAAACCAAAATATGTCCGAAGAGTCTGGGGTACAGCTTTTTCATCAGCATCTTAAAAAGCGTGAACCAAGAGACTTAAAGTATTTCTTCTGACTATTTTGACTGTAACTCTACAAGTAAAGTAATTTACCAGTAACACAAATATGACAGTTCCAGTTCAGGAAAGCAGATAGCTTATCCGAAGTCTTACAGACATCCATTAAGCAGGCTTGAGTGCTCTGATGAGTATGAGCAATACTTACAATTTTTAATCCATATAGACTTCGCAGCAGTGGGTAATTATCATTATTACCCCAAATGTATAGATGAAGAAACTGAGTCACTGAGGGATGGAGTGATTCACCCAAAAAGTACAGTGAGTCAACAGGAGAGCTGGGAATAGAGTGCAGAATTCCCTGCATTATCCATTGGAGTCCTCAGATAATATCATTTTATAAATGCTCTATCTTTGTAAAGACTTCAGTGCTATAATTATCTTCCCAGGACTCTCATGGAAACAAGATATTTATAACTCCATTAAGCCTTTCCTAGTAATTTTATGATCAAAGTGAAAAAAATAAATAACGCCGTGCCAATCAGTCGCATGTCCAATGTCATTCAGAATGGCTACATGATGAAAGCTTCTCCTTGGTTGTTTCAATTAAACGCTTGCTATCTTTCGAATGCCTTTCTTGTGTCTAATTCCCCTTCCACTGCGTGCCGGTGGAGAGGAAATATTTTTTGCCATGTGATGAGCCACACATTTAGAATGTACCAAATAACTGGGAAAGACGCTTGCTGCCAATCAAGCCTACTGGTTTATGCTATAAATGTGACCATTTAAAAAAAATATTTTTCCTAAAAGCCCTTAACGTTTGCCAGTTTCACCTAAAATGAGCAAAACTACCTCGGTATTTCCACTAACCCTTGTATATCTTTAAAATTACAACACAGATGCCAAGACTAACTGTAAGCAATGGGTTAGCAACCGAGGTATTTAGACCCTGGCTCAGCAAAGCACTTAAGCGTGTGCTTAAATTGAAATCCATTCTTATTCTGCAAATCCATTTTAAGTGTTTGCTTAGAGCAAAACACATGCTTAAGTCGAGTTTTGCTTGGCCCAGTGCTTAAGCACAGCACAGAGCTAGGGCCTTAGAATTATCCTTTTCTTTTTTCCGAAAGGAAGTAATTATTTTTAGCTTACCCTTCAACGGCTAGAGCCATATCTTGCAGTCCCCAGATATCTATTTTCAGGAGGTATACGTGCTAAGCCTAAACTTCTGGTTTCTGTGACAATCAGTGGCACAGAAAAGATAATCGAATACCGTTCCTAGTGTAAAGAAAGAGACCACTTGAAATACTTGACTGCTAAGTGCAGATGAGAGGGGCCTTCAGTGAGGCTCATGAGAGGGAAGACATAAAAGAAGTTGCAATTATTCTGGGAGGTGGCTGCTGATACCACGGGTTATCTTTTCACCGTGCTGACTGGAGAAGATTCCCTTGCAGTCCGTCAACAATTTTAACTCAAAATATTTTGATGAGTTTTCGGTCAAATATTATATTTCCACAAGAAAGATGAGTTCAGGGAAAATGTTTATACTTTCCTGAAAAGTATCAAAAAAAGGTTGGCTGCAACAGGATAGTTTCCATGGTTTGGGTTTCTTTTTCCTGAAGACTCTTATTTAATATACAATAAAATCCAAAAATTATTAAAGAAAATTTGATACAAAAGAGTTTTATTGCTCATTTCTCATAACTCTAGATTTCTTCTCTCTTGTTAAGAAGACTCCTGCCATTTGCTTCACTGGCTTAGACGCTGGGAGTTATTTACGCCTTACGCCGATATAAATGAATACCAACATATAGTCCTGGCCAGCCCAAACCGTGGGTTTTGCTCTGATAGATCTGGCCTATGGCACATCTGGAGGAGGGACAATTGCATTTTCCAAGACGGTTTTTGAGGGATGCCCCACTGCATTGCCTTTAACATCCATACTTCATACATAAGGTAGGTCAAATATACTTTTTTTTTTTTTTTAACTTTTTGGTTAAAAATCTCCTGCTTGTGGAGAGGAGATACTACCCTTGTGGTGGTAGTAATTTAGAAACTGTTAATTCACTCCCGAGTAGGGTATTGTGATGACCTTTTAATATGTGTTTAACCCTGTCCCAGTGGGAAAGTGCTGTCTTTCCCTCCCCCAGAAGCTTCTGAATATTTCCAGGTAGAAGACCCCATTTAGCCCTATCACCTGACCACCACATTGCTTTACTAATCCACCTCCCCTGTTTTTTTCTGCCTAGGAAAGTATGGCAAGTGCACGGAGCTGTCACCCACCACAGGGCAGTCACACAGCAATGGGACCCCACAGTCAAACCCACTCTTCGTCTCCTTCTTTGGTATCTCTCTGGCTGCCAAGAACAGGTACTTCTTTCCTGCCAAAAGCCTACGCTTTAATAAAAATATGTCCTGCCTTTCAGGACAAATTTCTTCATGACTGATTCTAGCCTGCTAGGGAGTTGCTAAATCTGGTAGCCCGACAGAGGCGAGGCTGACGCAGCTCCACGGCCCTGGGTCCAGCCTGCAGCGAGGCTGAGCGTGGATTCCCAGCAGGATAATGCACAAACACGCACGTACAATGTGATGTACGCACTGATGGCACCCACTGGCCAACACAGGCAGAAACACTCAGCACTCACACCAGCAGCTTCGTCCTGCTCCCCTCTCTGGTAGATTGGGATCCCAAAGTCCGTGAGCATGACATATATGTAAAAATACACATGTACAATACGGACTCCTCCAGCAGTTGGTCCTGAATCCTCGCTCTCCCCAGCTGCCTCCTGCCCAGAGACACACAAGCAGACATATAAGAGGGTCTCAGTCGACCCCCAGACCCTACGGGCTCTCCAGCAGCTGGCCTGAATCCCCTCATCCCTCCGGCAGCCAGCCCCTCCAGGTGCCTCACCCTGAGACACACACACTTCACCTACTCGCCCGCTGGCCTAGCGATCGCACACTGACGTATTGCACCCACGCAGTATGCACACCCATGCTCCCTCGCGTTGCCGGCACCACACACCCATGGCCCTTCTGAGCCGTGGTCCCACTCCAGTTGCTGCACTCACACCCCCATACCCACACGCGCACACAAAAGGGAGCCCCTTACCCAGGAAAAGATCTGAAAATGGAGAGTAGGAAGAAGACAGGACAGACTGCACTGATCAGGCACAAGCATACCAGTCAGCAACTGTTTACATGCAACTAACCTCTTTTATCCCCTTATCCCTCTTTTTTTTCCATGTTTGTTCCTCCTCAACCTACCTTGATCCCTCCCTTTTCCCACCGTTGCTTCCTCCCCTAAACATCCCGTAAGAAGTCCTGTGCAAGCTGCCCACAACGTGTCCCATACCCCCAGGCAGTGTCCCCCCGCAACTCAAAAGGTGGGAGCTGCTCCCGTTGTCGCCGGTGGCTGTCACCCCTGGACACGGCCAGCCCTGGGAGGTGTTGGGCAGGGCATTGCTCAGGGTCCCCACCTGCTTTTGCTCCTCTGTTTCTGGGGGGGGAATGTGGTTTTTATCACATACCCTAACGCAGTCCCCAGGCTGTTCTTGCAGGATGTGGAAGGAGGCAGAACGTAGTTCTCACCAGGCACAAGATCACACCAAGTCTGGAAAACTCAGCAATATGCAGAAACTAGACCAGAATTGTGCTCTTCTTTACGACAGATCAGAAGCCCCGTGCAGTGGTGTGTTATTAAATGTTCGCTTTTAGTTGGCTTCAGGTGCCTTTTATTCATTCTAACCAAACTGATGCTGACCTTCAGGTAATAATACTTTCCTTTAGGGACCTTTTTAGTTTAAAGTCAAGTTTGCCATTACAGAATTTTCCTTTTTTGAGCTTGGGAAAAAACCCTGACCAAAAAAAACTGCACACGCACACAAAAAAACCCAAACCCAGAGTTAATTAAACAGAGAAATAAAAATAAATGTACATTGGGAAAAAAAGAAATCTTTGCAAAGCTACAAGATACCTGAACAGATATTGTGGACATTTCCAAATTCTACAATTAAAATATACACTTTTGGGTAACGACCATATATGTAAACCAAGGGAGTAGTTTTCAGTTATGGAAGAGATTCTGACACCCCAGTTAAGAGTGCGACTCTTGCAGAGTTAACCGTTATGAGCTAAATTAGAAGTCGGACGAATCATTTTCCAGCCATATAAATCAATAAAGCTTGTTAAATTGTTTTATCCATAATTGAGGTATGCGAACCATTTAATGACTTATCCAATGCGTTATTTTCCTATGGATGTTATTCCCATAGTTTTTACTGCTGTTGAAAGTCCACTTGTGTTTTTCCGCAAATACCTCTCAAATGATGAATAATCGTTACTTAAAAGACTAAAAATACATGCCAGCTATTATCGTATATGAAATCTGACAGCAGTTAGAGTGTTGGTATCTGAACTTATTTGACAGCTTCTTCGCACAACTTTTACTAGGTATTCTTTATAGGATTAAATATTTTTAGGTTTGTGCAATTTGTTCTGTAAGTAAGACATGTTAAAGGGAAAGCAAAAGTGTTCTAGATATTAGACAACCAGTCTAATGAATAGCAATAGCTTTTCTTGCAATCGCTTTTCGTTAGAAGCCAAACATCACGATCAAACTTTCATTGCATGTTCACGCAAGGGCCGATTCTGACTCCTGTGGAGCAAATAAAGCTCAGCAGAAATTTTAGGTGCTCCAGTGGGACAAGACCCCAGCGTTTCCCATGCTTGCAATTTTTCCATTATAAATGCATTTTATTTGCGAAAAGTTGGCACCGATTGTAGGCAGAGCAGGCCAGATCTTCACCTAGCGACACAGGCAGTGATAAATAAGTGACGCTAGTTTATCGTGGCTGCAGATCTGATCCGGAGGTCTCTGCTCAGCACTGCCCTGTATTTTGTGCACACCAGCACCAGGGAGCTCTATGGAGTCTCCATCAGGCACCACTTTAGCCTTGGTTCAAAGAGACCTGCAGGAAACAGTGACCTGGCCCAAGGGACCTGCTTTTCCTCTGGTTCTAGCACAACTTCCATGCAGGATTTCCAAACATAGCACCTTTTTGTTCAGAATGTCTGGTTGTTGAGTTTAGTATATCAGATTTGCGAAGTCTGTGAATAATTGGCCCACAAATTACAAATTTGGCAGGAGAACTTGGTTTTTAAATGGTAGGAGGTAGGCAATCAGGTGAGGAGCACAGATATGACTATACTGGTATGGCATACCACAACCCAGAGTATACACAGCATTTAAAGTTTAAATTAAGAACTGTTAAGGCAGAGAACCTATCTGAAGATGTGGGACAGGGACACAGCTCAGTGGTCCATCTACCCAGGGGTGGCTGGCAAAGGAAGGTAAGTTACCGCTGGGCAGCTTTCATTCCCGGCATTTATACTGGATCCGGAATGGTGCCATGGGTTGCTGTGTCCCCACCAAATGTAAAGGGCTCTGCAAAAAGAAGAAAATCAGTAGAAACATTTAAGTTAGTTCAGTTAATGGAATCATCATCATGCTTTAATATTAAGATATAAACATATTCTTGGACTAAATACTGGGAGTATTTCTTGGCTTTGCTGAAGCCACTGACTAGTGCCTTAAGGATTATTTTTTATTCCACTCACTCTGACAGAGGATGACACATGTGATCTTAAGAAACTCTAATGGTTTTGAATATCTTCATCAGCATAATTGCCTGTGGGTGCGGACCCAAATTACAATCAACTCCAGTGAGAGCTGGCATGGCAACACAGCATCCATCAGGAAGAGGCAACCTTCCTCCATATTCTGGGTGGGCTTTCCACCACTACTTGAGATCAACATCTCATGTTCTTCAAGGAGAGCAGAGGAATTAAGTTCTCCGAGCTTCCAACTTCCAGCCTAAAGGGCAATCATACAAAGCCCATGCCATGCATCTCATTTCATATCTTTAAAGTATTAATAATCCAGTTCCATATTCATTGTTTTTGTGAGTGGCAGAAAGCAGTTATAAAATCTCTTGTAATGATTAGGCAACGATGAGACAAAATACTCTTGTGGGTGCATTATTGTATGGATAGCGCAGCCCCACTAACATTGCTGGAGTTACTCTGGGTTCCCTGAGCTAAAAGAAGATCAATTTACTCATTACATGTTTTATTAACGCTCCTCTCAAAAATTTGCTTCATTATAGATAACCGTAGTTGAGCACAGTTGTTCAGCTGAGTGTGATGAATGAAGGATATAAAGACGCGGAATGCCATACAAACGCATGGATCTTTTACCTCCTTTGGTACCGCATCCAAAAGCACAAATTCATATTTGTATAGGAATAGCACAACGAACAATTGGATTTCCATGATAGCAAACCACCTGCAAGAAAAGGGAGGAAAACATTGGGCATCCAGCCTCACCATCACACGTGTGTTATCATCAGGTAAGAAACAAGGTGTCTTTGACACATTTTACATTCCATGCTTCAGTCCTGCCTGAAAGTTTATCTCCAGCAGGAAAATATGCTGTAGCTTTGTTCAGCTTCGTTACTCAGCAAAGAACGTGAATGTAGCGGCTGCCCCTTCTTTCCCGTGAAACGTTAAACCGACAGTATCCCTCTGACACCCTATTTTAGAACAGCCCCTTATCATTATGGTTTTTTCCACTGTACAAACATTTATGTTCTTCTAACGCTTGCCGACTTGAAATAACTTCACAGGAGTGAGAAGACAGTCAGATATAGAAAAGGCTATATGACTAATTGTGCTATATAAAGTTATATAATACAGCTGGGAGCCTGGTGACATCAGAGTGGCTGTGACAGCGGGAGTTATTATTTAATGCGTCAGCGTTAGAATGCAGTATGAGACCCAAGGGCAGGATTTTTTTTTTTTCTGTGACACTCTCAAGAAAGGTCTTTTTTAGTCAGTCCGGAGAAGATTTCAGATAACTGCAGGTGAACTCCTCCAGGCTGTTGTTTTTTAAAGTCGATCCATACAAGAGCTTTCTGCATTCAGGCACTACCATGTACCTATGCCGGGTCAAGGGATTACTCACTTGCAGAATCCAGACCCAAGTCTTAAATACCTAGTTAAAATAGTACTACTACCTTGCTCTTCTACACAGTTTATTTTCCATTCTCTGAGAGATGCTGGAAAACTTGGAGAAAGCAGCTATTGGGGAATTCACTGGGGAGAAGGCCACACGACGGCACATGGCGTCAGGCTGGATTTGGCCTGGCAGGTGTGAAGAGGAAGCTAATAAGCCCCGCGAGACGCAGGCTAACTCCTGCAGAGCCATCCAGATCTGCGCCCTGTGCTCCGGAGTGGGAGGATGCTTGTTGGTTTTGGCATAGCTTCAAACCCAAATTATCTCTGTGATTTCACACTGGAATTACCTTGAGGTAGGGAGCTTTTGGTGACCTTGAGCTCGGGGGAATGCAGTGCAGAGATATTTCAATGGAAATTAGCTCAGGTCAGGCAGGACTTGCTAGCCCAAACTCTGTGCCAGTGCACTGTACAAAGGTGGGCTCCTTACAGTCATTGCACTGGTTGCACTGTGTGGTCCTGGGCTCCTGGTGCCTGAGGTCCTGCCTCTGAACCTCAGTGGTTTGGCACAGACGATGTGGCCAAATGCCAAAATGCCTCTCGGTTGGCCTGAAAGTGGAAATGCTGCATTTACAGGGCTCTGTCCTTCAAACACAGCCGGATGCAAGCTGGCCAGCTCTGACACCTCCGTACCCATGGCGGGGTTCATCTGCCTCTGCGCGACAACGGATGTAACCCGTAACTGACTGCAGCACGGCTCACCGCTAGATCTCAAAGTGCTTCTCCCAGCAGGCTGCTGCTGTTACTCTGCTCTGCAAACAGAGATGCTGAGACACAAGGATGACAAGTAACACACACATCTGAGGGCGGGCAGAGGGACAGCCTGGGAGTGAAAGGCAGGACTGCAGAGTCCCAGTGCATCCCTCTCTCCCACAGCACCTTGTACTGAGCAGAAACCATGAGCTTTCTTGCAGCTAAATGCCCCTTAGTTCCCACCTGCCCGTCGTATTCATGACTGAGTCCTAGAGCAGTTTTCCTGTAAAAACTCTGAGGCACTGATGCCTTCCTGTTTTATTTAGCGACAAAGATGTGCTTTCTGAAATCTCGCCCCCAGTGCACTGCTATGTATTGGTGTTGTGCTGGAGACCAGGAGCCCAGCTGTGGACTGAGGTCCAGCAGTAAATGGAATCTGAGAACGAAATCAGGGCCGTTGTGCTGAAGGGTTTACGAAGTCAGCATAAGATGGGAGACAGCAGACAGAGCCAGGCAAGATAAGCACGGTCGCACAGGCAATAGTCACCTGGTTAGATAAAAGTAGCTTCACTGCCATCGAATTTTTCCTGTAGGTAAAAAAGATGGCACACAAATGGCTTTGCGAGAGCTCTCCCCATGCCAGTTTGCTAGAATATTTGACAAGTTAGTTATTTTCTAGCTTTGTTCGATTAAATTGTCTTTTAATTTCATTATGAACTTTTGCAACGGAGAAATTAAAAGTTGAACAGATTTCATTTATAAATCCCAGTACCGAAGTAAATGAAAATGCATTTTAAACTTGAATATCTTTGTTTCATTCAGTCATACCAAAGAAATCTGCAACATAGGATCTAAATACATCCCTTGATTTGATTTCCTTTCTTCTAAGACCACAACATTATTCTTTTAGAATGATTGCTGAAAAGCAGGAAGGTGTGTGTTACCAAGTAGGCTGCCAAAGGCTTTTGAAAGGACTTTTTGTCCGTCAGCAAGAAAAAGATTCTCCATCCGTTGCCTACGCAGAAACGTTATAATTTTCTTTCCAACCACAAACTTATTTTAAAGATATTATCAGAGTCCAGAGAACAGCCTGAACAAAGAATTAGGTCAGTATATATAAACAAGCAGCTTTCAGAAACATTGTTTTGCAGCTTGTCCTGGACCTGCGGATGCCTCTTGTGAATTCTGCTGTCGCCCTGGCTGGGAGTGAGCCTGGGCTCGTATTGAGCTCAGGAATACGGTACAAGTCACAGAGGTAGAGCAGTGAGTGAGCACTTTCCTCCGGCAAGCCTAAATGGTTGAATGCATTTTAATTCATTTTGTTTACGTCTTTAATGCCTTCACAAAGTTTATCTGACAGTCATGTCCAGCCTGCTATAGGCTGCAGATTCAAGACCGCAGATCCTCTGCAACACCCTCTGGATTCCTCGATCCACATGGGACTCTTGAGTTAAACTGACCAGTTTTAAGGATTCTTGGTTATTTGCTTCCTAGAGGAGACCAGGTTTTGAAGGCAGAGAATTGAGCATAGAGATGTTTGAACACAGAAACGAGGAGCAGCCGTCTCCCTGGGACTGGTTCCAGGAAAAGGGACAGCAGAGAAAACAGCAGAAGGAATGCAGGAAGCACCGAGGCTGGCATTGCTGGAGGAGGGAAGAGAGACGGGATCTGCAATTCAAACCATCACACAGTTGCATGGGCCCTAATGCAAAGACAAGATTTAAACAGAGGAGCCACTTAAGACATTTGAAGATTAGCAAAGATGTCAATGGCATGATAGAGGATGGAAAGAGAGTCTCAGACCAGAGAAATGTTCTTTAGGTTAGTTTAGAGCTGTTTATGGCGACCTAAATGCCTGCATCTATAAACTGGCATGTTTGTAAGTGGAAGAACTCTCCCTTGATGAAAAGGTGCCTCAGCAGCAGCAGAGCTAGGCTGACTGTCCTCCCTGGGGGATATCTCTCGATAGGCTAGTCTCAGATTCTGCTTTTACGTCGTGACTTAACCTGTCTTTTCCAGGAATGAAACCACTTTCAAATCAGTTTAAACAAGGTCCAAGTAATACTGAACATTAGGGGACTTAGAAAGAGCAAAGCAATGAAAACATTTTATGTCCAAGTGTAAGAGCCCAGTTCAAGAGAGTTGTTCTCTGCAGGGTTTGGGAATAAATAAACCCCAGCTGTTTCACTGACCTTCCTGGACACTGATGCTTCCCTCCTCCGAATGCCACAAAGCTGTCCAAGAAAGCATTCTTCTCTAAATTTGCCTCTTTCCAACGATCCTGTGGGAAGAAACTTTTTTTTTTCCAAAAGAGACTTATATAAATAAAGCTTAACTTTATTTCTCTGAGCTAAAAATGACCTTGGACAGCTAATCCTCAATACAAAGTTGCACTAATGCCATTTTTTGCATTCAACCTGTTAGTGTTAGAGTCTGGATTCAAAAGTCAGCGTTACCTCAGGGAAAGAAATGAGGGTCCCATTTGAAACATAGTTAGTGCTGGAAGGCTTTTCAAAATCGCTCCAAAAGTATTCTTCCTATATACCTCCCCGTTTTTCTAAATCCTGCGTCTTGAGCTATCGAAACGCCCGTAAAAATGTGGCCTTCTCCTTTTAAATACATGCACATTCAAAGTAAATTTTCAACCAGTACCTTCCCTCAGCCACAAAATTGTATCCCAGCACGCAAACGGCTCATGCGCATCTTGCACACAAACCATTTCTAAGACGCTGTGCACAGATAAATGGAAGGTGCGTGCGCTGTCACGCAGGAGAAAGGCAAGCGTTGCCCAGCCCCATTCACAGGTGCAAGCCAGCGTGTGACAAAATGAACTCTTCTCAACAAAACCAGCCTGTCTGTACCCACGGGGCTCCTTCCTCCACCCTGAGTTGCTTTCAGAGAAAAGGAACGAGGCAATATGGGCCGAAGTTTGGGTGGGTGACACTGACAGCAGTAAATCTCTTGAATGCTGGGTGATAAACCACACCAGCCTCCAGAAACTCGGCGCAACTCTACCAAAGCCTTCAAGTAACACCTTGCCAAGTTGATGGTGGCTAACTCCTCTGATGGAGCCATCTTAGAGAAGATGTAATCTTGTGTTTTTATTTTGGATTTTTTTCAGCTTGGGCTGTTTAGAGCTTTCTGAAGAGGAAACCTGTTAGTATCAAAATCCAATAAAAGCAAGAAAAAAAATCTCAGTGGTGACAAAGCAAGGCGATTACCATTTGGAATGGCAATGTGCAAGGGGTACTCACCCATTCTTCATGGAAAAAGGGTGAGTTTCTATAAAACAAGCTATCTCGCTTCTTAGGAATAAAGTTACTAAAGAAATAAGGCGCTACATCAAGGTTTCTGTTTAGGGTTTCAAACAGGCAGGAATTGTTATGAGGGATTTCAAATTGGTAAAGAGTTTTCTAGAAGGGAAGTTTTGTTTAAATTACTCCTTGATGTATTTCTATAAAAACGACCAACCATTCTATAGCGGATGGTGCTAAAAAGAGCAGTTACAAGCCTGCCCACACGGCCACCTGGAGTGGAATAATAATCAAGAAACCCTAGATCAGCTACTGAATTAGAAGAGCTAATACCTACCAGAAACCATCTGACTGGAAAGACCAATAAGCCTGAGTAAATATGTGGAGATGAGCTACACAAACAAATGACAGGCTGAGAGAGTTGGGGTTGTTCAGCCTGGAGAAGAGAAGGCCCCGGGGAGACCTTATAGTGGCCTTCCAGTCCCTGAAGGGGGCCTACAGGAAAGCTGGGGAGGGGCTGTTTGCAAGGGCATGTAGTGATAGGACGAGGGGCAATGGTTTAAACTAGAGCAGGGCAGGGTTAGATGAGACATTAGGAAGAAGTTCTTTACACTGAGGGTGGTGAGACCCTGGCCCAGGTTGCCCAGAGAGGTGGTGGAGGCCCCATCCCTGGAGACATTCAAGGCCAGGCTGGATGAGGCTCTGAGCAACCTGATCTAGTTGAAGATGTCCCTGCTGACTGCAGGGGGCTTGGACTAGATGACCTTTAAAAGTGCCTTCCAACCCAACACATTCTATGAGTCTGTGATGACAGTGAGAGGAGAGTTCTTGGAGTTGGGTTCAAAAGTGAAATTGGTGGGGTCCTTCCATGGTAGGTTTTGGATCAAGATCAAAGTGATATAAAATAGTACCATATTATTTGGAATATATAACTGAACTTTAAAGTCTTGCTTATTCCTACAGGCTCTGTTTTTTGCACATCTTCTCTGTATACAAGGCCATCCTGCAGACAATGGGGAATACCCAACTTTAAGCCAATTTATCCATGTGCTTTTATTGTGAAATAAGTGAAGAGGAGAAAAGACAGCAAAATACCCACGGTAAGAATGACGACTTACCGGTTTGAACATTTCTGGGTCAGGAAAATATTTTGGATTCCTGTGTAACCAATATGGCGACAACATCAGCATGTCACCTGCAGGGACGATGTAATTCTGAAAAGGAGAAAAAAACTCTAAGAAAAGAGAAAATCACAGGTTCAACTAACAAAACAGTCCTTCCTTAGTACTTCTCTTCCATCAGTAGAAGGTCCTAACAGAGGGCAAGTGACAGTGGTGAAGCCGTGGTGGACATATTACATGTTTGAAGCTTCTTCTTGCCATTGGCCTTTTCTCCATAAGTAAGATTTAAACAGTGGAGAACGTGGAAAGACTGTTTTTGTTCTAATTTGGTTTCTCAGGTAGAGAAATAATAGAAACATTATTTCTGTCTTTCCTGCTTCTTGATGTATCGTATGAACTGGTATTTGTTGCTAAATCTTTTGTTAAGCGCTTCCTTCAAAATGCAAAGAAATTCATAGAAAGTCTTATATGACAGTAGACCTTTATGGGACTTTCGTAATTTCTTAAATAGGCATGAGTGGTGATTCCTTAAGGGAATGTTTTTCTCCCAAACATTTATTTGTTAGACTCCTGAACGCTGGCACTTCCCTTCGGAATGGCAGTGAGGAGGACAAACAGAAAATGAGTTTTACCAGTTACTAAATTGTGGTCCCTTCTACTGTATTTGTTGTGTCTGATTACTATTTCATATACCATCTGCACAGTATCTTCACCTCAATTCAATTAAATCTAAAGTAAATTCAAAATCGAAGGTAAGACTGCGAGCAAGAGAAGCAAAATCACTCTTAAATTAATGGTGATTAAATTAATGATGTTGAATAAATCTGTTAAACCCAAACAGAATATATAAGTGAGATTGTGGAATATCTCTACTATTTTAATTTTATCCAGATCTTTTAGGAGGCCCCTTTCCAAGCAAAATCATCTTTTTGTATCCTTTTGGGGAAAACCAAAAACCAATAAAACTCACCTGAATTTTTATTGGATTTACTACTTTCTTGGTGATTGCACCTGGGGACCTCAGCCGTATGGCTTCCAAAGTGCACCATTTAATAAAAGGGAGCTTCTTAAGCTCCTCTTCAGACACTTCTATTTTATCTTTACCTGTTGTGGCATGAGAAAGAAGACTCTGTGTAAAAATTAGATTCCATACTTGTTTTGGTACATGCTGACATGTTTTGCTTTAGACCTTCTGATACAATACCTCAAGACTTTAAGACTTTTTACCCAGAAGTTTTCTTTATATTTCAAAGTAAATAAATGGACCAAAATCAGTACAATTAAGAAAAGCTGTTGAAGAGAATTTAATAACTCTAAGGTAGCTGTAGGTATGGTATTGGCCAGAAGAGGCCAAACGAAGGTCATCTTGGAAGTTAAGAGTCCCTGGACTTTTTCACTACTTTGGTAGGACGCTGCATGGAAATCTCAGGGACTGTAGGCACCAAGAGCTCTTGGGCTATGTTAACACCAGCAAATGAAACGGGGCCAGGAGAAAGGCTTAAGCACTGGTTCATGATTATCCTTATTGGTTAATGATTGACATGTTCCTTGATGTGGTTTTGATCCATGCCAACTAAGAGTCTTACAGGAAAGTCTAAGCAGGGTTCAAGGGAGTGCATATGTGAGTGACTGCTCCCAGTGGGTGACTGATTTTTGAAGGAAAGAGATTAGTCATGTGGGGGTGACTCGTGCCGGACAAACTGGCCTCAGATGAGAGAAAAGAGAACAGTTCCTGACCTGTTTTTCCACAGAATACCTGTAACTCTGGTGAACATCACACCATGAAAAGCAGCTGAATTGAAAAACCTCATCTGACCCTATCATAGAGGCATGAAAAAACCATGAGGCTGGTCAATACAAATCTAGATCTAAATGATCGGTGTGGAATGAAGGGACAGGTACATATGGTTCTTTTTCTTGTGATAACATCAAAGGTGTTTTTGCTTAAAAATATGTCTTGAGCCTATACAGAGTAAAGAACTCAGAGCTGAACTCTATGTTATCAGTAGTACCCTCAGCAGCAACATTCATTATTCCCAGCCATGGACCACTGGCCGTGTGTTGGGCCGACACAGAATCAATAATTTCTAGGTTCCAGACGGATGCGATCAGATTTATTACCTGCTTTGCCAAAAACAGAAGTCAGGTCTTCCATGATTTTCTTGTAAATGGAAGGATAAGAGAGTATGAAAGCAAGGGTCCAAAACGCAACCTAAACAGAGATGAAAGTACTTCAACACAGGAACATGGAACAGAATTGCAGTATATTTGTAGCAAATCACAGAGGCAGATGAAAACATTTGTACGTTTTTGGATGTGCCTGTTGTAGTTGGGATGCACAGGGAGCTGTGCTTCCAGGGTAAATCCACATCTAAGGGCCCAGATCTTGGGAGATTAGCTCTAGTCATCTGCTGTGTACTTACCTTCAGTGAACGTTACATCGCTTTGGCTTTGACCTTTGAAACACAGAATCCTTTCTTTAATTTCAAATAACTAGGTGTTAAAATGAATTACTAAATCGTTATGTGTGATTAGATTTAGCTGCATGAATGGAAGAAAAATTAAATAGTAAATTCCTACTAATATTAGCAGAAATGAGGTTAAATAACTTGCAGGGCACTGTCACAGTGAGTCACACTAAAATGGGCAGGAAAAGTTTTAATTAGCAAAACAAGCAGTAGTAGATCCCCTTTAGAAATAATTTACTAACTGATTATGCAATGAGGTTGAAAATCAAGAAATTTAGGAAAGGAGAAAATCCTCTTAAGTAGGATGAAACCAGAAGGACTCTCAGCCCTGCCAGGAGTCTCTCTCCTCTTGCTGAGCTAGCGGGAGATGCAGTCTGCACACAGATCTGGTCGCAGGCCATCTGTGCCGGCGAGGGATGAGAACTCCTACTGTTATTTCCCAAATAGCCCCGCGCGGACGCAGCCCTCCTTCTGCACAACAAATCCGGCAGCTTAGTTTTCTTGTAGAGCACTTGGACAGCGTGGCTTCACTCCACGGGACGAGGAGGGATGACTGAACTGGTTCAGATAAAAGGGTTTAATGCACTTGTAAAAAAATCCCCTTGGAAAGTGAAAGGCCTTTTTTCATTATTCCCGTCACCAGAACAGTGGTTGTGACTATTCTGAGACACAACGAAATATCTGTATGTCTATTTACAGCTGAATATTACAGGAGTAAGTAATGATCGTGTTGTGGAAGGAATGTCAGTTATCCTGATAACAGACAGCAGGCTATGCCTCTCACTTATACCAACACGTGAATCCATAGAAACCTCACTGAAATGGAAGAAATTCCTTTTGGGCAAATTGTAGTAATACGCAATCTAGAAAAACCATAGATATATCCACTAGGAGTACATATAAAAATAACTCACTATCATTTTTTTCTACATCTCATCTGTAACAGACATAACTGCGCTGGAAAGAGCTTAGTAGTCATGGTAAATAAAGGATGTTTTTTGCTGCTATGGATTTTTCATCTGAGAAATTCCTATAAATGTCTTTGGTCAGCCTAAGGTGTGCTAGATCTATTGGGCTCGTTAGCATACATATATCTGTATCATTAATCCGTCAAATCCGTTCCTAACATAGACAAAACTTAAGTGGCAGTAGAATCAAACTATTCCTTTTCTGCCCATGAAGCAACATTGGCATTTGTACGGCAGATCCCCCAAAGCAAAAGAGTCAAAATCACTCAAGGATTTACACACAGATGAAGTTACTCTACAATATGTTTTTGATATTCTTTACAATTGATAACACCAGGCTATTTAAAACAGAGTCCCTACTATAATGCAGCCACAGTGCTTTAAAATAGAGTTAAATGCTCTTCCCAGCTTAAGACTGTGATCTTAATATCTATAAGACATATGTTCCCGAAATGTTACGATAGGGACATAATAATTTAGGAAAAATACAAGCAGAGCTTTTCTTGTTATTGCTTCTGTGACATTGCAGCCTGGGTATATTTGTAGTGATGCACGTGGGCGTGATAATCCCTTCTTTGGAATACATGCAGTGTGTGTGACCTCTGGGTCGAAGTCTTTGCTTCCCAAACACAGGCTTTTGAGCAGGTTGGAGAGAATGTGTTTCTCTAGCGGAGGTACTTACAGGGACAGCATTTGCTTGGGAAGCCCAGAGCATCAGGAGACCGTAATTGGGACCCAGATGTTTTCCTTGCAAGTTGTCCAGGAGATGTTGCAGTAGTGTCTGTTATAAATAAAAGATAATAATGTGTATTTCCAAAAATATATTAAAATGTAGTTTAGGGTAGGGCTTACTAAAATTCAAGGATATTAACGTGAGGCTAATTTATCAAAGAGAAGTGAAGTTAGTTATGGCTTTTTTGCAGTCACAAAGTAGAGACGATAGCTGTTAAGAGAAATTGAGACTCATAGGCAGAGGGCCAGAAGTCGTCAGTGCGCCACGTGAATCCCTACTGAATACTTGCACTGCCCTCCGTTTTCTTAAAGTTTTTAGGGAACCTGCTTCCCTCGCTCCCCATTGTTGCTTGTATGTGGAAGAAAGAAAAAAGAAATCTCTATTCTTTTTTAATTCCTGCTCTACTTCTCTACTTTAAAGAACCCGACAACGGGGCTGAACAAGTTGAATGAATGGAAATGAAGAAAATGTTCTCTCTGTTCCTGCCAAAAAGGTTCTTGTTATGAAGAGATGGTCTGATGTATCAGCAAAGTCCCTAGTTCCAGGTGCTTTGTTAGTGACCTAACCAATGACTTCAATGGCTTGATATTTTTTGAAACTATAGCAACTGTGTAATGTTCTAGCATCGGCTTTTTCTTATAGTATTTACTTAAATATTTACAGGGCCACCATGCCTTCAAGGCAAAGCTTCCTGTCTACTTTTCAGAGGTGAAAAGGATGACCTTGAATAAAAAATGACCGCTCTTTTTTCCAAATTCCCACCCAATCTAAGACAGCAAGTACATGCCTCCTACTTCCCGCACCTTCTTACCTCCCACCACTCCCTCTCCAGCCCTCTCTTTCTTTCTATTATTCTGGTTTATTTTATGAAAGAAACTGTGGTATGTAAAGCTTTTAAAGTCCAAATAAAACCTGGTTTGTTTAATGATCTGTTCTATAACCATTTGGTAGATCAAAATTCCCAGGCCAGTCTGCCCTCGCATTTGTCAACTGGAGAGACAGAATTCCTGCCATAGCTAAGGAGAATAACCAGGGGGACAACTTATCACAGCTTTGACACAATCAATATTTAGGGTACTTGGCTTCCAATCCAGTAATCAGCTATTTTCTACTAGTCTGGCTGCTGGAGGATCTACTCACTCTACACCAGGGTTTAAAAATAGTACATGCAAGGTTTTGAAATTTCACAGCGCGGTGCCCTCAGAGAAACAACTGAAGAGGTCTTTCTCTCACCTCTTTCAACTGCTCACTGCGGCTGCGATACTGGAGGCTGGCAATGGGTCACAGCTCTGAACCCTTGGCTTAAAATTCCCCGGAGAAAGATGTTAATTGTCAGAATTGTAGGAAATAAACTAAATTGAGGAGTAGGACTCAAAATTAGGGGTCTGACCTAATGGAGGTCACAGCAATACTGGACAATTAAGGCACAGCTATCAAAGCTGACATATTTAGCTTATGTCCTCCAGTACTGAAATAATTCCTGCCCTCCATCGCTTCAATCAGAATATACAACGAAGTAAGCTTTCACCACCTTGGATGTTTACCTTGGATGTGGTCTCTGAAGGGTTGGTCTTTTCAGCATCTGACACTACTTTCTCAAATAATTTTAAAAGCCATTTTTTGGATTTAGACCAGTTCCTGTAAAGAAAAGCAACAAACAAGGAGCACTTAACTGAGGCAGCACAAACCGACATTTCCTTTTCCATGAGAAGGACTCCTTGGTTTCTTTCCAAAAGCCCCTGGGCAGCAGTCAGTGGATGAATACTCGAGTGTCAATCTGACAGTAGTGTTGACTTCACCTTGGCCAGACCTCATCTTGCAGCCAGGACCGGTGACCACAAGACTCCGAGATTTTCCTATCTATTCCACTGCGGGCTCTCATTGCGGCTTTGGACAATTTATAGCTCAATCTTTTCAAGAATGACCTCCCCTAAGACATAAAGGCCACATTTTTAGAGCATACTTAGCTCTTTCTGAAGGCTATTTGGAGGTGTTCAAGGTGCTGTCATGGCCCTGAGAGCACTGACAAGCTCCCTTCCTTGGAGTTCCTTGGCCCACTTCCCTGGGCAGCCTGTTCCAATGCTCGAAATGCGTGAGACAAAGTCAGAACTTTTTTGAAGCACCTAGCTGAAAGCCTGCCTGATCCAAGGACACACCATCGATAAAGACAGTGCATCATCCTCCAGGGAAAATCTCTCTTGCGGTTGATATCCCAGCAAGCAAAATGCCTGTAATGCTTGCATCAAGCATCAGCTCTGCTCCGTTACCTCAGGAAGCACTCGGGCATCTGAGAAGCATATTCGAAGTCCTCATCATACTTCAGAAAATGTTCTTCAAACTCCTTGATTTCACTCTGACTTGTCGGGCAGATGCCTTTCCCAAACAAAGTGTTCACCACTGCTGGATACATGACATACCTGCAAGGACAAGATCCCCATGACTTACAGGCTACAGGGAAGCTGTTGCAGCAGTTTTAGGTCAGGACACGGCGTGTTGAATTGCCAACACTAAAAGTGCGGGACTCAAGCATTGCACCACTATGGAAGGGCTGGCACAAGGCTCATACCTCACTCACACCCTTATTGCAGATTTTAAGCAGAGGCTGGGAGATACGTGGACCTCGGGCTAGTCCTCTGCATGTGGCTGAACTTCATCAGTTAGCGTTTGGTCACTTGAGCAGTGGCAGAAAGGCTCTGGGCACTGAGGTCCCCTTCTCCCCATTAACCACTCCTTTTATTTCAGGTATAACCCACGTGGACCTTCCGGGCATTGCACAAGCCCTTCCGCAACTAGACACTCCGAGAAATCCTCCCTCTGGCTCCAGCTTTGCTGGACTGAACAATGCTTTTTTTCTTTTATTTTATCTCACTCCTCCCTGTTTGCTCCTCTGTTATCCTGCAAACCCTGAGCTCGTTTCCCAGCCCGCTTCACCTGTACTCTTGAGCCCTGAGAAGCCCTTATGCATCTTTGCTGGGTTCCAGCAGCTGCTAAACGCATATTTCAGGCAATGGCTCTTTCGCTTTCTTGCTTTTCTACAGATCATAAGGCAGACAGAGCCACCTGCTGGCTCTATGGATTTAATTTTGAAGCAGCTAAGTAACAGTTATCCGGGGCATTGCATTCCAATTCTATCCTGTGTTGTCTGGCAAAACCATAAGAACAGATTACACTCAGCACAGATTTACTGGGGATGACTTATGAATTCTGTAGTTTACCATCTAGCCTATGACTTTTTTTTCATTTTAGACAAATAGCAGCAGATTCAGATTTGGTGACCGGTCTCCATGACAGCCACGGCAGTGGGAAGAACGTCCTGTTCCCCAAGGCTGCAGCAGGGATGCAGCAGGGAGCCAGGCACGCTTCACGTATGAGCTGTACACCCATGCCACCATGGGCACCCACGCCACCATGGGCACCCACGCCTTGTGCGGACCACAAGAACAACAGGTCCATCCCTCCCCTCAGAAACTTGAGCCCAGGTAAAAGACCACGGACGGATTCAGACAGGGGAATAACAAGAAAACGTGAGCCCATATTAGCGTACCAGGCAGTGGCGTAGCACGCTAACGATTCCATGACTCTGTTTTTTCACAAGAAGCAGACGGGACTTTTATCTCAGAAGCCAGGTGGGGGAACACCATGGGATGTGGGGGTTTGCACCCCAGTATTGAGACCAGCAGGACCGAGGGCTGGGAGGTTTCAAAGCCCCTTTCCCCTACGTCTTTCCCCAGTTAATCCAAATTGCAGTAATTGAAGTGGCAGGTTTAGCTGCAGTAAAAAGCTGTACCTTAGATGTATTATGCAGCAAAAGTCAGCAAAATACAACCTGGGTGTGAGGTCTTAGAAATAGGTCCAAGCCAAAGGCAATATTCAACTTGTAGTCCTGATGGGCAGGTAAGATCTAGGTGTTCTCCCAGATGATCAGGAAGAAGGAGGAGTTACAAGCTCTGTTGTTGTCACATGAAACTGTCAGTAAAGGGACTTTTTTTACATGGAGGATGAAGTTTTGGCAGCAAAGTCAGTTGTAGAGATCTTATTTAAGTTTTGGGCTAAGCTTGGCCCAAACCACACAGGGAACGTTTTCATCCTGCTGAAGATCAAGCATTTTGTCTGTTCTTAAGTTCTTTATAAAGACATGGAGCTTTTTATGCCATCTTTTGGGAAACAGGTTTTGTTGGAAGATACTGTGTTTTCTTTTTTCTTCCAAATAGGTTACTGAGATGTTTCTCCTACCTGGGAGAAACACCTTTAGATAAAACGTGTTTAGATGTCCCACGTAGGACACCCATGTGTTATACAGATGTGCTGCAAAATTCCCTTACCTAACCAGGTCATTGAGGTCGCCTGTGCCCTCCATGCCCAGCTGTGCCATGTGCTCCTGCAGTTCCTTACACAAAGTACCCGTGAACATGTGCAGATTAGAAGGACCCATTTTTCCTTTCATCATGCTGTAGAGGTTACTATGGTTCTGATAAAATGCTTCCGCAGGGACAGAAACTAAACACAAAAAGAAACAGAAACATGTTTTGGAAAGTAGATGAAGTAGATTTTCATGGAAAGATAGAGCGAAATTTTTTACACTCGTGACTCTAATTTAAATGCCTCATTTTCCTAGAGTGAAATTCCCAGAAAGCTTCATTCTAACCCTGTAAAGATTTTGGTGAGCCCTCTGCCTCTACCCGTCTGGGTAACCTCTTCCTGCCTCGTGAAGCTTCAGTGCCAGAAGCAATAATCCAGAGATTTCCCCCCA
This sequence comes from Chroicocephalus ridibundus, assembly GCF_963924245.1. Taxonomy (NCBI): domain Eukaryota; kingdom Metazoa; phylum Chordata; class Aves; order Charadriiformes; family Laridae; genus Chroicocephalus; species Chroicocephalus ridibundus. Next base: position 122,666,747 of record NC_086286.1, on the reverse strand, counting down.
GCTTCAGTGTGGCTGTACAGAGACGCGCATGCGCTCCGCAAAACTGACTGAAATTAAAAATAAATTAAAACAAGAAAAAACAGTTTTTAGGTCTTCATGCTATAGTACATTGTCTCAGTCATAACAGGAGCAGCTGAGAGAGCTTGGACTGTTCAGCCTGGAGAAGAGAAGGCTCAGGGGGATCTTATCAGTGTGGATAAGTATCTGGTGGTGGGAGTAAAGAAGATGAGGCCAGGCTCTTCTCAGGGCAGGAGGCAATGGGAATACAGGAGATTCCACTGAGACGTAAGAAAGTTTTTATTGTGCGGATGGTCAAACACAGGAACAGGTTGCCCAGGGAGGTTGTGGAGTCTCCATCCTTGGAGATACTCAAAACCCAACTGGACACAGCTCTGAGCAACCTGCTGCCACTGACGTTGCTCTGAGCAGGGGCTTGGAATGGGTGATTATCAGTGGTGCCTTCCAGCCATGGGGATTCTGTGATTCTATGATTTAATCTCTCTGCCATGTTGCTTCTCTCTCATTGCATTGTCCAGAATTGCCAAACTACTCAGAGAATTCCTGTCTGTGCCATTCCACGTGGATACAAGCACATGAGCTGACGGAGCATGCCACTGCAGATTAGATACACACCTCATCCCGTTCTAATGACTGTTTTATTGCAGGGTAACATCTAATTATTGCTGCAAGCTGATTTGCAAATTAAGTACTAGGACAACATACTATTGCTCCAAACCTTGTACACAAAGGTGGAGTGTGTAGCCACAGAAAAGGACTTGATTTCAAACCGGGGTTACTTAAGGCTAAAAGTAATAACATTCCCTGGATCTGAAACCTTTGATGCCTTGAGACTGAATCCAAATCACTTTGCAGGCTTATAGTGCTGGATCCATACGAAGGAATCTCATTTCGCCTTCATTTTGTAGCGTGGTCATGGGTTAAGATAAGCATTTAAGGTACGGTCAAAAAGCCAAAGGGCTTTGGATTGGGCTTTAATGTTCCTGGGTAACTGGATTTGATTTCCATTTAAAAAAGAGCTAGGTCTCATTTACCTGCGTTCTCGACAGCTGGTTGTACTGCCCGTTCAAAATTTAAGTCTTTAGATTTAAAAAAAGCTTCAGATCCTTCTTCATCAGTCACAAAAGTATACCGTTTTCCCAGAGCGAATATTGTGAATACAGGCCCATGCTGGAACAAACAAAGATTTCATATTACTGTATTGTTAACACGTCTGACGGGAGCCCCAACAGGGCTTCAGCGCTGCCGAGAGGTGTGGAGGGAGGACCTGGTCCTTCCTGCTCTCTGTACACCTTGGCTCAGAAGTGCACAAAGACGAACAGGAATCAGGCCAAAATCTCTCAACTTAGGGATCAGAAGGGAAGATCACAGGGGCCTGCCTAACGTCTTGCAGAGCAGAAGAGATTCCTTCCCCAAGATCAATATTTTATATTTGAATTACATTACAGTTCAAAAATTACAACCTACCTAGATTTAAAGAACTCAAGTGATGGATTCTCTAGTGCATCCCTTCGCTGCCACCGCAAAGTACCCACACTGTAAAAATCCATAATCCTACTTATTTGAATCTACAGTTTTTAAACAAAATCTCCCCACCCCTGCATCCTTTTAAAATTTTTTTTTAAATTATTTTATAGTTTAAAGGTTCTGCTAATACAAAAAATCTCTTTCTTGTACAGGCATTTAAAGATTAATACCAAAATAAGTAACAACTTCGCTGAGACTTATATTCAGGGAAAGTTTTCGATACCATAAATCATTCTTTCATTTTCCCTTAATCCTAGCGTCCTCTCAAAAATTTCAGCAATAGGTATTCACTTCTGAATTCCTACATTATGAGAAAAATCACTGGTATTTGTAGATACTCTAAACTAGCAAACAATCGTGCAGTACCTACTGGCTGTTAGATTTCGGTATAAAAATCAAAATTTGGAAATGAAGCAACTTTAGCATCTTTTTCTTAGTGGAGGCAATTTCTGTTCACACGCAACAGCCCTGGAAATCAAAAGCCCAGCGTTCACATTTATATGCACACCCCTTTCTTTTGGCAAAGTCATTGTAGCTATGGAAAGGTCTGGGGGTTCCTACCGTCTCTTGGCATATCAGGAAACCTGATTTTCTTTTCCAGGTTACATTGCTGATAAGGGTCAGAAAAAGGTTTCTGTTGACCTGTGTGGAGTACTGAAAAGCCTTGAGACCTCCTCGCTCGCCCGGCTTATGCTATTGACTTTAACCAGTTCTTGTGTTGTTTGTGTCTGTATTCTTTTAATGAAACAGCTTTTAATGAAACAGGCTTTATGTTTCATTAAAAGCTCTTTGAAGCCAAGGAAAAGATTCCTCTTGATATCGATTGAATTTTGATTGTGTCCTTCAACTGCAAATTATTAAAGAAAGAATGACTGTTTAAACTCTCTGGGTGATAATAAATAAAATATCGTTTTAATAATAGCCAAACTGCTAAGGATGGATTTTTATGGTCCTCATCATCAGGCTAGATAAAAATCAGTGAATTTATACTGTGTTTTAAAACGAGGTTTTTTTAAATTTTAAATTAACATGAAAATGTACTTAAACTAATTTTAAAATAGAATTAAATCTGAACTAACAGCAACCTGCAATAAAACTTAATTATTTAATTAAGGTCGCACTCAATTAAAGATTGAAACACTTTATAGAAGACGATTACGTGTGAGCAAGATGCCCACGCTCCTGTTACAGGCAGTAGAGATTGGGTCCGTGCAGTCAGGGGAGCCTAAAACCCAACTCATCCGAGCAGCTCCCGCACGCCTCCCTTCACGAAGGCGACCTGAACTGCCCGTAGGCTCCACTAACAGCACTCACTGGGTGTCCCCTCACTACCAGTAAAGCTTGGACGTCTCCTGTACCTGTAAACGCCTACACAAACAGTCCGGTGCTGAATCTCATCCAACGTACTGCAATCTATTTAGAGCAATTAAAATTACACCGAGATTAAACACAGTTGGAATTAAAAAGGACCAAGTCAGCTTCGTCGAACAGCACAATGGTGGTGGATATTCAAAAACGTGTCTTTCAGACAGCAGAATTTTGTGTCCAAACACGAAATTACAAATAAATATGATATCTAATAAATTAATTATTTATTAAAATACTATTATTAACTATATTTAATATATAATATATAATTATATATAAATATATAAACATTTATAATAATTTTATAATAAAATAAATTTTATAATAATATATTTATAATAATATTAAAGTATAAAAATATAAAATATAAATATATTAAATACTATTAAAATACTATATTTATTAAAATATTAAAATAGTAAAATAGTAAAATTAAAATACTAAACATTTTAAAATGCTGATAAATTAAAATATTAAAAAAGGTTTGAGGATCAAGACGCTGATGGCAATCCCCACCCCCAAGAATAAAGACTTTTCCAAACATACCAGATGCAGGAACTCGCCCAGTGTGTCGCCGAGCCTGATAAATGCTCAAGGTGTAACGAAACCAAGTGGGGACGCAACCTGAGTTAGCAATTGCACCAGTTCAAGACAAGGACCACCCCGGAGCCTTTCACTGCGAGTGATGGACTGAGATCTTGTTTCGAAGGAAGTATTACGTAGAATAGAATTAAACAAGTGCCGGGTAAACCAGTGATAAAATATTCCAATTCAAAACTCTAGAGGGATTAAAATATGAAGTTGCAGAACTACCTACCGTGATCCGTTAAATCACCCTCAGCAACGGGAGGACAGACACGCAAACGTGGTGCCTTTCTAAAGGGCTCCTGAAGGAGGACCTGGGAAGCTTCAAAGAGTCATTCCAGTGCTCAGCAAATTTGTACAAGCGTTATCAAAGACCAGGATTAGTAGTGGATAAATAGGGTGTACCGAAGAGCCCAATACAGCTTTTAGGATATGTGGCCTTAAATATATTCCAAATTCAGTCCTTAGAAGAAGGAATTAAAAGTTTGCGCATAATCTGGAGTCATAGTCTAAACTATGAGGAGACCTCGAAACATCACAGAAGAAGAATGGCTAGAAGAATCACATTCTGAAATGACCCCAAGATCTATTATACAAGTGCTAATAATTAATTTAGAGCTCTCATCTTGCTAGGAACAGGGTGGAGAAAGGACAGCAAGTATCCAAACCCATCCTGGGCTCACACCTTCAATTTAATGTGTGTCTCTGCCCATTCCATCTCTGCCCATCAGGTTAGACTGAGCTAGAAAAGGCAAAGGAACGGACAGCAAGCATGAATGAAACGTTCAATAACAGGAGACCAAGTCAAATTAGATCCCAGGAAAGGTGAAAAGAGAATAATTATTCCCAGTTTCTCATAATGCAAAAGCTAATGGGCACCTATTAGAAGGTAGCTTTCTTCCTATGGTTCATGGTTAAATTATGGATTCATTGCCCCGGGATGCTGCGGAAGCCAAAATTACACACAGGGTAAAAAAGGGGATTAGGCTGTCATAGCCAGGTCACCTGGGTGCAAATTCCAGCCTAGGAAATCCTGCAACTGTTGCCAGCCAGTAGCTGGGAAGGAAACGCAGAAGGCGGCATTCTCCCTGGGTGTGCTCCTTACACCCTGTTACTGAGCATCTACTAATAGCTGCTATTCGAGACAGACACCTGAATAAACACATTTTTCATCTGTCCCGGTGTAATTATGCTGATGGTCTAATGTCACGAAAACAGCTACTGGAACAAGCTGTCAAGCAGTTCGACATTTACCATCACTGTGTTACGGGTGGGTACCAACAAAGCATGGGCATTGCCTGCCAAAACTATGTCCCAGTTTACTGCTCTGTCTGAAACAGCGCTTAAGGAGACCTTGATGACATATAAAGATAGAGAAAGCAAAATAAAAATCCTGTTAGGATTTAGGGCCTATGAAACTGCTTTCAGGTCTGAAAGCTCTTTCTTTCCCAGAGACTGGGACAAAGAACAGCAAAGAACCGCAAAGAACAGCAGTGCCACGATGAGAGGCAGATCTGAGCTTGCATGAAAGAGATGCTCCAGAGAAATAAAAACTTCAGAAGAACATTGTCTGAAATACCACAGGAAAGAAATCAGGGAAACAGCCAGACAGGGAGCAACAACCCTCGGCTGCAGTCCTGCCAAGACGCATTTTGGGAGGTAGGTGCGCTCCGCTGGTTTTCTCTCCCTTGGCATGCACACACACACGAGTTCAATGCCATGTCCCCTCTCTCTCAGGGACTTTCGAATTTTGGTCTGTACACAGGACCAGGGTCACAGACCATTAGCAACTCAGCTGTGGACACTCTTCAGAAACACTCCACCAGAAGCCCTGTCCTCTCCTCCAGCCTGTTTCCCCTCCACCAAACCTCACGCAGGACGCACATCCCTTGCCAGGTAACCCAGCCAGCCACCCCTCAACCAAGCACACGCAGCGAATAAGGCTGAGAGGCGTCTACCTGACTCCTGAGACACGGCACCGTGTCCTGAACGCGATCAACACACTGAGAGTGAGGTTTGGATCCACAGGTCCATACAACAGTGTGGAACAGCCTCATGGGTTTACTGAACTTTTCCTGTTAGCTTAATTAGCAAGCTGTTGGGAAGCATTTGGAATTCCTTACTAATTCTTACCACATTTGCCAGGCAGAGTGAGGAACCACATCCTTTGAACCCCTCATGAAGCAGCTCTTGCGTTGTATGGTGGCTCCAGTTACCCACCCTGCTCATCTCAGACCACCTGCAAAATTCCTTTAACTAGCCAGGCAGCTTTAGGAGGAAGAGGTGGTATCTTTTATTAGCGCAGAGATTAAATATTTTACTAGAGCAGAGGATCTTTCTTTTTTTAGACCCACGGATGACACAAGGGGAAAACCAGACTATTCTTCCAGCCCACGTCTTCTTCTGCAGGAGGAAAACAGAAGCAGTGAACTTCAAGCAGAAGCAGTGGAAGTCTGGTGTGTTACTCCGGGGCTTGAGAGAAAAAGCAGTGAGGGATACACACAAAAGGGCCAACAGTAAGAAAGTTAACTGTTTAAGACAGAAAAAGAAATGAGTGTCACTTTGTCAGACTGAAGGATTAATCCAGGGGAGGAATCTTCTAATTACGAAATTATTGCAGATGTTTTTTGCAACCCTTGTAATGCCCGTTAATGACCCCTTTGGCAGCAGCACCTGTTATTTGCTTTGGCTCTAGGATGCTACAGTGCCTACTCCTTTAAAAGGGAGGAGGCAGGAAAAGGCTTATTTTTCCTGGCCTCAGCACTTCGTGCCAGTGTGGGAGGTGGGAAGGGAGGGGGACATGCCTGGGATGTTTAAGGAGAGGAAGGGGATAGTGGGAGATGATCGTGCTGCAGGCAGGCAGCCAGCCTGGGGGTGATGGACGGAAAGGTCCCTCTTGGCTCGGGGAACCAGAAGGGAGAGGTCACAACTCATAAGGACGCTGAGTTGCTGGACTAAGAAAAAAGTCAAAGGGAAAGTCCTATCTGTAAGCACACAGTAAAGGGGAGATGCGTAAGAAAGCCTTTTCTTTCACCTTTGCCTTATTTTGAGTTTTCTCCTATTGAAAATGTTTCTTGTCCCAACAAAACCTGGAGTTTATACAGTCCTTCAGGGGGTTCTGGTGTGTTCAGATGTGGCAGCAGCTGCCATAGCACCAACAGCGGCGTAAAGGGTCCCCAGGCAAATGAACATCAAAATTAATGGACTCAGAGCCACTAAGTTAGCATTTGTACTTCAACACACTCTTCAGTACGTAAAAGTTTTGCTCATTCAATCTGTGAATGGACCCCCAAAAAGGACTCTTCTGTCAGGTTTGTTTTAAAATTTCATCTAAGAGATTTTGCTAAAAGTTTCCTGGGAAAAAAGGCAATTAAAGGCAAGCTTAAGTCACGGCGAAACATAGAATCATAGAATTGGCTAGGTTGGAAGGGACCTTTCAGATCATCGAGTCCAACCATCAACCTAACTCTGACAAAAACCATCACTAAACCATGTCCCTCAGCACCACATCTACCTGTCTTTTACATACCTCCAGGGATGGGGACTCCACCATTTCCCTGGGGAAGCCTGTTCCAATGCTTGATAACCCTTTTGGTGAAGAAATTTTTCCAAATATCCAATCTAAACCTCCCCTGGCGCAACTTGAGGCTGTTTCTTCTTGTCCTATCGCCTGTTAGTTGGGAGAAGAGACCGACCCCCACCTGGCTACCCCCTCCTTTCAGGCAGTTGTAGAGAGCGAGAAGGTCTCCCCTCAGGCTCCTTCTCTCCAGGCTGAACAACCCCCGTTCTGTCCCCAAAAGGCATTGCACTGGAAAGGACAGTTTGGCAGGCTGCCTTAATTTGGTTGCCACCAGGATTTGTTTTTAATAGAACAAGGAGGTTCTCTAACAGCCTCGCATCAGAAGAGTCAAAGAAATATTATGATTGGTTTTTTTGAGTGAGGCTTGGTTAGTTTAGTATGTGGTATGGTTTCTGAAATAGTAGGAGAATGGACTGGAATGAGTTTTCTTCCAGTCCTACGTTTCTGCCCTAAGATGAATGAACAAGTAACTGAGCATGATTTGCATAGATGAAAGACAGAGGAAGGGCATAGCAATATAAGGTTAAAACCAGCCTGTTAAACTTGAAGAAGCCAAGGAACATGAGGCACATGAGCTTCCTCTAAGGTGCACCCAATGTGCTTTAATACAAGACCGACAGCACTTGATGTTCTTACACCTCGTACTTCAGCTGATTCTGCTTGAACCTCTGCTTTCATTTAACACCACGAGTTTAACAACCATGGCTGCAGAGAAGTACTTACAAATAGGAAATCTAATAGTTGAAAACGAGAAAGAAAATTTTACACATCCATGAGTTGTTAATATATTTTTTTTTCAAATTTCAGGATGTTACAGGAGTTTCATTTTTAGCTAGTTTTTGCAAGTAGGGGGCTGTGCGGTCCTTCACCTGAAGCTGACCATATCGCATCAGTAGCAGGTGGTATCATCACCGAATGCAAATGGGAAGATGGGGTTTATGTCAGTTAGTATCAGCTGCCTAGAAATTAAACATCTAATCTAAATTAATCGTTTAGGCTCTCCCTATCAGACAGACATAGAGAAAAAAAGGCATGTCCAGGGGTTAAATTTTCACACCCGTCTTTCATAAGTTTTTCAGGATGGAAAAAGTTGCCCGCCAAGCATGCCTGTGCCTCTCTTGAATGCTGAGGGACACCAGCTGCTACTCAAAAACCTCGCCTAACTTTAGGCACATAAATAATCAGTCTCCTGGTCCCAGCGCCTGGCACAGGGCTTTCCACATTCTCTGGAACCAAGATTAACATGCAGCCGGACTGCAAAAGCGAAACAGCAGAGGTGCTGGGTCCAAACAGGATGATCACAGCACAGAGATCATGCCTGGATCGCATCCACAACTCAGCAACGTTACTGGTACAAAGAGGATCCTTCACCAGCTAAATGCTTCTGATGCTATAAAATGTGACAGGAAAGGAGCAAACTTAAAGCAGAAGTTTCTCCTCGCTTTTCCCCTTGCAGGCAGCCACCCTGAGCACGCACCCACAAGCAGGCACGCCGCCACAGCCATTACCTTGCTTCTAGCTTCCTCTATAAACTCCAGAGGAGCTTTCCCAAACTGAAACGCAGCTCCAAACCAAGGGATCCAGCCCCTGATGCAAGGAGGGGAGCTCGGGTTTCTCAGCTGAGACAAAACAGCCTTGACAATGAGAAGTCCCAGGATTGCTGCCAAGAGGAGAGCAAGAGCCATTTTGCCTCTTCGCTGCCTGCCGCAGCAGCTGCTCCGCCTGCTGCAGCACCCGGCAGGACCGAGCTGGCCGGGATTACTGCAGTCAATGAATAGAGGGCCTCTTTTATCAGTCTTGCCAGCTGATCACTGCCATGGAGACAAGACGTCAAAGCACCAAGCAGGCCAGGGGACAAGCCCTTGTTTTGGAAAAGGCAGAGCCAATTGTCCTCCGCTCTTGGACGAGGCCCAACTCCACGGCTTGCAAAACTTAGATGTTGCTGTGATAAACCCTTGAACTTTGCACCAGCTGCTGGAGGGCTACCCAAGCAGCCAGGGACACAGCCAGGGACACTGGGGCAAAGCAGTGTGTCACTTTCTTCCATTAAAATACATATATATTTTTTTTTTGGCAATATCAGGATTACAAAGCAAAGAGGCTGTGATTTGCAGACATCTAGCTCTCAGCAAGGCAGATGGCAAGAAACTTCTGCGGGCATCACCTGAAGTAGTAAGGCTTATCAAAGGTATCTCTCACTTTTCTGAGATCATCCCATTAAAGGCTAGATGTGTCTCCAGTGTCTGAAGAGCAGAGAAAGGCTCAGAGGTTGAACTGAGAATTCAAAACCTGCTGGTGGCCCCTATAATACCACTGCAATGTCAGAAGACAAGATTTCAGAGAGGTCAGATTGGTTTCTTTGGGTGTGTGGAAGTGGCATGCCAAAATTACGTACAGAATTCATGAAGCATAAAACACCTAGGAATTGCTCTCACAGCCTACCCCTGCATGCCCTCAGCAAGTTTGAAGACAATACAAAACTAGGAGGTTTGATTGAGCTTGGTCATCTGGTCTGTGTGCTGCCATTCAGAGGAACCCCAACAGGCTGGAGAAATGGGCCAACAGCACTTCATGAAGTTCAGCAGAGGGAAATGCCAAGTCCTGCCCTGGGGTGGGAACAACCCCATGTACCAGTACAGGCTGGGGGGTACCTGGGTGAAAAGCAGCTTGGCAGATCTGAGGGTCCTGGCAGATACCGTGTTGAACGTGCCTTTGCACTCAACAGCACCCTGGGCTGCATTAGGAAGAGTGTTGTCCGCAGGACAAGGGAGGTGATCCTCCCTCTTTGCTCAGTGCTGGAGAAATCCATCTGGAGTGCTGGGTCCAGTTCCAAGCTCCCAAGTGCAAGAGAGACATGGACAAACTGGAGTGAGCCCAGTAAAGTTTCAAGAAGTTCATAAAGAGGTTGGAGCATCTGTCATTTCAGGAGAGGCTGAGAAAGCTGGGACAGTTCTGCCTGGAGAAGAGAAGGCTCAGAGGGACCTTATCAGTGTGTATGAACACCTGAAGGCACAGTGCAAAGAGGATGGTGGTGTCCAGTGAAAGGGGAAGAGGCAATAGGCACAAACAAATAGAGAAAATTCCACTTAAAATTATTTTTTTTGTCCTGATGGTGGCCAGACACTGGAACAGGTTGTCCAGAGAGGGTGGGGAGTCCTGGGAGACATTCAAAATCCAGCTGGACACAGTTCTGAGAGTCTGCTCCAGCGACCCTGCTTTGAGCAGGGTGTTGGAGTAGCCAGTATACAGGTTCCTTCCAACCTTAAGTGTTTGGTGGGTTTTTTGTGATTTTTTCTTTTTTTGCTCTGGCTCTTTGTCCAAATCTCTTCTTCTGCTCAGTCCCAGGACCTGATCCCCAGGCCCAGACTTCTTGATTGAACAAGCCCTGCTCAGCTCTTCCAGACCTTCATCTGTTTGTTCCATGCACAAGCATCCAGCTGTTCCATCACATCTTAACATTTCTCCCTTCATTCAAATACTACCTTCACACATGCATTTCCTTTTTAATAAGTCTCAGCCTTTCTGGCTCTGCCCCCAGAACTGTTTCCCCATGTCCTTCCTCCTGAACCCTTAGTTCTATCCCATTTCCCTGCCCATGGCAGGGAGGTTGTAACAAGATGATCTTTAAGGTCCCTTCCAACCCAAACCATTCTGTGCTCTCAAATCTCACTAGAATAAAACCACGCTGGCGTCTGAGTAAGAGTTCGACCTGTAGCGTGCTTGAGCTTGTCCTCTACTAACCCAGAGGCCCTACCCACTCACCAGCTTTACGTCTTTTACTAGGAGAAGGATATAGCTCATCACTACCACATTTTGAAACACCATGCCATGGGAACACCGCACTGTTTGTACGGTGCACAGTTTTTACACCACGTTGTATGAACATGATCATTCGATTTAAAGCGCTTTGTACAAATAGAGTTGAACTCCCTTCCTATACAGGAACAGGTGCACAGACAGGCACCTTTGTACCTGTGCAGACAGGCAGTACAGTAAAAGTCGCACAGCAGAAATACACCTGATGACAGCAGGAGGTTAAGAGCTGTGAAAAACAGATCGGTGGCCTTCATTAAACAGTCATGCTGAAATACATTGGGATGTTACCTACGTTGGTCACAGGTGCAGAAGAAAAAGCCCAAACATGTCACCTGTGACAAGCAGGATGTGGATTTCGCAAACTGTCCGGAAGAAACAGATAACTCACTTTTAACTCTGATATTATTACACTTCTATGTTTATCTCTCACAGCTCTTTGTATGTTTCTTTCCTGGTTTTATTTTATCTATTAAATTCTTTCTTTTCCTACAAAGGGACAATATTGATAAAAGAGCAAAAGGCCCTTCGCTGCTACACAAATCAGAGATGTCTATGCAAGCATCTGTCTCCAGGTCAGCCTCATTCCAAATGTCCTGTGGGAAGGGAAAATTCTTCCTCACTGCCATCCCCAAATCAGCCTGGTTTAAAAAAGAACGTATTTCCCCAGACTAAAAACAACCGTGGAGAGCTGCTCTCTCCACAGGCTGCTGCAATGCCTTAAAATAATGGCTTATTTTAAGGATCTGGTTGTTGTCTTCCACCCCCTAAAGCGTGGTTGTGAAATCCCCATCCTTGAAGGTTTTCAGGTGACCAAACAAGTCCCTGGGCAACCTGATGTAACCCTGAAGCTATCCCTGCTCTGAGCTGAGGACTGTACTAGATGCCCTCTAGAGGTCCTCTCTGCCCTAAATTAAGCTACCAATTGATGACACACAGGCTGATGTATAGTGGCACAAGCTGAGCCAAGCCCGGAAAACAGCTATGGAAGGAGGCACGAAAGCACTAACGGCAGATTGCATAAACTGCAATGTGCCTTCTTCCCATTTTAATCAGGGTTCCGTCAGTGGTTTCTCCTATTACTGCATGAATTCTAACAAATTCTAACCCATAGAAGGGTCCAATTTAAAACCGGTTACTGGTGAGTGACAAGATGAATTCAGCTCACTTCAGCTGAATATTCCACCTGCAGTCATCCCTTCATTTCCCTGAATTGTTGTGACCTGGACTGCACACCAAAATGTTAGCCAGACGGGGGGTGTATGGCGGGGGGTGGTGTTCTGGGATAAGTTTCTGTGACCTAAAAAATCCTCAAATCCTCGGCATGAGGATTAATGATTAACGGCTAATGATTAACTTAGTGATTCAGCTGAGCCTTAATGATAAATGAAAAGCGCCTCTTGAACAGCACATGCCTTACTCTTTTTTTTCTCTTTTCGTGATGAGAACATAAATATGCCTGCATTAATTTAAGAGAAATTAGGAGTGGCACACAATTAACAGTGCTTCAGCATTCAGCCAGGAAAAGCTTGCAACTTGTCACATACGGGGCTTTGGGCAGAGATCGGCTTCTGTCCTCCTGGGTTTGTGTGCCTCTCGCTCAAACCGCGCTGCTCTGCACCTAATCCCCAGGAGAAGTGAATTTTCACAAGCACCAGGAATTTAGTTCTCCAGCTCGGCATGTTGCTAACGCAGCCTTCCTTAAACCAGATCTGGATCAATTCATCCATCTTGGGTGCCGGCACAGGGACGCAGTTTGGGGCTCCCGAGGCGCTGCTGTCAAACAGCACCCCATAAAGCAAACAGACCCCATGTTCTCATAATCTTGAGGTCTCACTAATGATATTATTTTTTTTTTTTTAGTATAGATAACTGGCAAAATTGTACATATGACTGTACCTGCACTGACGGTTTCCTGGCAGCGGGTCATGTTGGTGACAGACTACATTTCCCAGGAGCCTGTTGCGCCGGAGCCTCTTGTGTCACCGCAGGAGGACCTCGCAGCTCTGCAGCAGGCACTTGGGCTGCTGCGGATCCTGGTGCTGGAGCTGGAGAAACATGACCTTCAGCAATTTGTCTCCTAAGCGACCCAGAACAGAGCTGAGCTAGGGTCTGCTTGTCCTCCAGACCCTCGCGGGGTGGCTGGTTAGCCTTGTTTCATGTTAGACGCTAGATGTCACCTGCAGAAGAAGAGAAGAGCTTACCTCTTCCAGAGAGATGGCCCCGAGCCAGCAAATTCGCTCTGTCAGCCTGTGCAGCGGCTGTGGCAGAACTAGGTACAACTCACTGTGATTTTCTGAGAGGGAAGGGGGTCAAAATTTACTTATGGGGGGCTGGGGGGACTTCAGTCCCCGGACACCTCGTTCCTCGGTGTTCGCTCCGGCTTTTCCGCTCCAGCAAATCTGTTCGTTCCACTCTGCTCGTCGTGACTTTTCAATAATTTAAGCCTTGCAAGTGTTTTACGCCACCTGACTGTGGCTGGAGGGAGGGGGTTTTTGAAGTCAAAATCTTTGCCTCCAAGACGGAAGGGCTGCAGTCACAACAGAGCAGTCGTGACTAATTTAAGTTTTGCGCTTGCTGGGTTTCTGGAAGAAAACTAAAGAGGCAGGATGACCCGTTGTCTAAGTTAGTAGCAAAGGGGCTGACTTCTTCAGGAATCTGCTTTGCATAGTTAATGCAGGTTAATCAAAGAAAAAATTGAATCTTAGGTTTCTGGTTACAGTGAGATGTCTGTAAAAGTATAGTAAGCTGAGTAAACTGCTTGCTGAAACGCAGGAAAGAAGCACCCTGGCATCTGCGTAGCACTACTTAGTGATCAGTAACTTATTTTCAATAATTCTCAGCATATTCTGTATAATTTCTACAAGCTTTTACGGGCAAACCGGTTGCATTGCTCTGATTTATAACTTCACAATCTTTGTTAATCTTCAAACATGAATACCAAACTCAATGCATGAATAGACTGTAAATCTGCTGAGGCTTTGACTCCATTCCCCTAATATCACTGAACCCTGCTCTGGAAGGACCCCGTAGCGTGGCGTGTTGCAGAGGTATCGAACCAAAGACAACCCCTGCTCCTGGGAACTCACCACCTGAGACACCTCTGGCCTGGAACTGAAATTAGCGGCAGCAAATATGTGCCCCTACTGCTTCAGGAGCAGCCCTGGGAAGCTGAGATTGAGGTGGAGCACCTTTCCTGGCCACAAGTTATTTCAATGAGGGAAATAAGAGACTAAAGGCGATTTTTGCGTCTGCATCAGGAAAGCAGCCTGGTTTAGGTTGGTTCATTGGATAGATGCTCACCTGCATGTGTGTCTGCATTGTGAAGGCCACTGTGGGGTTGCTCCTGACTGTAACGTTGTGCTGCCGCTGTGCTGGGCAGAATAGGCCACGTGCTTGATAAGATACTTGACTGATCTTTATTCAGGGGGAGTAACTGGAACAGGATTTTTTAATCCAGTCCCTTGGAAAGTACGCATATCGCATAACAAATCTGCAAAAAGAAATACGGGAGAAAGACTCGGTGTTTGATGGGAATGTATTTTGGTTGCTCATGCCCAGAGCCACTTTTAACAGATCTGGACGTGAATCTCCTGTTCTCCACCAATCACCTGCACCGCCGTTGGGTACAGTCCCTGTTGCCTGCTGCTGCTTGCACAGCCCCCTTGGCCGCCTGGCAGCGAGGACTGTGGCACCGATGTCACCAGTGTGGCAGGTCTCCCCGTATTCATGTTTGTTCCCTGCTCTTTCTCTTCAGTGACTTTTCCCCTGGATCTCACGAAAACTCGGCTGCAGGTCCAAGGTGAAGCTGCTGTTCACCGCAATGGAGCTGCCGGCGGCCAGGCTGTCCCTTACCGTGGCATGCTGCGCACCGCGGCTGGCATCGTGCGAGAGGAGGGCTTAGGAAAGCTCTGGCAAGGAGCCACGCCGGCCGTCTACCGCCACATAGGTGATTATCTCCTCACAACGGGACAAGTTTGGGTCCTGCCTTCTGTGGCCAACAGCCTTTTGGTGTGAGCTTGACATATCTTCTTGTACTTTAAATACATCTGTGAGGACTTCTTCAGTCTACCCTGCAATCCCACTTTCACCGAATCACAGAATCACAGAATGGTAGGGGTTGGAAGGCACCTCTGGAGATCACCTAGTCCAACCCCCTGCCAGAGCAGGGTCACCCAGAGCAGGCCGCACAAGAACACATCCAGGCGGGTTTTGAATGACTACAGAGAAGGAGAGTCCGCCACCTCTCTGGGCAGCCTGTGAAATATATAGGAACTTTGAAATATATAGGATTCTGGCTCAACGTCCTCCCTTCCCTCTCTTGACCATTCCTTCACAGCCTTAATCTGGCTTCTGGGAAAACAAAATATAATTTCCCCATGGTCTTTGCAGGAAGGTCTTCAGTGCAAGCAGACACTCAAGAGTCCTCAGAACAATTAGTACCTTTCATTTGAGGGAAGTGGGGCTGGGCTGGGCAAAAAAGATAAGGTTGCAAGCGCTAGGATGAAGAAATGCATTGGTGGTTTGGCCCCAGGTAACAGCTTTCTGTGTTTCATTTGGAAATATGGTGACAACAACAAACCTCAAAAGCACACGTGGGAGGTTTTGTTCTTGGAACCAGCTGAGAGGGAAGCAATGAGGTTGTGTCTCCTCAGTGTGCAGGCATAAGCCATGCTGCTTCCTGTCAGACGTATGGCTCAGCCAGAGAGATTCTCTGATGCTAAGAAGTTCTGGCTGTAGCATGGTTGCCAGGCAGCCCCCTCGCTTTCCCCATTTTGATCACGAACGTGAGAGCAGTGACCAGCTGACCCAGGCAAGCTCCCGAGTGTTTTACAAGTCTCTTGATCTATCACAGCGTGAACCTCCAGAAAGGGCAGACCCAAGAATCATCTCCTGCTTTTGTTTTCCACAGTGTACTCTGGCGTTCGGATGGTTGCGTACGAACACCTCCGTGACTCCGTGCTTGGCAGGTCTGAGGATGAAAGCTTTCCTTTCTGGTAATGTTGCGTAGTTATGCTTTTGCCTGTTTCGGGATTGTCCTTACTGTAGGAGTCCTGCAGCCCTAAAAGCTGTCTTTTCCTCATGGCTTGCCTACCCTAAAGAGGGTAAATATAAAGTAGGGGTTTAAGTACCAGTAAGGACTTTCTGATTTTAGTTTCAGAGCAGTATCTTTTCATTCAGCTGGAAACAGGACTAAGAAATATTGAAATATTACAAGGCCAAGTGCAAGGTCCTGCACCTGCACAGGGCAATCCCCAGCACAGACACAGGCTGGGTGGACAACGGATTGAGAGCAGCCGGGAGGAGAAGGACTTGGGGGTGTTGGTTGATGAGAAGCTCAACATGAGCCAGCAATGTGTGCTCACAGCCCAGAAAGCCAACTGCATCCTGGGCTGCATCAAAAGCAGCGTGGCCAGCAGGGCGAGGGAGGGGATTCTGTGCCTCTGCTCTGCTCTCATGAGACCCCACCTGGAGCCCTGTGTCCAGCTCTGGAGTCCCCAACATAAGAAGGTTATGGACCTGTTGGAGTAGGCCCAAAGGAGGGCCATGAAGATGATCAGAGGGCTGGAGCACCTCTGCTATGAGGACAGGCTGAGAGAGTTGGGGTTGTTCAGCCTGGAGAAGAGGAGGCTCTAGGGAGACCTTATAGACGCCTTTCAGTACCTAAAGGGGGCCTACAGGAAAGCTGGAAAGGGACTTTTTACAAGGGCATGTGGTGACAGGACAAGGGGTAATGGCTTCAAACTGGAAGAGGGGAGATTTAGAGTAGATATTAGCAAGAAATTATTTACTGTGAGAGTGGTAAAACATTGGAACAGGCTGCCCAGAGAAGCTGTGGCTGCCCCATCCCTGGAAGTGCTCAAGGCCAGGCTGGATGGGGCTTTGAGCAGCCTGGTCTAGTGGGAGGTGTCCCTGCCCATGGTAGGGGGGTTGGAACTAGATGATCTTCAAGGTCTCTTCCAACTCTAACCATTCTATGATTCTATGATTCTACGAAATACATTTCTCAGAGGCTTAACTAGGACCATGATTAGTTTAATAAGGATACTCTGCTAAAGAGATGGAGAAACATGATGAACCACATCAATAGGAGCAGCCGTCCTGGGCTGGCGGGGATCAGCCTGGATCGGAGTGGAGGTCGGGCAGCTTTGCCATGACTCAAGGTCTGCGATGCAGTGGCAGCTCTTTTATTTCCACATGGGCCAGGGGATGTTGGGAAGTGCAGGTGACTCGTGGCTGACTGTACCGCTGTGGAGAGAGGGTGAGCTATTGCACAAACCTGACGCCAGCGTGAGTAACTGCGACTAATCCCACAGCTGCCTGCGTAATGCAAACCAGAGGTTCAGCTGAGCCAAGCTAGGCTCGCAGCTTGTACCTCGCTCAGCTCCGAGGTCACCCGAGAGCTTGATTAGCTCCACGCGGGGTGAGGACATGTTTCCAAAGGTGTGATCGACATGTCAAATATCCTCTGGAGCCTTGCAGAAAAGAAGTGAGGGGTGATACATCTCAGATTTCCAACTCCTGGAGGGAGGGGTCCCGCTATGTGTTGTCCAGCAGCTGTATGGCAATGCTCCGCTGTTTCGCTGCTTGCCGGACGGCCTGGGTAAGAAATTATACGGCCATTGGATTATTAACGGGGAGTGTAAGAATAGGCTGGTTTGCTGAGTCTGGTGGTGTATTTTAGCCCAAGAGATGGAAATTTCCTGGCTACTGAAGAGGCAGATTGTGAAGACACTATTTTGTTCCTATCTGTAGTTGTCACCCTGAGTTAAATCTGTGCATCCTTCCTGAGGAGACAAGTGATCCCCAGAAAAAACAACCCTAAAGTCTTAGTTTTGCAAGTTCAATTCAGCAACACTTAAATCTCACACAATCCCATTTTGACAATGCAAGCAGTATACAGTCACAGAATTAACTGTTTGTGGGGAATGAAGCAGTTTTCTGTAATTTTTGCAAAATTTGGTGATTTCTAGTTGTTAAATCCTTATAATCATATACAGTATCATATCCAATGAAGTATTTTACTCCAAAATAAAATCTGGGGTCCAAAATGTAACTGTTTTTAAGATGGGATTTATAAAATCTAATACAGATAACATACTTGTCATGCCTGATGCTATGGGAAGGGGCAACTTGGGATAGTACTGAAATTTCTGGTTCTACTAAAATAAGTAGAACCAGAAAATTAACACAACTCATCTAGTAGCAACAGGAGATAAAGAAAAGTTTTATGTATCAGCAAGCAGTTTAGAGTTTCAGATTGGCATTCAGTTATTATAATATATGGAGCACCATCCCTCACTCCGTACCTTGACATCCTGCCTTTAAATCTTATGTGAGGAGCACAATGTAACCTGCAGAGGAAGCAGAGCACTTTGGTGATGTATAATAACTTGATTTTTTTCCAGATGCATTTTAACCTTTTCTTAAAACTGACAGAAATATTACTGACTACCTTAACTGCTTGCAGTCACCACAATTATTACCCTAACTTTTAACCATTTACTTCTTTCACGTGGGTCGTGCTGCTGAACCCTTCAGCTCAAGCACTGCAATTTGCGAAGATTTTCAGTGTATTCTGGTGGACTTTTTTTTCCCCTGTTTGCCAGGAAAGCTGTAGTTGGAGGCATGTCTGCGGGTGCCATCGGACAGTTTTTCGCCAGCCCGACTGACCTGGTGAAGGTGCAGATGCAGATGGAAGGAAAAAGGAAGTTGGAAGGAAAGCCGTCACGGTTGGTTCCTCTCAAAGCTGGTGGTTTTTTCCTGTTAATGGTTACCCTTTGGCTGAGGGTGTGGTTCTTTCTGTTTTCTGCCACCCCCTCTCCCCAGCTGCTTAGGGCCCTTTCGGGGAAAAGCAATGCCTGGGAGGCACACAATGGTTCTGGGCAGTGAAGACGCTGGGGGATCCAAGACTTCCTCCTTATTGCATTCATATCCACCGTCCTCATTCTGATGGATTGGTCCCAGAGACCACAAACCCTCGCCCATCCTACACGTGCAGCACATCCATGCCAGCGCTCTGACGGAGGAGGGAAGGATGCTTTCTGAAGAAGGGAAGCTGGGAGAAAGGACGGGGGAAATGGCTCGTGCAGGATGCAGAGATGCAGGGAAGGGCTGGGTCACCTGCAGACAGCAGGGCTCAAAACCCTCTGCAGATACCAGAATGTGCTGCTCTTTGCATCCAAAACTGCTGGCATCCTTTGGTGTCTCGTACATTTAGTATTGCAAGACAGCTGTGGGATCAAAGGGTTTGTTGTTAGCGGCCAGATTGATGCTTACCAGGGCGGCTGGTACGTTTGGTAAAATACTGCGGCATGAAAGTCAAAGATGGACCAAAAAATGAATCAAAAAACGGATACGGAGGACCGGATCCTCACAGGTATAAATTGCCTTTCCTATGTGAGGACCTGGCGCAGCAAAGGGCTGGAATATGCAAAGATTTCTCCACAGATGGGCTCTCTACCTACTGGTTGCATATTGATTTCAGGTTTCGAGGCGTGCACCATGCATTTATGAAGATCCTGTCCGAAGGAGGAATACGAGGGCTTTGGGCTGGATGGGTGCCAAATGTCCAGAGAGCGGCTCTGGTGAACATGGGAGGTAAATTTCCTAACTTGGTCTGCAGCACTTAAGGCCACGTCTAAGCTTTAAGGAGAGTTCAGCTGCTCCCCTGGTCTTCATCTCTTGGTTGTCTACACTGAGGACCTATTTGAAGCACACTAAAAGTGACTTCTGCCTTGAGCATTTTGTTCCTGTGGACATCAAGTTGCCTAAAAATAACAGTGTGTGCTTGAGCCTGAGGGACGGTGAGCTGGGAGCTGAGAGGGGGTCCACAGCCAGCCACGACCCAGCTCCCTGGTGCCCAAGCAAGGTGAGCAGGGCAGAGGCAGTGAAGGCAGCCAGGTTCCACCAAGATCCAGATCCTCAGGGAAGCATATGGTGATGAGGCATCTCTGAGGCCGAGCCAGGAAGCTGAGCCAGCATCAGGTCTGGTGAGGCCCACCAGGGTCAGTCAGACACAGCCCAGTTATCACCAGCAAGTCCATGGTGATAAGAAAGGTCCAAGGTCGAGCTAGGGAGACAGCCCATGGGTCAGTGTCCAGATAAAACAAGGTCCACAGCCCAGACATGGTGTGATGGAGCTGCAGACAGTGTAGTTCGGGCAGGGGCTGAGGGTTATAAGGTGGGGCGGCTGCCTGAGTGCTCAGCTGATCCAAGAATCACAGAATCACACAGAATCACAGAAACTTCAGAGTTGGAAGGGACCTCTAGAGATCATCTAGTCCAACTCCCCTGCCAAAGCAGGATTGCCCAGAGCACATTACTCAGGGCTGCATCCAGGCGAGTCTTGAAAGCCTCCAGAGAAGGGGACTCCACAACCTCCCTGGGCAGCCTGTTCCAGTGCTCTGTCACCCTCACTGTAAAGAAGTTTTTCCATGTATTTGATCGTAACTTCCTATGTTCCAACTTGTTCCCATTGCCACTCGTCCTGTCACTGGGAACCATTGAAAAGAGTCTGGCACCATCCTCCTTCAACCCACCCTTTAGATACTTGTATGCCATAATAAGGTCTCCCCTCAGCCTTCTCTTCTCCAGGCTAAAGAGTCCCAGCTCTCTCAGCCTTTCCTCATAAGGGAGATGCTCCAGTCCCATAATCATCTTGGTTGCCCTTCGCTGGACTCGCTCCAGTAGTTCCCTGTCCCTCTTGAACCGGGGAGCCCAAAACTGGACACAGTACTCCAGTTGTGGCCTCACCAGTGCAGAGTAGAGGGGGAGAATGACCTCCCTCGACCTACTGGCCACACTCTTCCCTATGCAGCCCAGGATTCCATTGAATCCATTGAAGAAGCCCTCACTCTTTCCACATATAGATAGAGCTTTCCTGTGTCTCTCCAAAACTGCTAGGATATGTCAGGTGGTCTTTGCTCTCCTTCCTGGCATTCTGTTTATAAAGTAAGGAGGGAGATGTCTTTGGGACCGAAAGACGCCACCTGTGGATGCCCACCATAAATACTTTGTGCTTGGTGGCACATATTATAGCATTGCCTTGGCAATTTTTTATTTTGCATGCTTAAATCTCTTTGGCGTGACAGCTTCTAATTTCTACGTCATTCAGCACAGGGATATGCTAGCAGCATGACCAAAAAATATCTTTGAAGATAGGAGAGGCGGTGTAAGCTTACACCTTGCTAAGCAGCAGTAAAGGAATTACTGGATGGATAATGTTTGCAGCAGGAGCTGTTAAATGAGGGCTATAGAATGACTGTTAACTAAGGTACGTATCTCCATACAGAACGTTGACGTGTGGTCTCAGCGTGTAAACTTAAATGAGAAAACTCTTTTACAAGTGGGAAATGATCTCCACTGGGTATGTTTGGGCGGGGAGGGTCATCCTGGTTAGTACGCTGGGCTCTCAAGTTTTAAGGTCAGGACATTGGAAACGTAACCCAGATCTGCTGTTAAGTTTCAGATCACTGTCTTTCATTCAGATGCCCAGATGCCATAACTCACATCTGCTTTCAGAAGAACATGACATAACTTCTGTGCCATCATCTACTTTTTTTAACATTTCTAATGTTTTTATAACACTTGCGCGGAGGTGGGAGGGGTAGAACTGTCCTTATTGTGATGTTTCTGGGTTTGGTTAATGAGTTCTTTTGCAGAATTTTCCACTTGAGATCCATTTTATCATTTGTAGGGTAAATCAGAGAAGATGGTAGTAAAAGCGAGCATGTACTCAGATGTCTAATGACAGGATTTAGGTGCCACAACCGTCATCAGAAACTGGGGACGGAGCACTAGCCGTGCCAATGGGAGGAGCTGCACTGGAAGTTTAGGTCTTGCCAAGCCTCCATCCATGTCAGTAATGAACAGACATCATTTACTTATGAAAATGCTGGTTTTTCTCATTATCCTCTTTACAGATCTGACCACTTATGACTCAGTGAAACACTTTTTGCTTCTGAACACGCCGCTCGTGGACAATAGTGTGACTCACAGCATTGCCAGGTGCCGTGTTCCCCGATTACCTCTTTTCTGCTGCAGAATGTTTCCATGTTCTTGAATCTGCCTCTCTGTGCCAACACAAGCCGCTATTATTTGGGAGTGATACTGATGATAAAATGCACCCTTTATAGATACTTTTTTTGCCTGAGAGCAAAAGGACAAAGGACACAAGACAAAGAATGCAACCATTGCTACAAAACTGCCCTCACGAGAAGTGCCTTGCTGATGCATTTAAACACCTCCCCCATCTGTGAGAGCACAGGAATTTTCACTTTTCTAGAATCGCTACTATTTTTTCTAACCTAGTTTTAATTTTAGCAAATCATAAGAATGAGCAGTATAAATCTGCTTTATATAAACAGCTAAAATAAATTCATATCATAAATTGCCTGTTATGGATCCTTTATCCCTGCCTCAGAAATGCACACAGAGGTGAGGGACGCTGTCGCTGGGAGGACATCAGAGCAAAAGCCTCCTCCCCAATCAAGTTTATGTTAATTTATGAGGCATTACTCATGATTTTATGGTAACTGTTTTAATATAGCGTATCATACATTATTAGAACTGGAATCACGATGCTTAAATTGTTGTGATAAATCTTAGTTTCTCATTTAAGTATCTGTTGCTGTTGACAGTTGCTGTTCTGGCCTGGTAGCTGCTGTTCTGGGAACTCCTGCTGACGTGGTCAAAACCCGGATAATGAACCAGCCGAGAGATAAGCAGGGGAGGTACAGACACTTCAGAGACTTGACTTTTCAGTAGAAAATTGAAACCCTGAGTCTCACTGGTTTCACTGGGAGAGAAGTGCAAAGTTTCTAATTTGATCTTCATCTTTTTGATGATCATTTTACTGGTTTAGTAAACGTCTGGGGGGCGTTGTTGTGATGGCCGCCTAAGCATACCCAGTTACTCCAGTGGATTTCAGTTCTGATGAGACTCCAGTGAGCCTACAAAAGAGCTCGTGCTTGTACAAATTTATCAGATACAAATTATTTTTCAGGAGGGATGGGATTTTTTAAAATCACCTGTTGGTAGTCCTAACAGTATTTGTTCTCCTTGCACACTGCTAGAGGTCTGCTGTATAAGTCTTCCACGGACTGCTTGATTCAAACTGTACAGGGTGAAGGGTTTATGTCTCTATACAAAGGCTTTATACCAACCTGGATGCGAATGGTAAGTGCCTTCTAACTCTCTTTACAAGACAGTTGAACAATGTGTCATTAAAATCTAAGGAGTTCATTCTGTGTCAATGCTTTTCCAAAACTATTTGGGTCTCTTGATTTATTTAACTGCAGTTAGCATAGTTGAATGTAGTGGATGACACAAGTGCATGCAGTGTCACTTCCCCCATGTTGCCTCTTGCATCTCTTTAATTTGGAAAATGCTGTCCTGATTAATTGCTAGTGATTTTCCTTGCTTTTTTTTTTTTTACAATTTCAGGCTCCCTCCTTTCTCCCTTCCTAAACTCACCTTTGTTCCCTTCTTACTCCCAGCCCTGGACTCCCTTTGCATCTCTCTTACTTCCATTCCTCCTCTCCTGATCACAGAATTGCTTTATTACTGCTCCACCCCGGATCTCACTTTTGCCCCTCTTGTATTCAGGGCAGCGGCTTTCTCCTGCGCGCTGCTGGGCCGTTAAAGCTAGGTCTGTATAATTAAGCCAAGCAGCAGTTGGAGCCTGGGAACCGGAACCTGGCTGTCTCGGCTGTTAGTTTGGGCAAGGGACAATTCCCAACAGCGAATCTAGATGTGACCACTTTTTTTTTTTTTTTGAAGTCTGTAAGAATTTAACAATATGGCTACATTTAGACTCTGATGGCTGGCTTCAAGGTCTTGACGCTGCTTAATTTAGCAGATTGAGCACTAAGATTGAAGGCAAAAGCCTCCCTTCTCTAATTTAACTGAGTACAACAGTGGCCACAGTCTCTGGTAACAGCAATTATAGGAAGGTTCTGCTCAGTTGCACAGTCCCTGTGTCCCTGAGTCGGAGCACATTCAGTATTGGTGGGGTCTTTGCGAGTTTCCTACTAAGCTAAAAATTTCTGTGGAGCACATGCCAACTTAGATTTCCCTAGGGCTTGTAATTTGGGGAATGTTTAGTGAGTATTTAAGAGGAGCAGGTGCCAAACACCAATCTATTGCCAAAAAAACCCCACCAGAGTATCTCAGCTAAATGGGTGCAGGATATAAATTTTATGCAAGGAGAACCGTGTAATTTTCTGATTAAGGTTTTAGAACAAGTAAACCCTTTAATAAAGTTTTTAAAAAGCATTCAGCCTGAAGTAGCCCCCAAGTATGAAACATTTCAGCTCATTTATGGGTTAGCAAGCAGAAAAATTAAAGTTTTGGGCGTCTTGTGAAGGACTGTGTAGTCCTAACCGTATGGAACACTATGATTTTTGTATGAAAGACATAATATGAGATGGAGTTTAAGAATGTGATTTTTAAGGGTAGACAGTTTAAACTAATGGTTTTATTTATTGGGTCACTTTTGTTTTAAGCCTCTAATTTCAGTGTTTTCTTTCACAGGCTCCTTGGTCACTGGTATTCTGGCTTACATATGAACAAATCAGAAGGATCTGTGGAGTTAATTCTTTTTAAAATCACGAAACCACTTTAATATTCACAAAACATGGAAGAATCGGAAAGCTGAATTCTCATGCCACAAGGCATCCCGACACCACAGAGAACTAATTAATTTTGGAGATTGGCAGTAGGATCCCATGTATAGGTTGCTGCCCTAAATCCAGACCTTCCGTGTTAGGAGTAGCCATGGCTTAAGGATACTATTTGCTTATCAGACTGCTATATGAAACTTAAGTTATCCTCAGGGTAAAATTGCCACAATGATACTTCAACTAGCAGCCAGCGTCAGCTTTCTGAAACAGTAAACAAAGGTAGAAAAAATCCACCAAGCAAGTAGAATATAATAGTTTGCTTGTTTGATAATAGATGTGGTTCCTATTGTTAAGGACAAAAGCAGGTTGAGCAAAACAGCACTGAACATCTTCTGTGGCTAAGCAGTCCATAAAATTGTTTGGGAATTTTTGTTATTATTACATTTGCACACACATAAAGAACTACCTCGCGTTAGTTTGATGCCTCAGCAAGCCAAGCCTGTAGTGCTAGGAACTGAAAAAGATTAAAGCAGCTTACCTGATTTCAAATTTGCTTTGCACAAAAGGCGGAAGGGGTTGTGTTCCTCATGCTTCCCAGAGACCGCCTGACCTCTTCACTCAACCTTTTGAGCAGTATCCATGAGTGAAATGAAGTCCTGTACCAAGGATATCGAAAGCCTAGTTCACTCTGTCCTTCTTGAGGGACTGATAATACACATATTGTCCACAGGACCTAATTGAACAACTTGTCCCTGTTGGAGTCCCAGTGCTGACGTGGCAGGCCGGGTCATTTAAGGTATCACTTTTCCATGGAAATATACGCTCTGCCCATTTTGAATCTAGATGAAAATACAACATTATTTTCAAAACCACAAAATGTTTGAATATGAGCAATTTTATTTTTTTTTTAACCTAAAGCTCTTCAGATTTCATGGGAAAGGGGACTGCTGCTGTTTGTCACTAGGCTTATCTTTGGCAATCAGGAGTCAAAAATGCAGTATAAAAGCAATCATAATGTAGACAGAACAAAGCTGGCTTTGATTTAGCAATATCTAGTAATGAAATGATTGTACAAGACTTAGTTCTCTGAGTAAATACTCAGGATTTCTTCTAGACTAGTCTTTGCAACTAGTATCTTCAATGTGCCAATTTCTGATTAAATACAGTTTGTGGGTCTTCTTGGCTTGCACTTGTACTTTTTAATTGTATCGTAGATCTGTTGTGGCTGCATGCAATTGGGTGTGTGATTCCAGCCTGGAAAAAATTAATCTCACCATTATTAGGGGGTCAAATTTTGTTCAGAAATACTGTTATTTTTCTAGCTGTCAGCCTGAGAAACTAGTCTGAGTTTTTTCCTTCTTGCACACCATCACCAGTGAATATAAACCAGCAGTCAAAGCAGCCTCTTCAGTTACATCCTCAGTGGTCCTGCCTGCAATCCTGTTACTCAGATAACCCTGGTGAGGGATGTGCAGAAGTACCTGATCTATTGAGTTAACAAACGTAATTTTAGAAGTCTTGTAGTGAAAAACTGTTTTAACTCTTAATAAAGCCTTTTTTTTTTTTGAGCATGAAACACTAAAAAGATTCGTAACAGTGCTGATTCCTCGCATTTTGTATGAAGAAAAATAAAAATAATTTGAATAGGTAAATTTGCCACTTGAATTACTTCTTGGTGCTTTGTAATTGCAATTTTTTCAAGCAGAAGTATCTACCCTATGAAGCACCTGGCCGTATTTATTTAGAACTTACGAGCTTCAGTTTCAGAAGCAAAGAATTAGCCTGAGGATGGCACTGAGGTTCCTTGGCTGGACTCTGATGCGGCCTAAGAAAGGCTCGCTGAAGTCCTGAGCCTTCCTCTTCCTCACACCTCCACTTCTGACCATTGACCCTAAAGGCTGTAAGGCAGCCCCATCAAAACCTTAAAGGTATCTCTGGAAAAAGGTGGGGGTGAAACCAGGGAGAAATCACACGATGGCAGAGCTGAACAGATGAAATTGAGCAGTGTGACAGCACAGACTATCTCGAGGGGGCCACCAAACAGAGCACCCGCGTTTACCGCTTCCTGAGGTCCTCATAGGTGGTAGTAGCCTGCAGCTGACCTACCATCCATAGGGAGGACAGCCCTGGATGCTGCTGTCCCTCTGTCTGGTGTTACCCTCCCCGCGCTGCAGATCATAGAATCACAGAACGGTTTGGTCTGGAAGGCACCCTAAAGATCATCCAGTTCCAACCCCCTGCCATGGGCAGGGTCACCTCCCACCAGACCAGGCTGCTCCAAGCCCCATCCAGCCTGGCCTTGAACACCTCCAGGGATGGGGCAGCCACAGCTTCTCTGGGCAACCTGTTCCAGTGTCTCACCACCCTCAGAGTGAAAAATTTTTTCCTGCTATCTGACCTAAATCTCCCCTCTTCCAGTTTGAAGCCACTGTCCCTTGTCCTATCACTACCTGCCCTTGTAAAAAGTCCCTCTCCGGCTTTCCTGCAGCCCCCCTTCAGATACTGGAAAGCTGCTATAAGGTGTCCCCGGACACTTCTCTTCTCCAGGCTGAACAACCCCAACTCTCTCAGCCTGTCCTCACAGCAGTGGTGTTACAGCCCTCTGATCACCTTTGTGGCCTGCTCTGTACCTGCTCCAACAGGTCCATAACCACCTTGTGCTGAGGGCTCCAGAGCTGGAGGCAGCACTGCAAGTGGGGTCTCTCCAGAGCAGAGGGGGAGAATCCCCTCCCTCGACCTGCTGGCCAGGCTGCTTTGGATGCAGCCAGGCCTTGGTGGAGGCCAGTGCCCTGTGCCACAGGGCGGCCTCAGATGGAGAGCACAGATCGGAGAGTGACAGGCGGCACTCGGGGAGCCTAAGGGGCCAAGGGAGCCTGGGGCCGGCTTGCGGCAGGGCCTGGCTGCCGGCAGAGGGCTGCCCCTGCCCCGCTGGGAGGCTGGCTGCGGCCAGGCCGGGGAGAGCCGTCGGCCGGGGGCTGTCGCCGGCGGGCGCCCGGCCGTGGCTGCCTCAGGGACAGGGACCGCCACGGCCGCCGCGCCCCGCCGCGCCCCACCCCGCCCTCACACTGCCGGCCCACGCTGGCCAATGGGCGCCCAGCTCTGCACGCACGCCCCGCCCCGTGCGCCCGCTCTGACCAACGGGAGCTGAGGCGGCTCGGAGGGCTCTCCCCGAGGCCCGCTCCCCGGCCGTGCCGGCGTGGAGCGTTCCACCCTGGGAGAGGGCAGCTCCGGCGGGCTCTGGGCTGAGCCCGGCGGCTCCAGCGCGCCCCGGCGATATCCCTTGTGCCGCCTTCTAAGAGTCCTCGTTTAGCAGGACGGGCCCGATGTATTAGCCCGCTCCCCCTCTCACGTTCCCCCTTCGCACCCCTCACCCCCCCCCCCGCGAGGATCAAAATGGACTCGGCCGCCCGCGTGTCACGTGGGCGGCGCGTGCCCTATGAGGCCGGCGGCGGCGTCGGCCATTTGTCGCTGTGCGGGCGGCGAAGCCGGTGGCGGGATGAGTTCCGGCCCGGGGATGCTCAGCCCCGGCGCCACCATGACCCTGCGGGTCTGTGCTGTGGGCCTGCGCCCCGAGGTGCCCGTGGTGTGGCTGTGGGGGCTGCTGGGTGAGCACAGTGCTGAGTACATCCGCCTCCGCAGGGAGATCCAGGCGGCGGTGGGGCCGCGGCTGGCGGCCGCCCCAAGCCCCGCTGGGCTGGCGGCTGGAGGGGCTGAGCTGTGCACCGGGGACCTGGGCCTGGTGGAGGTGGTGGGGCTGTGGTACCGCTGCTGTGTGGTGAGTCGTCATGGCCAAGTCTACCGTGTGTTCCTGCTGGATGAGGGCTGCACCGTGGTCACGTCTGCTTATTACCTGGCACGGGGCTGCAAGGAGCTTTTCCGCCTGCCACCAGAAGTGTTGAGCTGTATCGTGGCCAATGTCATGCCCTCCGGAGGCCCCAGGGGATCAGACAGTGGGGATGCCCCAGGCTCCACCTGGACAGTGGAGGCTATGGAGTTCCTCAGCTACCTGCATGGCAAGGAGGTGTCTGGCCTGGTGCAGGCAGTGGTGACGCCACAGCTCATAGTGCTTGAGCTGCCCCAGCTTGTGGCCCAGATGCATCACCTGGGCCTGGCCAGGCAGGTCCCTCCCAGTTGGTTCTGCCAGGTGGTCAGGCGTAGCCTGACTTATAGTCACTTAAGGAACAACCTCAAGGTGCAGCCTCCACCGTGTTCCCTTGTGACTTCTGCAGTGCCACAGCTTCTCCATGGTTTGCTGTCCTATCAGCCTATGTCACCTGCCTTGGATTACTTCTACCCGCAGCTTCGCTTGGATGTGACAGAGCCTGTTGTAGTGACCCATGTCTCTGACCCACACCGCATCTATTGTCAGTTGCAGAGCCTGTCCCAGGAGATTCGTTGCCTTTCTGATACCATGCGCCACGCTTATGACCAGTGGGCGCAGGATTTATTACCCAAAGTGGGCTCACCCTGTGCTGCCTGTGGCAGAGATGGCCAGTGGTACCGTGCACTCCTGCTGGATCTTATTGCTGGGGAGCAGGACCAGCAAATGGCTCTAGTGATCTTTGTGGACTATGGCAGGAAGGAGACTGTCATCAGAGCTAACCTGCGCCATTTGCCTGTTGAGTGTTTTCGCATGCCTGTGGTGACTTATGCCTGTGCTCTTCAGGGTATCTCAGATGGGGGTCGTGGCTGGTCCCCATGGCAGATCGATGAGCTGAAAGCGTTGGTGCTAGGCAAAAGAGTGAGTGCTCACATCAAAGCCTTTAACTCCTTTGAGCATTGCTATTATGTGCGCCTGTATGGGGAAAATGGCATCAACTTGAACCATCTTTTTGGGGTACAGGCTTGTTGCCATACACAGGTCAGCCAGATTGAGGCTCGGGAGCAGCTGGAAGTAGAAGAATACACAGCTGAAGAACTGGAGTTGCCACCAGGAGCACCTCCTGTTGCTTTAATGCATGGAGATTTGTCCTCTGCTCCTGTAGTTGGTGTGCATTTGAAGTTAGGTACATTCCATGATGCGCAGGTCTCCTATGTCCGAGACCCATCCGAATTCTGGCTGCAACTCCATGAGCATTGCCGTCTCCTGAGACAGCTGAGGCAGTGTATGTGGAATTTCTACTCCCATGCCACAAAGCTGGATGGTGCTGGGTGGGACCTACAGCCTGGGTCCCTTTGTTGTGCTAGTGGGAAAGAGGGCGTTTTTTATCGAGCTGTGATCACCAGGGTACTGGACAGTGGGGTAGAAATACACCTGGTGGACACAGGCAATACCGAAACTGTAGATCGGTGTGCGGTAAAGGAGCTGCTCCCACGGTTCAGGGAACTACCGGCTTTAGCTCTGAAGTGTTGTTTGGCAGGTGTCTCCCCTATGAGAGGGAGTTGGAGTGAAGCATCTGTGTCTGCCTTCAGAGAGATTGTGCTGAACAAGGGACTGAATGTTCACTTTTTGAGTGCACAGGGTGACAAATACATGGTTGAAATGTTTGACCAGTCCCAATTAGGAGAGAAAAGTGTAAATAAACTCATGGCCCAGGGAGGGTATGCTGAATACCAGAGGTGTGAAATACCCGAGACTCTCCAGAAATCATGTGTTAAGGCTGTGAGCCAGGACTCTTCCCCAGCACGTGCTGGGGAGGAAAAGCAAATAAATGCAGAGAAGAGGCTTAGAGAAGGATCTGATCTAAAGAGAAGTGATAGAGCACTTAATCCTTATGGGGCTGCAATGGTCAGAGAGCACCCTGTTGCAGCCATTCACAGTTCTAAAAGTAGTGAATCTCTTACTGCTCAGAAGTATGAGGGCAAGGAAGACCTGCCCATCTCTTGGGGACTGAATTATGTGGAAATGAAGCCAAATTCCTCTTATGGAGGTCAATTAGAAGTGGGAAGTACTGTTAATGTGATTGTATCATATGTTGAAAATCCTAATTATTTTTGGTGTCAGTTAAGTAGAAATTGCCATGATCTTAAGGTATTAATGGCTGAAATTCAGGAGTATTGTAAAAATTCATCCCACCCACATACTTGGCCAAACTCTGTGTGTTTAGCCCAGTACTCAGAGGATGAAAAATGGTACAGGGCTTTAATTATTAGTGAAGTTACTTCTGCAGAAAAAGTAGAAGTCATATATGTTGACTATGGCAACAGAGAGTTGGTCTCTCTAACAAACCTCCGCTCAACTAATGAACGCTTTCTTAGGTTAGAGGCTCAGGCTTTCAGGTGCAGCCTTTACAACTTAATCCAACCAAATGGTCATGATCCTTTTGCGTGGGATGAAGAAGCGATTCAGGCTTTTCAGGAGTTTGTTGATACTTCATCGTCTCACTTTGAACTGAAGTGTACAATATTTGCCTTGGCTTCGATAAACAATAAGGAGCTATTTAACATTGTAGATTTAATGACACCTTTTCAGAGTGCTTGCTGGTTTCTGACTGAGAGAGGCGTAGCCAGGCCTTTGTCTCCTCAAAAGTCTCTGGTATCCTCGGTTCAGCTTCATTCTTACTATTATTCTATGCATGGTATCAAAATTGGGAGTGAGGAAGATGTTTATATCACACATGTGGAGGATCCATGGACATTTTACTGCCAACTTGAAAGATGTGCAGATGTCTTAGCACAGCTTACCGATAGCATCGGTCGCTTAAGCGAAACAATGACCAGCTTAAAAACCTTGCAGAAGCCTGGGAGACTGTGTCTAGCAAAGTATACTGACAATCACTGGTATAGGGGAGTAGTTATGAAAACAAAACCTAACACGGAAGTCTTCTTTGTGGATTTTGGGAACACAGAGACAATAGAGAAAGATCATCTGCTTCCTTTACCCAGGGATGCTTGTGATGTTTTGCTTTTGCCAATGCAGGCCATAAAGTGTTCCTTATCTGATATATCTAATGTTCCCAAAGAAGCTACAACGTGGTTTAAGGAAGCTGTCCTAGAAAGGCAATTAAAAGCAATTGTGGTAGCAAGGGAATCTGATGGTAAACTGTTGATTGAGTTGTTTGACGGTAAAACTCAAATTAATGCAAAACTGAAGGAGGAGTTAAGCTTGATAAACAATACAGGACTGTGTAGGCTTGTAGAAAATGAAACTTTGTGCTCTAGAAATACAGATGTGAATGAGAGGAATGAGACTGCGGAGTCCCCTTTAAATGCAGGCAGGCCTCCTGAAAATAAAAAATGCGGATCTGAAGCCCGAGGAGGAGAGGGGAGTCGCAAAAGGCACGTCAAAGAAGATGTAAACCTTCTGCAGTCTGCTACTAAGGGAGATCTGGTAGCTGGAGTACTAGGATCTGAGGACACGCTTAGCAGGAAGAAGGATGCTTTTTTGTTAAATAAAGCAGGGGAGGAGTCTCTGCTCTCCATCCAGATGGGTGCACAGTCAGATATTAAATCTGATGCTGAAGGCGGGTGTATAATGCTTAAAAATGTATCTGATGTGCTACAACAGAAGATAGTGCCAGCTCTTAAAGTGTTAGTGTATGTGTCTCATGTAAATGATCCATTGGATTTTTACGTTCAACTAGAAAGTGACGAGGCTCAGCTTAACAGAATTTCAGAAAGGTTAAACAATGGGACACAAGTACAGAGCCCTTGTGGACAACTTTTCCAAGCAGGAGACTTAATCAGTGCTGTTTATTCAGGAGACAGCCTGTGGTATCGAGCTGTAGTAAAAGAGAAGGCTTCTGACAGTTTAAGTGTACAATATATCGATTATGGTAATACTTCAGTAATTAATGTTGATCAAGCGCACAGACTCCCTGAAGACTTGTCATCTATTCCGGCGATAAGCATTCACTGCTTCCTAGGTGGGCTTAAACGCAAAAAAAATACAGACTGGGCAGAGAAAGCAGTGCTTTACTTCACTGAGAGAACAAGTGACGTTCTGCTAACATGTGAATTTGTGGAAAAGGTTGAAGACAGATGGGAAGTTATTCTCAGTGACCATCAAGGTATAATAACAGTGGATTTAGCTGATGAAAATCTTGCAAGTAAGAAAAGATCTTGTTCAACGGAAATACTTGATAGAGCGAACAGTGATATGGTAACCGTGCGTGAGCCTTTGCTTCCTCAGGCACAAAAGGAAATTTCCAGTGGAAGCGATTGTAAATCACTTATCTGGAAGTTTCCAGAGGCAGGTCAGACTGTAAAAATTTATGTCACAGTGGTAAATGGTCCAGAATATTTTTGGAGTCGCGGTGTGGATACAGAAGACATGAACTACATAGAGGAAAAACTAGAGGAAGCTGAAAACCTTGGACTAAACTCTTTGAATGATTTCAGGTCTTGTATTAAGAGTGGTGATATCTGTCTGGCAAAATATAGTCAAGATGGAAAGTTCTACAGAGCTGAAGTCAGCAGCGTAAAAGGTGACAATGTAGGTGTTAGACATGTGGATTACGGCAGTGAGGAAACTGTTAGCTTGGAGATGGTCAGACAAATTCCGTGTGAATTGCTCAAAGTACCTAATCAAGCATTTGCTTGCTGTCTGTCAGGTTTCAATTCCTCAGAGGGCTCGTGGCTCAGTGAAGCAAAAGAGAAGTTTTATAATATGACCAAAGACCTCTTATTAGAAGCTGAAGTAGTAGAAACTCAGGGAGATAAAACTTCTGAAGTCCCTCTGTCTGTTGTCAAGCTGGAAGCTGCTGGCAAGAGTATTAATGAAGAGATGAAGCCGTTTTGGAAGGCTAATAAAGGAACCGGTGACAATGCTTTCTCAAGCCTTGAGAACCCCTTAAAGGAAAACAGATGTTCAGACAATGATATGGGTCTTTGTCTTGAAAGAGAAACTACTGCTCTTTGTGGGTTAGCTCAAGAAAAAAGTGAAAGTGCTTTACTTTGTTTTGAACCTTCCCTGCGTGTAACTTCTGGGTGTTTAAATACAGAAGAAGCAAATGCGTCAGTGGGAGCTGTTGAGTATGTGTCTGGGAAGGCCAATGATGGCTGTGAAACAGCTGGGCATCAGAGCAACTCTGATAAAGAGATACCTCTATCTGAAGGAGAGAGTGATAACAAAGTATTACTAGAACCAACGAGAAGCTGCAGTCTTCACGTTTTGGGGAGTGAAATGAAAGCTGCAGAACAAGAATTATCTGAGGTACCATTTCGAGAGGACGCTGAGCTGAAAGCAGAACTGACAGGCAGTGCTTCAGCAGCCCGTCTTTTCCTACGAGACAAACAGGACAAACTGCAAAGATTGCCAGTGCTCCAGGTACAGTTGTCTTCAAGCGATGAAACGGGGACACTAGCAGAACTGGATCAATTACAAATGCGCTCTTCGTATGATGATCTAAAAGAGCTCATACTGGAGCTAGAGGCACTTTCAATGCAGTCCTCCTTTGGTGAAGAAACAAAGGAAGCTTTGGGGACACACGCATTTGAAACGCAGAAAGCTTGGGGCAGTGAAGCAAGAGAGAAAGTGTTGGAACAGGAATTGTTTGAGCTGCCAGTTGTGAGTGAGGAGACGGGGGAGTTGGCAGCTCTGAAATTTCTTGAAACCTTACCATCACTTAATGAGAGAGAGAACATGGTGCCTTCAGTTAGTGATGGAGAGAAGACAGTAGAGCTGATTCCATCTGATGTTCAGCTTGCTTTGGGAGAGAAGGCAACGAAACTGGGATTGAATTTGCCTGGAACTCCTAAAGCAGAAGCTATAGAAGAAGATTGGATGGAAGTAGAGCCTTCTCCCCTAAGGCTGTCTTCATCTGAGAAGCAACTGGACCTGAAGACCGATGACATGCTGTCAATGCTAGGTGCTGAAATTGAGCAGCTTCTGGAACTGGTGCTGCCTAATGTGCAGCCTTCTCGGGAAGATGGGGAGGAGGACTCATTAGGGTTGGAACATGCTGCACTGCAAAGTTCTGCAAATAGGGGAAGTCAATTTTCATTTCTTACAAAAGACTTAACAAATCAGAGGCCTGTTCACACTGTAAAATCATGTGACTGCAAAGTTAAGAAATGTAAGGAGTGGCAGAAGAAGAAAGAGGAGTGTTATGTGGAAGAATGGATGAAACAAGACTTGACGGACTCACTTAAAGAATCTGCAAATACACTTGTGCTGTCTTCAGACTGTAAACCTGGGGATGAAGAAGTAGAAAAGAAGCAAAATGAGAACTTGGCTGACTGTGGTGCAGGTAAAGTATCTGATTTTAAGGACTTAAATAATTAAAATGTTGTGCACGTTCAAATGTGAGAATGGCTTTCTTGTAGAAACCTTATTTTTATTCCCTAATAAGTTGCTATATTAGTGTTAACGTCAGTATGCTTCAATTGGTTAAAGACGTCAGACTAAGTGTAGTATATCACTGATAATAATGTGACAGTCTAACAACGACCAATCTTGAGAGGTCAGTGATTTTTACGTTGGAAATCTATTTCTGAACGCAAAATGCATTTTCAAGACTGTTCAGGATGACAAATTTAACTTTCAAATATTCATTAAGTAAAAGTAGTTTGGAGGGGGGCAGGGGAATATGGCAGTAGGGCTGTGAGGTATTTGAGTTTTTTGGAGGTGTTTTGTGTGTGTGTGGTTTTTTTTTTTTTT
Organism: Chroicocephalus ridibundus; assembly: GCF_963924245.1. NCBI lineage: Eukaryota > Metazoa > Chordata > Aves > Charadriiformes > Laridae > Chroicocephalus > Chroicocephalus ridibundus. The sequence goes on along the minus strand of NC_086286.1, from coordinate 122,631,691 downwards.
CTTCCTCCTTCATTGATATATCATCACTTTTGCAGAACATGATGAGTATACTTGTAATCTGAAGGGTTTTGCTGTTGGTTCCAAATGTGTGGTGTGGACCTCTCTAAAATGGTGCGAAGCTCGCATTTTGGAAGTATCTGAAAAAGGTACCAGGGTAAGTATGGTTTGAATCCTCTTTCTGCGTGCTTAAGATCCGGTATTTCTTTGGCCTTCCTCCAAACTTTGAATATTTTACAGAAGTCTATTACAGAATTTAAGACTTAGTATTGCAAAGGCTGGTTCTGGTCTTGCAGACGATGTGAAAACAGCAGTGCCTCAAAGAGAGCTGATGCTGTATGTCAACACATGATATTCCCTTCACATCTTCCCCTGCATTAGCTGGGAAGACTGAAGGATCTGGCTCTGGTTTGAGACGCATACTCATACGTGTGTGCTTCTATCTGGCCTGCAATTAATACTCTGCTATGGAGCTGTGTACCATTAAATGCTCATGAAACTCGGCATTGTTTGATGAATTAGTGCTAGAACAGTAGAAACTTGGGAAGAAATTGAAATTATTCTGCAACTAATAAAGAATACACAACTATTCCTACTTCAGTGAAATGTGTATTCAATTAGTGGATGGTGGGAGTTAACTTTAACAGTAGGTTATAATCTAATGGGCTACCTTGTTCTACGGCTGTTTGAGCAATGGAATAAATGAGAAGTCCTCCAGTTCAGGGTGAGTGTGCGTATGTATACACATATACTTAAATAAAAGGGCCTTTAAGTTGTAATTTAAGGTTGCAAATCCAAAAGATCATTTTGTAAAAGTAACTTTTTGTAAGACGGAATGCCTGAGATCAGGGAAGCCAGCCCTTTTGCTATGTATTCCTTATGTATCTAGAGTTAACCTCAGCTGTATTCAGATGAGTGTCAGGTATGTAGTGATATCCCTGTCCATCAGTTTCCTACTGATTCTGATCTAGTAGGGGTTTTCCAGCCTTCCTCTCTCACCATACTTGGGTTAGGAGCCCAGGAGAGCCTTCAGCAGATTCAGTAGCGATATTCAGCTTTATTAGAGGTTAATTTGCTCTTCCTTGTGAGATCCAGACTGAAAGTCTTTTCAAAGGCAGGGAGTCCTCGATTGTGTTTTCCTACTACTATGCCTTATTTCCTGGGTGTATTCTCAGGATTCACTGCCGTGATAGATAATGATTTGGCTCTGTCTGTACAGGTCTTGATTCTCTCCAGTGGCAATGAGGAGATTGTGAATCCTGAGAATGTCTGGAACGTTGTTCCTGACTGGGCTTGCAGATCGTCTGAGGTATGGCCGTGTGGTGGTGGATTGGGCAGGGGATAGTACCGATTTTTGGAAAGGGCGCTCTGAGTTTAGTTGTGATTCTGTGTCACCATGAAAATTAGAAAGGTGAGGTAGCATTAATCTAAATATGTGCATTCACGCCAACCACTAGAAGCACAGTATTTTAATTTAAGACCACAGTTGTCCTTACTTCTCTAATAGATCTCTATGGAGACTATAGAAATTTGTCTAAATGTATTATATAACTGATATAACTTATGTGAACTATTTATGTAGATTTATATAAACTGTCAGCCATTTGGCCTGAGGAGTGTGAATTCAATCTGGGAATAGATTAATGAAAACAGTTTGAAGGAAGAAACGCTACTGTAAGACTACTGTTAATCCAAAATTGTAGAACAATGCTGCTGATATGTGGCTTTTGACAGATCATGCTAGTAGAGCATGTAACTAACTGGTAAATCATGAAAAATACTTCTATTACGAAATAATTAGGAAATGATAATCAGGTTTTCACCAGTGTTCTTCATGAAGTACCAATGAGTGAAAAACTCATGTCTGGAACCCAAAACTCAGGTTGTCAGCCGTGCTCCTGACGACGACAACGGAATGAATTCACAGTTCATTCTTAAATGCAGTTTTTGCATCAAAGCAAAATGTGGGCAGAAGATTTCTGTAGTGAGTCATAAGGGGATAAAACAGTGGTAAATGAGAGTCCAGCAGTGCTGATGTAAAAAGTTAGTCTAGTATTAAAGGAAACGCCTCACTGGAAAACGGTCTTGGCAATAGTGCCAGCTTCCTAAGAGAATCCCCTTTTGTTTAGGCAATAACCCCTGCAACAGAAAACTTGCAGTCCTTACCAGAGGAGTCCTTACTTCAAGGTAAGACTACCTTAAACCTCTGAAAGAGGTTGCGTACTTCATGTTTGGACGCTTTCTAATTTTCTAGACAATGCTCTATTTTAGAAAAACAGTGGAAACTTGTTAAATTATTATGTATTTACTCTAATACTGTTGTTAATTTCTTTGTAGCATTAGCTTTTGTGCTGTCAGTTTAATGGTGAATACATGCAATGAAAGCTGCTACTCTGTCTTGCTTAGAAATCAATTTTGTATTTATTTATTCAGCCTAGTAGGTTGAGCCTCTTGAACAAGCTGGGGTGGTTACATTTTTGATAGTGTCAGATTTTTGATAGTGTCAGATTTTTGATAGTGTCAGATTTTTGATAGTGTCAGATTTTTGATAGTGTCAGATTTTTGATAGTGTCAGATTTTTGATAGTGTCAGATTTTTGATAGTGTCAGATTTTTGATAGTGTCAGATTTTTGATAGTGTCAGATTTTTGATAGTGTTTTGAGCAGCAGCCGCCAGCATGCTACTCTTGCTTGCGTTTCTGAGGCAAGGTGAGCGACCGCTAGGCAGGCTCTACTATGCATTGTAGTTTAGGTGCCACAATCCCTTAATAGATCTTGATCTATGAATCTAAACCCATAATAATATCATCTTAGTTGTTGTAAGGATAGCTTGTGAATAGTGCACGTACATCTTCTGTTACTTCAAACTTTTGAAGTGTTACTGGTGAACACCTAGTGTGTGTACTAAAGAAAATAGTACAGGTTCTTTCTGATTATATATTATTTCTTTAATCTATGGAGTCATAGGAGTCTTTGGAGGTGCTCAAAGCAGGGGCAGCTAGATCAGATTGCTGAAGACCTTCCTTTCAGGTCTGGAATCTATCCAAGGATAGAGACTCCAGAACTTCTTTGGGCAACTTGTTCCTGTGTTTGACCAGTGGTTGCATGATAAGTAGAGATAGCATTTGTGTTCTCAGTGATTGAACTGGTAATTGTCAGCCTCCAGTACAGTTGTACTGGAATACTGGTTTGTGGCTAACAAATAATGAAGGCCACAACAGATATCTAGTTACCTGTTAGGCAAAAAAGTAGTTAAAAGAACTTGATTAAAGTGTTAAAACTGGTGAATCTACAGATCCTCCCTCAATTGTATCGCTCAAATACAGGATTGTTCTTGATCTTGCTGTTTGTGGTTTTGATACTTTTACTGTTTTTACCACTTCATTTTGGTTTTTTTTTTCCTGTTTTTTGGTTGCTAATTTTTATTGTCCACATTTGCCCACTGTCTGTGTTCTTGAATATTCTGCACGGTGTTAGTGTATGCACCCTCAGGAACAGTGCAGAAAATGTGAGCTAAGGGCGTGCAGCCATATGGTATAGAACTGGATCTTGCTGCACGTGTGGGTCACTGCCTGGAAAGGCAGTTTGAGTAGAAGGTACTTGATCCACAGGATGCAAAAACTCCTGCAGTGATGTATGTTAAGTCCACTGAGGGATGGAGCGGCTTGAACTCTAACTGAAATCTGGGAGCACTGCTTGCTTTGTCTTCTTGGGCAGCTCCGTTGTTTCAGCTGTCTTATCCTTATACAATAACTTTGCATAAGCATAGTCTTTTTAATATGATCGATTTGTTGATGACATTTAGTCTGAAGCCTTGTAGAGCTACAACTTCAGACATTAATGCATTTATACATGTTTCTATAAACATATTGATGGGTCTAATCTGTCTTTATTCCCTGCAGAAAAGCAAACTGGCTGCAGTTCAGATTTAGCTGAAGATCCTCATGTTCTTCAACACTCCTGAAACCAAGTGACACATTCACCATGTGAAGCTGAACAGGTGCCTGTGTACACAAACATTCCCATGGAAATGTATTTTCAGGGGAACAAGAACACATTGAGGGTTTCTTCTACCGAACTGAACAAATGCCTGCCACTACCATACTTCCCTGTCAAGGAACAGTGCTTGTTGGTAGACTGTTATTGTCAGCTTGGCTTCTGACAGCTTTATTTTCTTTACTTAAGTAAGAATTAGTCTCTTGACTGGCATTCCTTACTGAACGTGTGTGTGCACTAACTTGCATCTAGCTGTTGGTGGGTGGTTCTTGAATAAAGGTTTCTTGTGAGTTGCTGTACAGGCTACTGCGTTGCACAGTTCTGCTTTCTGTTTGCTTTTTGAAAAGTTGCATTGTTAAGTAGTAGGTTTTTTTCCTTAAGAAAAGGTTAGGGTTTCTTTTTTTTTTCTTTTCCTTGGGGCAGGGGGAGATTTTTCTCTGTAGGGAAACAGTTGTTTGGGGTTGAAGCCTTGCACTTGGTGCTGTTATGAAGCACAATGGAAGAAGCTGGAATAAAGCTTTGGCTAGCATACGCTGATCGGTGTTTTGTTAATGACTTGTGTTCTTTCCCTATGCATAAGCCCAAATGCGGTATGCATAGGGTCGTACTGGAGTTTAGATGTAGCTATGCGTATCTTGCGGTTACTGGTTCTGTTTTGACCCTAAGCCGTTCTCCAGAGCACTGTGAGCCATACTGGATGCTTTGAAACACCATGCAGTCACATATAAAATATAACTTGTATTCATGATGTGGCCTTAACTGCACTAATTAAAGATGAAGCCTTTCCTCTAAATGTGAAGCAGACCTGCTAGAATCATTTTGATGCTGCACATGTACAATGGGGTGAGGACTCTTCCTTAAAACAGCTGCAGCTTATGAGGCGGAAAAAGAAAAGGTAAGATGAAAAGGGTTTCCTATATTCCAGTCCTGTTCCATGCTCCTGTACAGCATGGGTTTTTCCTCCTTCAGAGGCTGTGGATTTTTCATCCTGCCATAATGTCTTATTTTCCTCCTTCAGAGGCTGTGGATTTTTCATCCTGCCATAATGTCTTAGGAGCCCAAGATCTCTGACAATGTTAATAGTCTGGCTGAGTATCACAGTAGATCTCAAGTGTTGGTGCTCCCTCAGTAAGAGACGCACTTGCGTGTTGATTCCCCTAATAAAGACAATACATGATGATAGGCTGGGAAGAATTTAATTACATTCTGAAAAACACGTCTTAGGTGGTGTTGCAATCTCATGTTAAGATCACAGATTATATAAATATTTAATTACATCATTAACTGCTTTGCTTGTTCCACTTGCTTCAGTCTTGTTCATAACCTGATTTTGAAACAAATAGGCTACAGTTTGTAGTCCCACTTTTGCAAGGCTTACTCGTTTAGAAGCCGCCCTTCCATGTGGCAGCTTCAAAGAGTTTTGTTCTAAAAATCAGAGCCCTCTTTAGCCAACCACACAGTTAACTGCTTCTACTGACAGATACAGACAGCAGAGCTAGTACCCGGACAAAGATGAGAGTCTGAAGAGTATTACAACCACGGGAGACATCGAGATGATCAAGCGATGCTCACATACTCATTTTTAAAGGAGTGGTAGAAGTGACACATCTTTTCCTGTAATTTCACCTATAACAGTACGACTGAGTGATAGTGGTAATACAGAGATTAACAAGAGAGGTGCTACTTGGACCTTTGCCTAAGGGGAGTTACAGTTGCTACAACAAGAGTGACCATTTCAGCAGCTTTTGGAATGGAAACATCCTCCAAGTATGGCAGTAAACACAGATCTTAAATGTAAGTGGATTAAGTTCATATGAGATGCCCTATGTCTGAACAAACACCTTCCTTTGTTATCTTAAACTAGTTCCTGTAGCTTTTACTGTGACTTTTATTAAAATAAGACAGTTTTCAAGACCTTCTTTTTCCACTGGCACCTCTCTGACTAGAAGGAGCAAAAACCTGCTCCAACTCTTGACTGTTGTCAGAGCACAGCTGAAAGACTAAGTAGTTTAATAACAAAGATTTTTTTTCTTCTTATGCTGCAAAAAAGGCTTGTTGGATGCAAACTGACTTAAAGCTTAGTAAGTAGGACTTTAGTTTAATTCCCTGGAGCTTAATCTCTCCGCAAACTTGGTTCTAAGTCAAAACCAGGAAAAGCGTTTATATTACCATCAAGTGATTTCCCACCCCCACCCCCCCCCCGGCTGCCTGTAAAGCAGAATTTACCCTGTTGCAGTATTTCAAAGAATCCCACTAACTCATTTGAACTAAAACCTCTCTACATTTTCATGATAATGTAACCTAATGCCTTATCTTTTTTTCTTGTTCCACACCCCAAAAGCTGTGTAGGTGGCCAACGCGATCACATGTCGGAGCAACGTCTGGCCAACATTAGTGTCCTGATGTCTGTGGCATTTTCAGTACTTCTTTTGTATTCCTTATTCAGGTTCAGCTGGAGATAAGTCAATATTGGTACCAGGAATAACGTTGGCTCCTATGCCATCCACAAGAGAATCCCACTTATCGAAATCTTTCTTAAGACCTATAAAATGGGGAAAAGAAAACCCAAGTGGTAATGAATTAAATAATCAGCTTTTTGTAAAGCTAAATTGAAAAATTAAATTATAGTACAGATGAATCAACTTGGCAAAGTCGGGGAGGCATGATGTTTTAAGGAGGGGGAAAATGACACCAGGTTTGTATGTATTGGAGCAAAACTGCAACATTCCTCCTGAATTCCTTAGAGTACAAAAGTAACTAACAAACCTCTAGAAAAAGAATCTGACTTGTTCTTTCTACTTCAGCTTTTCTGACACATTACTTCTGGTTTTGTTCTAAACAGACTGGTTACGTAAAAAGCTTCACAGGAATTAAGTAGTAATTTAACTTCATACTTTGATGTAAACAGATAACTTACTCAAATGTTTCTGCAGGAAGGCTAATGAAGCGTGATTGCTTATATCAATAGCTTCATTTGGATCTATTTCTCCTTTTAATTTGAAAAATCTTCCAATGATTCCTCCGCTCACAAAGGTGAAGTCAGGAAAGCTCTGGTGTACTGACCCCCTGCAAACAGAACAATGATCAGCAGGCTTGTAAGAACGCAGTCGGCCGATGAAAAGATGCCATGGGTTGCATGGACTTCTCGAAAGACTGTCGCACATCTTATGCCGTCGTCTTTAGCAGAAGAAGACAAACCGGTTCATCTCACGAGCATGCAAGATCAGCAGTAAATTCTGTCCTATCCATAGAAGGGAGGAAGTTTGGTACGTGCTTACTGTAAGTCGCTATAATTGCAACGGCAGTAAAGAGTAGGCTTGGCAAAACTTCAAGATCAAGCTGCCTCTCTGCTGCAAGGTGGATGATAGAGCCACCCACTCCCCGGCATGCGGTGCTTTCACCCAGAAGGTGATTTAGTGCTCAGAAACAGATGATGCACGAGGCCCAGGACAAAACTTGTGCCCCAGGGCAGGAATGTGCACCTTGGAGTATCTTAAACTTAGGGTTACCGCCTACTTTGAGAGAGGTCTCTGTTACTACTGCGGAGGACATACCACTGTCTAATTTAAACATGCAGTGAAAACCTGGGCCATGAAGAAGTACTGACTGTCTGTCTGCAGTTACATGTAACGGAACAGCTCCAACAAGAGAATAAAGATTCATCTTCAGCCACAGAAGTGATGGATCCTGGAAACTTACTTGATAGTGATCATTTTCTTGTTTGCGTCATTGGAGCCGAGCTTCTTCATCTTTAAGATATTGTCAGCCCACTGGAATTTTTCAGAGTTGATAAAAAGCAGGGGTTGCTGGACACTGTTTTGGTAAATGTCATCACCTACTGGAAGCATCCATGCATCAAGGGCAATGCCGCACCTGTCAAAAACCACTGGATATTGTCACAGAAGCAAAAAGCTTTGTATGGAAGTTCTCAGCATGCTTTGATTTGCAGGAGACATGGGAAAGAGAAACTCCCTATGATACTGAACAGGTAAACAGGTTAATGAATCATTTTGTTTCAAAATGATGTCTACTCTGGGGGAAAAGAATTAAACCATTATTGCATTTGTTGTTGCCATTGCCAGTTGTAGCTGGGCGCAGGAGCTTCTGCAGGGTCATAGAATCATAGAATGGTTTGGTTTGGAAGGGACCTTAAAGATCATCTAGTTCCAACTCCCCTGCCGTGGGCAGGGACACCTCACACTACACCAGGATGCTCAAGGGTCCCACAGTATCATGATATAATATGATAAAGCCGTTATGTTCCACCACATCCCCACAGTTGAAAGAAGCATGACTTGAGGAAACAAGACATGCCCAACAAAACTTTTCTTCAAGAGCTCATTAGTAATTGGGGGATCTTAGGTAAGGTCCCCTGCTCCGGACCTCTCAAGCGTGAAGCGTCTCGTGCCTTGTTTTGCATACTTACCTGAATCTTATTTCTTTGCTGAGACTCTCAATAACTGTAGCACCACCAAAAGAGTGTCCCATCACAGCTATTCTGCTAGTATCAACAGAATCCTGTCAAAAAAATCCAGGTGCTGTAAGAGACTTTCTTTCCCAAACTTTTTATTTTTTTCCCTAAAGGGAAGAATTTATTAGGCAATAGATCCTATTGAAGTAGGAAGCGCATCATTTCAGCTCCATTACTATCTATCCAGCTTGGGATGACCTGAGAATATGTTCACAGATCTATGGTGTGATCTTCAGAATAGTTTACAGGAACAAGTTTAGAAATGGAAGAGGGAAAACAGAAGTATTATTAGGTGTTTAACAAAATGCAGTCACTGCCTTTCACTCACCTTTAAGCTATTCCAGTCAAAGTTTGAATTTAGTACATTCATCACTTCTTCTCCTGAATTGATTTTAAGAATGAGGTTGAGAGCTTTGATACACTCCTGTGCTCTTTGCTGCACCTGGGGAGAAAGAAGAGTTGGGTCTGAGCAGTAGAAGGAATTATCAGACAACTGCTAGGTTTGCTGGCCCTTTGAACATAAGACTTACTCTGATTTTTATTTTTTTTTTTTCCCCCAAAGTATTTGATATGGTAGTGACTGTTCTGAACTGCAGAATGGAACTGTAAAACAGAACTCTGACAAGGTCTGACCAACAAAATTGACTTCTGGAGGTCCAAAGAGTTGAAGCTCTTGCATAGATCCTCTGCACACCGAGGAATTTATCCCTACAGCATGCGCCAAAGACCTTCAACTCCTTCCTCCTGTCACTACTCAGAGAAGGGATTGTTGGGATGTACAAAGGCTTAAGTTACACAACTACAATGAAGGCTGACTTGCTGCTCTTCCTCATGCTCATATTGATGAGCAAATGTCATTACATCACTTGCCCCATCTCCATGGTAGCTCTGAAACTGTCTTTACACTGGATAAACCCAAAATAAGAAACAGCCAAGAAGCCCTTCCCATTACATATATACACATACACATTCTTGAAGACCGTAGTAAAGCTGCTGCAAATAAGTTTTCATTGTTTGGTATAAGAAGTGGTTTTGATTTTGATATTTTAGTAAAAGAAAAGCTTCAAAAAGAACCAAAGAACAGTTCTTGGGACCCACAGTGTGTAGGCAGCCAGCAAGATGTCTGTGCATCACTGAATTTCAAATAAATCTCAATCTCCTGACTTCCCTACTAGTGAAACTTGCAGGCAAGGGCTTCTGGAGGTTATTTCAAAGCTCAGACGGTAGATATTTAGACTCGTAAGTAGGATCTTGTATGCCCACAGGAAATGACTCTTGTACTGCTGTCTGTAGGGCCCAGGGAGATAAAGAGAAATGCCTCCCTGGGCTGAGCGCCTTAGCTGGAAGAAAACACTCCCATATTTTAAAGGTCAAGTCTATGCTTGGAGGAGCTCGTCTGTATGGCCATATCACATCTAGCATGAATGCTGCTTATAATCAGGAAGTCTGCATTGTTTACATTGCTATAAACCACGTTAAAGTGTAAAGATGATGAAGCAAACATTCACCCTTAGAGCAGCCATGATTCATCTTCCTATCTAACGGTAAACAAAAGCAAGCCTAAGGCCACACAAAAACATCTGAATTCAGCTGAGTCACTTAAAGACTGGGCTGGGCAGCAAAAGTGTGAAGATACAGAGAAGAAACAGAAAGTTGAGTGGAACCAGAGGAGAAACAGCTGACTAAGCCTGACATGCAACTTCATGAGAAAGCTCTGTTGAGGAAGTGGTCTATGCTCTGAAGAAAGCTGTTGTTGGCTTTCCTATCTTCAGGAACCTAGGACTTGATGATATTTATATATCCCCCAAGTCATGGCAGGAGACTGCAGACATGGCCAACAGGAAAGAGCCAGCTAGTTTGTCCTAAACACGCCGCTCCTGCCTCACCCCGAGAGCACAGCCCTGGGATGAGTACCTGCTTATGGCGCAGGCAGCGCTCTTCCTCTCCAGTTTTTAGTTTCCTGTAGTAGATCCACTCCTTCTCCATGTTTGACGTAGACTCTTCCTGTCGTTCAGAAATGGACTTTTTTTTACAGTAATACGTTGCTGAAGCAGACTCGTCTCTGTAATATCAACCAAAGGTTATTTCTGGGGATGTATTCCGTTTGGTTTGAGATGAAGTCAGCAGAAGTTTTAGATTTCACTTATCTCAGGAAATCCATCTACCACCCAGTGCTGCTGCAACCACAGCTGAGTGCAGACAGACTTTCTAAATAATGCAATAACCCCACCAAAACTCCCACCTCCTTTATATTCTCCAGGTTCTAACAATAAGAGAGGGAAAAATAGCATGCCTGAAGAATGACAAATGATATCAACCCTGGGACTTTCCAGTCAAGGGCTAAGCAAATTCCTTTTGCTTAGATAAGAGTTGAGGTAGAGAAACAGGGGGTGTGGGCAGGGCTGAAGAAGATACGTTAGTTTTTCTTTTAAAAAAAAAATAAAAACCCTAAGTTCTTCTTTAGAATAAATAACATTCTATTCAATGTGAGAAAGTTTCTTCCCATCAGAACTCAAAAACGTGCCGTATACGCACCTGTGCTCCACAGCAGCCACTATGAAGCCCTGAGAAGCCATCTCTATGCAAATAGCGGAATAGATTGTCCTGCAATCAAAACCATGCTCTGGTGAGACACGTGCATACATAATTATTTCAATTACACTGCTTCTTAAACATGGACCGCACTACGTATGTGCTAGCCCCTAGTCAGTATTTCTTCTGTTTGAATTTGCTAGCCAGTAGAGCAGGCTTTTGTACGCCAGGCACCAAAGCCTGTTCACAAAACCCTGCTACTGTTTTACTATCTATTCCGAAGGAAAAATGCTAATGATTTTTAAAAAAGTAGCACTTTGCATCTTCAAAGAGCTGTCCAGAAATCAACTCGCTGATCTTCACAACATGCTTATGGATTGGTAAATACCTTCACCCCTAAAATACAAAGGGAAACCGCAAATAAATACATCAACCCTGCTTTTATTTACTGCTGTTGATTTCAGCGGAGGCATACTGATACGCAGCAGCCTGTTGTTCAAATCTGTTTCAACTCCACGAGGATCTCACCCCCCTACTGAAAATCTGTTCAGAACCATCCTTGGAGATCGCTGTCGCCACAGGCGACAAAAATAGTTTGTCAACAAACTGCAGAATTACCGAAAAGCTCCAAGTCCATGGGAAAAAATGAGGAGTGGGTATTTTTCTCCTGGCTTAAAAGCAGCATTTGACTTTGCAGGACAGGTCACTGAACCTAGATAAAAAACGAAGCATATGTCATTATTACTGAAATGAGAGAAAGCCTTTGTTCCTGTGGGAGAGAATCTGGTGACCACTGATTTCAGAGCGGTCATCTGAAGATAAGGTACCAAATCTCATCCCTTAAAATACAGAAGGCAAATATGGATCTGATTCTGAAAATACTTTCTAATTGGCAAAAGATCCTTTCCTTCTCCTCCTCCCATCCACAGCCTACATACCTTTCAAACCCTACGAGAACAGATTTTCAAGAACAGTCAGGCATCCAAGTCTTGTTGGCATTCAGACCTTAGTATCTATCTGACCTTTGTATACGTGCACTTTTCCCTGTGGGATTTGAATCCCGACACAGAGGCGCAGCTTAGCCAAGCTCTTCCTAGAGCAAATTGCTCCGACAATTAGTCCTGCAGCAATAATACACGGCTTATGGAGCAGTGAGGCAACGACCTGTGTACAGAGCTCATGCCCTTGTACTACGTCAAGGAATAAAACCAGAACCAGTCTTACCAACATAGTACTGGAAAAGCCTTTCTCCTACAATTCGGTACATATTAAGGAAGTCAGAGAGTCCCTGATAGTACTCTTTATCAGGAATCCATGGTGCCTCTTCGTTAGCTGTGGCATCGCACGATGGATAATACAGGCGCAAGAAGCTTCCCTGGGATTAGGAGGGACACAAAAAAAAAAAAAAAAAGGAAGATTGATATTTCATTATATATGGAAGATAAAAGCATTTATGTCAAGGGTTCAGATGCAAGAATGACAGCTCAAGAGAATTAAGAGAATCTCACAAGAAAATTACTATCCTATACAGGCTTTGATGCCAATCCTCTGTCACTATCTTTTTGTCCCTGCAATGAATTTAAAGTAGCATGACTGCTGGCATCCACGCAGAGATACACGTTGCCTGCTCTAGGTTAGCCTATAGCTAATTCAAAATGCTCCATTTAATTAAGTTAATCACAACTCACAACCTGTTTGCTCCATTTCTGCATCTTGCCGGATCTTTTCTTTTGTCTTCCTCACTATGCCTCCCTTGGGGGAACAGTACGATGAAGCAGTTTGAGCAGTTTAACAGGGGTGGCTCCGTCTCCTTCACCCGTCCAGCTGGGAGCCATCATTGCTTTCCTTGTACCGGTGAGTCCCATGGAGCTGTTACTGAACCAATTCCGCTTGCTAAACTCGGGGGGAAAAGTATACCCTCCTAGAAGTATATTTTTTCACTAGGTTTGCAAGACAAATTTTACCCTGAGACTAGTTTCTGGAAGTGCGGTCCAGCAGATGAGATGCGGGGCGAGTCAGGGGCATGGTCTCGGTGTGGTGTCGTGGTTTTGGCCAAATTGGCCAATGGCCGGTGACAGATGCTCTCCTCCCTCACCTCTCGCACACGGAGAGGAGGAGGAGGGGTAAAGGGATTTGCAAGTTTAGAAGAAACTAAACTACTTTAATGAAATATTGATAATAAAATAAAAAGGAAATAATGAAATAGATACAGTATGTACAAAACCGTATCAAGCTCCCAGGATGACGTCACCGGCAGGCACTGGGGAAGTCCCAGACTGGACTCAGCAATGGGTGGGAACTGGATTCCACAGCTGGAGTCAGGAACCCATGGATAGGGATCAAAGGCAGATGAACAGACAGGGTCCTCCTCAGGCGTCGGCCATTGAAGAAAGAGAGGGCTGACCCTTTGATCCCTCAGCTTTTATACTGAGCATGGGGCAGATGGGATGGAATACCCCTGTTGGTCAATTTTGGGTCACCTGTCCTGTCTGCTCCTCCCTACAGGTGGGACCCCTCTACGCTTTTCCGCTTCCGACCCTCCAATGGAGCAAAGAACGAAATTAGCCAACCTTGGTTGTTATAGCAATACATATAAGCAAGAGCCTCTCTGCGTACCATTCCTTGGCACAAACTGTAGACATTGGTCTTATCACTGAGAACGAACTGTTTTCGGCACAACATGCTGTTAACGTCAGAGAGTTAGAAGAGGCCTAGCTAAGAAGTAAAATTACCAAACAGAAAATTGCTTCTCTTTCACCTCAAACCAGGACACGTGGCTATAGCATTCCTGGCTGACCTGAGCAAAAGGCTCTCCGTAAAGCCCTTGGGCAGCTGCACAGCAAAGGAGTGCAATATATTGTTCTTCCTCCTCATCAAGATGTTCAAAAGCCTGTAGTCCTCCATCTTTCTAAATGCAATTTTACTAACTTGTGTTTTATCTGCCTCTGTTTCTTACCACCGGTCTGAATCTTTTACTGCCTGCACTCCAGGTTTTCCAGGAAACCACCCAAGCTTTCCGTGTTCACACGGACCCTCCATACCCCCTTGCCAGTATTTTTGCAATGCAGACAGCGGTGATGTACCAATGGCACACCTTAAAGCAGACCTCCCGGCAGAGGAGCTGGGTGTAATTTGCATTCTTACTTCCTGCTTTGCAAGGGAATTTGCGACACATGATTCAAATTCACCGTCGTTGCTCCAACTGTACGTTTGTTTTCACAAGTTAAGCCTAGGGCCAAAAAGAACACGAGCTTTGGGATGAAAGCTGGTTTCTCGAACGCTAATTTATCAGTTTCATACAGGACGTGTGCCAAAAGCTTGCTTTATGAAGCTTGTTTCTATTTACTCATCAAACTTAAATCAACTTTTGACCCAAAGGCCTTTAAGGAAGAAATCCTCAAACCTTCATCCTCACTGGTAATGATATTAACTTGATCCCAGAATAGCCCTAGTGAACTTTCCCAGGTGACTAACTGCTTACCAGAAAGGGAAAGAGGTTCGTTATCTATGCCTGAGAGAACTGTAATTATACGAATTGCTTATCTAAGAAAAACACCTGGGCTGATTGCAAAGAGAAACTAATGGCTTCTTTGTGCTATTACAGAGTAAGCTCAGTAAAGGAAAAGATATGAATAACCACTACAAACTGATCACAAGTTCCACTACACCTGGCTAGTCTGAAGAGTGAAGCCACAGTCTAAACGCAGGCCTATTCACATAAGAAAATTAAAAAGCAAGAGGATTTGAAATGGAAACCCACAAGTGAGCTCATTTACTGTCCCCATCTTCTTATCGTGGCTTCTCTCCATACTAACCACCTGCCGAACTGACATCCTGTTCTTTTTCAGCTAGATACAATTTCGAGAAGACATCTCCTGCTTTACCCTGCGGATGAAACACTATAGACCCTCATCACCCAACCCTGCTGATTCCTGTCGGCACAGAATCACAGAATCATAGAATTGCCTGGGTTGGAAGGGACCTTTCAGATCACCTAGTCCAACCATCAACCTAACTCCGACAAAAACCATCACTAAACCATATCTCTAAGCTCTATGTCTACCCGTCTTTTAAAGAACAGCTACAGTCACAGAGACTTCGTGTGGAGTCTCCCCAGGAGCCCAGCGCAGAAGGGTGCGGTGGGGTGGCTCAGAGGAACCGTGTGGGGCCCAGGAGGACACCATTTCTCTGCAGTATCCTGCGTAGGGGAGTCAGGAAGGCAAGGGTATTAGGAGGAGGGAGCCATGGAGAAGGCTTGCAGGTTACATCCATCTGGTAAATGCCCGGTACACATCCACATTGGGATGGAGAGGATAGTAAGCTCAGCTGTGGCAGCCACGGAGCATCCCTGCACATACAAGGCCTCCTGTTTGATTCGTCTGCAAAACTACAGCAGGTTGTTTCACTAACACTGAGGCTTAAATCCAAAGGGGGAAGAACCAAGACCTTTACCTCAACTGCATTTTCTGTCATTAGGTCTGTGCATCCAACCGAGTGTGGTCCCTTCCCTTCAGGGATCCTGTAAAACTTCTCAGTGCTGTTGCTCCCCATTTCCACTGGCACCTTCACCGACAAGCCTGGGGAAAAACACAAAGCAAGTCAAGAGACCCCCATGGGCAGCGTGACCACATCACCTACCCTGAAAAACATCCACTGCGTCGAAGGTCCAGTAGGAGGAAATTCAGGGTTGAGCTGATACAAGAACCTGCTCATGAGAATCAGAGATCTGAAATCCTGAGTCACCAACCCGACCCGCTCTATTGCGGAATTTCCTCGGAGCGGAGTGACCTGAATCCCAAGGATCAGACAACGCTGTGCACTGAACAGAAAGGGCAGGGAGGAATGTTTGGCCGGGTTGGCCACGGCAGCACCGGGGAGGCTGAGCTGGCGCAGAGCAGCAGCAGTGTCACTTCTTGCGCACAAACGGGGAAGCGCAAGCCCAAGAGCCGTGAGTTTCAGGGCCGAAGGCAGTTCCCTTCCCACCAGGCTCCGACTTGGAGCTGCTTCTCCTCGTAGGAACGGCAGAGAGGGAAGTTTTTGCCGTAAACAAAGTCGGGATGGGGGAGAAGGATGTCACGGAAAAAAACGACGCGGTAGCCATTGTTCCAAGAGGAACGACGCAGCCTGGATTTGATCCCTGGAGTGAAAAGGAAGGGCTGCCCGAGCAGGAGAGGCTGTTGGGAAGGCCTGACACCCCCCACCCCGCCCCGGCCCGTACCTGGGGTGACACCTCGGGGCCAGGCTGGGGACGAGCCGAGCGCAGGAGGGGGGGACCCGCCGCATCCCAGAGCGGGCAGCCGGCGTGAGCAGCATCCCCCGGCCGGGCGGGGATCTATCCGCCGCCTTCCCCTCTCCGGGCACGAAGTGGAAGAGAGCCGGGGTCCATCCTAACCCGGCGAGAGACTCTCCGCTCCTCCCGGGGGCGGGGCGGGACGGGACACCCCGGGGCGGGACGCGACGCGACGCCCTCCGCTGGGAAGCTGCGGGGCGGAGCGGGGCCGCTCCTCCCCGGAAAGGGCGGCCGGTGCCGAGCTGTGTGCCTCCCTCCCTCCATCCCTCCTTCCTTCCTTCCCTCCCTCCCTCCAAGATGGTGCGGAAGCTGAAGTACCACGAGCAGAAGCTGCTGCGGCGGCTGGAGCTGGTGAGCTGGGAGGCGGCGGGGGGGAGCCTGGCCGAGGTGAAGGCCCTGCGGCGTTACCGGCTGGCTCGGCGGGAGGACTACGTGCAGTACAAAGCCCTGGCCCGCACCGTCCGCGCCTTGGCCCGCCGCCTCCGCGACCTGGGGCCGGCCAGCGCCGCCTTCCGCGCCCGCTGCGCCGCCGCGCTGCTGGAGAAGCTGTACGGGCTGGGGCTGGTGAGCAGCCGGGGGTCGCTGGCCGCCTGCGAGAGCCTCTCGGCCTCCGCCTTCTGCCGCCGGCGCCTGCCCTGCCTGCTGGTGAAGCTGCGGATGGCCCAGAACCTGCGCCACGCCGTCACCTTCGTGGAGCAGGGACACGTCCGCGTGGGGCCCGAGGTGGTGACCGACCCCGCGCTCCTCATCCCCCGCGCCGTGGAGGACTTCATCACCTGGGTGGACACCTCCCGCCTGCGGCAGAAGGTCCTGGACTACAACCAGGAACGCGACGACTTCGACCTGGCCGCCTAGGGATGCCCTCGCTTCTCCTCCCTGCCCCGTGGGACACGCGTGGGGATAGAGGCGCGCGGCTGGAACCGCCACGGTGCCACCATCAGAACATTTACCCAACTGAGACACACCTGAAAGGGGAAAACACGCTCACTAGTATGAGCTAGGAGCAGAGCAATGCGTTCTAGTAACCTGTTGCTCGGCTCTGAGCTCCTCGTCATGGCCCACGGCTCTGTTCATCCACGTGGAGAAACATCCCGTCCACATCCATCGCCCCGAGAAAACAGCCCAGCTCTATCATACTTCCATCCTGTAACACCGGAGTGCTTCGAAAGGTCTCTGCCCCATGGCAGGAGGGGATGTGGTCGGGTTTAAGTGCTTGGCTGCTAATAATAGCTGCTGGGAGGGTTTTTAAGCCTGGCCAAGTGGCTGTTTTAGGACTGAGTTTGGCGGCTTTGCTGCTGCTTTTCCAAGAAGTGGCCCCGCAGGTTCCTCCTTCGGCTGATGGTCCTGCAGCAACCGGAGGAGCTGCTTCTGGAAGAGTTTTGTCTTGATACCGAGCAATATGTGCATATACGGGGGAAACGCAGGGGTTGTTTGGGGTCAGCAGTAAACAAGGAGGCCAAGTACTGCATTTCTGGAACTGTAAAAGTTTTAGCCAAAAACGGAATTAAAAGGAGGGGGGAAAAAAAAAAAAAAGCCAAATTTCTTCTCATGTGATGTCATAAAGGGAAGTTTGACACTCCGAGTTCAGTATCCCCACTGTGTGAGGGGTCCCGGCTGACAATTAGGCATCATTTACGGAGCAGGATCTAATTGGAGCGAAAGCTGTCCTAACCCTGCCTGCAAATCTGGGGGGGAACTTCTGCGTTTCGCACCCAAGCCAAACAAAAATGAGATCTGCGGGGAGCCTCAGGCCGCCTGGGGCTGTTGGGAACTTTATTCCACGTTGAAATAAGGAGCGGAAAAGCAAAAATAAAACAGTTGTTTTAAGTTGCTGAAGAAACTTGTGTGCTATTTCATGTCGTCATTTCTCTGAGGGTTTCTCGTGATTTTTAAATATCCCAGTAAGCCCTGTGTCACCTTGCAGAACTTTTTTTTTATGCAACTTCTTTTATGTAACTTTTTTATGCAAACTTTTTTTTTTTTTAGATAGCTACAAGGCTGCTGCTGAGTTTTTAAGTGGTTTTTGCTAGAAATGCTTGCTTTCCCTTACCCAGGGCTACGAAAGGATTTGGAAGTAGGTTTAGGAGCGGAGCTGTGATTTCCTGTCCCAAATCCAAAGGGCTGGAGTTCGGCTGCAGCCACCGCTCTGGGTCTGGGAGCTTTAGTGTGGCATGTCTGAACAGGGAAGGTCTTTAGGGGAGGAGTATTTTGGGGTTATTGAATGCCAGAAACTATCATTGAATATTATAGCTGTTTTTTAAAATGCAAACCAAATGTTAAAATTCCCACCGATCTCGTAAGCCAAATGTATCAAGCAGAGCATTAACTTTTAAAGCAATAATAGATATTAAGGAAAGGACACAAAAAGAGGCGGGGAAACCTCTTTGCTTATCCTAGGAACTACTCCTGTTTATACTTGGATTTATTTCAGTAAAACATCACCTGTAACACCTTAACCTTTTTCTCGGGGCACGCACCTTGCTTAGGGTAATAAATAAAAATTGGGAAGACGTTTCGCACTGTGAAGCGTGACTTTTCTTAAACACCTTTCCAGCTTTCATCTAGAACAATGTCATTATTTCTTGGGAAATTCAGAAGGTGCCTAAGTCAGGTGCGGGTTAAAATAGTGTATTTGCTCTGCTTTACTCTTGTGGGGGAATTTAAATAACAGCACGGCGACGTGTCCTGTGCAGGGCATTTTACTACTCGGATGCTAAACTGCTGCTCTGCCCGGTTTGTCCAGCCCTTGAAAAACCATCGGGAAAAGGAGATCTCAAACCTCCAGCCTGTTAGACTCCGTAGTTTATATCCTCAGCCTGTTCTTTTCGTCCTAAAGCAACTTCTCGTCATTCATCTCTGCACCTCCAGCATCTGTAGCAGAAGAAAAACAACCCAAAACCCTGTAGGCTGTTAAATTACACTACAACAATAGTAGCTACTTGATTTCCCTATGGGTGCTGTGGGATAACAGCATCCATCACCCCCGCTCTCCTTCTGCGGCATTAGAAATCAGATCCTCATGTGTTTTTAAAGAAATGCGTCAGGTTGCGTCTTTATATGTCTGTGGGTGTCTTAATTCTGGAAGTCTGTGGCCTTGCTGGTAGCTGAGACCTGAGACGCATGTCCTGCTCCTAGATTCTTCACAGCTGGAGCCCACGCACGCCTCGGAGGAGGAGCGCTGGGTCCACTTCCAGTGCGATAAACGGAGCGTTGTCTCGATCCAAAACCAGAAGTCACACCTGACAGCAGCACGCTCACATTATTGCTTGTAAATGCAACCCGGCGGATGACGGCTTCCCCATGTTTAACCGTGTTTTTACCTCTAGTTCATGGGTTTGAGTTTGTTTGCCAGAGCTGACGTGCTGCGGCTGGGCGGTTCCCAGGGATTGAAAGGGCGCAGGAAGCAGCTCCGGCAGCCTCTCCTGGCACTTGGATAAACACGGAGGCTGTTTTTAAATTCCAAGGCTGGATCCAACGTGGGTATAAAATCAGCACTGGCTTCCTGGCACGAGGAGGTGAAACGCCAAAAGGCATTGCGCTTTTTGGGGCCAGATCCTGCCAACTTTCCAGGCTCTGGGGGCTTGCAGTGAGAGAGCTTACATGCTTGAGGCGGCAGGACGGGGTCATGGCTGTCACCGTGCTTCTTCACAGCACCTTCTGAGGTGGGTTTGCTGTTCCTCAGGCTGCTCAGCATCTCCGTGAAGCTCATGGGATGTTGCTGGTGGAGGAGGAGGATGGTGCTGGTGTCGGGGCGAGCTGTCCCCATGCCTGACAAAACCTGTCACCTCCATGAGCATCTGTCCCAGCAGCTGGGGGCTGGAGAGGTGCCACCTCCAGCGAGGGAGGAAGGGGCCGTGGGGGGCTCTGGGCAGTGCAAGAGCCTTCAGAGCAAACAGCGAGCAGTTCCCAGGCGGGATTTCTCACTTGGATTATGCCTTTTGTTTTTCTTTCTTTATTATTTTTTTTTCCCCCTGGCCTTGGCTCGTCCTTTATTTGAAGGCTGCCAAAGCGGGGGAGCTGTGCTTGAGGAATGCGGGGGAGCTGAAGGAAAGAGTCCTTCACACTGCCGCCTTTTGTGTGGCGGGGTGTAAATGGCTGAGGCTGTCACCGAAATGCAAATGTGTATTTTTCTGCTGCTCTGAGCCGCTTTTTCTTTCCCAGTAAACAAGCATACTGCATGCTTTAAAGGCTGCTTCCATCCGACATCTTGGTGTGGCTTAGTGCAGAGGAGATGCTGACCTCAGTAATTCGGTGGCAGCACATCACCACGAGCACGGGCAGCACGCGGGGCTGGGGAAGGACGGTACATCCCCCTTCTCAAGGTGGGAAATGGAGACTGAGAGAAGCAAAGGTGCAGCTGGGCAATTCCCAGACTTTCAGTGATGCTCCTGCATCCTGGCTTAGGCCAGGGTCTCCCAGCCACATCTCAGGGCACTTCCATGCACTCATCTCGGTCGCACTCCCCAGTGACATGTTCCCCACCAGATGGAGGTGTCACTGTCCCTTTCTTGAACTCCGAGTACTCCGTTTTAAGTACATCTCCTGCCTGATTTGGCACTGGAGATGGAACCAAAGAGCCATTTCTCATCACCAGGTCACGGGATCGCCTCATAGTCCCTACCCCAGATACCAAAAGATTCCAACACTCACCGAGTCTGGGGGAAAAAGCACACCTAAGTGTTATGACAGCTTTTGCCTGAGAGCCCCAGTTCTGGTCCCTGCTCTTAAATGCCCTGTTTTCAGCAGTGAATCAACTTTTCTCACCCTTTGCTTGCTGGTTTGGGCCCGAAGCAGGACCTGGGTGGTGGAGAACCTGTCTGCTGTGTGGTAGGGACATGGCGACGTCAGGTGGAAGCAACAGGCAGCAGCTTTGGAGTCGGCAGGAGGAGGCACTTGGGTTCAGTCTTCCCATAAACCGTGGAGCTTATGGATCCAAGGGTCAAATCCAAGTGTACTTCCCCCAGCAGGAATGTCCTCTCTCACTTCTCTGCAAGCACAACTCCACTGCAGAAAGGTCCCTCCCCCCCTAATATTGGCTGATTTTGAAGAGAGAAAGTGTTTCATTTCCAGCAGGCAGAGAAAAAGGGGAGTCCAACCACCACTGACAGCCAGAGATGGAGATTTGAGCATCTCCAGTTTTCTCCTAGGGCTGACCACTGAGGGATCACACGTGTCCCCAGCAGTAAGTCACAACAGCTTCTCAGATCTCATAAATCATGTCAGCTGGGTTAATACGTGGAAGTCAGGATGGCATTGCCACCCTCAGTCCCTACCCCGAAAAGCCACCACCTGCTGCTCCTGGAGAGGCTCAGATGGTTGCATCACGGGGCAAAGTACGGGCAAGCTCTCCCGACGCGTTCATCTAATGTTACAGTCCACCACCTCGTCACTTATATCTGAGCTCATCAGGTTTAAAACACACTGGGGGGGGGAACCATGTCCTAAACCACCATCTTTCTCCCCTCTGGCTCTAACAGCAGCCAGGACGTAGGGTCCCACGCAGGGATGCCCTACAGATGCCAGGTTATGGGGAGATTATTGCCGTGCAGGCAGAGCACCCAAAACCTGCTCTGTGTCCCTCTCAGCCTCCCAGAAGAGTTTAGGTCAGGAAGGACCGCTGGAGGTCACCTAGTCCAAACCCCTGCTCAAAGCAGGGCACGCTTGGGGCTGCCTCAATGTCGCATGTCACCGCGCTGGATGCCTGAAGCGGGGTTTAATCACCCTCGCTGTGAATTTTTCCCCCCCCCTTTCGCCTAGTCTGAGTTTCCCCCGCTGCAGCCTGCGACTGCTGCTTCCCATCCCACGCCCGTCTCAGGAGGGGGGTTACTTTTCCCAACGGGAAAAACTCAACTCACCCTTTCCCGGAGCGCCGGCCCGTACACGCAGCGGGGAAGGGGCACGTCACCGCATCCCCCCCCCCCCGCCCCGCATCTTACCCGGCGCGAATCCCACCCCTCCGCAGGGACACGCGGGGATCTGGGGCGGGGTAAGGGGCTGGAAGGGAGGAAGCGGAGGAGCGGCAGCGCTGGTGCAGGGTGCGAGCCCCCAGCGGGGACAGGCTTTGGGCTGAAGCCGAGGAAGCCGGACCACCACCAAGCTGCGCAGAGACTGCTCAGCTCCTCAAAATGCCCCTCGCACCACCATCGCTCCTCCCCGTGCTTTCCCCAAACCCTTCCCCCCACCCACCCCCCCCGACTTTGGCAGCGCCCGGCGCTCAGCGTACCCGGTGTGCGGTGTCCCGGCCGCCCTCCGCTGCCGTCCCGCTGGCCCGAGGAGCGGGATGGAGCCTTCGGCCGCCCGCGGCCCTCCGGAGCCAGGCGGGAGGCGGCTGTTCCCGCAGGAGGAGGTCTCTGTCGCGGGCAGACCGACTGCCGGGCTCTCCCCGAAGGGGAGGGACCAAACTTTGCCTTAGTTTTCAGATGAGACAATCTTTCCGGGAGAGATCTTCCCCGCACCTGGAAAACAAGTTTCCGGCAGGGAGACATCCCGAAAAAAGCCCCAAACCGCTGCACGCCCCAGAGGAGCCTGCGGCTGCCGAGATGCCAGGCTGTGCCTTTGCGGGGCAGGGACGGGTTGAGACACGGGCTTTTTTTGCATGTGGCCGTGAATTTCTGGCTTTCCCCGCCGCGCTGCCGAGCGCGGGGGCTGGATCGGGCACCGGGATGCCCGTGAGAAAATGCCCCCGGCCGGGTTGCGACATCCCCCGGAGGAGCTGCGACGCTTACGGTGGGGCCAGGAGGGGAGACCTTTGGCTCAAGGTCCCTCCGTAAAAATCCAACTCTTTTCCCTCTGACCTTATGAGAAGGGGATAACAACCCCCTAAGGAAGCCGGTCCCACTTTTGGCTGCAGCTCCTGGAGCGGTGGATCAAACACAGGAACCTCCCGAAAGGGCTTATCCACCCCCCGCCTTTGCGCAGCCCCAGCGTTTGCCCCCTCGATAACACTGAATGTAGGGAATTAACCCTAAAACCAGCAGCAATAATAAAAGAATAGTTTTCTGAGGGATCAGCCGGTTGATCCAGCTGATGAAACAGCCCCATGAGGTTCAAGGCTGGCAAAGGGAGGCAGCAGGGGAGGGAGGGAAGGCAAAATTTGGCTTGACCTCTGTTGTTTTATGAAGCCGCACCTGTGGAGCGTCTCCTTGGAGAGCTGGTGAGCTCCTGGGGTGGGATCTTCTTCTTCTCCCTTTGCCTGTACGTGTGTGGGTATGATCTGAAGCTAGCAGGGCACAAAGGGGCTTGAAATGTAAGTTATATTTTTCAACTTTGAATTTTTTTGGCATTTCCTTGGGAAATAATAAGAAAGCTGCATGAAAAGGTCCATCTTTTTTTCTGTACTTTTGTCCAGCGCTCATTTCAGTGACAGGCTGGATGTCTTAAAGTGTAAAAATTTCAGGGTAGATTTAATGCTGATGAAAGGTCTTGGAGAACAGCCCTGAAGACCTCTGTTTAATCTAAAGGAACAGGTTCTTCCAGGTTAGTGAGAAGCAGTGAGGAGGAGGAGGTGGTGCGTGAGTGGTTAAAGTAACAGAGACATGCCAAAGCCAGTGATACTTTTGTGGCCAACCGAGGAGCCCGAGAATTTATTTTATTTTTTAATATACTCAGATATTCCTAGATGTTCACAAGTCAAACTCGGTAGAAGTCACATATGCATCTTTCTCTTGGATCTGGTCTACCACAGTCCAACCACCTAAGTCAGGGCACCTACTGAAGCAGGCTGTGATTCCCTCTGACCTTTGTATCTCATCTTTTTCTTACAAGAAAGCAGGGTAGAGATGGTGGTGTGTCCTTCCGGCCTGGATTTGGGAGGTGGTTGGGATGTTTATGGGAGTTGGGAGCAGGGACATGACCCCAGGACGTAGCCCCTACAGTTGCACACCTTCCGTCACTTCAGCCTCTGCAAGATCCAATGTTGGTCCTTTCCGACATGCTGAACGTGGAAATCACACTTTTTTCCATCTCTGAAAATTACTCCATGAAGTAAACACAATGCAAAAGCTGGAGCAAGTCCTAAAACTCTTCTGGTTTATGAGGGGGACTGGACTAATTAGCTTAAGACCGGCTGTTGATACGGGAATATACAAGGTTTCTCTCCACAAGGCCAGACCGGAGAAAATATTGCAGTGTTTCCGTCACTGGGGGTACCACAGTGATCCTTGCAAGCTGCTTAAATTCCCGGCCAGCAGAACAGTGAGGAAATATCCCTTACCACAGGTGTAATTATTCAAATCCACAGCCTTGCAGGTGCCAAAGATCTGCTTGTGTTTCTTGCTGGGGGTCTGTTGTGTGGGACCGGAAAGCGCAAAGCACGGCCACGGAGAGGAGATTTTTAGGCAGCAAGGCATAGCCACGTTATTTGCACCGAAGAAGATTGGCAGATAGCTGCCCAGCCGTTTCTTTCATTGCAAGAAAAGGCCGCCAATAACGGATCTGCAGCGTTGGCAAGGGAGGAGCCAGTTTCCATGGCAAGTGAGTACCAACAGGCCGGTGGCAAATGTTTGGCCTGAGCCGGCTGTTCGTTAGCAACATCCTAGAGAAACACAAGGTGGTTTTCTCCTTTATATAAAGGGCTGCGCTTTGCACCAGATTTTCATGACTGTAAATTAAACATCACCATCAGACTGTGATCACTTGTTGATAATTTTTTTTTTTTTTATTTTTTTTGGTTTCTCGCAGCGCATGTCTCATTGTTAATCCAGATGTTGCTTGATCTCTTCCAATTGCTCTTGAGAGGAGCCGACACACCAGTGAGCACCCACTAGACGACCACCACCCTTTTACCGGGCGCCTTTCTGAGGTGCGCAGCATGACAGAGCTCCACGAAGCCGTGGCGTTGGGGGACTATGACCTGGTGGATGAGATTTTGAGGACAGGGCGCTGCGACCCAAATCACAAGGATGTTGACTGGCATGACAGGACCCCGCTGCACTGGGCTGCGGCAAAAGGTAAGGGCGCTCCCTTACTCTGGGAACCACGGCATTAGCATCCCAACAGGTGATGCTGATTGCAATCATGTCTTGCTGTGATAGCAATTAACGCTGGTGATAGTCACAGCTCGTTATCTGATCCTTTTGTCCTTAATGAGGCAAAAGAGAAAAATACCGATTTAAATGGGAACTTTGCCTTCAAAATAATGTATGGAATTACCACCAAAGTGATTTTTTTAGGGTTTTTTTTCTGTCACCTGTGAAAATTTGCAAATTATGTGATATGTACGTATAGCATGCCTGCTTGTCCGGCACATCATTACTTCTCTAAGAGGTGGCTTCATGCAGTGCAGAGGAGTTATTTCCCATGTGTGCCCGCATAAATGAGCAGAACGTCAGACCCACTGAATTTATACCAGGTATTTATCAAACCCGATAGAACAAAATAATTACAGTGTGTTGTAAATTGCTCTGCCTTTATCCCATCTGGTCGAATGAACAAGACAGGACCCGAGTCGTTTGCAGCTCCCATTTGGTCCTTCATCGTCAGAAGTGTCTGTTAAAGTCAAATACCCCTTTGCAGCCCCGAGAAGAGATTAATGCAACAATATATATAATGTATAATTGTACACTGTGTCAAATGGGAAACTGGACCCGTGTGTGTTACACGTTGGGATCTCACATCATGGCATCTGTCTTTGCTCAGAAATCAAGTGTGTGATTTCCTGGTTTGCACTTGACACCGTGCTTTCCATTTGCCCTGATTACTCATTTGGGCAGCAAAAAAAAAAAGAACTGAGCTATTTAAAAAAAGCCGTTTCATGTATATATAGATATACATCAACATAATATACAAAAAGTTAATATGTGATTAAAAATGTAAATTGTCAAAGCATGAAATCGAGGAACGAGGATTTGTAAATGCTGTGACCGTCTCTGATTGATAAATTCAAAATGATACGCACTGAAAACTATGGCCGGCAAGAAAAGCACATTTCCATAGCAATAGGTCATTGTGAAAGGATGACGAGAGGCTGGCGTGGCCTTGCTGCCGTTGGGAACGATCTAGCTCAGGAAAGGCAGTGGGAACTGGGGCAGAAAAAAATTTTTTTGCCTCTTTAAGCAATTCCACAAATTAGAAAAATGTGAAGGTGAATGAAAACAAGTAATTTCTCTATCTCCTGTCAAACAAACCCTTGCTTTAGTAAAGCTGTTCACAGGTTTTCCATTGTTTTAATGTTTAAATTTTATTTTGTATTGAATTAAAAAACCAAAATGAAACAACGAAATAGTTAAGACCCAATTAGTCAATGACTAGTTAAGATGTACTGTTCAGAAAATAGTAGAAAGCTTTTTTGTTTTATTGATGTTTTTGCTGTAAAATGCTTCTGGAAGCAGACTACGTTGAAAAAAAAAATCAGCATTTTCCGATGTGTATCATTTATTTGATAAATCAAATGGCCAGGTCGTGGGTAAAATCTGTCATTATATGAATGAGGGAATTATGGTCACAGAATCACAGAATGGTTCGGGTGGGAAGGGACTGTAAAGATCATCTCGTTCCAACCCCCCTGCCCTGGGCAGGGACACCTCCCACTAGACCAGGCTGCTCCAAGCCCCATCCAGCCTGGCCTTGAGTCAAGGCCAATGATCAAGTGTGTGTGACCGTCTTCTGCATCCTGAAGGTTTAAAGCCTAACGCAGGTGCACCTTCTCTCTCTGTTTTGCTGCCCAACGCCAGGGCAATCGGAGCTGGTCAAACTCCTCGTGGACCACGGTGCCCGGCATTGCCTGCGGAGCGATGTGGGCTGGACACCGGCTCACTTTGCTGCCGAGTCGGGGAGACTTGGAGTGCTCCGCACCCTCCATTCCCTGCACGCTGCCATGGATGCGGCCGACCTCTTCGGCGACACTCCCAAGAGGCTTGCGGAAATCTACGGTCACCAAGACTGCTCCAGGTTCTTAGAAACGTGAGTAACGATGGCCCGTCCCACTGACGGGGCTGATGGGGCTCCAGCAATGAAAATTAAATTGGCTGCTGTAGAGAGGACCAGAATGAATACGAGTGTGTTACTTATCTTTCCACCTAAAGCCTATTAAAGCCATGGAGCACAAGTAGTAGATAAGCAAATAAGGATCTTTGTCACAAGGGAGCCATTGGCAAGACATTCATTCCTTCTGCTGCCTTCTCTGGTTTGCCTTGGTATGTTTTCAAAGTCATTACCACTTCATGACATCATTGTTTTTGTAAGGATATTACAGAGCGATTATTAAGCAATGGAAGTGAAAGCAAGAACTAACAAGTGTTAACCCTTTAGATCGGTGAATACTGAATACACAGGTTGAATTTAAGAACAGCTCTTTAGCAGTTGATGTTAGCGTATGTATATCACTTGGCTTTTCTTGTAGTAACAAACAGAACCATCCTTTTTTTTTTTTTTTACATAATTATTGAAAATTATACCATTTGATCCGTTAATAGGATGGCCACATATAACTTCCAAATTTCGGAAAACTCCTTATTGCCTTAACTGTTTACAGTTATCACTGTGGCGCCCAGATGCAGCGAGTAATATGCTTTTAAAGGGTTCCCAGTTACCGTTCCTGTTTTTCAGCCACTGATTTGGCTCACGGGTATTTTCATCCTGTTTCTCTGGATCAGGGTGCTGTCCTGAAGAGGTCTGAGCCGTGTCCCACACCTCCATCTCTGTAAAGCAGTGTGGCAGATCACCAGAGGCTAACCAGCGTCTTCAGCGACAATTGTAGTCCCACACATTACCTGGTATCTCAATACATTGCTTGTGAATCATAGAATCATAGAATCATTTAGGTTGGAAAAGACCCTTGGGATCATCGAGCCCAACCATCAACTCCACTCTACAAAGTTCTCCCTTACACCATATCCCCTAACACCACATCTAAACAACTCTTAAACACATTCAGGGATGGTGACTCCACCACCTCCCTGGGCAGCCTATTCCAGTGTCTGACCACTCTTTCTGGGAAGAATTTTTTCCTAATGTCCAGCCTAAACCTACCCTGTTGCAGCTTGAACCCATTCCCTCTTGTTCTGTCGCTAATTACCTGTGAGAAGAGACCAGCACCAACCTCTCTACGGTGTCCTTTCAAGTAGCTGTAAAGAGTGATGAGGTCTCCCCTCAGCCTCCTCTTCCCCCAACTAAACAGTCCCAGCTCCTTCAATCGCTCCTCATCAGATTTATTCTCCAGGCCCTTCACCAGCTTCCTTGCCCTCCTCTGCACTCGCTCCAGCACCTCGATATCTCTCTTGTATTGAGGTGCCCAGAACTGGACACAATACTCAAGGTGTGGCCTCACCAGTGCTGAGTACAGGGGGACAATCACCTCCCTCCTTCTGCTGGTGACACTATTTCTAATACAAGCCAGGATGCCATTGGCCCTCTTGGCCACCTGGGCACACTGCTGGCTCATCTTCAGCCGCTTGTGAATTAGAACCCCCAGGTCCTTTTCTGCCAGGCAGCTCTCCAGCCACACT
The DNA here is from genome assembly GCF_963924245.1 of Chroicocephalus ridibundus. Taxonomy (NCBI): domain Eukaryota; kingdom Metazoa; phylum Chordata; class Aves; order Charadriiformes; family Laridae; genus Chroicocephalus; species Chroicocephalus ridibundus. Next base: position 122,602,963 of record NC_086286.1, on the reverse strand, counting down.
GCCCCAAGCCTGTAGTGATGCATGGCGTTGTTGTGGCCCAAGTGCAGGACCTGGCACTTGGCCTTGTTGAAGCTCATTCCATTAGCATTGGCCCATCAGTCCAATCTATCCAAGTCTCTCTGTAGAGCCTCCCTATCCTCATGCAGATCGACACTCCCGCTGAGCTTTGTGTCATCTGCAAACTTGCTGATGATACACTCTATGTCCTTATCAAGGTCATCAATAAAGATGTTAAACAGAAATGGTCCCAACACCGAGCCCTGAGGGACACCTTTTGTCACCGTCCACCAGCTGGATTTAACTCCATTGACCACCACTCTTTGTGGCCATCTGTCCAGCCAGTGCTTGATCCAGCAGATCGTATGCTCATCCAGGCCATGAACAGCCAGTTTTTCCATAAGAATTCTATGGGGAACAGTGTCAAATGGTTTTCGAAAGTCTAGGTAGACAATCATAGAATCATAGAATCATAGAATCATAGGGTTGGAAGGGACCTCTGGAGATCATCTAGTCCAACCCCCCTGCCAGAGCAGGGTCACCTAGAGCAGGTTACACAGGAACACGTCCAGGTGGGTTTTGAATGTCTCCAGAGATGGAGACTCCACCACCTCTCTGGGCAGCCTGTTCCAGTGCTCTGCCACCCTCAGGGTAAAGAAGTTCCTCCTCATGTTTAGGTGGAACTTCCTATGTTCCAGTTTGTGCCCATTGCCTCTTGTCCTGTCCCCGGGCACCACTGAAAAGAGCCTCGCCCCATCGTCCTGACACCCACCCTTTAAGTATTTATAAGCGTTGATAAGGTCACCCCTCAGACGTCTTTTTTCCAGACTGAAGAGACCCAAATCCCTCAGCCTTTCCTCATAAGAGAGGTGTTCCAGTCCCCTAATCATCCTCGTAGCCCTCCGCTGCACCCTTTCCAGCAGTTCCCTGTCCCTCTTGAACCGGGGAGCCCAGAACTGGACACAGTACTCCAGGTGCGGCCTCACCAAGGCAGAGTAGAGGGGGAGGATGACCTCCCTTGACCTGCTGGCCACGCTCCTCTTGATGCACCCCAGGATGCCATTGGCCTTCTTGGCCACAAGGGCACATTGCTGACTCATGGTCATCCTGTTGTCCACCAGGACTCCCAGGTCTCTTTCCACAGAGCTGCTCTCCAGCAGGTCAGCACCCAACCTGTACTGGTGCATGGGGTTGTTCCTCCCCAGGTGCAGCACCCTACACTTGCCCTTGTTGAACTTCATAAGGTTTCTCTCTGCCCAGATCTCCAACCTGTCCAGGTCTCTCTGTATGGCGGCACAGCCTTCCGGTGTGTCAGCCACCCCACCCAGCTTGGTGTCATCAGCAAACTTGCTGAGGGTGCACTCTATCCCCTCATCCAGGTCATTGATGAATATGTTGAACAGGACTGGACCCAGTACTGACCCCTGGGGAACACCACTCGTCACTGGTCTCCAACTGGACTCTGTGCCCCTAATCACAACCCTCTGAGCTCTATCTTTCAACCAGTTTTCTATCCACCCCACTGTCCATTCATCTAACCCACACTTCCTAAGCTTCCCTATGAGGATGCTGTGGGAGACCGTGTCAAACGCCTTGCTTAAGTCAAGGTAGACCACATCTACCGCCCTCCCCTCATCTATCCATCTAGTCATGCCATCGTAGAAGGCTATCAGGTTAGTCAGACATGATTTCCCCCTGGTGAATCCATGCTGAGTACTTCTGATAGCTTTCCTTTCCTCCACGCGCCTTGAGATGACACCCAGAACGAGCTGTTCCATCATCTTTCCAGGGATGGAGGTGAGGCTGACCGGCCTGTAGTTCCCCGGCTCCTCCTTCTTGCCTTTCTTGAAGACTGGAGTGACATTGGCTTTCCTCCAGTCCGCAGGCACCTCGCCTGTTCTCCAGGACTTTTCAAAGATGATGGAGAGCGGCCCAGCAATGACTTCCGCCAGCTCCCTCAGCACTCTCGGGTGCATCCCATCAGGGCCCATGGACTTGTGAATATCTAGATGATCTAATTGGTCCCTCACTCGCTCCTCCTCAACCCAAGGGAAGTCGTCTTCTTTCCCTGTTACTTTATTCAATGCCTGGGACTCCTGAGGGCTGGGCCGAGCAGAAAAGACCGAAGCAAAGAAGGCATTCAGTAACTCTGCCTTCTCCACATCCTCCGTCACCATAACTCCTGCCTCATTCAGCAGTGGGCCTACAACTTCCCTGGTCTTCCTTTTGCTTCCAATATACTTGTAGAAGCTCTTTTTGTTTTGCTTGATGTCCCTAGCCAGGTCTAATTCCAAGGCGGCCTTGGCTTTCCTTGTTTCATCCCTGCACGCTCTGGTGGCATTCTTGTAATCCTCCCAAGGGGTCAGTCCCTTCTTCCACTTATTATAAACTTCCTTCTTCCACTTGAGCTTTTTCTGAAGCTCCCTGCTCAACCATGCAGGTCTCCTGCGTCCCTTGGCCGATTTCTTTCTCTTAGGGATGCACCGATCCTGAGCTTGGAGGAAGTGGTCTTTGAATATCAACCAGCTTTCTTGAGCCCCTTTGCCTTCCAGAGCCCTAGCCCACGGGATCTCTCCAAGCAGTTTCTTAAAGAGGTCGAAGTTAGCCCTCCTGAAATCCAAGGTTGTAATTTTACTTCTTGTTGTTTTGTGGATAGTACCCATGATCCTGAACTCAATCATTTCATGATCACAATGTCCACAGCCTTTCCCTCATCCAATAATCGGGTCATCTTGTCATAGAAGATCAGGTTCGTCAGGCAGGACCTGCCTTTCATAAACCCATGCTGACTAGGCCTGATCCCCTGGTTGTCCATTATATGACTTGTAATGGCACTCAAGATGATCTGCTCCATGACCTTCCCTGCTACCGACATCAGACTGACAGGCCTATAGTTTCCTGGATCCTCCTTTCTGCCTTTCCTGTAGATGGGTGCTACATTTGCTACCCTCCAGTCCATTGGGACCTCCCCAGTTAGCCGTGGCTTCAGGTAGATAATGGAAAGTGTCTTGGCGAGCATGTCTGCCAACTCTTTCAGCACTCTTGGATGTAACCCATCCGGTCCCACAGACTTGTGCACATACAAGCGGTGTAGCAGGTCACTGATCACTTCCTCTTCAATTGTGATGACCTCGTTCAGCTTCCCCTCCTTGTCTCCCAGCTCACGAGGCTGGGTGCCCAGGGAACAGCTAGTTCCACTGCTAAAGGCTGAGGCAAAGTAGGCATTGAGCACCTCAGCCTTTTCCTTATCCTTTGTGACTATGTTTCCCTCTGCATCCAGTAAGGGAGGGAGATTTTCCCTAATCCTCCTTTTGTTGTTAATGATTTTATAGAAACATTTTTTTGTTATCCTTAACAGCTGTAGCTAGGTTGAGCTCTAGCTGCACTTTGGCTCTCCTAATATTCTCCCTGCAGAGCTTCGCTATATCCTTATAGTCTTCATGAGAGACCTGCCCCCTCTTCCAGAGGTCATAGACTCTCCTTTTGTTCTTGAGGTCCCGCCAAAGGTCCCTATTTAGCCAGGCCGGTCTCCTTCCCCGCCTACTTGTTTTTCGGCACATGGGGACAGCCTCCTTCTGTGCCTTTAAGACTTCTCTCTTGAAGTATGTCCAGCCTTCCTGGGCTCCTATATCCTTCAGGGCAGCCTCCCAAGGGATTTTCTCCAGCAGTCTTCTGAACAGGTCAAAATTTGCCCTCTGGAAGTCTAAGGTGGCTGTTTTACTAACTCCTCTCCTTGTTTCTCCAAGAATCAAAAACTCAGTCATCTCATGATCACTGTGCCCTAGACGGCCACCAACCTTTACTTCCCGCACAAGTTCTTCCCTGTTCACAAGAAGCAGGTCCAGGAGGGCACCTTCCCTGGTCGGCTCACTTACCAGCTGTGTGAGGAAGTTATCCTCCACGCATTCCAGGAACCTCCTGGGTTGTTCCCTCTCTGCTGTGTTGTATTCCCAGCAGATATCCGGGAGGTTAAAGTCCCCCACAAGAACAACGGCAAGCGACTGTGAGATTTCTCCCAGCTGCTTATAGAAAGCTTCATCCACCTCACTGCTTTGGTTGGGAGGTCTATAGCGGACTCCCGCAGCGATATCAGCTTTATTGGCCCTTAACCTAATCCAAAGACTCTCCACCCCATCACCACTATACTTGATTTCCGAGCTCTCATAGCATTCTCTAACATACAGGGCCACTCCACCACCTCTCCTTTCCTGTCTGTCCCTCCTGAAGAGCTTGTAGCCATCGATTGTGGCACTCCAGTCGTGTGAGGCATCCCACCACGTTTCTGTGATAGCCACTATGTCATAGTTTTCCTGGTGCCTCATGGCTTCAATCTCCCCCTGTTTGTTGCTCATACTGCGTGCATTGGTATAGATGCACTTCTGATGAACTAGTGATTCCAACACCTTTTTGTGAGTGTGGGCCCCATTTCCTACCAGACCCTTCTCGGGTGCTTCCATGATTTCTAAGCGTCTGTCCCTTCTCTCAAATGAAATGGCAGAGCGAGAGTCCTCACTAGTCCACCACCCTTCAAGCCCTGGCATGCCTCCCTTGGGTTTAGTCCTGACAGGCCCAGTTGTCTCCCCTTCCCCCCTCATATCTAGTTTAAAACCCTGTCAATGAGCCTTCCTAACTCCTGCCCCAAAATTCTTTTCCCCTTCTGGTACAGGTGCGTCCCACCTGCCACCAGCAGGCCAGGTGTCTCACATAGCAGCCTATGATCAAAAAACCCAAAGCCCTGATGATAATACCAGTCCCGGAGCCACGAGTTGACCTGATGCCTCTTCCTGTTAATTTCCTCATTCATGATAGCCCCTGAAGGGATGGAGGAGAATACAACTTGTGTTCCTGACCCCTTAAGCCGCCGCCCCAAGGCTCTAAAATCTCTTTTAATTGATTTTGGTCTCCTTCTACCCACTTCATCACTACCCACCTGAAATACTAAGAGGGGGTAATAGTCAGAGGATTTTACTAGGGCCGGAAGTTTGTCCAACACATCCCTGACCCGTGCCCCAGGGAGGCAGCAGACGTCCGTGTGAAGTGGGTCAGGACGGCATATTGGCCCCTCCGCCCCCCTCGGTAGAGAGTCACCCACAACAATGACCCGTCTGCTTTTCCTTTTGGAGCCAGTGGTGATGCTGGGTCCATGGTGACTTGGTCTTTCTGACATTCCTGGCCTGGGTGTCTCATCCTCCTCTCCAACAGCCAGTTCCTCCTGCAGGACTCCATACCTGTGCTGCAAGGGTAACTGGGAAGGTGGGAGGGGCCGGGAGGGGGTTCTCCTGCTTCCCCGAGCAGGGACCTGTTTCCATTCCCCCTCTTCTCTGCGATCCCCTCCTGCTGCCTGGTGACGAGAGGGGAGGGGGTCCTCTGACTTATGTGGGGCCTCACCCTGTTCCCTCTCTCTCAGGGAGTGGGTCCATCAGTCACTCTCCCTCTCACTTTCCCTGATACTCCTCAACCTCTCCACTTCATCCCTCAGCTCAGCCACCAGAATGAGCAGATCATTCACCTGGTCACATCTGACACAGGTGTTGTCTCCGCTGCCCTCCATCGCGAGTGCCAGGCTCCGGCACTCTCTGCAGCCAGAGGCCTGGGCTCCCATATTTTTGCGTGGGGGCTCTGTCTGGTTGCCCACAGCTTTTCTAACAACAGCCTTCGACCGGGTAGCAACCATGGCTGGATCTCTACAAGCAAGTGCCAACTGTACATGCTGGAACTTGAGATGCTGAGAGCCCCCAAAGGCTTTTCCTTCCCTGGGTTTTCCTGTGAATTTACACCATAGTCCTTAACTGGCACCTTTTTCACCACTGTCACGTTCTCAAGACTGCTTGGGCACCGTAGAAATCATGCATTTTTTTATAGGCACATATCCAACTCAAAGTCTCCAGCTTGCCAGTTCAGCACAAGAGCTGCCAAGTGGCTGGGCCAACGTCTGAGGTGGCCAGTGCCTACCAAATGCCACCTTTCATTAATCCACGTAAACCTTTCTGTGGGTGCTGCCATCCTTTTGCTGTGCTCCCACAGCTTGAAATGCTCCATGCCCACCTTTAATCTTGACACAGCGTCAGCCTCCTTCCATAGGAAAAGACACCCAAACTGTGTAAAATCCCCTTGTAGAGCCCAAAAAACTTTCTAGGGGAGCCACACGTTCCTGTTTCTAAGCCCTGGCTGTTGTGGAAGCTGATGGGACTTTGGCATTTTACTTGCCCACCCCACATCCAGGACACCTCACAGCTGCACAGCTGAAGCCTCGCTGTTTACGGAGAAAACCGTCACTATTCCACACAGAATAATCAGCTCTTATTTCCCTTAGGCTTTCAGTTTAAAGAAATTTAAACAACAAGCAGCTGATATCTGAGTTTTGCAAATTAGGTTTTTTGCGACCTTGACCCTAGCTGGGATAGCCTCAGGTTTGCCCGTTCTTTGAAAATGGGGCACTTTCTTCCAGAGGAGGGTTTTCTGATTTTGTTTTTGTTTTTTTTTTTTTTCGGTTCTCAGTTCTTGGCTTGCTTAGTTTCTGTATCAGAAGAGGTAAATATTGTCCATCCTAGAGAGCGAAAGGTCTGCAGGCTTCTTGCCCTGGATTAATCATTTATGGCAATCGCTTACCTATTCAGCGCCGTCATTTTTGCACTAATCTCCCCATTAAATCCTGCTTAGCGAGTCCGGCCAAGCCTGTAGCATTTGCCGTGCTCCTGGCTGGGCAGCAGCGGTGAGGTGACGGGCAAGACTTGGGGAATTGCCAGGATGATGCTGACGGGCGATGCCTGTGGCTGACGGAGACACCGGCGCTGGTGGAGGCGGCTGGGAGAACGATTGACGGGATGAGGATTGATTGACAGGACGGTTGACACCCCCACTCTGAGCCACCAAGTCAACAGCCTAGGGCATCTTTTGTAGCTGATGGAAGGTTTTCTGGGGGGAACGGCTAATTTAAGGTGGAAAACTTGTCTTTCAGGGACGCGTACTGGCCTGACTTGACCTGCAGCTGCGTGGCTGGGAGAACTTAATACCTGGGAAAGTGCTTTGAATGCCCATGCCTAGGACGTTTCATAAGGCACACCAAGCCTGTATGATCACCTCACGGCCATAACATATCACGTGGGCAGCCAAGAGTTTATCACCAGGGCTCAGGAACCCTTTTTTAAAGCCCACCCACTCTAGTTGACAACCACAGTGGATGCCTTTACCCTCCTGCAATGGTTTCACCTCCTCGCGTCAGCAAACTTGGAGGTAACTAGGAGGAATTACTGGCATTTGTAGGATAATGTGGATTACCTTCTGCTCCCTCGGGTGTGCAGAAGGTCCCAGAGGGGATGTCCATGGTCAGGCAGTGGGTCCGCGGCTCCGGTGGGAGCTGGGCAGTTCCGATGTGTGCTGTGGGCAGAAAATGAAGCGCGCGGAGTAGGTCTGCCCTCCGCTCACGGTGTCTGTGGGGTTACTATGTAAATATGGGGGATATTTTGTTACAGAGCATCACCGTCAGTTTGGGTTATTTGCCTGTCATGCAAAAAAGAGAGAAAAGGCAATTTTAAAAACAACAGCCTGCGCCAAATGCAGGGCTGATGTGCATGTCCGAACAGGGCTAGGAGCATCCAAATCCTTCCTGAATCCCAGTTCAGCCCCCTCTAGCACCACCGTGATCCTCCCGCGCTGTGTATCTGACCCCCGGGTCTGCATGGACCTACGCCTGGGCTGAGCGACTGCTCTGAGCTGGGCACTGACTGCATCCACATGGAAATATGACATCAACATGGAAATATTACATGTATCGACAGGTAAATATTATTAACATGTAAATATTAGGAATATTCTGCTACAGAGTATCCGTACCACTCACCGAGGTTTGCATGGACATGCAAAGAACAAGAAACGGCCTTCAGAACACAGCTGCTTCTGAGTAACAAATGTGTAATTTGCATCATAATTTTTAATTTTTTTTTTCTTTTTTTTTTTTGCATGAGAAGAGCTTTACCCTGGATGCTGTGAGAGCTGCCGGCAATGGCACTGAGGTGACACGGAGACCCGTGGCTCGTGCCAGCCTCTCTGCAAAGTGCGTTGAAACCGCACCAACAGCTCCTGCTGTCTAATCCCAGGGCATATACATATATACACACACATATGTACATACACATATGTGTGTACATGTGTATATGCGTATATATACACCCCCACACACGTGTTTGTGTGTGTGTATGTGAATATATGTGCGCTTGCAGCCCAGAAAGCCAATCGCATCCTGGGCTGCATCAAAAGAACCGTGGCCAGCAGATCCAGAGAGGTGATTCTCCCCCTCTACTCTGCTCTGGTGAGACCCCACCGGGAGTCCTGTGTCCAGCTCTGGAGCCCTCAGCACAAGAAGGACATGGACGTGTTGGAGCCGGTCCAGTGGAGGGCCACGAAGATGATCCGAGGGCTGGAGCACCTCTGCTATGAGGACAGGCTGAGAGAGTTGGGGTTGTTCAGCCTGGAGAAGAGGAGGCTCTAGGGAGACCTTATAGACGCCTTTCAGTACCTAAAGGGGGCCTACAGGAAAGCTGGGGAGAGGCTGTTTGCAAGGGCATGTAGCAATAGGACAAGGGGCAATGGTTTTAAACTAGAGCAGGGTGGGTTTATATGAGACATTAGGAAGAAGTTCTTTACACTGAGGGTGGTGAGACACTGGCCCAGGTTGCCCAGAGAGGTGGTGGAGGCCCCATCCCTGGAGACATTCAAGGCCAGGCTGGATGAGGCTCTGAGCAACCTGATCTAGTTGAAGATGTCCCTGCTGACTGCAGGGGGGTTGGACTAGATGGCCTTTAAAGGTGCCTTCCAACCCAACACACTCTATGATTCTATGATTCTATGATATATACACATCTATATAGTAAGCCCACGCTATGAAGCACATCTGCATGGAGCTCAGCCAGGACAGCATTGTGCTGATGTGACAGTGCTGCTGTATTACAGAAAAAAAGGATTTTTTTCCCCCAATGTTTGGTGGTATTTTTGACAGAGTTCCATGAATACTGAGTACCTACAAAATCAGACCTCTGCAGTAGGAAAAAAGGGTTTGTCTTCTCTTGGACAAGATGTACAAGTTGGGGTGTCCGTGCCCAGGTGCTGGAAGTGGGGGTGTGGAGGGGGGGTCTCTGTGAAAAGAGACCAGGGCTGCACCACACCGGGCACACCACAAGACATATCTCAGCCCATCAGCAACCCTGGTGGCTCCTCTGGAAAATATGTCTAAGAAAGGGCAGATTGAGGAGTGAGGGAAGAAGTATGAGAAACAGCCCTGCAACACCAGCGTCAGAGCAGGAGAAGGAAGAGGAGATGCTCCAGGTCCAGAGCAGGGATTCCTCTGCAGCCCATGGAGGACCATGGTGGGGCAGATATCCACACTGCAGCCCGTGGAGGACCCCATGCTGGAGTAGGTGGACATGCTCTGAAGGAGCAGCAGCCCATGGAAAGCCTATGCTGGAGCTGGCTTATCCTGAAGGACTGCAGTCCATGGGAAGGATCCATGTTGGATCAAGGGAAGAGCAGGAGAAGGAAGCAGTGGAAGAGGCAATGTATGTTATGAACCGACCACAACCCCCATTCCCCATCACCCTGCACCACATGGGGTGAGGAGGTAGAGGAGTTTGGAATGGACTGAAGTTGAGCCTGGGAGGAAGAGGGAGTGACGGGGAGATGGTTTAGTTTTGTCTTTGTTCCTCACCATCCTAATCTATTTTCAATTAGCAATAAATTAAATTGATTTTCCCCAAGTCTGTTTGGCCCACGACAGTAATTGGTAAGTGATCTCAATGTCTTTATTTTGACCCAAAAGCTTTTTCATCGTTCTCCCCCCGTCCTGTTGAGGAGGGGCAGTGAGGGCAGCTGAGTGGGCATCTGGCAGATGGCCAAGGGCAACCCACCACAGCAGCTCCTGTTTTTTCAGCATTTTCCCCTGCTTACTGCTCATGTGAGAAAGAAAAGAAGGCCTGAGTTTTTGCCTTTGCTGATTTCTGAAAGAGAGCTGAAAGAAACTTTCAGTGACTTGAAACTTGGAGGTTGGACTAGGTGATCTTCAAAGGTCCCTACCAACCCAAACCATTCCATGATCCTATGCTGTGTGACTTGGACATGAAGGATAGATGTACTCGTTCTTTTAAAATCCCTTGGTGTCTACAAAATGCAGAAAGTTGCTATCTATTTTTTAGTTTGGGGTCACTTTTTTCCAAAATAATTGGCTGTGTCAGTGCCAGGCACGTGTAAAGATTATAAAGAGAAAGTTAACAACACTTAATGGGAAAAATATTTAAGAGCTGTGATTAACAAAACCATAACGGAGATGATAAAAAAAAAAAAAAATTCTGCTGCTCAAAGGAGCATTTTGGCCTTGATGAAAGTGGTTTTTATTTTGCTTTGGTTGTTTGCAATGGGAAGTGTAATGAAAAAACATCGACATTTCAAGGCTATAAGGAAAACTCCAGCGTAGCCTGTTTATTTTCATGTTAACTTGTACAGTGTCTTTCACTGAAGATCCAGGACTATACTCGTTTAATAGAAACTATATGAATATCATAAAAAAATTAGGACTTTGGAAAATCACAGATGCCAAGAGCAAACTCACCGCTGACTTGGAAATCCCAAGGTCTGGACGGATGATGGTTCAGTGTCTGACATCCACAGGTTTCACACTCTTGAAATCATGGAGCTAACTTGAAAAACACAGCTGAAAAACACAGCTAAAAACCCCAGCAACAGAGGAGAGTTGTGAATGACTCGTGGATGGAGATTTTGGACTGGCAAAAACGGCATCTTCTGCATAATGTTTTCCCATGCAAAATTTGAAGCACTTGAAGCACAGCCTTATTTCTATGACGTTGCTTAATTCAAGTTATTATTAAAAAAAAAAAAACAAAAACCAAACAAACAGAAATAAGCATGAATTGTGAAGTTCAGTTCTGAATTTGAATGCAAAGTTTAGAAAATTTCAGGGCTGAACTGGATTAGGATTAGATGATTTCTGAGGTTAGAAGGTCACCTATAAAAAAGAACTAGGTACGAATCCTCCCAAATTCCAGTCACCTTCAGATCTGGCATTAATGTTTTGGCATTAAGAATTTCTAGTACATACGAATGAGCAGTACAAAAAATAAAAGAAAATAGAAATGTTGCAGTTGCAGTAAGTTAATATACCATGTACAATTGCATTAAATGTGCTTAAATTTATTTAACAGCACACAAATTCACAAGATGAATCTTTGGGAGCTTTTTATGGTTAAAATTATGATTCCACTGGTAAAAGTCCAGTCTCACCATAGATCCTTACTGAAGGTTTCCCACTTCAGCCCAACTCTCACTGAGTACCTGGACACCTGGGGTGATGAATGCTGTTGGATTTGGGATGATCCTCAGTGGTTTTTCATGTAGTGCTGGCAACGGTGTTTTGACCATACAAATACACGATCCCCTTGATCCTGTAGATGGGCCTCTCATGAGCAGTGGTGTGACTGTGCTGTGCTCGGTGTCTGAAGGTACACTCTTGCTTTCTTCCCCAGAGCAGAGGTGGAGAGCAGAAACTATCGCAGGACAGCCGCAATGAAAGGAATCCCCTTAGACCAGAGAGATGAAGACTGGGAACTCAAGAAAGAAGAGCTTGAGAGAAATCCACCGTGTTCTCGGGAGAACTACACATCCTCTGCTCAAAAGAAAAATAAAAAAAAAGGGAGGAAGCAGTAGTGTGCCTGGACTATTTGGTGCCACTGAGAACTTGCAGTGCAGAGCAAAGACACTGGCAGACCCCAGGTGCATCTGCAGGGTGAAATACGGATGGACAGGAGAAGCAGATGGGCACAAGAATGCATTTTGTGATGTACTGGAAATACCACCATTAATAGGAAGCAGGTAGAAGTGCTCCTGTCTGTCTGCACTTCTATGTAAATCAGATCTCAAATATCAGGAAACTGCAGAAGGAGTTTAAATATGCCAATAATCTAACCCACTGAAATGTGTACATTTACAGAAATTACAGCAGTTGCCCATGTCGTCTGAGAGGGAAATGTTTTTGCTCTTAATTGATTCATGAAAGTATCTGGGACTGTGGTTCTGCTCACTCTGGTGCCATTTGTGGCTTTTGCTTGTTTGGTTCTGGTCCTGAGTCAACCAGGGGGCTCTGTAGAGGCTCGTAGCCTCTGGTGGTGCCTCTCTCTTTTCTTTGGGAGTGCTGTGTAGTGGCTTCTTCTGGCTGAAGAGGAGACGTTGATGTTGACCTTTTGCTGGACACATGGGTCTAACAGCCTGTATCGACCATTCCTGGCCCAGCAGAAGGGAAAACGTGCTCCCTCGTTGCTACTTTCAGACATCTGTGACTGCCAAGACACTTAGAGCACTGCCTTATTTTTAGCAGTGCCCCAGCCGTTTTCATGTCTATGCTCATAGGAATGCTGTGGAACTGGTCCTGAGCGATCCCTCTGCTCATCAACAGTTGCCATCACAAAGGTGTTTTTAAATGTTTCACTTCTCAATCATAAAAAAATTGAATTTGAGCCAAAGCAGTTTTCCATGTCATGCTAGCACTCGGCAGCCATTTGTATTGAGAGAGGTGGTGGAATCTCCGTCTCTGGAGACATTCCAAACCTGCCTGGACACGTTCCTGTGCCACCTGCTCTGGGTGACCCTGCTGTGGCAGGGGGTTGGACTAGATGATCTCCAGAGGGCCCTTCCAACCCCTACCATTCTGTGATTCTGTGAATCTGAGACTTCTGACATCTTTTATGTGTTTACTTCCCCTCCCCTTACTGCGTCTGCCTCACTTCCCCTCTGCTTGCATCAACATGATGCAGGGATTTGGGGCCATGCGAACCTCATGAAATTCAACCAGGCCAAGTGCAAGGTCCTGCACCTGGGTCATGGCAATCCCAGGCACAAATAAAGGTTGTGCGGAGAAGGGCTTGGGAGCAGCCCTGAGGAGAAGGACTTGGGGGTGCTGGTGGACAAGAAGCTCAGGGTGAGCCGGCAATGCACACTTGCAGCCCAGAAAGCCAACTGCATCCTGGCTGCATCAGAAGAAGTATGGCCAGCAGGTCGCGGGAGGTGCTCTGCTCTGGTGAGACCCCACCTGGAGAACTGTGTCCAGCTCTGGAGTCCTCAACACAACAAGGACACGGACCTGTTGGAGGAGGTCCAGCAGAGGGCCATGAAGATGATCCGAGGGCTGGAGCACCTCTGCTGTGAGGACTGGCTGAGAGTGTTGGGTTGTTCAGTCTGGAGAAGAGAAAGCTCCATGAAGACCTTATAGCAACCTTCTAGTACCTAAAGGGGGCCTACAGGAAAACTGGGAAGAGACTCTTTATCAGGAGAGCGTAGCAATAAGATGAGGGGTAATGGTTTTAAACTGAAAGAGGGGAGATTTAGATTAGATACTAGGAAGAAATTCTTTACTGTGAGGGTGGTGAGGCACTGGAACAGGTTGCCCAGGGAACCTGTGAATGGCCCATTCCTGGAGGTGTTCAAGGCCAGGCTGGACGGGGCTTTGAACAACCTGGTCTGGTGGGAGGTGACCCTGCCCATGGCAGGGGGTTGGAACTGGATGATCTTTAAGATCCCTTCTAACCCAAACCATTCTATGATTCTATGATCTCATAAAAAAAGAAGAGTAGATGAGGAGAGCAGTCACACAGAGTGGGGGAAATCATGTTTTTGCATGAAGCGGGGCAGAGAGAGGACAGGTGAGGCTGGGGTGGGAAGTGGACTCTCCACTCCACCTGTCCCCCCTGAGGTCATTTCTGCACTGCTGTTTGCAAGTCAGTAACCACCTCGGGTGAATAAAAGTGATCAACATATTCACGCAAAAGTTATAGACCAATGCAAGCAGTGATAATATTACAAAGTACAACACCACAGCAGAAATAAATGTAAAGCAAAATAGATATAAACATGTAGGTTAGTTGAGTAGTCTTGATCCGAAAATACCAAAGCCCTTCTGAAGGCTTGTGGTATTGCTGTTCCCCTTTTGCAGCTAGCCATTGTACCAGCTCTAAATTACTCTGTTATTGACAATAATTCAACCCAAGGAATTATCTACATCAAATGATAATAATAATTTGTTTAACTCATAATAATTTACTTCAAAGCATGTTAATGAAGTTTCCTTAACTTAGACGGTGAAGACAGAACATCTGTATTATTTACACGGGCTGGAGAGTTACCTTAGAGATTAAATTATGTGTTTTGTAGAACAGCAACATTTTTAGTGGGCTCCAGCTTTCAATACATTTCCTACCTCATGCAACCCTTGCACTGCCCACAGGACAGAGTCCTGCGCAGTGTCTTTTTCAGTTTTTGATTGCTGAAAATCAGAATGAGGGAATGAACAGACGGAAAAGCACACTGTAATACTAAAGAGAGAAACACCACAGGATTTGCCTTCTTTGTGGCGTAAATCATGGTCAAGATCAAACATGCAAAGTTAACGCTGTAAATGAAGGAAAAGGACAGAATAGATTTCATGGCTTTGACGTGGGCGTCCATGCTGAGGTTCTTCCCGGAGTTCGTCTGCATCTTGCTTTTGTGTCTCCAGAGAGAAAAGAGGAGGAGAAGGGCAGAAAAGATTACCGCCATGAATGCAATGGCAAATCCAACGCCACTGAGAAAAAAAAGAGGGAACAAGTGTTCATCCATTTTGATGTTCAGTTTCCAGAAATTTCCTTGGCCAGTGGAATTGAAGTTGTCACTGTGTGCTTCATCAATGCTGTTGTAGGCAAGGATGCTGATGACCAGGGAAAAAAGCCCTGAACCCAACAAGAGCCACGACACGATCCTGTCAGTTTTTCCTTTCAGGTAGATGAAAAAGGTGTTCCTGAAATTTGCAATTTTTAGGCAATAAAAAATGCAAAGACAGGCAGAAACCCACAAGTTGGAAAAATTTAAAAAGTTTTGAATAGCTGACAATATTTGGGGTATGGGGTGAACATAAAGGCACCGGGGATAAATTGTTGAAAGAAAGGAATATGCCCATGTGATGCCCAGAAAGCAAAACCTGCAGCATCCCAGAAACAGCAAGATCTTCTCATTAGAGTTAAAGCTTTTCTTTTTGAGCCAGGCAACGCAAAGCACAGAAGTCATGAAAGCGTTGATCCACATGCCAGCAAATGTCTGAAGGGAGACGATGACTATAGCCATGACATCATAGGAAGTGGCATTGAATTTGCCTTGAGAGTAACAAGCTTCCATCGTCCAGGATGGGTAGCGGTGCTGCGCCAGAACACTAGGTTGTTGCGCTAACGCTTAGCGCAGGTTGGCGGCTGCCGTTTCCCGAGTGTCACGTATGGAACGGGAGCTTTATAGAGGTGGTGGTGGTGGTGGGGATTGCGGTGCTGCTCCTATTCAGAGCAGGGCAGGTGCAGGAATGTAAATGTGCTGGGCTATTCCCTTAGCTGGTATCAGCGTCTGTCTCCGATATTTGAATTTCAGTTCAGAAGAGCTGCGTTGTGTGACACAAGCAAAGTAGATCAAAGCAGATGCTTGTCTGCAGTGGACAGCATTGTGATTAACGACCGTCGTGTGTTTGATGGCTCTCAGGATTCATGATCTGGGTTCTCCTGTCCTGTAGTCACCTCCAACAGTGACGTGGAGGGGTTCTCTCATCAAAGCACAGTCAGGGCAGCCACTGTCCTCTTTTGCTGCAGAGTCCAGGAACTGCAAAATTCAACCAAGATGCTGGAAACGGGAGTTCATTTTTATCCTTTGAGGGCACTGAAATCCATGTTCGTTTTCCCAGTGGTGATGCCTTAATTGTAAGTGCACAGCCACATGGCGGGGAAGGCGTTGATGGATAATCAGGCTTGCTTTTAAACTGAAACCTATCGAAGAAAAGGGCAAACTTAGGCATGATTCCCGGAGCCAGTGTTCAAAACTCATCTACTGAGTCTTGCGCTCTGCGAGCTTTTGAGGGTTGGTGTTGCGTGGGATGTAGGGAGTAAGAAGGATTTTCCATGGTGTTTTTGTGGAAGCCATTGGGGACTGTCATGCTAAAGGATCAAGTGCATGGATCAATGGCAGGGAAAGAAGGGAAGGGAGGTGGTGCCTGTCCTTTAAAGGCCTTTCAGGTGGGGAGATGTGTCCAGATGAGATGTTTAAGATCTGCCTCCACTGGGATATGGGATAGCGCGGAATGTCTCCTGCTGTGGAAGTGGGACTCGGTGGAGTCTGGCATCTGATGTAAAAATGCAATTGCAGCTAAAGGCAAAAAGCTAAAGGCAGTGTTCTCTGAGTGTCTAATTGTGATCAGATGACTCAAACCCTTTCTTTTTAGTGAAGGTAATTGTTTTGGTTTACTCCTGCGAGAAAAGCCGGAAAAGAGTGAAAGCTAATGGTTCAAACCCCCTTTCTTATACTTTCTTATTTACCTCTTCCCCTTTCGTTTTTGTGGGGATGGAGAGGAAGAGGGAAGGGAGTGCTGTTTTGCCCATGGAAAAGGCAACCCTTAAAATAGAACGGTTACAAACTAAGTTTTTTTGCCTTCACTTCATCTTTTCAAATTAGCGTCCCGGGGCCACTCATGCTCTCTGAGCAGAAACTCTTCATCTGTGTTGATTTCTAATAGAGAGTACATAGAAATTAGTGAGTCCTTCACACTGTTGTCCTACGAGATGACCACATCTCCTTTATTGTGGGAAAAGAATGTCTGAGAAGCCTTCTGCTAATAGCAGTACTTTAAAATCCACCAGTAGCAGAACACCAATCCACACTGGTGGATGAAAAGCTGAACATGAGCCAACAATGTGCGCTTGCAGCCCAGAAGGCCAATCGCATCCTGGGCTACATCAAAAGCAGCGTGGCCAGCAGATCCAGAGAGGTGATTCTGCCCCTCTACTCTGCTCTGGTGAGACCCCACCGGGAGTCCTGTGTCCAGCTCTGGAACCCTCAGCACAAGAAGGACATGGACGTGTTGGAGCCAGTCCAGCGGAGGGCCACGAAGATGATCCAAGGGCTGGAGCACCTCTCCTTTGAAGGCAGGCTGAGAGGGTTGGGGTTGTTTAGCCTGGAGAAGAGAAGGCTCCATGAAGACCTTATAGCAGCCTTCCGGTGCCTGAAGGGGGCCTACAGGAAAGCTGGGGAGGGGCTGTTTGCAAGGGCATGTAGCGATAGGACAAGGGACAGTGGTTTTAAACTAGAGCAGGGTGGGTTTATATGAGACATGAGGAAGAAGTTCTTTACACTGAGGGTGGTGAGACACTGGCCCAGGTTGCCCAGAGAGGCGGTGGAGACCCCATCCCTGGAGACATTCAAGGCCGGGCTTGATGAGGCTCTGAGCAACCTGATCTAGTTGAAGGTGTCCCTGCTTACTGCAGGGGGGTTGGACTAGATGACCTTTAAAAGTGCCTTCCAACCCAACACATTCTATGATTCTATGAAAGGTTGTTCTCGAAAACATGAGAGAAAAAGCCCCAGGACTTGTGTGGGGTGAATGGCTGTCCAGCAGGGATGATGCAACACTTGAGGTGACTCCCTGGAGAGCATTTTGGGTATATTTGAACTCTGCAGACCGTAGGGAAGCCTCTGAGATTTGAGGCTCCACACCTGGCAAATGTATTCCTTATGGATGAGTGTTTTAAAACAGGCAGAAACAAAAGCTGCCAAGATGCATGAGAAATACCCACTTGGCACTTGGCATGAGGTAAGGTATTCCTCTGGGCCAGAGATGGAGAAAGAAAGAACAATTCAGGTTCAGCTCTGTTCATGCTGGAACTATTTCACGTTTAGATTATCTGCTGTGGTGGGTTGACCTTGGCCAGCTGCCAGACCCGCAGCCAGCCACTCCTTCCCTCTTGCTCCTCAACAGGACAGGGGTGGAAAAGCTCACGGTTTGAGACAAAGACAGGGAGATCACTCATCAGTTACCGTCACAGGCAAAACAGACTCGACTTGGGGGTAATCAATTTAATTTATTACCATTTGAAAATAGAGTAGGATGATGAGGAACAAAGACAAAAGTAAAACACCGTACCTCCACCCACCCCTTCTTCCCATGCTCAACTTAGTCCTTCATTCCCAACTTCTCTACCTCCTCACCCCGAGCGGTGCAGGGGGATGGGGATTGGGGATTGCGGTTAGTTCGTAACACACATTGTCTCTTCCACTCCTTCCGCCTCACGCTCTTCCCCTGCTCCTTTGTGGGTCCTTCCCACACCTCGGGTGAATTAAAGAGTGATCAACATATTCACGCAAAAGTTATAGACCAATGCAAGCAGTGATAATATTACAAAGTACAACGCCACAGCAGAAATAAATGTAAAGCAAAATAGATATAAACATGTAGGTTAGTTGAGTAGTCTTGATCCGAAAATACCAAAGCCCTTCTGAAGGCTTGCAGTTTTGCTGTTCCCCTTTTGCAGCTAGCCATTGTACCAGCTCTAAATTACTCTGTTATTGACAATAATTCAACCCAAGGAATTACCTACATCAAATGATAATAATAATTTGTTTAACTCATAATAATTTACTTCAAAGCATGTTAATGAAGTTTCCTTAACTTAGACGGTGAAGACAGAACATCTGTATTATTTACACGGGCTGGAGAGTTACCTTAGAGATTGAATTATGTGTTTTGTAGAACAGCAACATTTTTAGTGGGCTCCAGCTTTCAATACATTTCCTACCTCATGCAACCCTTGCACTTCCCACAGGACAGAGTCCTGCGCAGTGTCTTTTTCAGTTTTTGATTGCTGAAAATCAGAATGAGGGAATGAACAGACGGAAAAGCACACTGTAATACTAAAGAGAGAAACACCACAGGATTTGCCTTCTTTGTGGCATAAATCATGGTCAAGATCAAACATGCAAAGTTAACGCTGTAAATGAAGGAAAAGGACAGAATAGATTTCATGGCTTTGACGTGGGCGTCCATGCTGAGGTTCTTCCCGGAGTTTGTCTGCATCTTGCTTTTGTGTCTCCAGAGAGAAAAGAGGAGGAGAAGGGCAGAAAAGATTACCGCCATGAATGCCATGGCAAATCCAACGCCACTGAGAAAAAAAAGAGGGAACAAGTGTTCATCCATTTTGATGTTCAGTTTCCAGAAATTTCCTTGGCCAGTGGAATTGAAGTTGTCACTGTGTGCTTCATCAATGCTGTTGTAGACAAGGATGCTGATGACCAGGGAAAAAATCCCTGAACCCAACAAGAGCCACGACACGATCCTGTCAATTTTTCCTTTCAGGTAGATGAAAAAGGTGTTCCTGAAATTTGCAATTTTTAGGCAATAAAAAATGCAAAGACAGGCAGAAACCCACAAGTTGGAAAAATTTAAAAAGCTTTGAATAGCTGACAATATTTGGGGTATGGGGTGAACATAAAGGCACCGGGGATAAATTGTTGAAAGAAAGGAATATGCCCATGTGATGCCCAGAAAGCAAAACCTGCAGCATCCCAGAAACAGCAAGATCTTCTCATTAGAGTTAAAGCTTTTCTTTTTGAGCCAGGCAATGCAAAGCACCGAAGTCATGAAAGCGTTGATCCACATGCCAGCAAATGTCTGAAGGGAGACGATGACTATAGCCATGACATCATAGGAAGTGGCATTGAATTTGCCTTGAGAGTAACAAGCTTCCATCGTCCAGGATGGGTAGCGGTGCTGCGCCAGAACACTAGGTTGTTGCGCTAACGCTTAGCGCAGGTTGGCGGCTGCCGTTTCCCGAGTGTCACGTATGGAACGGGAGCTTTATAGAGGTGGTGGTGGTGGTGGGGATTGCGGTGCTGCTCCTATTCAGAGCAGGGCAGGTGCAGGAATGTAAATGTGCTGGGCTATTCCCTTAGCTGGTATCAGCGTCTGTCTCCGATATTTGAATTTCAGTTCAGAAGAGCTGCGTTGTGTGACACAAGCAAAGTAGATCAAAGCAGATGCTTGTCTGCAGTGGACAGCATTGTGATTAACGACCGTCGTGTGTTTGATGGCTCTCAGGATTCATGATCTGGGTTCTCCTGTCCTGTAGTCACCTCCAACTGTCACGTGGAGGGGTTGTCATCAAAGCACAATCAGGGCAGCCACTGTCCTCTTCCGCTGCAGAGTCCAGGAACTGCAAAATTCAACCAAGATGTTCCCATAAAATCTATTGAGATAGTCCGATGGTTTTAGTAAAAGCTCTAGTGAGGTCTTCACCACCGTTTATTTATCATATTGCCTAGAAGACATCAACATCATAGCTAGGTTTGGATGCAGTCATTCAAAAATTTTATGGATCATTTAAAACAAGTCAGGCTTGACTGTGAATACGTTAGACATAGTCACTGCAGTTATAAATATATGTTGTCTATAAGCTCAAGAGAGGCGCTTAAAGAAAGCAACCCACTTCTCTGAGACTAAAAATACAAGAATTAATATGAAGCCAGATGATCCCCACGGCCTGCAAAAAATGATGAAGATCAGACTCTTGTGTGTGTGAAGAGCAACCTTATGGGCACTGGATACAATGATGCTGCCCTGCAGTGGAATATCAGTAGGAAGCAGCATTTAGTGAATGACCCACTTCACTGTATCTCATTTGCCATCACTTTCATGTCTAGAGAGGGTGAAAGTTGTAGAGACTGGGAGGCAAGGATGCATTGAGGTTCAACAAGGCCAAGTGCCGGGTCTTGGACTTGGGTCACAACAACCCCGTGCAGCGCTATAGGATGGAGAGCTGCCCCATGGAAAAGGACCTGGGGGTGTTTGGCGACAGCCAGCTGAATATGAGCCAGCAGTGTGCCCAGGTGGCCAAGAAGGCCAACAGCATCCTGGCTTGTATCAGGAACAGTGTGGCCAGCAGGATTAAGGAAGTGATCTGATTGTCCCCCGGATTGTCCCCCCAATTGTTGGCACTGGTGAGACCCCACGTCGAGTGCTGTGTCCAGTTTTGGGCCCCTCCCTAGAATAAAGACATTGAGATGCTGGAGTGTGTCCAGAGAAGGGCAATGGAGCTGGTGAGGGGTCTGGAGCACAAGTCTTGTGAGGAGCGGCTGAGGGAGCTGGGGGTGTTCAGCCTGGAGTAGAAGGGGCTGAGCGGAGACCTTCTCAATCTCGACAACTGCCTGAAAGGAGGGTGTAGAGAGGTGGGGGTCAGTCTCTTCTCCCAAGTAACAGGTGATAGGACGAGAGGAAACAGCCTCAAGTTGCACCAGGGGAGGTTTAGGTTGGATATTAGAAAAAATTTTTACACTGAAAGGGTTATGAAGCATTGGAACAGGCTGCCCAGGGAAGTGGTTGAGGCACCATCCCCGGAGGTGTTTAAAAGATGGGTAGACATAGTGCTTAGAGATATGGTTTAGTGATGGTTTTTGTCAGAGTTACTTTGATGATTGGACTCGATGATCTGAAAGGTCCCTTCCAACCCAGGCAAGTCTATGATTCTATGACATTTGTTCCTGTTTTTTTGGTCTATGCCTTTGAGTCCAGGAGTCGGGGATGGCTTGTGCCAGCTGGCCATTAGTGGATTTTCTTCCCCTGCAAGTTGTGTTTCAGGAGGCTGATTGGGCAAGTCCTCACCCCGTAACCCCCATTCTGCTGCTCCTCTGACAGGCAGGCTGGGTAGCGTCAGCTGCTGGGTGCTCTTCGGTGAATTCAGTTTCTGTTTCCTCTGACCCTGGTTTTATGTTTGTGTTCATGCCTCTAGGGGAAGGATGCAGATGAGGCACGTGGATTAACTCCTGCTTTGCACTCTCTGATCCTCACTCCCCTCTCTGGTACCACTGGACTGATGGGATCGGCCAGGCAGATGCCCCATGCGGGTAGCAGTACTGAGTGTGCAGGAGCGTGCAAAGCCCCTTCTTGTGGCTGCCAGGAAGAGAAACCCTTTGAACAGTCAGAGGCAAAGCTCAGCCCTGCTCTTGCCTTCTCACCAAGGGGACGTTCTCCTGCCCTGCTTCACTCGGGCCCACATGATTTGTGTTCACAGGGAAAGACCCGGGTGTGGTTCCCATGCAAAACACTGGGAGCACATGGCTTCATAGGTACGTGAGAGGGACCAAACCAGGACCCCTCGCTGTGCTTCTACTCTGAGAGACTATGTCTTCAAGATCTCCTGAGGAAACCCAAACCAACACATTTTGCTGGAACTTGATGGCTGACATTATGTTGATTACAAAAATAATGCTATTTTTAAATTAAAGATGATGTTTTACCCATAGAATCAGAAGAAAACAAAAATTTAGTTGCATCTCCCAAGATGTTTCCAGAAATACAAAAAAACCCCACATCCCACCAAGCCAACCTTCTCTTAAAGTGATTTATTCAGGTTGCAGACCATAGGCCTCTTCTTTTGAAGAGGTTGTTACTTCCATACTCAGCAGCTTCAGTGGTCTCATGTCAGGATGGGGCCAGGATGGTTCCTAAAGCAGAAGAAAAGAGTGAGATTATCTCTGAAGAAGTCACAGTTCAATAGCTCCTGATTGCTACAAGGGTTAATACGTTAAGAATAGTTATAAAATGGGGAGGCAGATTGCTTATTGGGTTGGCTTACGACTATATCTAATAAGAATAAAATCTGCTCTTCCTTTTACAGTTCACTTTTTTTGCGGGTTATGCTTATCAGTACTTCTGAAGGCTATTCACCTGCAGGACACTGTATCTATGTAGGCAGGTAGCACCAGATGATCTTCTGAAATGGATTCCTGGAGGATATGTTGTTTCACAGCACTGGTTACCTGCTCTTCAGCCTTTATGGTATTCCCACCTGATCCTCCATTTTCTGGCTTGGGATCAAGGTGAGATTTCACTTAATTTGTGTGTGATTTTGAAACTGTACTTTCTATGTGTCAGGTGCAAAGCTCTGTTGAAGACAGGTAAAGATGCAATACTTTTATATTAGTGGAAGCCTATCAGTCATCAAGTGGGGAACTATATATCAACTCATGTCATTTGGTCACTAACTTAGGTGTAGTATTTCTTTTGATAGTTCGTGATGTTGATGGGAGGCAGCTAAAAAGGGACATTCCAGAAATAAACTCAGGTAAGTCAGGACAGTAAATAAGCAGAGTGTTGAATTATTACAAAGGTCTGAGCTAGGCTTTGGGGACTACAAGTCTGGCAGATGTGGTGGCACCAGAGGGGAGTGAAAGTTCCCTCCTATGTGAAAAAAAACCCCAAATGCATCATGGATACAATAAGTTTTGCGGGACAATTAAAAATGTGTGGGGTGAACACCAGCTACTTCTGGAGAGAAGATCTCTACTTTGGAGTTTGGTAACAGCCAGAGAAGATGGAAAGGCAGGAGCAGAGCACAGGGCAGAGGACAGAAAGGTCCAGAAAAGGTTGGTGTTGGCAAGGGAAGATTGAAAGGCCAAGAAATTTCCAGAAGGATAATTTTATATGAAGCCCAAGATCTTTTTATCTTAAATTTGGAAACGTGGTCAACTGCTTCTGGGGAAGGCTCAGCAACCCTTGGACTGAACCTGCATCCCTCCCCGCTGCACTCTTCTGCAACACAACTTCTGGAGAAACCTTGGCAGTGGTTCTAATTTGTCTTCTGCTTCGTTGATGCGCATTTATCTTAAGTGAGTTGATTGGTTTCACATGACTGAAGACCAAGACATGGAGCTTAAGTACCTTCAGCCCTGCCCCAGGTTTTCAGAGCATTGCCTTGAGAGAGTTTTTGTTTCCTGACATTGCCTGTTATCTGCTTTATGCTGTGGTGTAAGTTTCCTCTGGTTTTGCTGTCAGAACAGAAAACATGGTGTAGGGTTTGGTTTTATTGTTGTTTTTGTTTTCTTCTTCTTTTCTCCATATGTATGTGAGGACAATATAACTGATTACTATAACAAAAGGTCTGAATATGAACTGTCTGTGTTGGGAATGTGCTTATATCAGGACATTAAATGAAAATGTTACACTAGCAGGACCATACAGTGGCTGGGGTCTGGACTTAACTCTCCATGGGGAATCTGGCACCTTAAAAAATCAGGGTATAAAATTAGAGTCTCAAATGCTGTGTTTTTAAAGCATGGAAGGTGTGGATCAGGTGCTTAAAACACAGGTGTCTGTTCCCAGTTCAAATCCACCCACTCCAGCACCACTCCAGAAGGGGAAGAAGTCCTCCAAACTTTCTATCTACTAGCCCATGTGGATATTTCGGATACCCTTGTGCATCTCATATGGCAGCAGACACCTACGTTTTGGCAACTGGATGGACACACAGCTGTAATGGGATCTGAGACATACAGTACATACATGGGTACTGTGGCGTAGGCATTTAGATTTAATTGCTCGAATCTGAGCTTAGTTCAGATTCAGGTGTTTGAAAAGGTGGACAGAACTTCTTCCCTCTACAGAGTCCTTGTCTGTCTCCTTTGATCACATGGGGAATCCCAGATGATTAGCCTAGGTTAGCTAACTCATTAGGCTATTAGATGCCTAACTTCTGGACAAATCCATTCGACCTATATATCAACTTCCATGTTCAGAAGTCCACAGTTGTTTTGAGGTACAAGCCCGGAAAAAAGAATAAAATCTCCTCTGGGCAGTTGTTATGAAATTGTTATGGGAATCTTAATTCAGCCCCCAAATCCTCCTTAGCTGCAGGTGGAGGACTGTCAAGTTATAGTTTGGCAACGGTTATTTGTTTGCTTGTTTCTGGGCAGTTGCTGTTTAAAGCGAGATGGGTTGGTTGATGAGGTGGCCTGATAAGTGGTGTGGTCTTTGAAAAAACACACACTGTAGTTCTTGATATGTTACTCTGGCCTACATGGCTGATGACGTCATTTCAGAAACGGGAAGGAAGCTTTTTGAAGGTGATATTATCTTACCGGTATGGGCTGCTGATCTAAACCAACATCAGCAAGAGTGTAGATTGGGCTTAAAATGTTAACAGAAGCATGTTGATCTCATCAACAGCTGGAGAGGAATGCTCCAAGAACCAACTCCTACAGATGGAATTTTCCCATCCGCTATTTCCTAGCTAATAGCCTGGGTAATAAGGCTTTTTATTATGTTAGCACTATATTACTTGCATTAGACATACTCTCTCTGTCCAGCTCTCCGGGCTGCTTTTGTCTCATTTGCCTTTGAGTTACGCTGCATCAATGCCCTTGTAACTGCGGGACGGACAGCGCGACACAGCTCTGCCCCAGCACATGTAGTTTTCAATGTAAGAGCCCCAGTCACCGGCCGGATGCTGATGAGCAGCCGATTTAATTAGCATCGTTGTATCTGGCTGAGATGTCTAGATAACGAAGTCAGGAAATCCTAATCTCAAGAACACGCGTGTTGATCTTCGTGCTTTATCTCTTCTTAACAGCCCCAGCTCAGCACAGGCAGAAAGGAAATGCAGGTATTGTATAAGTTAAAAAGTTCAGAGCATTCACCCTGCTTGTTTTCATCTAATTTTAGGCACTATTTTAATTTTTGAACAATTTAGGAGGCAAAATTAAGAGTAAATCAGCGTTAAAATCATATGGATCTCTTGTGTGTTTACCAGCCCTGAGCTCAAAGTTTACTATAAACTTGAAATCACATAATAACATGCAATAAAATTCCCCAGCAGAACCTGAGCAATGCCCTGGATGTCCAGAAGTCAGCTTGTTTGTTTCAGCATTATCAGTTTATCTAATAAAAGTTAATATCTCTCCCTATGGCCTCTGGCAAAATTACTCCAGTCAGGGAATTCTGCTAACAGCCCTTTGATCCAGGTAGATATTTTTTATATATGTTCATATTTTTAATGCTCGCTGGTCATACTTTCTATGTAGAATTATGTTTACAGATATTGTAAAAGCAGAACAACTGCTATTGTTCTCCTCTGCTGCGTGTTTCGGATCTGAATGCCAAAGGCGTTACCCTGCAGGCGTAGGACGTGTTCAGGCTGAAGTCTCGTGTTGATTTCAAGCCCTCCGAAGGGGAACAGACTTACCTGAAATTTGAGAAGCTGGACGGGTAATTTTGTATTAACAATCCGGTTTGTACCACCTTGTTTGATATGATAGTTTTTCCAGCTCAGGAGACATTCGTTTTCATTCTTGCTTGTACAAAGGACATAAATACCTGAGCCACGTTTCTGCCCACAAATTTATTTGTATTACACGGGACATAAACCCAATGCAAACAGACTGACCAAAGGTATTATCTGCATTTGATGTTCTCTTAGTATAAGAAAACATTATTTTATTTCCATTCACATCCTAGCTACTGAAATGAATCCCTTTCTTGGCACTCTTTCAGGGAAAACAAGCAAATAATCTCCTCCTGGCGTCCATTAGGGGCAGGGTTTGTCACTAGTGTGTTGGCATTAGCCTGTAGCTTCCTCCTTGCTTCCAGATGCAGGGTTGGGTTTAACCGACCAAATGTTGAAGCCACCAACCTCGACGGCTGGGCAGGTCACCTCAGGTTGCCTTTGCAGTCAGCAGGGAGGTGGTGACGTGACTCTTCCAGGCCACAAACCATCTCTCCTAAAATAGCAGTCTAAAACAGGTCTGGTGACTCACAACCCAAATCCCTATTACTGTCCAGGGACTGTAAAGGTGCCAGGGAAGACAGCTCAGCAGCAGATGCCAACAGTGTGACTGCCTAAAGTTAGGTCGGGGGACCTCCCCATTTGCTGGGAAGGAGCTGGTGACACCAGATGGTGTCTATGTCAAGGATTCCAGTGTAGATCTGCCCTCGGGTGCGGGGGAGACTGGTGCATGGCATTTTTGGGCAGCTGTTTTTTGTGTTTTTTTGTGTTTTTTGTTTGTTTTTTTTTAAACCCACAGAATTATTTCTGAATGGACATGAAAAGTTAGGATTTCAATCTGTATTTGGGAACCAAACCAAGGAAGACAGTGCATCCTGAGTACACTGGAGACTGCTCAGCGCCTTTGAAAATCGGGCCAGTTATTTAAAAACTTAGATAAACATACATATAAACGACAGGCAATGCAGAATATGAGGTTATCAGGAACCTGCCGTACCCTGTGCTGTTCATCTTCTGCTTCTCCCCATCCTACACTGCTTGGTCTGGGGCTACCCAGAGTTGAAGAGCAATAACATTTGCCATCACCACCTCCTTTACAAGAACATGCATGTGCTGCCCTCCGTGGAAAGCAAAAAGGAAGAAAGAGGCCAATCACACCTGGGACAGGGACTCACTGCCAAGCTGTGGCAGGATGCTGAAGGTACATGTTGCTCTGTGTTCTGGCATTGCGAACCTAGTCTGGGCAAGACTGGAAAACACAGATGGGAAATTCTAAAAAATATGATTTTTTTACTTTTACCTTGGTCTTGCAGTTGAGTTAATGTGTAGATACAAGTCATAAAAGGTATTACGCAAAATGGGTGCAATATCTGAGTCTTTGCCTTGCAGGTGCTGGTCTTACATGAGGAACTTTCAGAGTGGCCAGACAGTGTTTATAGGAGAGAGATGTGACTACAAAGCCATAGGGCAACATGAGCTCCTGCATGCCTTGGGATTTTACCAGGAGCAATCCAGGACAAATCACAAGGACTATATTCAGCTATGGTGGGATGAAATTATTGAAGGTACATCGCAGGTCTGAAATGACTAAGAATCGTCTGTAGGTGCGTTTTAGCATTTTTTGACAATGCTAAAAGGTGTCTGGTTAAGAATGGCTGCCTACATGTTGATAGCCAGACCATTATTTAGTCGCAGGTAAAACATATTGAAAAGAAGTTACATACTAAGTTTTATTTCTGGTCTTGCCTAATCACGTGTGTATGTTTTTGTATAGGTTTTGCATATGCCTTTGACAAACATAATGAGAGTTTCCTTCATGACCTCAATACCCCATATGATTATGAGTCAGTCCTGCACTACGGACCATGCATATTCTTTCAACATCAATAGCAACACTCCTTCCACTACAACAAAAATTCCTGAATTTAATGGGATCTTTGGGCAGAGATTGGATTTCATCAGGACTGACTTACTGAAGCTGAGTCTCATGTACAACTGCAATAAGTCCTTCTCCTCACACAGGTATTTGAAAATTCTTCCTCAAGCTTTGTGAAAACATGGATGGAGTGACATGAGAAGAGCAGGAACACTTCACCCTTGGGATCCTCTCGCAGTGCTAAAAGAAACTATAGTCCTTATGCAGCAGCAAGATCCGTGGTGGCCAGATCCCAATTTCTTTGTAGAATAACATTGGAGTGAATCAAGGGTCTAACACCTTTAATTCACACAGACTTTCCCATAATATTACTTGTAATAGTTACAGTTTCCTTCATGGACGATGATCATCGTGCTGTTGATGATGATAAATTCTTCAAGTAACAGTAGTCTGGAATTGAGCGCATATAGTTTTAGATGGTTATTAGACTTCACCATGCTTTTATGAGATGCAAGAATGAAGATATACAGCGATAAATAAGTCACTAGGAGTGCCCTTCTATTAATGTTAATCACTGTATACCTGATGCTAAACATGACTCTTGAATTTTCAGATAGAAAGGCTAATAATTTTCATTTGAAATGTTTCCTTAAATCTCTTCCCTACCTTGTAACATCTCACGAAGAAACAACAGTTTGAGACTTTGCTGCTGTAAATTGGTGGCAGCTCCATTAAAATGAAGGGAGCTCCGCCAGGTTGCCACAACTGACTTTGGTGAAACTCCATAGAAATGAATCAGGTGAGACTCTTCTCCTTTTATGCAGATGTTAGAGGATATTGAGTAATTTTCTAGTTTTTGTTTAAAGCTGAAAGACACTTTCCTTTTGTACAGGAGTTCACCTGAGGCATCCCCACAGAAGTACAGGCGTAAGCAAATACCACAATACACAAATCTTGTTTGTAGACAAATTCTGACATTGAAACCAATCCAGAATCATCAAAATAGGAAGCTGAGCTTCAGCAATGTGTCACAGAGCAGGAGGAAACCACCCTCAGAAGACTTCTTTGAGGATGGGGTTGCCGTGTGACACAGAGCTGTACCAGCCGCTGGTAATTCGAGGTTTGTTCGAGCCGCACCGCACAGGGAGGCTAAAGGATTATCTAAAAGGATTATCTAAAAGGCAAACCTGCAGTGATTTCCCCTCTTCCGAGGAGAGTGTTGCATGGGGTCCTTTTGATCATGGCTCCAACTACACTGATTTAAGCGTATATTGAACAAATACGATTGTATTGAGTTCTGCAGAATTTCAATTGCTGTTGGGACACAGGGATTGAGTAAGGCCTGTTGTTTCAGAGGCAGTGGGGAGAAAATGAAACTCTGAAGAAGAGTACTACACAGACAGCCCAAAAATCCCCAAGCCAAGTGTTTCTTTTGAAACTCACAGTCATGAGCCTAGCTGCCCGGTGTGCGAGTGGTCACAGTTAGGCACTCCTACAGTTAGGCACAGTTAGGCCTCCCAAAACACCAGTGACGGTTAGTCACAGAAGCGTCCCGTGGTGCAGGAGAGGAAAAAAATGCTGCATAGAAAAGAAAGCCATTTCTGTGGAACCTGCTTCCACGGAGGAAAGAGCAAGAGATGGCTTTGGGCAGCAGCTTTTGTGACAAACCGTCACTTCTGTTTCGGGAACACACTTGCGTTTGGTTACAGTTCGGAGATCCCGTGGTTATACCAAATGTGGGGGCAGTGAGGAGGAGAGCAGGGGTGCGGCACGCGGGGCACAGGGATGCTCCGGTTCTCATCACATGTGGGGCTCGAGGGGGCAGATGGGCGCCCGGTGAAGGGCACCCTGCAAAAACCAACGCTTGGAAGACCCTCCGAGCAGGGAGCGAAAAAATGAACAGGAGGGTTGTATAAGTCCCATCGTTGGCAGTTTCTCGTTTCTAGAGGAACAAGTCTGTTTGGCTGTTGTTTGACGGGCTGTTTGCTTGCGGTTTGCAGGGTGTGCGGTTTGCTGACACTGTAAAGGCTCTGGATGTGTGACAGAGCATGTGGCTGGGGAGCTGACAGCAGCTTCCTGCCTCTCGTGGCCGGTGACAGACAATTAACTGCTCAGCTTCAAGGAGAGGGAAGAAAAAAAGTTTAAAACTTAACTAGTCAGCCTTCAGAAGTTTCCTGAGAGCAAACGGGTCAGCAGTTATTGGAAAATAAGCAGCTTTATTTAAGGGGAACTTACTGCAGATGGCCAGCAACGTTTATGGGAGCACATCCAAGCACAGGAATGTAGTTGTCCGTGTTAAGAAAAATGATGGAACTGATGGAAAATCTGCACGCTATTACAGGTCAGTAAAAGTGTGATTTCATATCTGAAGTGCTGGCAAAGTGTGATACGAGACAACACTGGCGTGGTTTATTGTATAAAAGTTTGCTCAAGTGTCCAGTAATAAATCTAACCTCCGTTTGCTTCAGTTCAGCAACTCCCGAGTTAGTGCCCATGAGAACAGAATTTGGCTCAGAGGCGGTTTCCTTAAGGCTGTTCCCAGCTCAGCTGGGGTGCAGGGCATCAGACAATCACCATCCAAAGGGGTCATGGGATGCTTGAGGAAGACACAGTTTTATCTGGGATTGTGTCCTGCACTTTCCATTCTCACACGTATTTATTTTCCCCTTCATCTGGTGGAGAACATCGCTGGAAATTGGCCAGCATGCCTTTTGGTGTCCAAACCGAATTCCGGTATGGGTTTCAGGGCCTCAGAGGAGATCCAGCCAAGTCTGCAAGAGGGATTGCCATCAATGGCACCAGCCTGACAGAGACAAACTGCCCCACCAACATCTGGCACATCAGAAACTTCACAACCCTGCCCCATCTGCCCCATCCCTCCCACTTCTCCACGAGCCTTCCCACCCTCTCTCCTCACCCCCCAGCCCTGTTTCAGATCACCTCCAACCCAAGCCCTCTACTCTCTTGCCTCAGTCTCCCTCCAGTGCAGTAAACCCGGGATCCCCTGCTGGGGTTGACAAAGACCCAGGCTTGATGAGGCTCTGAGCAACCTGATCTAGTTGAAGATGTCCCTGCCGACTGCAGGGGGGTTGGACTAGATGACCTTTAAAGGTCCCTTCCAACCCAACGCATTCTATGATTCTATGATTTTATGATTCTAAGACCCCGATGGGAGCCCCACGCACGGCTGCAGCTCCCTGTCCTTCCAGTTTCCCCTCCCACCTCCTTCGCTGGGTACTGCTGCAGCCTCTACAGATACTTGAGTGAATTATTGCTGCTTCGTTTCTTGCCCCTGGAATCGGCCTGAAAGTCATCCCAAAATACGTGGTAGAACTGTACGATATACTCCATCTATTAAATTAATTATTTTTTTCTTTTATTTTCTTGCAGGTCTCACCCCTTTGGTTACATCTAAGTCCCAGTCCATCCTTGAAGCGCCCTCAACCTCTTCACCACAAGTGCAAACAGTCATCTGTGACAGATGAAATATATTACTTCCCCAAAGAAACTGTATTCTGTGGTTTCTGTATTTTAAGAATTTGAACTAAGCTTCCTTGTTATTTTTAAGAGACTAAACCCATAGGCTCTCCAAAGATTATTTTGGCCCAAGCAGGAAAGCGCTTGTCTTAATTAGATCATCTTTTTTCTTCCCATGTTTCATTCCTTTTGTTTATCTTTGCTGATGGCAATGCTTACTCCCCCGCAGTTCTTGTGTCTGAAATCTCCCTGGCCAGCTTTCCCTGGCCAGAAGCACCAATGCTTGACTTTCCAAGATCGTGTTCTAAGATCTCCTCATGGCCATTACCGCTTCCACAAGTCCAGAGCTTTCTGGACCCTTGGCTTATTTAGCCCACATGCCCTCCCTGACCCTTGTCCCCCAAGAAAGAAGACAGAAAAGTGCAGGGCAAGAGTTTTTCATCTCTGAAACCCACCACAGAAGAAAGGAGCATCAAGCCAGAATGCCAAGGATCTACTGATGTATGTGACCACCTCCGGAGGCAAAGAGTGTCATGTTGTGCACCAGGGCATCAGTCCCGGGATGGGTTCAGCTGTGGGAAAACACTGTTTGGGCATTCACAATCATATTTATTTTATCTCTAATCTTTACAATGTGATGTTAATTATTAATCGAAAACAGCACTGGGCCAAACTCTAATGTTACTGGAGTGCTATAAACCCAGAATAATTCTGCTTAAGCTTTCTTCCTGTGCAGTCGAGGTTGTAACGCTGACAGATAATGAGCACAGTGGAAGGAGTCAGCAGCTTTGGGGCAGATTGAGATCTTCTTACACAAAGCCTGGGTGGGCCTTTCACCAGCTGCACTAGAGACGTGAAGTTATCACATTCCTCTCCATAACATTCCTCAAAGTGGACTTAGGTAACTGATAACAACAGTGCTGTTACGTGTCATTTAGGAGGAAAATCTTGCTGTTATAATAATAATAATAATACAAAGGTGGAAAGTTCAAAGCTGGTTGGCTGATGTTCTGTGGAAAGCTCAGCAGCACGCCCTATATATTGCAAGAGATGAGAGGGACCAGCTTCTTTTTCCATTGCAAAAATGCGCTCCAGCGTCTTCCCGCTCTGCCTAGCGCTTCTATCATGTTATGCTCATGGTAGTCCAGTCTCTGTAAGTAAAAACCTAATTTCCACAGGCTCCTCTCAGTCCAGAGACGTCTCATACCTTATACTGCTTGTATTTTATTCTCTTTCAGGTTGGGCACCTCTCCAGTGAAGCTGGTAAGTGCTCTGCGAGCCGTTTCGAGTTTTGAAGCATTTTCTTCTGCTTGCTGTGTGCCACCACATCTGAGCACATAACGTTTTGTCTGTCTTGCAGCAGCAGATGCTGAAGCTGGTGAGATAATCAAAGACATTCCAGACATAAACTTAGGTGAGTTCATGTCTAAATTCTCACAGGGCCTGAAAAATTGTGAGCAAAATGCCAAGTTTTCATTATTGTTAAAAAGATGTGTGTGTGTGATGGTCAGGTAGTTCATGGTAACAAGGGAAATGAGGTTAAGTGAGCTCTGAATTACCTTCCTCTGGCTATGCCACATGAATCTCTCCTCGGGCTGTAACCCTACGTAAACAAGGGATGCAGGTGTCTGTCACTTCTGAATTTTGGACAGACCTACAGTGTTAAGGCAGTAACACACTGTATCAATTGGAAAGGCTCTGGAGTCCCACCAGCATTCCTACAAGCTCTATGTGACTTTTATAAATTTTTGCAAAGTGGAAATAGCTTAGATGTTTATTGAACTTCTATACATCGTAAGGAAATCAGATGGAAAAGACACAACACGCTGTACTGTCTTCCTAAATTATTTTTATTTCCCGTAATGCAAATTTCTATACATCCTTTGATGGGGCACTGTACAATACTCTTCCTGATGCATTACTCAATATTACTGTATTCTCTAAAGCGTTGTCTCAATGTGTTATCAAACTAGACATGGATAACGGTGGCCACCAGATTTCTGCCACTAAAAATGCAGACATTGCTGAGTAGCAAATATTGAGTAGAAACTTTTAGGCCTGTCTCTATATTTTAGTGTAAAGAGGCTGGTCCTTCCTTATTTTTTGTAAATGCTCAAGGACATTGACCTTGTGTAAGTAGGCTCAATATGGTTTATGAGGTGAAATATGTTTGATATTTGATATTTCATTTACATTATCTTTCATTAAATTACTTTTCAGCTGCTGGACTCGACCTCTTTCAGGGTGATATCTTGCTCCCTGTAAGTAATTAAAAACTTTAGCACTTGTCCTAATTGTATTTTTGGCACAAATCAGCCCATCTCCCCTCACCAGGTACATCACCATTTCTTAATTCCCTTTTCAGCAAAATCAGCGAAATGCCCTAAGAAATGAGACCTACAGATGGAAGTTCCCCATTCCCTATATTCTGGGTGATGACCTAGGTAATGCAGATACTTTATTCAGATTTTAGCTCCAATCCTTATTTGCATTGGTGTCACTGTGATAAAAAATGTGCCTTTTTTAGAACTGGTTCTCTCACATTAAAATTCACTAATAACTAGACAGCTCTTTTGTATCAAAACCGTGGTTTTAATTCTACAGCTGTCATAACAAAAGACAATTTAATCAAATTCAATCATTTTTCTTTTCAATCATTTTTCTTTTGGTCCCATGTGTATATCTGTGTGCCTACCTTACCTCTCCAGGGTGAATGTTCTGCAATGCATTAAAGGTGCTTTCCTTTTTGTTTTCCAGATCTGAATGCCAAAGGAGTAATTCTCCAGGCATTTGAAATGTTCCGTCTTAAGTCTTGCATTGATTTCAAGCCATATGAAGGAGAGAGAACCTACATATTCTTTAGAAAAGAAAGCGGGTAAGGTTTATATCAATTTCTGTTTAGTTTTTCTGTGTAGAATCACCTGGGAATTCATTCCATTTGACTGCATCAGTCTAAAAGTTTAGTCTAAGGTTCTTGTCATCAGAAAAAAAGAGGCCACTAAGAAAGCAACACATCTTCCCTTCTTAGACCCAAAGCTTGGAAGCAGCTGCCTCCCTCTGCTGACTGCAGAGGGTATTTAGATGATGAACTCGGAATGGGCATCTGATGTTTGGATGGTTACTCTTTGATGAGGTGAATTCCAGCATCTCTGGATTTTCATCAACTGCTTCCACTTTGATGTTTTCCATTTCAGTGGTGGGCGAAACGACCCCCATGTACATCCTCTAAACATGTCAAGGATATGAAAAGCCAGAATTTAGGTTTTGAAATCTTTGGCAGACAGGTCAAAAAAAACTGTGGAAAGCCAGTTTATTGTAATATTGCTACTGGTTTGGCGCGGCTCTTCTTTTAGTGAAAGGCTCTATCAAAATTTGAAAGGGTTTTATACTCAGAGATGCGGGTTTTCAGGAACGGGAAAGATTTATTTTATTTCCTATATCTAAATGTGTTTTGAAAGAACACCTAGAAAAGCACAAAAATCTTCTCACTGTGTCAGCTGAGAATATTTCTTGTTCTCCCAGAACTTCATAAAGGCCTAGAGGCACTGATTTTTCTGCCCTCAGCTCTTCCTTGGGTAATACGTCCCATGACACTTCTCTTACAAGACCGCAAGTACCATGATTTTTGACAAGTTGCTGCTGAAGAGCCTGGTACTAGAAACTCCCTGGTAGCAGCCATTCAAGGGACCATAGGCTCAAGTTCTTTGTTTTAAGTACCCACATTAGTGTGCTCAGAGCTCCTTCAACAAACTCCACCCAACACTGCTTTGGGACGTGCAAATGTAGCTACAGCCCCAGCAGATGCTGTTTAGCAGTTGCCTGTCACATCACCCTTGGACTGCCCTAAAAACTTCCCAGAGAATTTGCTGAGGAGCTCTTTTCCTGCTCAATCATGATTAGCTTCTGCTGAGTCATGGAAGAGTGGCTGGGCCCTCGCAGAAAAATGTGATTTCACACCTGTGGCCAATGCATTGCATAGTTGCTGTTAAAAAGGACCATAAATCCTCCTAGATCTCTTCTCTAGCCCAAGTGACTGCAAAAAAGCTCAGTCTGTCTTGACAAGTTTACTGGTTCTGCACATGTATTATGTTTCTTGGCAAAACGGCAGCTGATATGGGGCTAAAATTCTCTGGATCTCAAAAATCAGGGGTGAGCACGTCTAAATAGAGTGTACGTAAAATGCTGGCCTCAAGCAAGTGACAGTGAACATGTTTTTGAGTCTGTTTTCACGGTAGACTATCTTTAGAGTATCAAGGCATCTGGTCAGCATCTAAACAATGATTTAAGTACTCCTTTTACATTTAAACCTTTTTTGATATTACTTTAAATCCAATGAGCCTACCAAGAACTTAAATATGGAGAAGAAATCTACTTAACAGACAGTAAGATGTCTCTCTTTCTCAGGTGTTGGTCCATGGTGGGGGACCTGCAGACTGGGCAGAACCTCTCCATTGGGGCAGGGTGTGACTACAGAGCAATCGTGGAACATGAGATCCTGCACGCGTTAGGATTTTACCATGAGCAGTCGAGGATGGACCGGGATGACTACGTGACAATCTGGTGGGATGAAATTATTACAGGTGGGTTTTGACCTTCAAGTCAGATTCTGTGAAGTGCAGGTTCGTCAGTAGCTTGTTTTCCACCCTAGATTTTAAGACCTCCTTAAAGATATGATTTTAGAAACACTGGGCCACGCCTGGGACCACTGTAAGTCAATCTGTAGCTGTAGCTGGATTTTGATACAACTTCTCTGATCAAAGACCAGGAACAGCACTAAAAGTGATTAATCTTGTTACTCACCTGGTCTTATCTTGAATCATGTTGATGAAGATGATGATGATGTTAACAGTATCTAGACTCTGACTTTTGGGCCCCTTTTTCTGTACACTGCAATGAACTGCCTCCAAAGCAAAAAGTCTTACAATGTGCTATTGTGAGCTCCGTGATGTACAGAGATATCGAAAAGCTCCACAAAACAGTTCCCGTTCTCAGATTGTTGTTTTTTGTTTGTTTTTTTTTTTTTCCTCAAAAAAATGTATTATTGAGTCCTCTCAACTTATCCGTGGTGTATTCAGTAGCTACAAATCTGGAACACCAAAAAAATGGTACAGATGATGGACTTTAGTGTGACACTATTCTGAATGGAGTCCTGGGGCTGGCCTGATGTCCTTACAATCAATTCCTATATTTTGTAGGTTTTTATCCATGCTATAAAATCTAATTTTCTAGTTAGGCAAACTCATTAAGTAGAAAACTTCTGCTGAAACCATTTGAAAGACGCCTGCTCCTCTAAAGGGAAATAAGGCTGATATTGATAGGATTGTGCTCTGTGTGTGCATCTGTGTGCACCTGTTCCCACATTAGTGATCTGCAACCCCCAATTTAGTAGCATCGTAGCAGTTTTTTGCCATAATGCATTTTCATAAACTGCAATACAGATAGCTGGCTGGTAAGAGAAGAGATCCCCTGTTGATGGTGCTGTTGACAGAAAAGCCAGTAAGCCTATTAGACTTCAGAGAAAACACACAAGACAGCCTAATGAAATTGCCACCGTGATGCATGGTTTATTTCTTCTGAAAACACACAGAAGTTACCCTTTGCCTGGTAATGATCTTAAAAGCCAAGATCGTTACACATGCCTGTGTCCTGCCAAGACTTTTTCCCCAGTTGTAAAAAGCCATAGCACTTAATTGGAAAGATTCTCACAGTTTTTGATAAAAGGTGCAATTCAAGTATCATCTGTAAGAAAACAATCCCAAGCTCTTACACAATCTCCAGCCTTGGACTGAAGACCTTTGTGCCCGGAATGGACAATGTTGGCAATCTCTCTTTACTTCCATACCAAAGTATGTGAAATGGCTCCCTCTCTCTGCCCTAGCAGACACCTTCATAATGAAAAACTTTCTCTAAGGACAAATTATTTCACCAAGGAACCATGAGAAACGTGTTTCCAAAAGAGAAATATCATAGTAATATTATCAATCTAAGGTAAAAACATTTTTTTTTTTTCCCACAAATTCCTAATGTATTTTTTGCTTCAAAGAAGAACAGAACCTGGATATGCTCCAGGACTCTCATATCTGTCCCCTTAATGAAGGGAGGGCCTCTCCTTGTCCATATAGAATCTAATAGCCTGGGAAACGTTTGCACCAATATTCACAAGCTTGTGAGTCCTTAATCCTTAAATTCAGTCCTTCAGGATGCTTACTATTAGACCATCTAATCTGACCTTCTATATATCCCACCCTTTACAGCTCACCAATGTTTGATTTTGAACTTGCTGAAGTCACGTGGGAGGGTGCAGAACTGCAATCTAAAGACACTTCTTTTGTTGTCCAAATGACTTCATAAACAAACCTTGCTAAATTTGAATATTTTATTGGAAAGTAATTCCTTTTGGGTATATCAATTCTGCCTCAGAAAACTGTATCCAAGGGGCCGTGCTAAAGCCATTTCCTTTACCATGTCATTAACAATGAAGCACTTTTCTGTTCTTTTGCCAGACAAAGAGCACAATTTTCTGAAGTATGATGACAGCTTCATCACTGATCTGAATACCCCCTATGACTATGAATCACTGATGCACTATGAACCATTCTCATTTAACAAAAATGAAAGTATCCCCACAATCACAACGAAGATACCAGCATTTAATAACATAATTGGCCAACGTCTAGACTTCAGCGCCATTGACCTGGAAAGACTGAATCGCATGTACAACTGCAGTAAGTCATAATTTAATCATGGCAAACTGATTCTTTGTTTATACTTGGGCCTCACTGGTTCACCTCCCTTTTGTCTCTAAAACCACAAAAACTCTTCTCAGGCGCTCTTGAGGAAGTATGAGAGAAGACCTGTGGTGTAGACACCCAAACAGTTTATTCCTTCCTCATCCCTCTCTTTGGCTCTGCTAACTGTCATTAATTTTTTAAAAGTTCAATTAGTCAATGAAAGTCAACCCATTCACATCTTTTCTTCCATGTTGCTCCTAGGGGCTCAGACATGTGGTTGTGTTCTGCTGGTGTATGGGCAGATTCATTGTGCTTTTGTGAGGCGAATGCAGCTGTACTTTGTCCTCTTTTACTGACATTTGGTCTTAATTAGATTAT
This sequence comes from Chroicocephalus ridibundus, assembly GCF_963924245.1. Classification (NCBI taxonomy): domain Eukaryota; kingdom Metazoa; phylum Chordata; class Aves; order Charadriiformes; family Laridae; genus Chroicocephalus; species Chroicocephalus ridibundus. The sequence continues at coordinate 122,564,621 of NC_086286.1, read as the reverse complement.
TTTGCACCTGAGATTGGTTAAGTCTAGAGTCCAGTGCTGTCTAGTTGGTTGCTAAGCTGGTTCACCACAAGATGTTATCACCGCATGCGATTTTTAGCGAGAACTCACCGTCCCCATGGATCTGTCGACAGAAGCATCAACTCGCAGGCAAACTCAGCCGAACCGGCCTAAGGTAACTGGGTGAACTTTGCTTGAAGTGGAAGAACAGTGCTCATGCTCATCAAGCAGACAAGTGGGCCATGAAGAACAATAACCTCCAGCTGCGGAATGGTTAAATACAACGCCACCACTCTTCACAAAGTGACTTGTCTCTCCAAGGCTTGCAGGCAGGCACAAAGACAGCCACCATCAGTCACTGGGTGTCAGTCGCCGCATGGCAGTTTGTTAACCTTCTGCAAGGTGGTCAAATGTTGCTGTCTTTATGCAGGGAATCCCTCCAGGAATCAAATATTTCCTCTTTTGAGTCTTTGGGCTCACATCTGCTCACATCTGTCTTCTCTATGTGATGTCTACACTAATGTAAAAAACCCCCCCAAAATTAGACCTACTAGAAAACTACTTTGGAGGTAATCATGTGTGCATTTTTTTTTTTTTCAGCTTCAACTCACACTTTTTTGGACCAGTGTTCTTTTGAGTTTGAAAATATCTGCGGCATGATTCAGGGTACCAGAGATGATCTAGACTGGGTCCATCAACTGAGCAGCGCTACAGGGCAGGAAGACCACACACTTTCTGGGCGCTGTAGAGGTAAAATGAAGTAACAGAACACTTACCTATGGAAAAGGGGTTAGCTGGAGTAATGATCCCTTTTGGCATGTCTGTTGTGGTCTGTGTGCTTTAAATATAGCGTCTTTTTAATTTCTGTGAACCTGTTATTGTGGTCAATGCTTGAGAAAACCCAGCACTGGCTACTCTGAAAACACAGGATTAAATGACCGTGTTTAAGACACGACCCAGCAAACATCCGAGTTGCAATGTTTCTAGTTAAGAAGAAAGCCTTTTTTCTTTTCCTGTGTCCTGGCCCTGGGAGTGTGTTTATGGTTGCACTCATGCTCTCATTAAGATTTTTCAGCGTAGTGGAAAGTTCTCCACACCAGCAAGATAAAAGGGGACAAAGAACAATCTTAAGTAGAGGCCTTTTAAATGTAACCTGGAAAAGGATTTACTGCAACCTCCGAAGTCTGAGTAAAAGTTATGTTACCCCACGATAAGAACGAAAAAACACTCATAGCCACTCATAAATGTTTGCAAAGCGAATGATAAGCTTGAGCAGTGCTGGTTCTGGGGGTAGAAGACAGTTGCAAAGTATTTTATGATAAGAGTTTAGGGATAATTTTCTTTTTCACATGGTAATTTTGTCATTTTTCAAAGGAAGAAAAATCTCAAAAAGGGTGGAGTCAGCCCCAGTCACAGTGGGCTAGCTTACAAATGACAATAAAGATTAAATCCCAACAGGCAGTTCTGAAAAGCAAGGGCCTGAATTGTTATTTAGACAGGAAAAGCTACTACAGACTTTAAAAAAAAAAATAAATTACTTTTGTTGTAAATTTTGCCCAAGTTCAGAGTGAAGGAATCCTGACTTACAGAACATTCAGTTGTGCTTTGTTACTCTTTGATAAAGGAAATATTCGACTTGCTGCACTCAGGAGTAGACTATTCCCCTTCTGTGACCCACCCACTGGAAAGAACAGATCCTCAACCTTTTATAATGCTTGTCGATTGGGTCCGAGAATGCAATATAACTCAATAAAACCATCTGACAGCTTCTATAAGTACACGCTCCTAACTTTCATCTGACTTTTTTCATTCTTTCTCTCCTTTTATTTTTTTTCTCCATGTAGTATAATTGTAACTAAAAAAGAATTCAGCTGAGTTGCTTGAGATTATTGGGTAAAATCCAATCTCTCTGAAGTAAGCACTTAACTTGCACTTATGCTTTAGCATCTAGTGACTTGGTGCAACGTAAATATTGATGTTCTCTGAAGAGTACCCCTCTGGAGAGGGTTAGGTGCCTCTGAGGATCGCCAGAGTGCCTAGATGAACTGCATGAGTAGGGAGCGCCTTTCCTTTTGGAGACCTTCAAAGGGTCATTGACTCCGTCAGGCATTTACACATTTTTTGAGAACTCCTTCTGCAACCACCTCAAGTGGGGGTTAATTTCAGGTTTCTAACGCAGAAGAATTGTATTTTGCCCAAACAATTTGACTTCTTTGGGTTTTGACTTATTACTGCCTAAACTGAAATAGGGAAAGAACAGCCTGAGGCTTAGAGAGGATCTGGCAGCCTGGGTCTGGATTTGATCCCTGTATCCCCATGCTGAAGTCTGCTAAGGCCATATACCAACGGCTACGGATGCTTAATGTTGCCATTATTATCAAAAAGGAGGTAGAGTCTAGATCATCTGGGGCTTTGACACCATAATAAGCTCAATAATGAAGTGAGGCACCTGAATAAGGCTCCCAGCCCCGTTTCTCACTTGGAACAACAGTGATCATGCTTATATTTAACATAAATTTATCTTACGGTGAAGTGTCATAGATGTGCATGCAGCAATTAAGTATCTTTTGGCAAAGTTTCTATGGGTATGAATTCAAAGCGTAGGTAATGGAGAATATCCCCCTGACAAGGTTAGAGTGAACAAGATAAACACCTCGAACAGCTTCACTCACCATGCAGGAGGCTGTTCTGCGTTTATCCAGCTACGGGTTTAACTGATGATGGCCCAGATGTTAGCTTGGACAAAGGTCCAAGGAACCAGCCCCCAACAGAGGAAGCTTTCACACAACAGCTAAAAGAATTTCACTTGTCAATTTAATTATAGTCTATAATGAATAACTAACGCAATGCAATACAGATAAGATGTCACAAGTCCATGTGGTACCAAGATAAGATGCATGTGCAAATAATGAATCCCTTGTAAATATAAGGATAAAAGTAGGCATTTCAAATTTAAAGTAAAGAAAATGTTAGTGGGAAATTAACTAGAGGGGCAGAAATTCTTAAATATTTTCCCCAAACTGAGAAGCTGAGTTGTGAAAAGTTTTTCAACAAGCTGTAAGAAAGAGTTTCTTCCTGTTCAAAGTCAGGAGAGTGCTAGTTCTGTGTCCAACCCTTTTTTATTATCTTTATCACTGATAAGAAATTACCGAATTACCTTACCCTTTACAAGGTAATATAGCATGTGACCTCTAAGATCTCATCTTTAGACTATCCTTCAGTATAAATCAAGTAAAAAAAATGTGTCTACTAGTTACTTGCAGTCAGCAGTGAATCCTCTGTCTCATTTCTCTGATGTTCCCGGTGCATCCAACTTCCAACTAAACCAAGTAATGCAAAATTGACATAAGCTGCCAGCAATGAGTTCCATACGTACACTAAACTACTAGTCCTGTTGTTATCCTGGTCTGTCTTGGACGGTTATCACATACCATTTCCTCTACTATTCATGTTAACTACTACGTTTATGCCTACTAAATTTATCATTTCAACTGACAATGATAAATTTACACCATGCAGCTAGCAGGATATCTGGAAAGAGACAGTGACACTCTACGCTTTCTTCCCAGGTGCTGGCTATGTCATGTACTTCAGCACCAGCTCCGGCAAGGCAGACGAGGTGGCAATCCTAGAGTCTCGAATCCTTTATCCAAAGAGAACTCAGCAGTGCCTCCAGTTCTTCTATAAGATCACAGGAAGCCTTTCTGACAAGCTGATCATCTGGCTTAAAGAGGATGATGGCACTGGAAATGTTCGCAAGATGAGGAAAATTCAAACCTTCCAAGGTAATTCTGGAAATACGAGGAATATATAGAATATTAGGGGAGGAAAAGTTGTCTTACTGAGTCCGCAAATGCAGTGGATTTGCTCAGAAATCAGAAGATTTTCCTGAACCTAACGGAATATCTCGCAATCCAGCTAAGGATTTTGGTATTACAAGAGGGCATTTAGCAGTGAAACTGTGGGTTGTAATAAAGTAATTTCAGTGCTCTGCAGCAAAAGTCACAATGTTCTGAATAATGTACTGTTACACCCAGTGATTGAGAGGGACCCCAAACTGTGCTGGAGATCAATTGTCTAGTTATGGCTGTTATATGATCTAACAGTCAACTGTTAGGATATAAATACCTGTGCTCGTCTGCAGTCAATAAGAGTCCCAGCCTGATTTTTATATGATTGGAAATATAAAAACATATGTGGTTTTGGAAATGCGAACCGAGTTCCCACTTCGTGTGATTTTGCTAAACAGGACAAATTCAGCCACTGTGGCACTATGCGTTTGTGTTGTCAAAACCCAAGACCTGCGATAACCTGCCTATATCAACCTGCAGCAGTTTGCAGGGAAGGATAAGTCCCTGGAAAAGTGGCAGGAGCTGTTAATTCTAACACCTTGGGTCATTGACGTCCATCCACTTGTTATGTCTTGGCCCTTAGCCTGTTCCCTTTATACTAGAGACTGACATTCACTAATGTGTGAAGAGTTCCTAATACAATGCGTCCAAACTATTTAGAATGATAAGGCAACGTGAGTATATTATAATCACAATATCAACTTAAGATCTTTAGCCTTCAGTACTCTGTGAGATGACCGGTTGTCTCCAAAAGCAGCTGGAATGGATATCTGGGAATAAGCTGCTTCATAATATCACTGATCATGCTGATGGCAATGTTTCGTTTTCTTTTTACCAAAGCGGATAATGACTATAACTGGAAAATTGCCCACGTAACCCTCAACGCTCAGAAGAAGTTCCGTTACATCTTCCAAGGACTAAAGGGCAACCCCAGCTCTTCGTCTGGTGGGATTGTGATCGATGACATCACACTGACCGAGACCCCCTGTCCCACAGGCGTGTGGGTCATTCGGAATTTCAGCCAAATCCTCGAAAATAAGTCAAACGATGTTATTCAAAGCCCCCGGTTTTATAGCCCTGAGGGTTATGGTTTCGGCGTAAGTTTGTATCCCAACTCCAGAATCAGTGGCTACACTCGCATTAGCTTTCACTTGTGCAGTGGAGAGAACGATGGTGTTCTGGAGTGGCCAGCTCTGAACCGCCAAGCTATACTCACGGTGCTGGACCAGGACCCTGACATCTTGAAAAGGATGTCCGCAAGCAGAAGCTTCACCACAAGCAAAGACCACATTAGCTCAGGTAAGTGGGGTCTGCCTGGAGGAATGACGAAAATGAAAGCCAAGGAATCCATGTCAGAGGACTGAGTGTAGGACTCAGAGCTGGGCAACTTTGGCTGTATTTCCCAGTTTGGGACACTTTCCGGTGTATGACTTTGCTGTGTATGACTCGGAATTCCTGTCTGCTAAAGATCATCTGGTTTGAAAAGTGACACATAGAAGGCTGGTGTTATTATGAACAATCCCTAGGATATCTGAGTTTGACTCTAAATACAGAATTCTCCTAAGAGCTGTCAATTCCCATTCTACTTGTGGTTTGCCCGTTATGATAGGTGACATATCGCCACAAGATGCTATAATGCCAGCAGGGTGCTGTATTCCACTACTAAATCAACAATAATTTAGGTTAAAACTGCATTTTGGAGGCTTCATTAACTTGAACATACGTGGTCTGAATGCACAGGGTTCACATTGTAGCTGTATTTAAATAAAAAAATACCTGAAAATGCCTGTGAGATCAGGCTGCGAGACAAAGCCTGTCTTGCTTGGCTGTGGGTAGGCTTCAGATTACAAACTCTTTCGGTCAAGGGCTACCTTTTAACTCCAAGTTTATATAGTGTGTAGCACCACGGTTCCACATCTGCTCCTAGGATTCCCCGTGGATGTGTTAATTCAAAGAAATAAGAACAACAGGACAATGCTGAGTTTGGTACAGAAGAAAATACTAGAGGTGAATCTCCATCCCCCTTAGCTTTTTCCAGTGGAGGCTTAGTACACATTTTTCAGTAGGAGGTTTTAAACCTTAGGTATGAATAGGTTTAATAGAACCATAGCAATGAACAAAATCTGCTAGACTCTGAACCACAGGTACTTAAAAACTGGTAAGGGAGTGTCCTTACACAGGAGGGAGCTCTTAGCTGGTGACAATGAGGAGCTAACTTGCATTTGGTTAGTCCTCAATGAAAGGGGAATTTCAACGCCCTCACATGGACTAAGAGTCCTCAGGCAGACTGTATCTAGGGATATGCTGGCACCCATAGTTTGTCAGTCCTCTGATTTTTTTTATTTTTTTTTTTCCTTTGGGCGTTTCAATTCTGAACTTGATTTTACAGCATAAATCCCGTTTAACACTGTAATGCACAAAAAAAGTCATATCATACTTCCAGCTGCCGAACTTTGTGGTTCTCTTTCATCACTCATATTCTCTTTGCAGGTGCTAATGGAACCTTAATATGGGAGAAACCATCAGTTGCTGGGAAATTTGATGCTTCATGCAATTGCTATAGAACTGTAGACTGGGGGTGGACTAACTTTATATCCCACAGCCAGTTGAGACGGAGAAGCTTCCTGAAAAATGATGACCTGATTATTTTTGCAGAATTTCATGGTAAAGTCCCTCTTCCTGATTGTCCTTACAAAAACAAATGGGTGGTCCTTTATATCTCTTTACACACATTCAAGTAACTATTGCCACCTGCCTCTGAGTCATCTTCTCTTCTGATGGGGACCAACTTTTAAAAGCATTTCGGTGTCTTAGTTTCAGGTGGGTGACATTGGCTAAAGTGATTGTGAGTTCAGAGGAATTTAAATGGCAATGATTTACTGAAGGTTAATTTCTTAGACAACTTTATCCATAGCTATGTCCATTTCTAAGCGTTGAACATACTAAAAGACCATCCTTGTTGTGTTTATTTTCAAACAGAACAGCCACAATTCGCATAATTTTTCAAAGTACAGAATACCACTGATTGACCTAACTAGTTACAAAAATGTCAGTATTATTTTCTGTCTTGTGCTTTAAATATGCAGAACTTGCTGTGGTACAGCAAAAGCTCTGTAAAGAGCAAATGGGCAAGGAGTACCCTGCAGTCCACAAAACACCCTGTGAGCCCCTGGTGTGAAGAATACTACATATAGCATCACTCACTGCTACCTGATGTCTTTCTCCTCTTTTTTTCTTTTCTTAAAAGATATAAGTTACCTCAATAAAACTGAAGTCCCTGTTGAACCTGAACCATTGGCCTTCATGGAAGGCCTCATTCTTGAAAGGCAGAAGAGGGCAGCCCAGGATAGGGAGCCCGTGCAAGACCGGATGCCTTATCTGCAAGACCCGTGTGACCCAAACCCTTGCCAGAATGATGGAGTCTGTGTGAATGTGAAAGGGAGAGCAAGCTGCAGGTACCACAGACCTCTTCCCTGCTTGCCTTGACTTTCTTCTGAACCAAATGATGTAGCTAATAAGTATTCAGAGCTACAGACCTCAGAAGTCTGAGCCACTAGGTTTTCAAAAAACAGTAGGAACAAAACACTTCACCGCAGTGACTGGTTTCTAGTAGCAGCCGGTTCATGGGGAGGCAAAGAAACCCCACTCTGTGGTGCTTCCCAGGGATGTAAATAGCCTCCAAACAAGGTGGGGATGTTGTGACATGAACCCCTCTAATCGGAACTGCCCATCCAGGATAGTGCATGTGAGGACCTTGAGGTGGGCCGATAGGGCAGGACAAAAATCCTCATCCACGTGAATCTGTACTTTATTTTTCCAGGTGCCCATCAGGACGTGCCTTCTTCTTTACGGGTGAGAGATGTCAGTCAAGGCAGGTCCATGGGAACATCCTGGGAATGGCAGTTGGTGTAATTGCTGGAACCATGGTCTTAACCATCGTCCTCATTTCCATGATGTCTAGAAGATAAAGAGCTGCAGGGGAATAAATCTCAGCCTTGTATTTTTCCATAGTTCATAAGATATCAGTTTTCAGTGAAAAATGATAAATACAACTTGTAGAAGACCAGTCAGCATATGGATGAAATGCTTTATCAACATCTTGGCGGCAATCTGGTTACTCTGTAGGACTTGGCAATTAAAGAACATCACGTAGAACTGCTGTCTAATGTAAGTTCATATCCTGCCTCTCTTGTGTATTCTTTGAATGTAATTTCTTCATCCAATAGCAAGTGCTGGTGCTGGAAGTCTGTGCATTTAATCTTAACAATAGAACACCTCAAAATACTGGAAAAAATCACATAGAAGCACATATATTAAGATTCTAGAAATGTTCCTATAGAGATTACTCAAGAAATCTAAGGGGTATATAACCATGGGAATGTAAGTCAGTATATCAATACTCATTTTCCGTGGAGCTGTGCTGGTTTACAAAATCTGAGTAGCTATTACACAGAATTCATAGTAAAATACTACTATGTCTTTTTGGCCAATTCTCTAGCAAGGAAACAATTTCATATCAAAACTAGTTGCCTTTCCAGGAGACCTCACCATAGAACGTTTTCAAATATTCAAGTGTAAATCTATTCTCTGGACGTAATCCGAAGTTCTTTTAAACATCTATAAAGCTCCCTTGATTTCAGCAGGCAGTGGATGAAATTGGAGCAGATCATCAGTTGTCATAGGATTGGATCTGTAGCAGTTACTATTAAATTCATATCCCTTTGGAAATGACAAGTCAGGGAGAGGGGTAGGAGTGTAGGAAGATAAAGACTGGGTCTGTGATACTGGTGGGTGCTGGATAAGGTGTTAACACCCTAGAACTTCTTGCAGATGGCAGGAAGTAGCCATTCTAACGTGTCCCAAGATCTCAGCTTTTAAGGGCTCTAACAGTTTCCACACTTGAAACTTGGTTGCCCAGGTTTCCTCTGAAAGGAGTTTCTTGTTGTCTGCATATCAGAACAGAAAGCGTTCAGAATGCAAACGATAAATAATTGCAGAGGGTGAAGCTGCCCTTGTATTTATCACATACCCCTCACAAGGGATGGCAGCCCAGGGAAAACGCGCTCTCGTGGCAGTGGGTTGTACACAAGGAGCTGGTTTCTGCTTGTTTTTACACTTGGATTCATCCTGGTGCTCACATTAGTCCCGTTAAGTAAGGACAAACCATCCAAATAATGGTTTATTTAATGAAGGCATTATCGACAAGTTATTACTCAGTTCCTCTTAGTCTCTGCATTTGGAATAAAATCAAACCAAACATTTATATCAGCTTTTCCTGTAACATGTCTGACTATCTGGTTGGACCTCACCACAGGTAAAAGATAGTTACAGATCTGATTACCTTCTGCCAGCTGGATTAGGGGACTCCCCCTTGGGTCAAGGGACTCCCCAATCCCAGCTGACAAGCTCATAAATGTCACAGGGTTATGGAATGAAAGACAAGGGATCCATAAAAATGAATACAATTGTGGGGTGCAGCTTGCTAGTCAATGTGTGAGGCAGACAAACAAGAGACAGAGGATCCAGGCAAATCCCAGTTAAGTAATATCCTGCATATCATTTTGGTGTCCCTAGAGTAAAAGGACACCAAGAATAAAACCGCAAGCTGTCACCACTAACTCCAAAAACATGCGTAGGCTCTGACACTGTTCATTTTACTTGTGTAGACAGAGCCCGTGTCTTCGCCCGTGCCAGACCACACACTGACTGCTCTGCCAGGGCGCCTTGTGATGGCAGTTCCTCCTGGAATGAGGCTGTTGGTCTTGCCAGAGCTGCTAGAGGATGGGCCAGGGTTTTCTTCACACGATGTCAGGAAGCTGTTTTTGACCTGCTCTCCTGCATCTTCAGAGCAGAATGTGATGGTTGGGAAAGACGATAGGGACCGGCCCTGCTCCCTTTGCATGATGTTACTTTAAGCCTTTGCACTGGGGAAGGAACACGTCCCAGGTGCCCCTCGGCTAGTCCCTAGCCCCTCGGGCTCCTCATCCTGAGAGTAACAAAGTTCAGAGACTCTCATCGGTGCAGAAAAAACACCTCAAGAGTATAGCTGGAGTCACTCTCTACAAACATTCCAGTATCCGCTCCTTTTCTGGGAAACTCTACACGCAGTCCATTTTCCTTGGGATCTGAAGACTGGTAGTGTCAATCTTCCCAAAAGATGCCCAAAAGGAGAAGCCAAAAAGAACCTACACAGTCTGTTCACTTCCTTGTTCTCCCCCCCCACTCCTAGAGTGCTTTGTCTCACTATCTGCTGGGCGTTGTACTGGGTACACTGCGATGCTCGATTACCTGCAACAAGTGCTCCAAATATCTCCTAAACAGTGTTTGACTTAACGGACAGTTTCCAGGATCTTTGCAGCTCAGCATCACTGCTCATTCCTTAATTTCCTAGGAGCCTATGTCTCCAGGATACAGGCTTTCTCTGTACTAGTAACAAAATCCATGTCAGGCAGTCGCTGTTGCTTGCAAATGGACACTTGTTTACCAGCAAAAGAGGAAATCTATTATGGGCAATACATGACACTCGTCAGTGCTGGATAAAGCTCGGAATAGAGCGGCAAAATCAACAAGAATTGTTGCTGGGCCAACGGCTTGTTTCACTGCTGTTGGGGAAAATCATGTCACAAAAATTAGGGCAGCCTCAGGGAGCAGCTTGGTCTTTCCTGTGTTGGCTTCCATGCCATCTTAGCCGTTTTTAATGTAGGCTCACAGTCCCTGCCTTTGGCTTCTCCTGCTTCTGAGATGTTCCAGGAAAGCAGCATGGGAATGGATGAAAGGTGCCGTGGCCCCAGGTGAAGTGCAGTTTTATGGAACTCCTGGAGTTCAAATAAAAGTATTCATCACAGTGTAAACTGTTTCCCAAGTGCAAATGCCGCGCTCAGCCCACAAACTACAAGGTTAGGAAAAACCAGGTGCTAAGTGCTGTAGTTTGAGGTAGTTTCTCTCTCCAGTGTATGAGCACTGCAATTAACTCAAATACTTTCTGTGTTCAGCCACTGTAGGAGGTAGCTGACAGCCTCTCTCTGCTCTCTTAAACGTCATGGCTAATAAAGGCAGCTTTGCCACAGTCATTGGAGCAGAACATTGAAAGCATGAGTTTCTAAGGCTCTTAAAATCTATATTTAGGCTCCTTAAATAGACTTGTATGAAGTTGCCCAGAAGCATTGAATAAATGCAGTTTCTAAGCTGGGACCTTGTTTGATCTGTACCTCTGAACACCAGGTCAGTTCTAGGATGTCCTCCTAACTCTGACCCTTCAGGAGAAGAACCCTGACCTGCCATCTGTAATTTCTCTAAAGAAGTGTTTTTTGGAAACTGAAGATCAGATTTTTTTATACCTAAGTATTGTATGAAGGAGAAAATTTGCTTTAGGTGCAAATAGAAACATTAGCTGAAGAATTGGTGGTATTTGCTCATGGCCAAAGCACATGTAGGTCTTTGTTTACTGTTCAAACATGCATTTAGGGCATTCATTTTCCCAAAAGCAAAGAACTTTGCCAATTGTCCTTTGCTCGACTTGCACCACTTTCATGAGAAGTGGGAATTCTGTTGTGGGATGACAAATCACTTTCTCTCTAACCTCCACTCACAGGCTTTGCGTGCAGAACATCAGTCTTGCATGTGTGCCCCAGGCCTGCACAAGTTGTGGAGGTGGGTTAGAGACCTGCAACCATGGCATGGGTTGGCAGTTGCTGATACCTTGTGTGTGAAACTGCCTCATTCACTTACTCAGACGGGGCAAAACAGGATTTGCAGCCCAGGATCCATGGAGTAAAAAGGTAGAAAAGACTTCTGCAGTGATTGCTGGGGCATTTCAGAATTCATCTAAATGACTCCGGTGCTCACAAACAACACCACATATCTCTGTTCCCCCATTCCACTGCCGGATCTTCTGCTGGTGCAAGAAATGGAGACTCTTCTAACACTTCAGAGCAGTACAACAGGACGTCTCTTGTGTGGTTGTTTTCTCATCCAAGGCTGGGACTTGAACTAGATGGTTTTCATGGCCACATATTTTCTTTGTTGTTCACAAGGCACCTCATCCTTCACAGAAACACAGAATGGTAGGGGTTGGAAGGGACCTTTGGAGATCATCTAGTCCAAGCCCCCGGCCAAATCAGGTTCACCTAGAGCAGGCTGGACAGGAAGGCATCCAGGTGGGTTTTGAATATCTTCAGAGAAGGAGACTCCACAACCTCTCTGAGCATCCTGTTCCACTGCTCTGTTACGCTCAAAGTGTAGAAGTTTTTCCTCAGGTTGAGATGTAATTTCCTGTGTTCCAGTTTGTACCTGTTGCCCCTTGTCCTGTCGCCGGGCATCACTGAGAAGAGTTTGACCCCATCCTCTTGACACCTGCCCTTTAGATATTTATAAGCATTGATAAGATCCCCTCGACCTTTCCTCTAAGAGAAGTGCTCCAGTCCCTTCATCATTCTTGTAACCCTCTGCTGGACTCTTTCCGGTAGTTCCCTGTCCTTCTTGAATCACGGAGCCCAGAACTGGACACAGTACTCCAGATGCGGCCTCATCAGAGCAGAGTAGAGGGAGAGGATGACCTCCCTCGACTTGCTGGCTCTTCCCAGCATGACTGGCTGCTGCAGACCCGCAGTTGAACGGGGGTTCTCACTGCAGGGCTGTTTGGCCATCACCACTCCAGAGATGTCTGCAGACAGACTCCTCCTTTGCTACCCCGGCTCTCCTGGCCTTGGGGACAGCACAGGCCAAATGATTTGGGTGATGCTCAAAGCAGTGCCAGAGCAGGGGCAACCAGGACCCTCTCCTGAGAGTATTGCTTTGAGTGATTGCTGCTGCCAGGCAGCAAGTGGAAAAAATCCTGCAAGCTCTCATTTGGCCCACAGGCTGGTTCGTTTACGGCCATGGCAGGGGGACGGCAGCCCAGGGAAGGGTGCGAGCTGCCTCGGCCACCCTGCAGCACAGCGGACGGAGCCTGCAAGAAGCCAGCAGTGTCACCCCATGGAATGCACATCCCCTTTTCAAGGGCAGAGGCACGCTCAGACCACACGATGTTTGAGCACTTTCCTGTTTCCATGGTAAAGCACAGGATACAGCTGATGTGGTGCACTCACCCTGCAGATAGGGCGAAGGCGGCAGGTGAGCAGAGGTCCCAACCCTGCCTTTCACCCACAGCTCTTCTTTCCTGGCTTGATCACCCTCCCTTGTGTCTGGGGACTGAGAGTCACTCCCCAGTTTAATTATCGAAGAGGAGCATTAGGCCAGGGCTGGCATTACACGGCCGGAGGGCTCAGTGGCACTGCCAGGACGTCGGGGTGGATTGGAGGGGAAAGCCTCCTTTCTGCCCGATAAGAAACCTGACATGCTGAGATGTGCGCCACTCGTTATCCTGCAAAGAGGGGGGAAAAAGGAAGGAGTGATCCAAGAAGGGGCTGTGGGAGGTTTAGCACTACTTGTCCTAAGGAAAAAGCCTAGTTTTGGTCCGTGCTGTACAAAAAAGATGTGGCCAGGCTGGAGAGGGTCCTGAGAAGGGCCACCAAGATGATCAAAGGCCTGGGAAGCCAGTCATATGAGGAAAGGCTGAGAGAACTGGGTTTGCTCAGCCTTGAGAAAAGAAGGCCTTATCACCACGTTCCAGTATTTAAAGGGTGCCTACGAAGAAGGTGGAGACTCCCTTTTCACAGGGAGTCATGTGGAAAACACAAAGGGTAATAGGTACACGTTACTCCTGGGGAGATTCCAATTGGACACAAGTGGAAAATTTTTCACAATGGGAACCATCAGCCATTGGAATATCCCCAGGGAAGTGTTGGATTCCTCAACATTGGACACTTTTAAGATTGGATTGGACAGGGTGCTGGGCCATCTTGTCTAGATGGTGTTTTTGCCAGGAAAGGTTGGACCAGATGATCCTTGACTTTTCTTCCAACCTGGAATTCTACAATTCTATGAAATTACATGGTCTGTGTGTGAATCTGTCTGTCAGCCTCTTGTCTTCCCAACAGCATTGAATCCTGTTAACTGTTGAGGACCTCAGAGAAGTTCTTGTTGTGAGTTCACAAGTATTGACGGTTGGTAGAGTTTTTTAGAGCTGCCTCTGAGGGAGGAACGGGCAGAACGTGACCACCCCAGCCCCTGGAGAGCCCCAGCCAGACCTTGATCACCTCTGTGACTCTGCCGTCCCCAAGGCACATCCAGTTTCCTACCAGCAGCTGGTGACAGAGTGGGTGAGGGAGGTTACATCAGCAGAAAGCACTGTGTGTATGGGGGGCAGGTTTAGGGAGGCTCCAATCTTGGGGGGCAGAGATATGTGAGGACTGGGTGTGCGAGGAAGAATGTGGAAACTTGGATGATTGGAAATAGAAGAGGGTTGGTGGGTACAGGACCTACCAAATGAACCTAATTTCTTCTGCTCATGGTATTAACAAATTCACCTGAGGTCACAGTTAACATGCAGTTGGACATACCTTACATACCGGGCACGTCATACAGGGGCCGGAGAGGTGACTCTTTATTCTTGCCTAACTTAACTTTTCCAAAATGCAGCTGTTTCCCGAACATGTTTCCTGGGACAATGGGGGAAGTAAACATGCTGGGCAGACTGCTGAGCCATGAAAACATCAGAGATCAAAAGCATAATTGGCTTCATGGTACAAAGAAAAGACTCAGAACTCCACACCTGTAAACCCCAGTTCTGGGGCACATCGATTTTCACTGGCCATTGTAGCGTGGATAAAATGGACCTGAGCTCTTTGTATTGTTCATATCGAAGGTTCCCAAAGTCTTTAAGGAATGAAGGGTGAAATCTGGGCTTGGAGCACGTGTAAGAGTTGTTCAGCAACTGTTACAATCCAAAAACTCTAAGCAAGGAGTGTGAGAGAAGGCAGGCTTGTGCTTCAGAAACCTGCATGCCACAATCCCTTCCTTCATTATTTTTCCTGAGCTGGAATAAATCAGAGGAAGGTGACAAAGTAGTGACTGTCCTCCACCCAATGCTATAAAAGGTGAGTGAGGGAGAGCTCCCACCCTTTCCAGAGACTAGGTGAACCTGGTAGGTTTTTGTTGCAATGATGTGCTTTAATTTAGTGCCTTCCAGTTAAACAGGGGGAGGTCCATGAGTGACAGCTATCATCAGGAGACAAGCCCTGTGACAGCCCTCACTTCAGGACGGAGGGTGAATGGAGGGGTCTGGGCTTTAATGAGGACAAAGGGAAGGATTGGACCAGCTACCCAAAACCAGCCAGCTTCCCAAAATTCCGGGCTCCTGAGGGGAGTAAGCTATTGGTGAGCCCACTGCCCACCTTGCCTGTGCCAAAGACTTAGCTCTTGCTGCTGCCAGTGGGTAGGAGGGGTATGGGGTTGTTGCTGCCATGTGTTTGCCATTCTTCCTCCATTCAGTACTCCCACCTTTTCTTCTCTCCCATTTTATCTTGATCCATATACAAATACAAATGCAGCCTTTGCCCCAAGTCTTTGAGACTGGCACAGTTAATTTCTTACCTGCTTCTCTTTTGTGAACTGTCATGTCTTTTGTGACACTGGCAAGAACCTTGTTGTTGAAGATCTACCCAAAGATGTCCCTTCTGTGCCAGACAGCTCAGCATCACATCCTGATTTCTCATTCACATACAGTTGAGACCCACGCTTTGCTAAACGTGGTGAAACCTTGGAGGTGAATTGTCTACAGAGGTAAGATGTGGAGGGACTGTGCCGTCTACAGGGATTCATACTTCCCAGTTTATGTAAAGCCTATTCTAATTCAGTGGGAGTCAATGGTTCTGCAGCAGGTCAATATTGCATAAGGTAATTCCAGAGTGGGTTAGGCCAAATGGCTCTCCAAAGGCAAATTTTGGAAGGTCTGATTTTCAAGTTTCCACTGGCCATGCAGTTCAAAGAGATTCTGGATTTTCAAATATTTCTTAATCTCTGTTTTCTAGTTCTAGTACTATATCTACATCTTCAAGCAAAAAGAAATTGCTTTCAAAATATGTAATACATTTGATTGATGCTTGTGTATTGTCTTCAGTCATCATCACGTCCCCATACCAAACCATCACACATGCCTGCAAAAGTAGGCAACAGTTTCCCATCCTGGTTCATCCCGAAGTCCTGGGAACAGGTTCCCCACTGGTAAACATAGGCCTGATTCCCTAACAACCAAATGGGACTGTACTACCTGACAGCAGTATTTGATATTGGCCTCAAATCTAAATCTTCATGATTCCGTCTCTCATATTTTACATTAAGTTTTGTAACCTTTGTGTGTGCTGTAAATACTTTGCAGGCGCTCTCATAGCCCTCTGCTTAAGACAGGAGTCCTGCCTTTAAAGGTACACGGGCTTGGAAATAACTGATTCCACAAATGTAGTATTAGAGCAATAATTTATATAAAACCTTTCATCCTGCCTGGCACATGATGGTTTATATTCACTGCAGAGTTGACTTTCTGAGCACTCCAAGTGCGATTCTCCTCTGAGAGGAGACCCAAATATACAGACTTTACACAAGAGACTCCTCACATACTTAACACTACTATGCATTAAATAAAGGCAGTCCACTCTGTGGTAGAGGGCAGCAACCATCTCTGTCTTACCACATTACATATCAAGGGAAGGACAATTATTGTTAGGATATAAAGCTTCCTTTTCTTCAAAAAAAAAAAGTGCCACATGGAGCTTGCAGTACATTCCATCTGAAAGAAGACCACGCAGGAATCATCACGGTCTTCATTTTATCTAAGTCAAAAGTGAAGATCTGAACTGGACTTTCTCAGCTGTGAATCTTTGATTCCAGAAAATCTTGAGTAGAAAGTGGAGAGCACTATACCCTATGGCCTTTCCAGGCTCTAATATGAAGGCAGGAGAGAAGCTATGAGGTACTGGTGTATCTACACAGGCCTTTGGAATCATTCAGAGCGTTGATAGCGGAAATACTAAAACCACTGGCAAACAGCTGTCTATAGCACTACAATTCATGGCTCAGTACTGCATAGTGCTAAGCACCCTCTTAAAGGCTGGGAAATCTTCACCCCCAATGTCTTTCCCAGCACTTGAAGGCCTTCAAATCATTCCAAGTTTGAAACATCTTGTCATCTCTTCTGGGATTGGCAGCCCCTGTAAAATTCCACTTCTCAAAGCTTCCCTGCCTTACACCTTAACCAGAAATGATTATTCCAGAAGAATGCACCAAGGCACAGCTTAGTCAGAGTGAAGCAGCCCACTTCTTGGTGACTCACTCAAAGGTGCTTTTCGCATGTGTCTTGGAAAGGGCAGAGGTCCTTTCAGAATTACGTGATTTAGCATTTGCAGTGCCTCAGTTAAGCAAAGAATATGACTTGGAAGTGTTTTCAGAGGAAGCGCTGGATGGCTCTGAAGATGATACTCTGTATTTTCCTGCAAAACAAAGCACAGTGGTTGGACATAAGGACAGACAGTGTGGGACATGTTGGCACTGCAAAATAAGGACAGTTAGACCTGTCCTCATGACCCAGGTGGCTTTGACTTGGTCTGCAGCCCTGATACTAGCTGGATTACAGCAATACCAGCAATCACAGAAATCAACGTGTTTGATGACTCAGCCAGAATATGTCAGCTTGAACTGACTGTCATGCTGTAGGTTAATAATTTACACAAATGGAGGGACTCCGTTGTCTTCCTTGAGCATGGGGACGTGTCTAGAGCACGTGCTCTTGAGATGAATCCCAGCTCCCTCCCTCATGTGACCACGAGGCCCTAAACTAAGACCCAGGTGCTCAGAGCCCAAGAACAGTGTGTGGCAGAGAGCACTAATAATAATGTGTGAGTTTCAAGTGGCAGCGGCATGGGAGGCAGTTGTGGGCACGTCTCATTCTTGAGGGTGGTCTCCCAAGTGTATCTGGCTAGTGTATCTAGTGCATCTAATGTACCTGGCTAGTGTGCTCGTGTAAACTTCCTGTAGCACAGTGACGGACCAACTTCTTCTTCCATTACCTGACTAATAAAGAGACTTTTAAAAAGCAGTTGCTTGCCTACATGAAATGCCTTCATATCCCACTTTGACCCAATGTCGCCATCTTCTCTGAGCAAGGGTTGGATGCAAAGATTGCACAATGAAGAATGAAATTACTCATATTTTCAGCAATGCTTCTTGCAAAATACAGTCATAACTGAAATGATGACATCCATAAAATAACTGCCAGAACTTTTGAAGAGATACAACTCCAAGGTGGTGAAGAGTACATGAACAGTAAATGAACTGGGGAGCACTGTGTCATGATATCATTAAGCTCAAAACACAGCTCAATTAGAGTGTTTTAGAGATATTGACACATGCCACCACCCAATACTTCTTTTAGTGTTCACAATTATGCTGCTAGCATTATGCTACAATCATGAGCAATTATGCTAGTGATTACAATGACTTATTACAGTTCCTTCAGACTAGAAGATGAAATGCCATCTGTGGATGGATGGATGGACAAACAGATTGATAGATACCAGGATAGACTGACCCTGAGAGAGACCACGCAGGCAAAACCTTGTTTGTGCTTGAGTAGGAGAGATCTATTGTCACATACCTGTTTTCCCGCATAAGTTGTTAAAGGTTCTTGAAAATGGATAGCTCATAGCAAGCATGGGTGTCACCAGGATCAGGGACGATGACTGTAAAAGAGAAAATTGCTTTTTTTTAAAGGTCAGAACTTCCTTTGTAGCCACACTGAGGGGGGAAAAAAGGGTTACAATAAAATGTTGTTCAGTAGTACAAGCAGGCAATCCCCAGAGGGACAAGTTAGATGTTTGCGGGGCATCAAATTCACCCTTTTGCGTGTTTGTGATGGCGATGAAGGAGATGATAATCTTTAAAAGATACTATAGGATGCAAACAGCCTGTCTCTAACTGTTGGCCAGGGAACATGGCTTAGGCTCCCGAGTCTGTCATATTAGACAGTAAAGAGTTCTGGTTCCTTATCTGAAGGAGTCTATCCATTAAGGTAGCCAGAAATCTAAGATTCATATGCTTGGGGATGGTCGTTGAAGGCCAATAGCCTGAGATAATCAGACGCAAATCTAATTTGACACACTAGAGGGCATTGGAACACAACTCTCCGCAGTCTGGATGGTCAAGAAAACCTTTGCTGGTGAAATGAAGTTTCTTTTTTAGTTCTGGAGTGGTTTGAGAGTTTAATGGGATTCCTCCAAAAGATGTATTAAAAAAAATCATGGAAAATACAGCTTTTTCTGTTCAGTCCCTCTCTGTTCATTAGGTTATACCATGTGGGGGAAATTAGGCAGTTTTGTGCATTGTCACTGATACCATAAGGTGGTAGAGGAAGAAGGTAAATGAATCACATCTAAAAAATTTGATCAAAGACTTTTATCTTGTTTTGTTTATTCCTTATCAGCAGAACTTCCAAGGAAATATGCCAGTTCCCACTGACTGGAGCAGCTTCCACAGTTGGAAGCGTCTGGCCCAGGAGATTCTGTCTGAAAAGGAATTCAGAATCGGGGTCCAAGACTTAACAACTTGTTGTCTCTACTTTATTCTGCTGGATGTGTCAGTACAGGAGGGAATGAAGAAACTGACATGCTTAATGACAGTTGTATCAGTTATTCCTGCCTTCCTTACAGTTTCCTCGGAAAACAGAATTTTTCTCACAGTCAGAATAGCACCACACTGAGCAGAAGTCATTTTCAAGCCCAAAAGAAGGAATGGATAAATGGCTCCTAAAGTGTGTTAGGAAATATTCCCAGACCTGGATTTCCAGGAGTCATCGTCCTGCAGAAAAAGACGGAATACTTGGTGTTCCAGTTAAAAAAATCCAGGTGGATGATTCTGGGGATCCTAAATGAAGAAAAGCGAGGCAGAAACTGTATCTTTCCTGTCTTATCCTGACACAAGGTCTGAATGTGGCAGTTGGTTGGAGCACTTAAAACTTAGAGGTCTGCTCTGCCCGGCTAATGAGAGGCTGCCTCCTCCAGGGCCTTCAGCACGTTGCTGGAGGGGACATGCTCGGAGGTCACGACTGGGTCCAGTACTCGTTTAACATCTTCATTAATGATACAGATGATGGGAAAAGTGCACCCTTACCAAGTCTGCAGATGGTGCAAAGTCATGCAAAACTGGAAGGAGCGGCTGATCGATCAGATGAGTCTGCTGTCATTCAGAAGGACCTCAACAGGCTGGAGGAAGGGGATGGCAGAAACCTTATGTTCAGCAAAGGGAAATGCAAAGTTCTCCTGTCCCTGGGGAGGAACAATCCCATGCACCGGGACAAGCTGAGGGCCTCCTGACTGGAAAGGAGTAAAGACAGAGCCAGACTTCTCTAGTTTGTGCCCAGTGAAAGGACGAGAGGCGATGGGAATGAAGACAGAGCCAGACTTTTCTCATTTGTGCCCAGCGAAAGGACAAGAGGTGGTGGGAACAAATAGAAACACAGGAAATCCTACTTAAAAAGCAACTTTTTCACTGTGAGGGTGGTCAAACACAGGAAAAGGCTGCACAAAGAGATTGTGGAGTCTCCATCCTTGGAGCTGACCATGCTCTGAGTGGGAGGGTGGTATGAACCCAGTGATCTCTGCAGGTACTTTCCAAATTCAGCAATTCTGTGATTCTTGTAGAAGTTGGAGTGATTTGAGCCAATGCTGCTCCTCTGAGCTGACAGTCCAGCCTTAATGGACTCCTTAATTCCTTTGAGGCTATGTACCCATCCGTCTTAATTATGCTGGTTGTTAAGTTTGCTTCCCAGTTCTTTAGCAATACCTCTACAGGCTTTTCTGAACAAACCCTGTTCAGACACCAATATAAGACTAAGCTCTGTTGTCATATAAGAATGATGCTAGCATATATGATGATTTTCTTTTTCTACCCCAAGTGACCGTCGTTAGATTATGATGCCATCAATCCCTTACCCATCCTGGCATGGCATCTTCGGTGAGGGTTTAGAGGGTTTATAAATGCAGAAGTGCAAGTGGAAACAAGCATTTATTTGTTAGGATACACAGAGTTATTCATCCTCATGCAGCCATTCCAGATAGAGGTATCTTATTCCTGTAGAGATGAACACACCTTTGTCATCGGCGGGAAGAGGATAACAAACAGCTCTGTAGCTGCAACGTGTCTTCAACCAGCAGAGTTCTTTGTGAGGTGAATATTAGGCCACAGCCTCAGCTCTTGGCCCTCTCCTAGGGCTGTAAGACACGTCTTGGGTCACTGAGCCTATGACCGCCCTGTGCGGTTGGCCTCCTAACTTCTGCCTTAAGGTGTTTGTCAAGCCTCATTGTAAAAGCAGTTAATTGTGTGTTTTTCCTCCTTTGTTCACACTGAGAGACCGTTCCCCAGCCTTTCTAGTGGGTGGTGGTTGCTTAACGCTATAAGCAGGTTTGCACTTCGTTGGATACAAGGATCCTCTAGCCCAGTTGCCTCTTGTCCAACGTGGGCTATAGCAGAGGCCCCAGGGAAGAGTTTTACTAAAGCAAAGTGAGTTTGTAGCAGCACATCTTCAGAGTGTTCTTTCCATCTCTGTCTGTCAGGGATAGAAGGACTTCTGGAGGCAGAGGCAAGACCCTGGTGTTTAACAGCCCTTAGCAGCCTATTAAGCTTACACAAAATCAAGTAAACTGTAAGAACATACAGGAAAACATCAAACATCCACAATGGCCAGGAGGAAGGACGTCTATGTCTCCTTTGCTTGCTTTGAATCTGCCACTCATCGGGGCCAGGTTTGGTCCTTAAGTATCAAACTGGATGGTGTATTTCTTCTAAAGATGGTCATGGAACTGGTTTCCCCTTTAATGCGAATCCTTATCCTGAGCAGAGGCATTTCCAGATGCTCGTTCAAGCTGTGCTTCAAGGCAGAGATGAGTGCAAGAGTCACTGGGCCAGAGAAAGTCTCTACAGAAGGAAGAGAATCTTTCCAGGATCTTCCTTAAGAATTCAGCCCCTGTTTGCAACTTTATTTCATTTTTTTCAGGCACTGAATATTTTGGGTTAAATGCAGGAATTTGCTGGGTATGGGAACCAAGTCTCTCCTCTTCTAGGAATGTGTCCAGGCCACTCGGTTCCAGAACCACATTCATTTATGTTCTATCTTTTGTCATTGAAATCTGAGTCTTTGCTGCATATAGACATGATTTTGACAAAATTTTCATACTTCCTCCCATTTTCTGTTCCCAGCATAAAGAGCAGACTAAACTGTCTCCTTGTCTCAGGAGTTCAAGTTGTGACATCTCCATCCTTTCCTGCTCACAGCTGATGGGCATCTTCCCCTAGAAAGTTCCCTTTGCATTTCTCTTAGATTGTGAATGAATAACAGTGCTGCTGAATTTTTCTGTTTTCTAGCTTAAAGTTTCAGTTACTTTTTGTGGTTTATTTCTTGTTGAATTTACAGCAAGTGTCCACCAAGCTCCTTCTCATTTTTTACCAATTATAGGTGAAATAATGAACTTTGAAAAAGGGGGTATATTCATATTTATGTTGCTAGTGTCTTCTCTTTCTCTGACTAGTTCTAATAGATAATTCAGAATATAAAGTGCACTTGACTTAAAAGACACTTGGAGAATGTTAGACTCCTCCAAGTAACTCTGAGATACATTCTTAGGTCAAGGTTCTAACCTTTGTTTGCTGTGAACTCCATTTGGACATTGAATTCCTCTTCAGCAGGGCTTCTTGTATCTATTTGTTAAAAAAAATAATCAATCAGTAAATACAGCTATTATGTTCAAATTCCAACAGTTTTTTCACATGATATAAGAAATAGTTAGAATTCTTACCTTCTTGTCCCAGAGAGTCCCAAACACCAAAATGAATAATCCCTAGGAGACAGATAATTACATGCAGGTTGATGACACCAACCTTTTAATTGTAGTACCTCATAGTTATCTCACACATTGTCCCTGTTGACTGTTTAAACTCTGAACTCTTTGATAGACGCCATTTTCTAACTGTGTCTTACTTAATGGACTGCTGATGAGTTCTCCAGGCCTGGTCTCTTTAAACTGTGTGCATATCTAGTCTACAAAAGTGACAGAGGTAGTTTGCTAGCACTAAACATATTTGGAACAAGGGACCTTTGTGTATGGAAGACATGCCCTGCTTATACCCCCCGGTAAGCTAGGAGGCTCACAATATAAAAGGCAAGAGAGCTTGATCTGGAGTATACAATTTTGAGGCCATTCTTAAGAGACAGAGTATATGTAACTTGTGTCCTTAAGAAATCCCGTTGTATTGGGATCCTACTGGCCACCTAAACATGTTGTTGTAAAAGTCATACTAACTGAAAACTTTCAATTATGTGTATTTTGCTTAGTTCTTCTCTTTATTATTAGTACTACTTAGCTGTTCTTGATGACTTTCCTGTTGCTCATACTCCTCCATTACTTGAACCCACAAGAGCATAACATGATGCACTGTAAATGAGACCAGACATGCTAAAGCTTGCCCACCTGAACACAGTAGGGCTATTTTCCTGATCTTCCAGAATGAAGTTCTTCCCAAATCTACTGGCCAAGTTGGATTTTATCTTTATGTCAGCTTTATCTATAAGGCACATCTGTTAAGGCAGCTGAGAACATGAAATACCACTGAATTCCTGGAATGGTTTTCCAAAGAGCCTTTTGGGAGTAAGGATGTGTAAGGCAACCTAGAGCTTTCCCAAACTGTTTTTATTCCCCCTCCAAGCACAGCACTGCAAGAATGTCACTACGTGTTAAATGGTCATAGAGAAAACAAAACTATACATATGTGTAACTCACCTGCAAAGAATTGAGCAGAGCAAAGAGGATGTGGAAAGCTCGATGGCTGTTTTTGATGACGGTGGCAAGGCCAAATCCCCAGGTGAGGCCTAGCAGTGGTGTCAAGATGGCCATACTTTTGCCAATGTGAAACAAAGACTTCCTCTCCTGCCTGTTTGACCTATCCCCAATAGTTGGTCTTAGTATTTTTATTATAACAACTGCAGTGATGAACAAATTCATGACCACAATGATCAGGGCAGGTATGACGAAGGCCAAGAGAGCTTTGCTGTCCTCCCAGTTGAGCCAGCAGACACCCTTTCTGGTGTAATTGTTCCTTGGCAGTGTGACAGCAATGGTGATGACTGCAATGACAAAGGGGCACCCGTATCCCAGACAGAATGCCACTGCTTTCTGAGTGGTCTTGCTTGTGTTATGCAAGATGAAAACCAGTCTGTAGAAAAGAATGAGGCCCAGGCTGAGCATCCAGAAAAAGGCACACAGGTAGAATAAATGGATGAAGAAGGTGGCCACAACACAGATACTTGTGCTCGTCGATTGGTTTTGGTCTCTGATGGAAGCAGTGACAATGAACCAAACGTCAGCAATCAGGAGTGATGTAGCTATGTTGAGTATACAGACATGGCGCATGTAGGAGGTTGTGTTGTTTGTCACGTATTTCCAGACTAAGGATTCAATTATAATGCAGGTCACCAAACTCAAGATTGAAATGGCCAGGCCAATGTAGGTAATATGATTTTCAATGTTATCCGGGTGGGTTGTATCAGCTGACATTAGAATGGAGAATGATGTCAGGTGATTGCAGGAGCAATTGACATAATTGTCTTCTTCCCATGTGGCTGTGCAACCCTGAGTATCCCAGCCCCCTCTTTGTTCGTTGAGTGTGAAGTTCCAAAAGACACACTGGGGAGTCTTTAGAGATGTCTTTTTCTTTGCAAAGGTCATATTAATATCAAACTTCTGGATTTTGTTGCTGCCCACAGTTGTTGTTATCAGTAAGCCGTTCACATATTGGGTCTTGTTCCGGGGCAAAATAGGTCCAAGGTTTGAGTACATCACACTGACAATGGCTGAGGTTTTGTTTAGAGTCTGAACGTCAGTTTGACCAATGAACACATTAACTGTGAGGTTTTCTGTACTGCGGAAGGTCTTATTATAATCTGTGCTTTTTTCTGTGACAACTATACCTTGTAGCTGAAGGGTTTTTACAGAGATGTGAGGGATGTTATTATTAACTGGTTGGAGGTTCTGGGAAAAATTTTCTATTGAATTCAGCAATGAAGAACTTCTGGGTTTGTTCCCTTTATTCAGGTCTTCCCAAGCTTTATGTGTGGAATCAGCAACAATAATGTCCACAGTGGAAAGGAAATTCTGGAATAACAACAGAATAATGCTGTTACTGAAATCCCATAAAAATTATCTTTGCTTCTGATGGTAATTTCTGCATGGTCCCAGAATTGACTTTTGAAAAGGCCCAGCATTTTCTTATTTTGCTCAATCCATGTGAAACCTTCAGTTGTTAACCCTCTGCATACTCTGTTTTCAAATTAAGGTTTCCAAAAGTGGAGCTGTGTGACTTTTTTTACATATTACTTAGTACTTTTTTTCTTCTCCAGCCTTCTTTCCCTTCTTTTTCAGCCTTTTTGCTATCTTTGATTTCTCACTCTCTCTCACGCAGTGTTCTCCAGATACAAAACATCAAGTCTCTGCACTTTTCTGCTCAGAGCAGTGCTTTTCCTCTGCACCACACAATCAAAGTTTCCAAGTATTTCTAAGATATTTTTTGCCATTCATTTGTTGTTAACATCTAATTAGTTTTCCTTGCTTGATCCTGATCCATATTTTGTCCCTTATTTTCTATTTCTGCTCCTACTCATAGAATCACAGAATCACAGAATGGTTTTGACCTTTAAAGGTCCTCTAGTCCAACCCCTCTTCCAAGGGCAGGGACATCCAACCTGGCCTTGAACACTTCCAATGATGGGGCAATCACAACTTCTCTGGGCAATCTGTTCCAGTGTCTCACCGCCCTCACAGTAAAGAATTTCTTCTTTATGCTCAATCTACATCTACCCTCGTTCAGTTTAAAACTGTTGCCCCTTGTCCTGTCACTACAGGCTCTGGTAAAAAAGTCTTTCTCTGCCTTTCTTATAAGTCCCCTTTAAGTATTGAAAGGCTGCAATAAGGTCTCCCCAGAGCTTTCTCTTCTCCAGGCTGAGCGACCCCGACTCTTTTAGCCTGTCCTCATAGCAGAGGTGCTCCACCCTCTGATCATTGTTGTGGCCATCCTGAAGACCTGCTTCCTTGTGCTGGGGACTCCAGAGCTGGATGCAGCACTGCAGGTGGGGTCTCATCAGTCTGGAGTAGAGGGGGAGAATCACCTCCCTCACCCTGCTGGCCACTCTGCTTTTGATGCAGCCCAGGATATGACTGGCTTTCTAGGCTGTGAACGCACATCGTGGCCACGTGTCTAATTTTTCAGCCATTGTTCCTTGTCCTTTCCTCTAACTTAGAATGCTAGAGACATTTATGGGTCCCCAGAAGATCTAGTTGCTAAGCATACAGCAGTCTCTCTTTCATGCATAAGCTCCTTGTCTTCATCATTTTGGCTTTTTATAAACTCTTCTGTATCTTTGCAGTCATTTCATCTTTGCAGTCATTTCATCTCATTCCCTTAATACTTTTCTGCTTCTGACCCCGTTAATTTTTTTCAGGGAGAATGTCATCCTCTGTGACAAAGGGGGACAAAGGGCTTAATAAGTATAGGTAAGACTTAAAATAAAACCTTACATGAATAGAGTCATTCTTCGCCTCTACTGGGATAGAGGAGATCATATCCATGATGTCAACGATTGCGCCTAGGTTTGCAGGATGGTTCAATGTGTTTTCCTGCTCTTTGGTCGTACTCCTAAGCTCTTCAAGGTATCCAGGTAGCTTTTGTTTTCTGTCCGGACTGTTGACCAAGGACTGGAACAGAAAATAACAATACATTACATTGTGTGCAATTTGCCTGGAACTTGATCCTCCTTCAAAATGGCTACCCCTATACTAGTAAAATAAAGAGAGCCAGGGTCATTCTAGACATGCTGGTAGTATTCAACTCTCTGACCCTCCAGAATCAGAGAATCATACAATCATAGAATGTGTTGGGTTGGAAGACACCTTTAAAGGTCATCTAGTCCAACCCCACTGCAGTCAGCAGGGACATCTTCAACTAGATCAGGTTGCTCAGAGCCTCATCCAGCCTGGCCTTGAATGTCTCCAGGGATGGGGCCTCCACCACCTCTCTGGGCAACCTGGGCCAGTGTCTCACCACCCTCATTGTAAAGAACTTCTTCCTCATGTCTCATATAAACCCACCCTGCTCTAGTTTAAAACCATTGCCCCTCGTCCTATCACTACATGCCCTTGCAAACAGCCTCTCCCCAGCTTTCCTGTAGGCCCCCTTCAGGTACTGGAAGGCCGCTATAAGGTCTCCCCGGAGCCTTCTCTTCTCCGGGCTGAACAACCCCAACTCTCTCAGCCTGTCTTCAAAGGAGAGGTGCTCCAGCCCTTGGATCATCTTCGTGGCCCTCCGCTGGACCGGCTCCAACAGGTCCATGTCCTTCTTGTGCTGAGGGCTCCAGAGCTGGACACAGGACTCCAGGCGGGGTCTCACCAGAGCAGAGTAGAGGGGCAGAATCACCTCTCTGGATCTGCTGGCCATGCTTCTTTTGATGCAGCCCAGGACACAATTGGCCTTCTGGGCTGCAAGCACACATTGTTGGCTCATGATCAGCTTTTCATCCACGAGTACCCCCCAGTCCTTTTCCTCAGGGCTGCTCTCTATCATGTCATCCCCCAGCCTGTATTGACAATGAGGATTGTCCCGACAGGATACCAAACATGATATCCCAACTGCTTGTTGAGTGTGGTCTCTCTGTGCTAACTCGCAGACTGCTCCTGGAAATTTTTTTGGAGAAAATAGTTGGCCTGGGCCCAAACCATAGTAGGGAAAAATCTGTCAAGTTAAGAAAATGCATAATTAAGTAGCTGTACCTCTGCCTGGGACCTTGCTGTGCCTAATTTACTAAAATAAATGTAGTAAGTATTTGATGGAAGAAAGATAATTGCTCTCATCTAACCTCACTGAGAGAAGGGTGACTCTGGACGGTTTGTAGAAGGGAAGAGCACTATGATAGGAGACCTAGGCTAAAAACTGAGGCCTGGCACCTATCTGTGAACTGGAGTGGTGGAACGGGGCACACTGAACAGGGCCTGGGTCTGAGGTTGGGCAGTGGCCCAGAGCTGTCCCTACTGCATCATTGGTGTACTCTGTAGCATGGTTTGGGCTAGTGCTAACTAGCGTTCACCGAGGCGATGCCCAGGCGTGGTTCAGGGAACACCCCAGGACAGCCATTGCTCCTGCTGGACGCTACAAATAAGGCCACCTTGTCTGGGGGAGAGAACGTTCATGTGTGTGGATGTTAGCCACGCCGTATGACGTGCCCTCTGAGCCAGAGAAGGGGACCTAGCCTCTTTTGCTGACTTGTGTAGATATAGCCAATCATTCTTGATATCTTTTAAAAGACAGTTTTAATTAAATCTTTGATTTTTGAATGCTTCCTATATTTTAGGTTATGTTAAGCAAAAAAAGGTTCAACAAAAATTGTTGCTCTCTCCTACTACCTCCACCCCCAACCTCTAGAAAACTCATAAATGTTACCTCGGCACCACTCAGCAGCTCGCTTATTGGCACAGACAGGCAGTTATTGCTTTGAAGCTCCCATGATTTGTGGGAGCACTTGTAAGTTATATTGCCTTGGGTAAAACCATTTGGGCTATTTGAGTCATAGCATGGCTTTACTGATGTGTCCCCTTCTCTTCCAATCCCAATGCTGCCTGAGCAGGAAATTTTGGTACCTGTATGGAGAAAAAGCATAGAGGTAGAAAACTAAGAAGCAGGGAGATGAATAACTTACCCCCATCAAACCTGTGATCTCCCAAAGTTCAGAGGTCTTTAAATTAGTTAGAATTTCAGCTTGCTCTCTTCATTAATTATGACCTTTTAGGGTGTATATGTCTTGCATTCCCAATTTTTTGGAATCATGAAATTAGAAAGTAAATTGAATAAAGCCCCTTGGTTTTGAATATTGAATGAAATCAACAAACCTATACCCAAAGTTGTGGGATATGTCTGCTAGATTACAAGGTTAGGTAGGGGTGGAGTGGGATTGTATTGACTGTGATGTGAACAGTAATTCACACGAAGTTTATTCTGCTAAGGGACTCAGTGCTGCTGTGGCACTAATAGGAAACTCATTAAGACATTGGTAGTGAGGCCCCGGCACCTTTTTGATGAACTGATTATTCTTGCTAATTGGTTTTAATTGGGTTAGTCATATCAGTAAGTACCTGCTGATTAAAGTAAATAAACTGTCTGCATTTTTATTGCCTAAGAGAGTGAAATCTGGCCAGATATAGTGATTCAACAGTAGGAACCACTACCGTGGAAAAACCCAACATTTCTGCATTATGTGGATGTCCAACATTTATTTCTTTCCAATTTAGAATAAGAAGCTGAAATATCCAAACTCTGGTCAAAACTAAACATCAAAATTGGATTTAACAATTGCCTGAATTGTTGATTGTTGAATTCTTGAATTCTAATTGTTGAATTCTAGAATTGTTGAATTCTAGAATTGTTGAATTCTAATTACCCAACATCTCCTGCAGAGCTGACTGGAAGCTGGGTCTGCCCAAGTCTCTGCAACACCTCATGGAGGTTGGCATTCTTGTGTTTAAAGTGGATATGCTGCCCCGCAGACTGACTTCTTAAGCTAGATGACTCCTTCCCGAAGCACCCCAATCTTTTATCCTTGCTAAATTGTTGCAAGCTGGGAGATGCATGACCACCCTTCAACACAGGCGACAAAGCTGGTTAGGGCAGACTGCACCAGAAGGAAGTAGGGACAGAAGATGACTGAACTAGAACTGCTTGGGAACATACCGAGGCCACTGTCAAATACAGTGAATTTATTTTTTTCATTTAATTTCAGCAAAATTGATATTTTCCTCTGTATTTAAAAATTTCCTGTCAAAAAAGAAGACAAAAATTCATGGCTAACAAAACCTGCTCCTGTTAGCTGTCACCGGTGATAAATTTGTGGCATCTGATTTAACAAAGGTACTGAGATTTCCTATTTAACAGCTTTAAATAGTAACCTTTTTCTTACCACATATCACGTGCAGTGTTATATTTTCACTGTTGACTTCCTGTCCAATGCGGTTAATAAACTTGCAATACGCTGTGAGAGTTTTGTCTGTGCTGCCTTCTGCTTCTGTGTAATTGTACATGTAGCAAGTCGAGTTTCCTTTTCCCTTTTTCACTGTATGGAAGGATTAAGGTAGGTTAAGACAGGTTTGGGGTCAATCGGTGAGCAGACAGCAGAAAGCTTCTGCAAAACTTCCTTTTCTGCGGGTCCTAGAGAAAAAAAACCCTTCCTTTGTGGAAAAATTTCCATTCTATATACTGATCTCTGTCTCTTACTCACCACTTAATAAACCTTCTGGCAGCTGCTGCATGATCAGTACCTTTTCAATCACTCGTATATGAGCAAATCCTGGCCAAATCCTCTTTTACTGCATAGGAACCAAAATTTACTTTAGAAACCATTTTGGAGAAGACTTTTCTTGGTTCTTCTTGTGCCAAATGCGTTTCATTTAGGGTAGGATACTCTTTTGCTGTGCTTATATGGTTCTTTTGAATTTGTAGATTGTACCAATCAGGATCTGTACCCCACTCCCGTTGCTTTCAGCGTGCCTGTGCCTGAGGGCTCCTGACTGCAATCTTTTCCAAGAAGATCTTGGCATTTTTCTGAGCAACCGAAGGACCCCTCAGTCTCCACCTGCTTTACACTTCAGCCTTGTTGTTTTGGCACTCCGGGATGTTTTGTGGGGTAGTTTAGGTGGTTTTTCATTGCTTTTTTCTTTTTTTTTTTCAAATTAACTGTTTTGTAACCCACCTGAAAACTTCTGGTCTATAAAAACATGCCAGGGAAGCTGCAGAACTGTCCTAAATCTGAAGACATAGAAGCCTGGACTTTTGTGCTGTTAAAGATATGCTACCTGTATCCTTGAAGAAAATAGAATAGTTCTTTGAATTGCGTTCTTAATGTGTCACTCTACATTTTTCATGAATTAGTACATCATCTTCTTAAGTAACATTGCCTTGATACTCAGTTCAAAAAAGTGGTAGAGTGGAAGATAAAAACAAATAAATGGAGTTCATCAATTTGTAATCTGAACAGCGATGAGGATGCTCACTTCTCACTGCCTGGCAAGGCAAACCAAACATTGAATTTACCTATTATGTGTTTATCTCTACAGCAGGGGCTTCAGTTGCTCTTCTATTAATCTCAGCCATGCTCCCCAGGCATGGAAACCATCCTAAAAAAAGCCCATTTCCCTTTTCTCACACTCTCAGGAGTACTTGTGGGTTGTCATAATAGTAGTAAGTATGAATTGGTTACACGGACCTAACTGAAAACGAAAAAGAAACCCTCTGGTTTTGTGACACAGTGCAACTATGCAGGTTTATTGATCCTTACCAGCGTCAAATTCAGTTTGTTGAACCACGAATTTAACAGTGTAGTCTTCCACAGTGTCAGTACTTATGCAGCACTGAAGGGCTTGCTGCACTTTGCACTGTATATATGCTCTAATGGGGTCTCTCAGGATGTCCTGCTTCAGAGGCAGGGAAATAACCTCGATTGTCATATTGGCAGAACTGTTCCAGTACTTCTGGGAGAATGTGCAGATGTAGGTGCCTGAAAGAAGCAACACAGAAACTACGTCTCAGTCGACAGAAGTGCCCCTTGGCTTTTGCATGGTCATGAGCCCCAATACTGAACAAGTACAATATTGCTGGCAGCATCACGTCTTGCTGCCCTCCAGCAGTTATAATTTTAACTCTTTATTTACTGTGGCCACGCTTCACGGTGATTTGCAGGGCTAGGGATGCTGTAATGATCTGGTACGGGGATTTCATTGCTTTTATAGCCAATACAAACCAGGTCGACTCACCATTCCAGTCCTGTGTGGCAGCATCCACTTTGAGCAGAGATGTGCCTGCAGATCTGTTATTTGTGATGTACTTATCACAGTCGACTGTTTTTGTCTCGTTTCCAGACTGGATTTTCCAACTGATATTTTCATAATTGCTCATGTCACTTTCACACATTACATTGAATTCATATCCCTCGGAAACTGATGATTTTACGCTTGAAGATACTGTTACATCGGCTAAGACAACACAAGATAAATGTCATATTATCGAGAGTCACTTGTTATAATCATTTGCTTGCAAATGACACGTACCACAGAGGCCACCTAGGCATTGACGAGCTGATGGTCTGTTTGGTGCTACCCGAGTCTCACCTGCCCGGAGGTACCTCACGCTGATGTTCTGACTGCTCCTGGCACCGTGTCCAGTCTGCAGCTCGCACGTATATGTCGTCACTGTATCTGACTTCTCCGGTGGGCACAGTGATTCCGTGATGTTGAGCTTGTATTCGGTGCAATTTCCACTGGAACTGGATTGTCCTAGAGAGAAATAAGCATTCCTTGAAGGGCTACGGGTGTCCAAAAATACCAGGGCTCTGGAACTCAGGAGGAATCACTCCAGCTAAGGAAAACCTTGTGGGTTTGCATGTAACCTTTGACAGGATGGCATTTTTAACTCATCATTGCTAAAGTTCATTCATGTCTTTTAGTCTGGCAACACTCACAGTTGGTCTTCCGAAGGCCTGAAGATGGCTCTCAGCGCATTGCTGGTCACCTACTGCCAAAACCAGTCTAACTGAGAGTAGCAACATTGCCTGGATACCTCACGATAAGCCAAAATGAAGAATATTCTGGTTCAGTCTAACCTCATTATCTGGAATATTTAGGACGAATAAAATAAGTAAAACAGGAGCAAATACTATGGATTTCAGGGTAATCTTATTTTGAAATTAACACTTGGAGGTACTTGACAGTCATTCAACTTCAAATCTGAAGAGTGCTGGGTTAGCTATAAGGGGAAAATCCCACTAAAGCTGCCCCATGCTGCATCTGGACGTGCATTTGGCATGAGAGCAGAGTTCCTGGGGGGAAGCCTGGCCACAGGGAATCGAGGCCAAAACAGCTCATTACAGGATTGAAGCTTTTCTCTCATTTTCCTGCCCAGCTTTCTGATAAATTTTGTTTTTAACAAAGGGTTAACAGTAAATAGTTCATCCATACCTATAAAATATTAAGAGGGCAATAGGCTGTTTATGACTATGGTTCGTAGACATTTATGAGCGTTTCTGTCGATGTTATTTTGTAACTCTGCAACACATTTACTTGGCGCTTTATTAACGCTATATTCACATTATAAGTAAAGCCTTGTGGGATGCCACTGACTCAACTGGCGCGTGATGTATCACAACTACAGGTGAAGAGGGAAGCTGTGCAGTCGCTATTTAGCTGTTTTAAAGCGTACCACCTGCGTCTCTCAGTTGCCAAATCTTGGTATGTGGCACACAGAAGCTTTTCATACCCCAAGGATAGTAGTAGAGACTGATACACTCATCCTTGCTCGCAAGACTAGGAAACGCAGAAATAAGCTTTTTGGAAAACAAATGGTATGATGCTGGTCCAGGCAGCTGTTTCTATCCAGGATGGCACAGTTTTAAGCACCAATGTCTGCACAGTGAATGGAGATGGCCAGAATCCCACTGGCACCTGTACAAGACACATGGAGTCTGTACCACACTGTTCGGATGAACGTCCTTCCCACACGCCCCCTTTAGAGCACATCCTGTGTTCGTCCTAGGACTTGGCCTCTGGGGTGTCCAACTAGGAGATCTTTGAAGAACAAACCGACTTAGCAGGTGAAAAACAATTTTTGTTAATCTTACCTGTAATATTGATTTCTCCGTTTACTTTCCAGTCACCAGTAAGTGATGGCAAGTGTTTGTCAATACAGCAGGACAGCAGAGAACTGTTATTCTGCATTTCAGGACGGTTGCATACAACAGTGATGTTGTTTACGTTTCGAGTGATGTTTAGCTGAGAGATTGTTATTGTTTTCGTGTCATGGTATAACAGTGTGTGAAACTGATGATTTCTGTTTGTGAAATCGCAGCTGTAGGAATCTGTAAAGCATAGGCAGCATCTTAACATCAAGAACACGTTCTGCTGTTTTTCCCTCTACATTTGGAGATAGGAGCTGGGAGCTACTTCCACACCTGGTTTTCACATCTCCCTGCTCTGCAGTGGCTTTGCTACTTTCTAATCAAAACATACCCCCAGGTCAGCCGCAGTATGCTCTCTGCAAACTGCTGGTGCCAAACATATCCAGATTAAGCAGCTTCAGTGTTGATGGGTACTTGTGAAGACAGCACTCGGGGACCGAGATACTTAAAATCTGGCTGAGTGTGTATTTTGGGGATTTGTATATTGCCCATAGCCCATGTGGCAGCAATATGTCATGGTAAGAATGTAGACTGACTGTGCAAAAGGTTCCTACACAGAATGGGTGAGAGAGAGAGGCCCATGGTAGACTCCACAAGAGCTGGCACTCTGAATGCAGGCGCCTACACTGCTCAGAAGGTGTTGACAAAGACAGCGGAGTATTTATCAGCTGCTTTCTCAGGCACTTGTCTCCTGGGTGCAGCCAGGCTTCCTTCTGAAATTGGTAATCAGAGCTCCAAACTTCCCTCGTACTTCAGGTACGTGGGTTGCCCTTCCCCATTGGGATAGCAAGCGAGTAGGCCACTTTCACAGGAGTGGAGACACCAAGGTTCAGGGCATTCTTAGCCCAAAGAAGTTTGGAGCCAAGACTCCTACCACCCATAAACATGCCCAAATACCTGGTCACTGGCTACCCTTTTTGAAGTTGAATGTAAAATTCATGGTCCCAAGAGAGGAACTGAGTGGGAGCTCTGCTAGTACATGATAACTTCCCTGATAACTCCTCCCAGCAAAATGCCACCAATTTACCTCTTAAAAACTCTAAATATGAACACTTGAAAAACTGTAACTCCGAGCTCTGATTAGCTAGGTTATGTTTGCAAAGGGGGCAAAGGACCATCAAGGGCCAATTCAACCACAGCCTCAAGTTACCACACCAGAAGGGTGGGAAGGCCTCACAGCCATGTAGTCACCGCTGTCTGCTGTGATATGGCAGTGAAACCTGGCACTGAGAATACTGAGGCCTGTATAGTCACTTCAGTCTGTTCCCATCCTACTGGCAATGCTAGTCAGTATGTAGTTCATTAAAGAAAAGGAAAAAAAAAAAAGAACAACAGGAAAATTATGAGGGACAGTGCTTTTTTCACATTTACTCTAGGAAAATGCAGTCACTGCATTCCTCTTTGCTTTTTATAGAACTAGCCACAGTAGACACGTTAGAGAATTACGTCTGCTTTTTTAACGATAGAATAACGTACCAGGATTCTTGCTTGTAATGTTGGCAATTTCAAGAATCGACCTTGAGGTTCCCCTGTCCGTTGAGTTTGGGGGGCTGGTTGAGATAATCTGATCGCCATGATACCAGGTCACATTCTCAGATGTTGAATTTATCTCACAAATCAGTCTTACCGTATCTCCTTCAAAAATGTCTTCAGGAATCACAGTGAAGTTTGTCTGATCTGGGAAGACAAAGAGGAACATTCTGCATTATTGTAATTTCCACTCAGGTCTACGTGGTGTCTTTCATCTCATGGGAATCCTAGGTGCTTCACAATTAATATGCAGGCAGCATTAGTTGCAGGGCTCTGATAAAGCTATGTGATTTTCCCGCAAGGTATTATTCTACTATCTTTGTCCGCCAAAGATCCCTGAAGATTTTATGAAGAGAGACAGAATTATTAACACCACCGCTACTTTCTAAGGAGGTAAACTGGGAGGAGAAGCAACCGGATTAAAGTAATCCTCTGAGACAGAGAGTCCAGCACTCAGCGCGCTCAGAGCACGGCACCTCCAGGGCACTTCATCAGGCAAGAGAATTTTAACACACTCTCCAGCAGCAGCATGGAAAATGTGCCAAGGAAGCCAGAGGGAACCTGTTTTCATGTAAACCGCAAGAGGTTTATTTTTTTGTTTGAAGAAGTGGGAAGAGCCAGCAGCCTGATATGCTAAGAGCTGCCTCAGTTCTGGAGGTGAACTCAAGGGTGTTCAATCTCTCTCCCGTGGGGCGACTGTCTCAGGGTTCAGTGGAGTATCTGTAAGGATTTGGTTTTTCCATGGGAGGTACTGCATGCCTGGCCATCTCATGTAAGTTCTCAGCTTTGGTGGCACAGGGTGGAACGAAACAGCCAGAGAAAGAAATGTTTTTTGAAGGTCCAGTGTCAAATAATCAACAGTACAAGGCAGCTACATGGTTCAGGCTAGAAATACTAAAGTAAAGGACGAAGGAAAATACTGAGAGAGCTTTAATCTTACTAGTTATTTTTCTTGTGATGGTATCTTGGTTTAGCTGGTAGAATGGATCTAGAAATTGTGGTAAAATTCTGTTGGCACTTGCTATCTGTTTGAAGCTTGCTGCTCCCGCTTTTACTTCGTAGTTCACAAAAACACTTCCAGGCCTAAACAGATACAAGAACGAGAGAAGCACCAGAATTAAATATCCTTGAAAACTAGAGGGGTTTCTATGTTGTGGTGACCCATCTTGCATGGCTAGGAAGGCTTCACAGGGCTCACCTGTGAAGGCTCCTGTTGTGACTCAAGACTTGCTCTGGTAAACAAGCAGGTTGTGCTATAGCTCTTCCCAAAGTAAGAACACCTTTATGTGACATCTCCTTCATCTGCTGTCTATTTCTAGTAAAATTCCCTTAGAAAACCTAAAATACAGCTGCATTTAAATATGTGTGGACTTTATATCTCTTTTATCCAGACCCAATGTTATATCCAGAGTCAATGTACTAATTAGTCTTCCTGATGACCTGGGAGATGATGTTAGGTTTAATCGCATCCTTTTCCCCTTTTGGGTGCAATTCAGTCTTTCCCACAAAAGGCTCAGATCCAGATGGCGAATGATTATGTTTCTTGGACTTTTGCACAGTAGTGAACTTTACCCGCAATCCTATTTCCCTGTTAATAGCTGGGCTTCCCTTTGCAGCTATTATACTGTTACTCAGTTTGTATATACTGGGCATGGGCTCTAGCCAGAGTAGTCTAGTAGACTACTCTGTCTACATTCTAGTAGAATGTAGTCTTTGCTGACCCGTGTCTCCTTGAGACTGGACAAAAAGATTGGTGTCTTCCAGGAAAAAATGAATTTGTTTACTTACATGAAACCAGTTACTGTTGCTGATACGAAGCCTGGTAAACATCTGTAGCTAGCGTTAAACTGTAAACAAAAACATATTACATGACATAAGACCTCTGTATATTACTCTAGCGTGCTTAAAATAGGAAACTCTCAATTCAACACTGATATGAGTAAGGGCATGTGGCATAGCTGATAGACCAGGACTCGTGCTCTCCCCACTGTCACGGGATAAATTTGTGTTGATTGCTTCATTCTATGTGTGCTCATGTGGATTTAAGCTGGGACCAATAATGTGATTTTTTTCTTTCATACTTTTGATGCAAAAGGTTCCTAAATACTTCCCTCTTGGCCAGCATATTAAAATGAATGGGAATATTGTCATTGCCTTTCAACGGAGATGAGCCACTTCGTGGCTACCACTGCTGCATGCTTTGCAGCTCCCCAACAGAGACAGTGACAGTGCACCCTATTTCCCCAACACTTAGGTTAAATGTGATCTTTCTTAGAGGGCTTTCTATCTTCAGAGATGGAAAAATGAAGTCATTACCGCTGTTTCAAGGTCATATTTGTATTTTTTGTATAAATCAGAAGAAGAATTGCTGAGATCACCACAAAACTCTTTGTCGAGTCTGACTGACATTTCCATTACAATGGGCTCTCCCATACCACATGATTCTGTAAGGAAAAACATAAAAATAAATGTAAAAATAATCAAAAGCAATGCTTACAAAGTGATTTCTTAGCTCTTTCTAACTTAATCATAGAATCTTACAATCGTGTAGTGGTTGGGTTGGAAGGCATCTTCAAAGGTCTTCTAGTCCAGCCCACCTGCCGTGAGCAGGAACATCCAAACTGACCTTGAGCACTTCCAATGGTGGGGCTTCTCTGGCAATCTTCTCTGGGCAATCTGTTCCAGTGTCTCACCACCCTCACAGTAAAGAATTTCTTCTTTATGTCCAATCTAAATCTACCCCCGTTCAGTTTAAAGCTATTGGCCTTGTCCTGTCACTACAGGCTCTGGTAATAGAGTCTTTCTCCATCTTTCTTACAAGCCCCCTTTAAGTACTGAAAGGTTGCAATAAGGTTTCCCCAGAGCTTTCTCTTCTCCAGGCTGAACAACCCCAACTCTCTCATCCTGTCCTCATAGCAGAGGTGCTCCAGCCCTCTGATCATCTTCATGGCCCTCCGCTGGACCCACTCCAACATTTCCATGTCCTGCTTATGTTGGGGGCCCCAGAGCTGGATGCAGCTTTGCAGGTGGGGTCTCACCAGAGTGGAGTAGAGGGGCAGAATCCCCTCCCTCGCCCTGCTGGCCACTCTGCTTTTGATGCAGCCCAGGAGGAGACTGGCTGTCTGGGCTGCAAGCGCACATTGTCGGCTCGGGTCCAGTTTTCATCCACCAGTATCTCCAAGTTGTTCTCAACAGGGCTGCTCTCAATCTCTTCATCCTCCAGCCTGTGTTGATAGCGGAGATTGCCCTGACCCAGGTGTAGGACCTTGCACTTGGCGTCATTGAACTTCTTGAGGTTCACCCAGGCCCACTCCTCGAGTGGTCAGAGTTCCTCTGGATGACAACCCTTCCCTCTAGTCAATCAAGTACACCATTCAGCCTGGTGTCATCTGCAAACTTGCTGAGGATTCACTCAATCCCACTGTCTATGTTATTGATGAAGATATTAAATAGTACAGATCCTTAAGGACACCACTTGTTATG
The DNA here is from genome assembly GCF_963924245.1 of Chroicocephalus ridibundus. Classification (NCBI taxonomy): domain Eukaryota; kingdom Metazoa; phylum Chordata; class Aves; order Charadriiformes; family Laridae; genus Chroicocephalus; species Chroicocephalus ridibundus. The sequence continues at coordinate 122,526,080 of NC_086286.1, read as the reverse complement.
GGTTTCCACTTGGACTTTGAGACATTGACTATAACTCTTTGGATGTGGTCATTCAACCAGTTCGTTATCTGTCTAACAGTCCATCTGTCAAACCTGTATCTCTCCAATTTAGCAGCAAGAATGTTGTGGGGGATCATGTCAAAGGCCTTACAGAAGTCTAGGTAGAGGACAACTGTAGCTCTTCCCTTGTCTACTAATGCAGTCACTCCATCCCATAGGACCACTAGACTAGTGCGGCACAATTTGCCCTTGGTGAAGCCATCCTCATCCTAAATCAAAATCTTACAACTTGCCAAGATTCATCTGTATAGTAGGAAAGCTGGGGTTCCCCTAATTTTCTGTAACTAATTTAGTTGCCTGGCGTCTGCTAGACATCTAGACTCCCTCTCCAGTTAATACAAAGCTGTAGACACCTTCAAAAGGTGATACATTCAGAAGGTGATAGACAGCTTCCCTACAATGGTTAAATTGCTACATTGCTCCAGTTATAGAGAGTTTGGATGAATAACTTAGATCAGATTCTTAACTTTCACATAGTGAAAGTTACACGGGATGAATGTCCACCTATATTTTACTGAAAAGAATGGAAAAATCCTCAATGACTTTGGGAGGGTAATATTCTGGATGAAGACCTATCAATGGCCACAGAAGGATATAAAATGCTTAGAGAGATACAGGAAATTTCCAAGATGGGTTCATTTAAGGAAATGTCCATACCATGCAGTGGAGGAGCATTGTACCCAGTGCCCTGGACTTCTAAGAAGTGGGGGACTTCCACACGGAAGTGATACTAGCTCTAGTCCTGCAATAGTATAGCAACGATGGTATGGGGCTGCCCTGTGATAAAAGCATTGCCTCTAAGCAGCGTTGATTAGAATAGGCATGCTGACAGCACTGGACTTCCAGCCCTAGAGCTGCCTCTGGGGGTCTCTACCTGCTGCTCCATCACAAGAGGCAGAGCCTCGTGGGGGTTTGTCTCGGAATGCAGAAACCCCACTGCTGCCAAGCCTAAATGTCCAGTCATCAGTCAGATTCCTAAAAAGTCACAGGCACCTTGTCACAAGAGTCGTGAAATACAACCAAATAAAAGATACATGCTGGTGGTTTTTGTTCCTTCTCTTCTCTTGAGCACTATGGCATACTTTGATCACATCTGTAAGTTCCTCTGCTGAAAATCTGACGAGACGAAACTTTCTTTGCTTAGCGAAAGCTGAAAGTCCCAAAGAGGCATATCAGTGCCCCCAGAAGCTGGGGCTCCAGCATGGCACTAAATATCTGCAAGTACTTGGGTCAAGGTGGACCCACATCACAAAGAGAGGAGCTCTAGACCATCTCTACAGACTTTCCACATTCATAGGCAATGTGGTAGCCAGCTCAATCCTGACGTGTTGCTTTATCACACCTTTAACACTGTTCTGTCTTCTAACCAGTATATGAGTTGTACAATGATGAAGTTCAGCGCTGTTTCTCCTTACCGGCAGTCTGAGGCTTGCAGTAAGTCCCGTTGAGAGGCATGTCCCTCATGTAGCTGCAGGTCAGGTTGGATGCTAGGCTGGCAGAAGGGCAGGTCAGGTTGGGTGCTAGGCTGGCAGAAGGGCAGGTCAGGTTGGGTGCTAGGCTGGCAGAAGGGCAGGTCAGGTTGGGTGCTAGGCTGGCAGAAGGGCAGGTTATCAAGTCACCGCACACCGCTCTTGGCCAGGCATATCCACTTTCACAAGAACAACAGCTGCTGTTCTCACCACTGGGCAGACAGACTAGTGTCAGACAGACAGAGAAATACGATGAGAATGGCAAACGGGGCATAACGTATTGCGTGATATATATTTACCCTGCTGTATCTTTATGCCAGTGATCTCAACTAAATGTTGCTCTTCTTCTGAGTTCACTTGGATGATGCGAATGTGATGATCTGATGCCTTCCAAATATTACTATACTAATTATAAATAACTAAGCAGAAATGGGAACCAGACTGGTACTAGCATAAGTCTGATCAATTACTTTTAAATAATTGAACGGAGACGTGAAGCCTGATCCTAAAACTTTACCTGGCATACTGGCCAGGGTCCTGTGACGGTTTTGAGACTGGATATTTCTATATTGCCTAGGCCGAAAGCAAAAGTGTAGGCTTTTAAAGATTGTAAGAGCATGTAATGGCCATTCAAAGTCTCAGTGGATAGTGAGGTGCTGTGTCATTCTGACTGTACCCGGACAGGTGCTGCATGAAAGAAGGTGACATTATCACAAAGTGCTTTCAAGGCGTACGTTCTCTCTAATAAAAAACACCCCAAAACTCTTCACTGTAAGTTTTTCTGCTTTTAACGTACCATTGGCAACGTAAGATATTAACAAAGTGATTTTCACACATTGCATGTGACCCTGAAGGCCTTTAAAAGATCCATTTGCATGTTGTTTTGAGAACTGATGAACATTTCCTTTCACCGCTTTATGGACCAGCGATAAGAAGGCACCAAATCTCCTCCTCTACTGTTGTAAATGCTTGGTGTGTTTCTATATCCTCCGCTGTGTTAGTTACTTGGATGTGATGTTGCACAACCACAACTCAGGTTGTCACAACCTGTCTGACATCTTGCCCTGCAAGAATACATTTCGTGAGTTATACCAGGAAAAGACGGCATCTCACGCAGGCTGTCTCTGTCAGGGTCGGAGTACAGCCTCTTACAGCGGTTTACGTTCCAAATCCAAGTGGAGGGAAGTAAACAGTCTGATAACCGCTGTCACAGCTTCCTGAAACTTGAAAGTAACTCAGACTGCTTGTTAGTAAAACTGGAGCAAAATCCTTTGGCTCAGGCTTCCTCTGGCTTTGTCCCTTCCTTAGGAAAAGAAAAGCGTTCAGGGCTTGTTCCTACTGCCAACATTACATAAAGAGGAGCCGTGGGATGCAGATAACAAAACATGCTGTTGCGTGCTACAGCTTCGGTCTTGTCGGGTCTTTCAGCAGGCAGCACAGGCAGTTCAGTTTTGCTGATTTTTAAGCGTGATGGATGGTAAAACTGGGAGAGATCAAATACCGTCAAGAAAGCACATTGCCCAGAATATGAAAATAAGTAACCAACCCACCTGTTGTAACACTGATGTTTGAAACTTTCATTTCTACATTTGAAATATTTGTTGAAACTGAAAGACTAAGGTTTTTTAAACAGTCTTTGACAGGCTCCAGAGAAGATGAATCCATAAGGCTTACTTCAATGTCAACGGTGTACTCCACAGGGGTAAGGTCAAAAATAATCACTGAAAGAGAAATAGCGTGAGAATACAAAGCTGTGTGTGAGGATCAGTCATAAATGGAGGGCTTCCATTTCAGCATTTGGGCTCTGTTGATATTTAATTGTAGCTTAGTGTGGCTTTCTGCTTAGGAAATCTTCTTGATTCCTAGTCAGCAGACATTCTGCACGTGTTCTATCCGCTGCTTGTCTGACAAAAGCCAGATTTCTTTCGTCTCAGAGCAATAGGAAGCTGATGTAAATAGCATACTATATACAGAGAAAAGCTGTCTCATCCTTTCTTTCCTTTGACTCAGCAAGTGGACGGGTTATCGACCAGAGACTGAAGTCATACAGGATTATCTTGTGACCCCTGTCCCGCTAAGAGGCTCGCGTTTTTTTTCTACACCGTGTATTTCATCTTGCATAGAAGCTGTACTCATGTACGTCACACTCTGACCAGACAAATATTTCCCCCTCTTTTCTTTGTGCCTGTAATACTGTGCTGGTTTTGGCTGGGGTAGAGTTAAATTTCTTCACAGTAGTTTGTAGGGGGCTGTGTTTTAGATTTGTGATGAAAACAGTGTTGATAACACAACATTTTAGTTGCTGCTGAGCGGTGCTTACACAGCATGAAGGCTTCCTCTTTGTCCTGCTCTGTTCTCCCAGCGAGTAGGCTGGGGCTGCACAAGAAGATAGAAGGGGACACAGCCGGGAGAGCTGATCCCAGCTGACCAATATGATGTCACACACCATATGACCTGGAGTGTGACGTCCACCCCATATGACATCACGCTCAGCAGTAAAAGCTGGGAGAAGAAGAAGGAAGGGGAGGACATTTGGAGTTAGAGCATTTGTGTTCCCAAGCCACTGTTACACGTGATGGAGCCCTGCTGTCCTGGAGGTGGATGAGCACCTGCCTGATGATCAGAAGCGGTGAATGAATTCCTTGTTTTGCTTTACCAATTAAACTGTCTTTATCTCAACCCACGAGTTTTTCTCACTTTTACCCTTCTGATTCTGTCCCCTATCCCACTGGGGGAGGGCGAGCAAGTGGCTGGGAGGTGTTTAGCTGCTGTCTGGGGTTAAACCACAACAGCTACTGCCCCTTGATGATCACAGTTCAGTACCTCAAGAGATGCTGTCCCCAATAGTGATTTCACCCTTGGCTTACAAGAAACATGCTCTGTTACCATATGTTTGTGTACGTACTGTTTCGCTTCTGCCTTTGCATCTCTGACTGGAAGCTTTCCTCTCCTAGCGGACTGTCAAACTGTGGAAAAAAAAAGAATGAAGTACTGTGAAAAAAAAAAAAAAAGTGAATCTTTAGCTGCTGTTGTTGGCATGAAAGAATTAGCGAAGAAAATACCGACACAGATAATTTTTTTCCCCGCCACCGATCTTTGCCCCTCCTCACGCCCTTTTTCTTCTTTAAACAGAATATTTTTATCTTCCAAGCAGGGAAATGGAGGGATGTACTGAGTTTGCAGGTGTCTCTCTCTGCATATCTCTGCAAGGCAATTGTCTCAGCTTAGCAGAAATTCTTCATCTGAGCTGCAAACCGGCCATGGGGCTGATGCAGTGCTCTCAGTCCTGGGCCAGCTTTGGAAACTGTTGGGGGACCTGGCCACTCAGCCTTTGAATCCAGAAAGTGGGCTTATATTACCCTTTGCTTCCCTTTTTGCTCTGAGCTTCCAGCAAAGCCACCCTGAGTAGGAGTAGAAAAGGGATTGAAATGTCTTGGCTCCAGCTCAGGTGTCAGGTCAGCTATTTTGTGGGCCATCAGTAGCACGTATTTGACCGGGGCAGTGGTGGCACGATTTCAGTATGACTGGGTTCAGCCAAGTGTGATGCAGGCCATCTTATTTTTTTAATCATGCCCTAAAAATACATTGGCACCACAGTTAGCAAGAAAGGCTAAAGAACAAGCAAAGACGTAGGCAGGAAATTTGCAGCTTTGCCAGTTTCTTGAGTCCTACTGAAATCTTTATTTACAGAAAGGGTGAATAGCTTGGCAACTCTTAAGTCATCTCTTTACATAAAGGAACCATCTGGCGTGTGATTAGAGCTGGGCTTCGTATCGCAGCTGCGCTGGCAGTGAAGATCCCAAGGTGCATTGGCATTTTTGCACTGCTGTGGTAGGACCTTTCACCTCAGAGGTGAAAAAGTTAGCTTTTAGTTAGTTAGTTACAGAAAGCCCACTATGATCCACTTCTTCCCCCAGGTTTGGTCTCATTGGTTTTCTGTCTTAATCATTCTCCCAAACAACTACGGGTATTGCTACATCATTAAATACTTCACATATTTCACACCATTAAGTGATGACTCCTTTGCAGGATCAACCATGGAATGAATGGTGCTAAAAAATAAAGTGTTACTCTTTTCATGAAGATGTTTAAAAGTGCTGCGCTGGAGACAGTTTGGAAGAGCAAACAAGGTACTTGGTCACTATTAGACATATGCCAAAGGAGAGATGGGGCTGCTGGAACCAGCTATATCTTGGTTTGCCAAGACAGGGGCAGAAACAGCTTAAGGAGTTCCTGCTCTTCACCTCTCCTTGCCTGTTTTCAACCTGCTCAAAAAAGCCCATTGTGTTCTGGTCAGTCCATCAGAACTAAGGCCCCCTGTGGTGTTAGGGGCTGAATATAGATGTTGGAATCTGTTTTGGCTTGGTAGGGTTCACAGCATAGATGACAAAAGAAGTATTTTCTGGTCTAATAATAATTGTGGTAGACCAAGAGCTGGTAGATTTGTAGACTAGCTTTCTTTACCAGACTACATTAACCTCCATTTGGTCAATCCCTTTGTTTGTCTGTCCCTCTTTTCTCTTTTTGAGTTAGGCACTATTTGTGCAGAAACTGTCTGTTACCAAACCCATACACAGAACGAAGCACAAAACAGATTTCCATAATTCACACTATTGATGAAGCAAAAAAGGTTATTATTCAATTATTGAAAAAGTGAGAAACTGAAGTAAAGCCTGAGTCCAAGAGCAACATCTACACACAAGTCACTCAGGGGTGGCATTTTGGTCATGCATACTCATGTCGTACTGTCAAGAGAGCGGTGAGACTCCTGTCCCCTGCCTGTAAGCACCTCCGTGCCTGAGCTAGTTTTGTTGACTTATTTGGTTTCTCTCTCTCATAGGATGGGTGAATCCCACTCAGGAATAGTGCCCGCGTAACTGTTACCTGGACTTAGCTCCAGGGACAGCTACTTAAATCCCTTGCAGAACAACACAAGTGAGAAACCAGAAGTTTTACTTTGTTCCTTCTGGAGAGGCTTTAAGACTGGGAAGCAAGAAGAGCCCAGATCCTGGATTTCTCCATCTCTTTCAAACACTGGGGAGATTCTGGGTTCAGTTTCCTCACCTGATCTTATACTGACTGGTTTTGTGGACGTAAAGGAGAGCTATAGCAGCTGGGTGCTACAAGCAGAGACCAAATGAAAACCAATGGGGTTGGGAAAGGATACTCACTACGTATTGGATGAATGGACTGAAGTTTGAATCCTGTGATGTCTGGCAACATGCTGTGACCAGTAGAAATAGGCAGTGGAGTCCTGCATTAATTGGGGGTGGCATTTTGTCCAGGGACTTGCTGTACAGCCTGAGAAGAAAAAGAAGCAAAAGGATCAGGGAATTTTCAGCTGACTCACACAGTAGGAAATACCAGCACACTCTACAAAAACAGTATGTTCAGACTTTTTCAGCACACGCTGATTGTTCACTCCATCCAAGACAAAGCACGGAACAAGGTCTGTAATTATTCCTTTGCCACTGTCACCAGGCTGTTTCCCTCATATCTCCTTTTTTTCACGTCAGCTGTACCTACTCAAAACAGAGGGAGAAAGAAATGGCTTGGAGAAACTGGAGTCCTAAGCAGGTTCCTAACAGGGACAAGCGAGGTGCTAGAAATCCATCTGTCATGAGAAAAGCTGACTTTGGATCTTCAAACATTCCTCGCAGGGGTACTTGGGAAACGCACAGCCAGAACATGAGGGAAGAGTTAGAAATGTTGCTGTAAGTGGGGACCTGCCCCGTTGCAGCAGGGAGAGCTCTGCCACCAGCCATGTCCCGCTCTGGAGGGAGCTGTGGTAGAACCATGGGCTCAGCTGGAAATTTCCATATGTTTGTTACCACTTGGCTAACAAGGGAAACAATGAAGAGTGATATCTTCTGGGAAAAAATACCACTAAGTCTGAGATTTTAGCATACATCTCCGTTAATTGCACTGATGTTAACAAGTAAATAACTTCGAACAAAAGAATATTGACACAACGGAGTATAATGTGGTCCATGAAGTCAAAACCCACAACCATCTACCTTTTCCAGCTCATTAGTACCTAAGCTAATTTACTCATGCAGCAGATTGGATGACGAAACATAAAGGCAGAGGCAAAACATGCACGAACCCTTATCACGCACGAACCCTTATAGCAGGTCTGTATGTAGACCCATATATATACACATATGCATAAAATACACATATTCTATACAACCAGAGGGAACAGAGAAAGGGAGCCGAATTATTCCTAACAAAGCAGTTCCCTACTCCAGAATTAATAGCTAGTAGAGAGCTAGCGAAAAAGGCAGAACTCAAGCAGATTGTGAAAATCATTTTAAGAAAGGAAAGCACTGAGAAAAGACTTGAGAATAGCACTGAACGGTACCTGAGTGAATCACATCAGCTTGACTGAAATCATGAGCTTTTGTAAAATTATGATCTTTTTGTATTGAAAAGGCTGTTCATAGAAGCCCGCTAGGACCTCAGGCTTTGAAAGGCTGTGAATCACCAGGGGAAAGCAGAAAAATCAGCACCTCCTGAGATGATAACGAACGCTGGCAGTGGCTGCCTGTTGCCACCACATTGCGTATCAGAGCTGGTGCTCCCAAGGAGACAGGGTGTTTCACTGTGACTTTCCTGCTCAAAATAGCCCATGACAGAAAATTATAATACAGAATCATAGAATTGCCTAGGTTGGAAGGGACATTTCAGACCATTGAGTCCAACCATCAACATAACACTGACTAAACCCATCACTAACCTGTATCTCTAAGCACTAGGTCTACCCGTCTTTTAAATACCTCCAGGGTATGACCTGTGGTCTCACCTTTTGACAGCAATGAGTTTATAGCCAAGCAATATACTTGATGTCACCGACGTGGGTATCCAGCAGGGATTTATCAGGTTTTCTCAGCAAAGGTGGGTTTTAGAGAGATTCATCTCCAGAGAGACTTCACCTGGATACTGGCCTGGTTAAAAGATAAGAGACAAAAGCAGGAAGAAATTATTTACTTTTCCAATGGAGAGATCTCATCACCAGAGCTTCGCAGGCAAGTGCGTGTAAGCCTCTGTCTTACCTTCTGTTCTCAAGTGACGTGGAAAAGACAGTCATTAGTGATACAACACTGTGGAAAACTTTAAATGATTGAGACTAAGTCTGCCTATGAAGCTCTGCATAGAGATCTCAGGATACTGAGTGACTGGGTCATGAAATTAAAGAAATTCAGCAGTGATAAGTGTCAGGCAGAAAAAAATGATCTTGACATTATGTATTCTGTGATGGACTCTAAATTGACTGTTACCACTCAGAACTGAGGTCTGAGAAAATGTCAACAGAACTCTGAGGAGCAATTAAAATCAGAAGATTAATTTGAAGATATTCTAGGGTAACAACGGAGGGAAAAAAAACACCAGACCAGAAAACTGTGCTATCTAGACATTTGAGCTGACTCAGTATGGCTGCCGTTATACTCCTATGTAGGAATAGCTAGAAAGCAAGACATATCACTAATTCAGAATATCTTCCCACTGCACCGCAAAATCCACTTAAAAAGGCTTTTTTTTTTTATCCAATGGATAAATGGCTGGCAGAACTGAAAAGATAAGGTAAAATAAAATAAAAAAGGTACGGAAAAGCAATTGTTTCCTCAGTTTCCTAAGCATGTCCATAAGTATTCTACGTAAAAGCATTCTACTTAAAAGACTATTTTGCTATTTTGAAGACATCATCCACTTGTGACAGCCTCAAGACTTCCATGGATCTGGCTGATCCCAAGACCAGGATGGATCAAAATGGATCAAGAGGGAAGTATTGCCATGTTATAAGATGTGACATGAGTCCTTGAGATAGCGACATGACTTGACTTAATAATAGAACACTAACAAAACAAAGATTTCTGATAGTTTTGAATATGCGGCATATTCTCGCAGCACATGGTACAATAGCTTGGTCTGTACGAAGAACTTGTACTTCATTGATAACGGGTTGATAAAACAGATAGTAGGAAGGAAAAAAGGTCATTAAACAAAGTTTATGATGAGGACAAACAGCATCTGCTACAGTTTTGCACGTATCTTTTGCACTGTTCACAAACTTGCATCCATATTCAAATGTTGTGGGTCTGCCTTTATTTTCAAATACACCCTTTGTGCAACCTGTAGTCGAGACCAAATGCCCTGTTAATCATATACATAAGAAACCATATAGAGAGGACAACTCATGCAAACGAGAACCATGCTGCTATTCAGGCTTTAATAGCTAGTTAGAAGTCCAAAAATCCCCAACCGGTACCTAGCAAATCACAAAACTAGCAAATAAATATCAAATAGCAAGTGGGGAAAAATGTTAATGTTCTTCTCAAGTAGTGTGGCTGTTCCCTCCGTTCATTTAATGTCTCATTGAAAAAAGTGTTGCTGTAAATTTTTCAACGAGCAATTTCTCAAGTGCCTATCTACCTTCAGTTGGTAAAACAGAAGATATGTGGACACATTCATCGTTTCTCATACAAACTGTCTCCTAGGAGGCAATAAGCATCTTTGATATGTAAAGCCCCAGAGGGCTAAAGAAGCCCAGATTTGCTACAAAATCTCTTCTCCACAACATTCAGGCGGAAAACTGCTGTTTAAAATTAACTCTAAAGTGCAGAAATTCCTAGAGGTAAATAGAAAGGTCTCACTTTAACCCAGGACATAGGTGATTTACACGACCACTTTTTTAATTTTTCTGTAAGTTTCTCTGTTTCATAAATGTTGCAAAATAATTACACCCTCTGTTGTAAATCCACCCAGCATAATAGTTGTCTATTCTTATATTGTCTATTCTTATTATTGTCTATTCTTATATGTTTTAGAAAATAAAGACGACACCCAGAGATATAATATGGTTTACCTTCTCAGGTGATTCAAAGAGATCTTCTAATTAGATCCATCGTAAAGGTCCTCTGCTTTCTACTACAGCCCAGGCTGCTGTCTCAAAGGGAAACCAAGACGCAGGAACTTGTATAGCTAGCTGAACATGTTATTACTGCCCAGAAAACAAGTTGCCTCTAGTGCCTGCACTCAATTTTCAAGTGTGAGGCTGACCAGAGATGCCACTGCAGAAAACCCACAGGGCGCTTCAAGAGGAGATATTTCCTGATACCATTCATCAGGCAGTACTCATTATTTCCCCCTGCACTGATCCAAGTCCTTCAGTGTCTTATCTGCAGATTACTTTATCAAGTGGACTAACTTGTTCCACTGCTGTTACTCACCTGCTTTGTTCTAACAAAGGAAGGTGTTGAGGACTGAAAGGCATAAAATCATGTTTTGTAGCTACGGCAAAATGTTTGTGGGCTTTGATTTAAATAGCAAGTGAGGGAAACCCTGAAGTTTTTCTACCTGAGCTGGCAGCCTGCTAGCTGTGGGCTGGACCTGGCATTGATGTCCTTGGAGAAGCTGCACGGAGATGCAGACCTATGACCCTGATGGCTTCTGTGGAAGGTGGGGAAGAGCAGGAAATCCCCAGAAATCTGGGGAAACTCTGATGCATTATGTATGTTTCTACCTTGAACAAAATCGGGAGCCAGAAACCCCCTGCAGAAACAGAGGACATCTGTCCAGATGACAATGGGGCCCTTGTCCCTACAGCGTTCGATCACAGCCGCTTTGTCAATGGAATTTGTTTCCACAGCGCTGTGTGTCATGCAGTGACTCACTCAGCTCATGCAATTTCTGTGGAAAAGCCTGGGATTAAACTCATGCTGTGGAGTATTATTTTTTAAGCAGTGATTAATTCAGGAGACAAGTCTTTGGAAAGAGCTCCTGTTCCCCCCAAGACTGGAAACGGTCCCTGTGGAGATCCTGACTTCTTATGAGAAGTCCATGGGGAGGTGATAGCCTCATGGGGTAGGCAGATGTGGCCCAGGATCTCCATGGCCACCGTGCAGGAGATGAAGGCCAGGTGGGACACACCAGGGCATCCCAAAAGGGCACACATCCCCAAAGTAGAAAATGAGTCAAGCTGTAAATGCCACTCATTGTCACACCACAGAAGGAAAATGGAAACCAAAAAGTCAATAAAGTGCCTGATAAGGTGACGTGCCTGATAAGGTGACATGCCTTTCTCACTTTGACACTACTTCCCAAATTAAGGGGTTGTGACATTGGGGCTGGTCAAACACTTACACGAGGGTCATGTTGCCAGCTGACATTGACTATTTCAGGGGAACAGAAGGGATAGCTGTCATGGCAGCACTGGACAGAGTTTGGGTTGTGCCCTTGGTCTAGGGTAGTAGTGGTCATTTTTGTGTCACCGTGAGCTTGGACCAGGTCTTCGATCCTCTATCAACTGTCTGTGGTGAAAGAGCTGGTTGCTGCATTTCTAACAGCCCTAAGACAGGTCACAGCATTTTGCCTCTTGCTGTGTCTGAGTCATAGAAAGAAAAATGTGTGTTTAGCAAAGTTTGCCCTGCAGCCTTTGCAGGTGCCAGCGTTTACTAAGGATACTGAGGATATAGAATCATAGAATCAGAGAATTGCCGAGGTTGGGAGGGACCTTTCAGATCATCTAGTCCAACCATCAACCTAACTGTGACAAAAACCACCACTAAACCATATCTCTAAGCACTATGTCTTCCTGTCTTTTAAATACCACCAGGGATGGTGACTGAACCACTTCCCAGGGCAGCCTGTTCCAATGCTTGATAACACTTCCAGTGTAAAAGTTTTTTCTAATATCCAATCTAAACCTCTCCTGGCACAACTTGAGGCCGTTTCCTCTTGTCCTATCACCTGTTACTTGGGAGAAGAGACCGACCCCCACCTTGCTACACCTTCCTTTGAGGTAGTTGTAGAGAGCGAGAAGGTCTCCCCTCAGCCTCCTTTTCTCCAGGCTGAACACCCCCAGCTCCCTCAGCCGCTCCTCATAAGGTTTGTATATCACAGTATGTGACTGTAAACTTCTCTTCAATGAGCCCACTCAAGGGTGCATTGTCCTTGGCAGCAACACAGCCTGCTCCTGGCCCCTCTTCTGCAAACCTGGTCACCTTCTCCCCACTGTTGAAGTAGCGTCGGTCTGGTTTATTGCCCACTCAAGCTGGTTCAGGAATCTGAACAAGTAGAAAACTGAGGCTACTTCTACAGCACTAAATGCAACCACCTCTCTCTCTCCCTGCAGCCAGTTTTTACTGTTGGTGCCTTCCAGACCCCTCTCTGAGACAATTTAGCTCACTGCACAACAGTAAACAAGCAACAAGGCATCTAGCTTGCTTCCATCAGTTCAATCATCCCAAAGAAGTGCCCAGCAAGTGCCTGGGCCAGAGCAAGGAGAGGAGCAGATATGTGGCCCTAAGCAGGGAAGAGAGGAGGAACAGAGGTGGGCAGGATGGGCAGGAGGGTAAGGAGAAGGAGGACCTCTTCCTTTCTGCCCTGCCAAGCAGCTCCGCATGAGTCCATGGTCTATCTCTACAGAAACCATTGTGTAGTTCTCATGCAGTGTCGCTCCCTTGGCTGTCTCCTTTCAGGTTAGGACAAGCAGAGCTGAAGACGAGGGAGGGCAGCCTTGTCTGAGACCGAGTTAGCTGTGGTCAATCCACACCTTTCACATTGCCAGCCCTTGACTGGAAAACCCATCCGATTTAAACCTTCCTCCTCCCTCTTTTTGTGTGTTTTGTTTTGTTTTGTTTTGTTGCTGTGGCTTTCAAAAAATTTTAACCAATGGTACCAAAAGCAGCCGAGAAGGTGAGTGAATCACAGGCTGTAGAGCATGGCTGGACAAATATCAGAATCAGATCAGATCAAGAAGTTCAAAGAGTTTCTCGGAACATGCAATAAACTTACAGAAAACTGCTTCCTGGTCTGCATAAAGGACACTAGCAGAGATGTTAAACCAGAAGAGATGACTTGCTCAGACCACTGCCTACAGAAATATTTAAAAACGGCACAAAGGATCTCCATGAGATTTCAGGAGTGCCATATTTCAGCAGAATGAAGCTCTGGCAGCTAAAGCAGGGCTGCTTGGCCAACCTCATTAGACAAGAGCGCTCTGTTCACCTTGGGGTGTGGGAATGGGGGAGAATGTCAGCAAGGTGGAAGGATTCCTTTAAAGAGGGTTTCTGTTCAAGGCACCGTGTCATCAAACCACAGCTTAAAAGTATGAGAAATATTGGTTCACTTTGCAGAAGAATGTGAAAATTGCACAATGTCAGAGCACTAGGTATGTAATCAACTTGGTATGTGAGCACAGGGGGATGTCCTGACCATGCTGCTGTTTTTTCCTGTATGCGTTCATCATGTACTGTCATGTCACCAGAAACTGTGAACTTCCTGGATTTTAAAGTTTCAACCCGAGAGCACTTTTAGTTTAAACATCCGAGACTGCACTCAGAGAGCCATCATAGGCTCAAGAAAGCGAACAAAAGGTCTGCTAGAAGATATCTGCTCTGAAGGAGGAGCACTCATCCAAAACAAGGCAGAGGTACACTGATCCTGTAACTCACTGGGAATGCTCTGTTACAAAAGCGTATGAACACATTTCATCTGGCATGAACAAAATAGACCGGGGTAAACGTTCCTAAATAGGTGCAACCTGAGAGATACTGTTCAAAGCAAAAGTAAACGTGGAAACAACTCAGAAATTAAATTAACAAGATACAGCCCTCTTCACTCACCCATCGTCATTCCAGTCCTGGCTGTTAACACTACAGCCTCATCACTAGAATCCAACCTCAGCAATTTGTGTAATCGAATTACACAAAATCAAATTGAATGGCAAACTCAGAAAAAGATGATGTTATGGTTTGAGAAAACCCATAACAATTTATTGTCATTTAGACAATTATTCTATCACCCAATAACCCCTCCCCACCCAGGAAGGGGAATCAGGGAAAACAAGGAAACACGAGGGTTGAAATATAAATAGATTTGATAGGATAAGACTAAATAATTAACAATAATAATAAAGAACCAGTATTAATCCCGATACTAATATAAGGTATACAAGAATTATACTCAGCCCATTCTATCAGCAGGAAGCTGTGCACTCCCAGTAGAGGACAACAAATGTTGGACACTACGAGAGCTACGGCTTCAGGAGGAAGGGAAGGGCTCAGGGGTCCAGCTCCTGGGCAAGAAGTTCTCTGGACCGCCACCAACAAGGGAGAGAGAAAATATGCAGCAAACTTTCTAATTTATATTGAATGTGACGTTCATGGTATGAAATAATCCTGTTGGTATGAAATAATCCTAGGTCAAATGCCCAGGTCTCGCTCCTCCTCTTCCCTGCACCTGGCAAGGCTCAAAAACACCGAGACCTTGAATCCCATGTAGCATAGCTGGCTATAAAATAAATATTTTCATGAATTCAGATAGTAGAGTCTTCCAAAAGGGAGTTCTCCCAGGCATTAGAAGATAATTTAATCCTGTGTCGCTCAACCCAGGACAGATGGCAAAACCTCTCAGAAGCTGGATGCAATACTGCATGTTCTTACACGGTTTGCCGTTCTTATTATTTTTGAGTCTGAATTTTGCATGGTCGGCCTCTCAGACAGATGTGTTTTAGAAATGGGAGGACAGAATGAATCCCAAGCATATTGGAACTAATAGGCGGATTACTTTAAGGTAAAAGGTTTTGAGATGAATCTGGCAATGCCCGATTCTTCATTTATTATCTGTCTCATGTGACTTTATATAGTTTTGCCCACCTCAGTCTTGCAGAAAAGAATCTGGGGGGAGTCCTAGCAAATTGCTACCTAACTCCACTCAGCATGATGATGTTGAAATTTAATGATGTTTTAATTAAAGTGCTCTACTTGATGGTTTGGCTGGAGTGCTGTGTCAGATGTTGCTGTACTGGAGAACATCCAAAGGAGAACCTTATGAATGCTAAGACATGAGCGGAGTGCGACCTTGTGAACAGGTGGATGGTGGTTTGGTTTAGATAGGACAAGATTCAGGTAAGGACACAATAACAGTCCGTCACTTGGTAAAGGACTGAGACAAATGTTCACAGGGACAGCTGGGTGAAGGACAATGTGAAATCACACAATCTGAAACAAAGATAAATACGTTGGTGATTATGGAAAATGTGTAACTGTAAAGGTTAGAGGCACTGAATTAGGCTGCTGAGGGCACCTGCAAAGTTCCCTTCAGTGTAGATTTTTAAGAACAGACAATAAAATTGCTGACACGGAAGAGAGCCCTTGACTCTGCCTCTGTGTGAGTTTGTGGCCATGGGGCACCAGGAAGATTGTTTGTTGACCTCTTCCAATTACCTCTTTCTGTTTCTCTACACCGCTTCAATTTCTGTGCAATGAGTGAGTTCAAAGAGTTTCAGAGGAGACATGTGAGACTACCGATCGGTGTACTCAGAGCTGTGTTTGGACCCTGCTGTACCATCTTAGACGAGTGCTAGCATTCCTTTCTGGACCACTCCAGCACAACATTCCTACTGGTTTAAGCAGAGAGGAGCTGAACTGTATCTACAGCCTTGTCAAGGATTTCCCCAAAATGATATTTCCAGAGAAGGGCTCTGGTTCACACCCTCTTCTACACCAAGTCACATTTTCAATCCTTGTTTACGAAGCATATACTTTTCCTTTTTGACCTATGACTTTAAATTCCTATATTCCTCTGTAAGCCTTCTCATGAATTGGCGATGACCTTTTTACATACTCAAACAGTCTACACGGAAAATGAAAATAATTTAGTCCCAGCTATCTGCAGATCAGGTTCAAATCATACCATGACGAAGCAGGACTTCCTGCAAGAAGAAAATAAATCTGCAAGACTCATGTCTGCAAGGCACAGTAGCTGGGATAGGAACCACTCAGCCAGATAACTGAGAGCACAGAAAATACTGCCCAGCGGAATGGCCAAATTATCACATCCTTCAAGCAGTTCTAATGCTCTGAGTGCAGCCGACAGAACTTTCCACGAGGATTGCAACGTAGTCTGGACAGTACACCATCCTAGCCCTCCCGGAACAGTTCACAGTTGGATGTACTGCTTGTCAGTGGAGAACGGCAATCTGCCGGATCATAAGGGTATTCTGACATGAATAAGCATTAACTGAAGTAGTTATTGGGGAGGAAGAATGCTAAGCACCAGTATAGGTTAGGGGTGGACCTGCTGGGAAGCAGCTCTGAGGAGAAGGATCTGGGGGGTCCTGGTAGACAGTAAATTATCCATGAGCCAACAATGTGCCCTTGTTGCCAAAAAGGCCAATGGAATCCTGGGCTGCATAGGGAAGAGTGTGGCCAGTAGGTCGAGGGAGGTCATCCTCCCCCTCTACTCTGCACTGGTGAGGCCACAACTGGAATACTGTGTCCAGTTCTGGGCTCCCCAGTTCAAGAGGGACAGGGAACTGCTGGAGCGAGTCCAGCGAAGGGCAACTAAGATGATTATGGGACTGGAGCACCACCCTTATGAGGAAAGGCTGAGAGAGCTGGGACCCTAGCCTGGAGAAGAGAAGGCTGAGGGGAGACCTTATTATGGCATACAAGTATCTAAAGGGTGGGTTGAAGGAGGATGGTGCCAGACTCTTTTCATTGGTTCCCAGTGGCATGACGAGGGGCAATGGGCACAAGTTGGGACATAGGAAGTTACGATCAAATACACGGAAAAACTTCTTTACAGTGAGGGTGACAGAGCACTGGAACAGGCTGCCCAGGGAGGTTGTGGAGTCCCCTTCTCTGGAGATTTTCAAGACCCGTCTGGATGCAGCCCTGAGGGATGTGCTTTAGGCAATCCTGCTTTGGCAGGGGAGTTGGACTAGATGATCTCTAGAGGTCCCTTCCACCTCTGAAAAATTCTGTGATTCTGTGATTCTGTGAAGCATTAACTCAGGGAAGGAGAAAGGTGTGAAGTAGTTGGCAAGACGTTAGCACTCTCCTGGTTGCTGGCTGTACAGCCGACCTGTCTGGGAAGACACCACATTAATGCTGGACCTCTGGCCTGCCTCTCCCATGGGATTAGGTAACAATGTTCGCCTGCATTAACAGGCATTTCCCTGTGTTGGGATAGGAAAGGCCTGCTGAGGACTAACTTTTCTTCAGAGTACATACCTCCGTCTTTGGCAGGGAAACGATGCCCACATAGGTCATGGCTTTTATGGCTTTACCTGTGTAGCATGGTGCAGAGACACCCGGGTTGTACTAGAGCCAGAAATAATATATTGTTGACATGCTGTATTATCCCTTGCAGCAGGATTTGGTAGCTCATGTCTGGTGGCCAGACTGCTTCTGTAGACACTCTCACAGCCCTGTGGCTTGTTACTTGAGTACCCCAACTCAGGTAACCTCTGTTCACTCAGCAGGACCTGGCTTATTCCACCTTATCCTTCTGTCTGACTGCCAGATTTCCACTCTGTTGCCTCTCCCAGGCAGACACATTTGGTAGCCTCTCTTAGCCTGCCCAGTCATGTCTTTTTCCTAGAGTCTTTGGGACAACATTTCTCATTTGATACCAGCGTTAATAATGGGAAGATTTCCTGGTTCTGAATGCATCTGAAGCACAGTGTCCAGTTCCCAGACTCCCCAGTATGAGAGAGACATGGACATACTGGAGTAAGTCCAGCAAAGGGCTATGAAGATGATTAAAGGGTGGGAGCATCTGTCATGCCAAGGGAGGCTGAGAGAGCTGGAACTGTTTAGCCTGGAAAAGGAAAGGCGCAGGGGATCTTGTCAATGATAAACAGCTGATGAGGGACACTAAAGAAGTACCCACCCTAGAGTGGCATCTTTGGTGAGGGATTATGAATGCAGAAGTGTAAGTGGAAACAAGCCTTTATTTGTTAGGATACACAGAGTTATCCATCCTCGTGCAGCCATTCCAGATAGAGACTTCCTATTCCTGTGGCTGAAACTGGATATTAGGCCACAGCCTCCGCTCTTGGCCCTCTCCCAGGGCTATTAAACACGTCCTGGGTCACTGAGCCTATGACTGCCCTGTGTGGTTGGCCTCCTAAATTCTGCTTTAAGAGGTTTGCCAGTTTGGTTTGGCAGTTAATTGTGTGGTTTTCCTCCCTTGTTCACACTGAGAGACTGTTCCCCAACCTTTCTATTGCTTAACGCTATAAGCAGATTTACACTTGGTTGGATCCAAGGATCCTCTAGCCCAGTCCCTTCTTGTCCAACGTGGGCTATAGCAGAGGCCCCAGGGGAAGAGTTTCATAAAAGTAAAGTAAATTTGTAGCAGCACATCTTCAGAACATTCTGTCCGTCAGAGGTACAGGGACTTCTGGAGGCAGAGGCAAGACCCTGGTGTTTAACAGCCCTTAACAGCCTATTAAACTTACACAAAATGAAGGAAACTATAAGAAAAACCCAGGAAAACATCAAACATCCACAACATCCAGGAGGAAGGAGGTCTATATCTCCTTTGCTTGCTTCGAATCTGCCACTCATCGGGGTCAGGTTTGGTCCTTAAGTATCAAACTGGGTGGTGTATTTTCTCCATGGCCTTGTAGCAGCATACATCACTTCTACATTCCCCATCAGCTGTCTAGGCTGAAGACTCCTATGTCATTCTAGCACAGCAGCCACCCCACCTCTTCGGCACTTGTTCTGCTCTGCATCTTTCCAATTGGGCTGTATCTATTTTGAACTTTATTAAGCTCACTTGTCCCCATGCCAGCGTTTTAGAACCATAGAATCATAGAATGTGTTGGGTTGGAAGGGACCTTTAAAGGTCATCTAGTCCAACCCCCCTGCAGTTTTCCTGTGGTTTAAATAGCTCTGCCTCCCTTTAGGCTTTGGATGAAAGGCCTCTGGTGCCATGAGGTGTGTGGAGGTGGACACATGGAGAGAGGAACCTGGAGCTGCTGAAGATTAGAAGGTGTGAAGGAAGCAGATACGAGGCTGGCACAAGAGAGTCCAGCTCTGTGGCTGCCCAGTAGCTTATAGCAGCTGAGCCCTGTTTTATACTTTTCAAACAACCACTCAGCATTTTTTTGAACCCTCGATCTCTGGGGCTAAAACCCTTCTTTTCAGTGACCGTCCAGTTTGCTCTTCCTGAGCCACAATGGAAGAGCTTTCTTTTCTGTGCATAAAACATGACCTTTGGGTAGTGCGTAATAAGTTGGATGATCTGACAATGTTTGTTTCAGGCATAAAACACACAATGACTTTAAGAAACACACACCCAGGCACAACAATATTTCATGGGAGAGTTGGCTAAAAGGGAAAGGGGGGGCAGGGGAAGTTGCACTGACCTTAGATAACACATCTGAATGCGAACAAAAAGAAAATAAACACAAATTAATCAAGGACTCCAAATTGAACGGCTGAATGATAAGGATTCAAATAGGCAATAAACAGGCTGTGAGGTATTTTCTGGGTGATGTTTGAGGAGCTGTGTTATTCCAGCTTTGTGCCTAGCATGGTGCAGGGGGCTGAGCTGCCTGCTGTGCTAAAGGATCTGCGGGACTTGAGCGGAGGTTTAGTTTTCAAGGGGGGCATTTATTTTTTTTTTGTGAGTTAGTTGCATGCAGCCAGATGCCATGGCACTCGTAAGTGAAGGGATGAATGCTCCCCATGCCACACGGCACATCAATATGCCAGGCTGAAAATAGTAGTAGCTGGCACCAAAGTGAAAAAAGCATTTAAATCAGCACTTTACTGGAAAAAGAAAGTCCTGCCCAGTCCTTGCCCTCTTCCTGGTGTTTCTTCCTCACCTCTGCTCAGGAGGTTTTTCCCAATTCCAACTAAAGGCTCCTGCATGACCTTTGTATTGGAGTTTTGTAGAAGGAACAAACAAAAAAATAAAAAAGAAATTGCGAAACAATGAGTTCCCCTCTGCTATTCCAGCTCTTTGCATGTAGCCGAGTACCTTATTGTGGAAAAGCACACGCCAGCACACATTTGCTCACCTCTGATGGCTGGGATGGGAGAAGGGATGTAGCTATGAGCTTTCCCTTCTTCTTCTCCTCATCCTTTTTGGAGCATCTGCAGTTCCTGAGGAGGAACTTCTTTACCCTGAGGGTGGCAGAGCCCTGGCACAGGCTGCCCAGAGAGGTGGTGGAGTCTCCGTCTCTGGAGACATTCCAAACTCGCCTGGACGCGTTCCTGTGTCACCTGCTCTGGGTGACCCTGCTCTGGCAGGGGGTTGGACTAGATGATCTCCAGAGATCCCTTCCAACCCCTACCATTCTGTGATTCTGTGATTCTGTGACTACTGGCAGGCCTATCTCACAGCTAGCAGCAGCAAAGCAAGAGATTTGGAGCTCAGCATTGTGTGAGTACAGGGAAGGTGGAACTCCCCATGTGCTCCCATATCGATATAGTGAAGAGTGAGGCCTAACAACATCCGTTGCAGTGGAATTTCCATGGGCTTCAATGAGTTTTGGATTAGGTCCCTACGTCAGGCCAGCCACGGGTTACTTCTATAGACTGAAGTACTAGAAAGTCTGATGACTGCATGCTTCCTGCTCATTTCGGTTTATTAACCTCTTGATTTTTTTCCTGTTATTGCTGCAAGCACAGCTGGCTGTATGGGAAGCTACTCCAAGTTGTGTAGGTGTCAGCCATTTTGGAGTTTGTATGATCCCGCTCTGGACAGCAGGAGTTTCCTGCCTGAGGGCCTGGCCTGTCACACCTAGTAACAAAAATGCAGAAGTACAAAACAGCATCCACCTTTTGCTCAAAGAATTGTATAAATGGAGGGAAAACACCTAGATCAGTGAAGGCAGGTTTCTGTTGTCCATATCTCAAAATTCCCTTCTGTAATGATCAAGCCTCAGAGAAAAAAATAATTGTTTATATTTTGTTCCACTTCCAGCTTTATTATTTTTGTACTAGTCTGTCTTCCAGAGCACAGGATAACTCAAAAATGATAAATAGTGCTAGCATTTAACTTCTTTGAAGGCTAAACTTGTCTACAGTGTTTTCAAAATCGTCTGAGCTCTTTCATCTTCATCATTGGCATTAGGTGTGAGACCAAGACAGAATATCATCAACATGGATGGGACTAGTTTGTTTTACTAATGTTCAGAAGACTCTAAGGAATATTAGACTTCAGACAGTTGCTTGGCCTGCTTCAAAATAGCACCACACTTCAGATATAGATGAGGGATGATCCAGCCTTGAGAACCCCCATGGCGTGCGTTGGGCTCACAAGGCATAAAAGCACAGCGAGGCAAAGACAACTTTCACCTGATGGCAAGTTTGCTCATGATGTCCAATACTGAGCTGGGCAGAGGACAGGCATTTCTCAGGCCCTAGGGTGCCTTCAGAAAGTTTAAACAAATACCTGCCATGAGATGTAGGGCTGGAGTAGGTAACCTGCTGAGGTCTCTTTCTGCCCTGTTTTTCTAGGAGGCCTAGTTAATAGTTAGCCTTTACCCTTTCTCAGTCAATGCCAATGCCAAGATTCACAGAAATGACACAAATCACAGTATGGGCCAGTCAGCAGCACAGCCTGGGCTGCCTTGTTTTAGAGGAAAAGGAGAGCTTGGGCATGTGGAGGTGAGCTGTGCCCTGACAGATGGCCTCAGGGTTAGGAAACAACTCCAGCCTCTCATGCTGCGCTATTGCTGTTGCATGTGTTTCTCCTAATACTAGCATGGCCTAAGGTAAAATCCACATTTCAAGCTCAGGAATATTCTTCAGCACCTCTGAGCTCAATGGGGCAAGGCTGGTGCCTAACTCTGGTGGCGTCTCCCACAGCAAATCTTCAGAGGCACTTGCGTTTCTCTCTGCTGACTGTACAGACAACATAAGTCTTACTTCAGCAGGAATCTCCTCTGCTTCATCACCCTCAAAAGCACCTGCACTTACATTAGGGACAAGGGAAGCCTCCCTTAAGTGCTGTCAGATGGATTAGGTCTTTGTTGGGTTTGGTACTATGGTGCTGAAACAGTGCTGGAGCCACCGTTGCAAGGCTGCCCAGAAACAAGGCATTTAGGAAAAGAGCAGGCAGTTTTTGAGACAGATTTTCATTAATAACACAGAACACCTTCCCTATGAGGACAGCCTGGAGAAGACAAGGCTCCGGGGAGACCTTATAGCGGCCTTCCAGCACCTAAAGGGGGCCTACAGGAAAGGTGGAGAGGGACACTTTATCAGGGAGTGTAGCTATAGGACGAGGGGGTGATGGCTTTAAACTGAAAGGGGGGAGATTTAGATTAGATATTAGGAAGAAAATCTTTACCATGAGGGTGGTGAGACACTCGCCCAGGTTGCCCAGGGAAGCTGTGGCTGCCCCATCCCTGGAGGCTTTCAAGGCCAGGCTGGATGGGGCTTTGAGCAACCTGGTCTGGTGGGAGGTGTCCCTGCCCATGGCAGGGGGGTTGGAACTAGATGATCTTTAAGGTCCCTTCCAACCCAAACCATCCTAAGATTGTATGGTTCTAACACTTTCTGTGTCCTTGCTGAGATAAGGGCCAGTGGTTAAGAACAGCAATTGGACTTCTAACGCCATAGGCTTGAAACAGGACGGATAGTGAGAGGAAGGAAGGAAGTGCCATCAGTCCTGTTTTACAGCCGGAGAGACCTGAGGCATGCACAGGCTCATCCGGTATCTCAGCCATAGGATCAGTAGACTCAGATTTTCAGGACCCCATGCAGGAACTTAAAGAATTTTTCTCTGAAGAAGGAAGAGTAAAACAATTTCAGGAGCAAGGGGCATGCTGTGAACAGCCTGTCATGAGGCACGTAGGGACAGCTTTGGAATGAAGATGGGTTTTACACACTGAGCCTGATGGCTGTCAAGGGCCAAGCCTGTGGTCACAGGAGCGAGCTGAAGCAGGAACTCTAGTAGAGCTTTTCCTCTGTGCATGAACAATTGGGGGAAGCTCTGCCGTTTTGAGGAATTTCCGAGGACAGTAAATTACATACTAGATCACAGCTCTATTATGTTTTTGGGGAAGGCATTTGGAAATTAATGTTTCGTATTAAGATTTAAATGGGGAATACGTACAAGGTCTGCTACTCACAGGCATCCTCAAACCTGGCCTGCCACAGCACTTTGTCTCCTGTTGAGGTGTGTTTAAGTGGAGCCTGGGTTGACAGCAGCCAACCATGTAAGCAGACCCTCTGTGCTTCAGTTCCCTGCTGCCAAACAGGGATGTTATCAGCTGTCACCGGGGGTGTAAAGAGAGCCTGGGGCAGGAATAACCCATCAGTGCTCACCCTGATAAAGGGAGAGCTGTAGAAATACCTAGAAGGCAAAAGAGGCACAGCTCCCCTTTCATCCAGAAGGAAGAATTTCTATTCCAGGAGTGGTCAATTTTGGGTGACTTTTGACTTCTTCCTAAAACAAATATTACTTTGTGTAAATCAGCTGATTGAGATGACACAGGGGAGCTAATGTTGTTTTTTTCTGGGCTGGGAAAAACCTTCTTCTTATTCAAAAGTGGTCCATTAAAAGGTGTCTAAAAGGTGAGCTAGATATCCTGTTGTGGTGGGTTGACCCTGGCCTGAAGCTAAGCACCCACACAGTCACTCACTTATTCCCCACCCACCAGCGGAACGGGTGAGAGAATAGGAAGAGCGAAAGTGAGAAAACTAGTCGGTTGAGGTAAGTACAGATTAATAAGGAAAGAGGAAAAGAAAAACAAGTGATGGGAAGACAATCGCTCACCACCTCTCACAGGCAGACCAATGTCCAGCAAGTCCCCAAGCAATGGCCACCTTGGAAGACAACCCTGCCCCCCGTCCCTGTTTTTTTCTTGCCGAATATGATGTTAGATTGCTTGAAATATCCCTTCTGTGAACTCTGGTCAGCTTTCCCAGATATAGCCCCTCCCAACCCCCAGCCTACTTACTACAGAGACAGAACGGGAAAGAGAGAAAGCCTTGATGCTGTGCAAGCATGGCTCGGCAATAGCCAAAGCATTGGTGTGCTGTCAACACTGTTTTAGCTACAAATCCAAAACACAGCACCTTATGGGTTGTTATGAAGAAAATTAACTCCATCCCAGCTAGACACAGTGCACCATCTTTTTCGGCTTGCTCAGATGGGAGTTATGATGGAGAGGGGAGGGCTTTGGGGCGGAATTCATCACAGGCTTCCACAGGGATAAACTGAAGTTTGGAGAGAAGATAGCGACTGGGTGCAGAAATGATGGATTAAGGTTACAACATCCATGCCATGTCATAGGATGGTTGTCAGAGTGAAGTCTCCCTTACAGGCCACCACCATAAGCAGACAAGCCCTTAGAATAGGCTGCAAATGTAGTCAAAAATTCCATAACAAAGTCCACCGGTGCAGCATTATAACATGCAAATGTAGTACTCTAATTACTCGACAACCTGCCACAGTGAGGTAGCTGCTCTGCAGGAACTGCTCTTTCCTGCAGAAAACGTGGAGTGGATCATTCCTCTATCAGAGAGAAACAAACCATTGCAAATCATCTTTCCAAGCTCTTTCCCATGCTCCCTGTTCCTGCACACCCACCCTGTGCCTTCCATCTTGCCCACGTGCCTAATACAACCCCTCCAGCCCACGGTAGGGCAACAATCACAGCCCCCCAATTCCTGTCCTTATGCAGGATGCTGCTGAGCGCAGATAAGGGGGACAGGCTGCTGCTTCTTTACCAGACACAGCAGGTACCGGGATCAGCTTAGTTGATGGGTGGTAACTGCCCACAGGCGTGCTGAGCAGTGTGCAAGATCATCTGCGAAATAAACTCCGCATAACCAGGCAGCTACAGTGACTCAGCTCACTAATCACAGCTGGACCCCTCTTTGAGATGACAATCCTAAAAGTCTGTTTCATGGAAAACTGGATAATTGTTTTCTGAAAGGATTTGGTTTTACTGTACATTTACCCCATTTGATCTTAAAAAGTCATGACCTTACACAAGGCTAGGAAGGCCCGGGGAAGCTGTGGATGCCCCATCCCTGGAGGTGTTCAAGGCCAGGCTGGATGGGGCTTTGAGCAGCCTGGTCTTGTGGGAGGTGTCCCAGCCCAGGGCAGGGGCGTTGGAACTAGATGGTCTTTAAGGTCCCTTTCAACCTAAACCATTCTATGATTCTGTGATTAATTCCAACAGCAAATCATTTCAGTTTCAAATGCAAGTACCTTTAATTTACGATGTGCAAATATAGCCCCAGAACTAATTATGCCCTCACAGATGACGCAATTCACACCCACGCTTGCCTACTGTAAGCCCTTGTTTCTTCTGGCAAACCACGAAGTCACAGCCGTGAACGGTGGCAGCAGCAGGGAGGCTTTCTTGATCAAGATGAATGGGTTAAAAAAGGAACTCTAGTAAAGGCTGCACTGGTCTTTTGTGTTTTAACAATTAGAGGAAGCTCTGCCTAGTTTGAGGAATTTCCCACGTCTCCAATTCAGACTTTGGAAAACTGCTTTATTAAGCCTGTCTAAGAGGTGTTAAAAAAATAAAAATAATCAAGGAGATTAGGACAAAGATATCTTCCCAGAGCCTACGCATGTTCTGTTTGTTTGTTTTTTAAACCTGGATCACCGGAGGCAAACTCAGAGGAGTCTAAGGAAGTTAAATAATGACAAATGCCAAATACACCGGGTTCCTGCTGAGCTGGCCGCGCCATTACTGAATCAGTCAAGTGTCACTGCTACGCAGATGCTAAAGATTTGCCCCTAAATATTCTGATGTATCACTTCATTCTGCAATGTTGCCAGACAGCACAAGACGGATTAAGTCAGAAATAGATGAGGAATTTTCTGGGTGAGAGGAAGATCTACGGGTGGAGAAATGCCATTTTCACCATACAACAGCCAGTGATGGAGCAAGGAGAAACAGAGCCTCAGGCTTCCAAATTCACAACGTCCTTTCCCTTGCTATTCCCTTGCCTGTTACAAGCTCATTGCCTCCCATAAAACTGTCACTGAAAGCGAGAGTTACAGCATTCAAACAATTACACCTTTCTCCCCCCAGTCTGAAAGCTCCCCGTGCACGTAGGTGAGCATCACTTTCCCACTGATGGGGAGAGAGGAACACGGTCAACTGTACTAGGTCACACCGCAGCTGTGTTTTTTTCTGAATTCAAATCATTTAAGCGACCAGTGGATACTGCTGCACCAGAGATGTTTGGATGGAGCAGAACTTTTGGGGTTACAGGCATCACTGCAGGTGAGAGCATCAGAAAGCATGCCTGCATCCCCCCTGACACCGAGCACTGCCAAAAGCGGTCCAGCACTCCAACGTAACACTGTAAAACTGGCTTTCGTTTAAACAGCTCAAAACATGGGTAGAAAAGAATGGAAACAAGATAAATGTGACACTCCAGGACAGTACCCAGCAGTGTCTCAGCCTGTGGCCATGGGTGCCCCAAGCCCCCCTCCTCTGGCAGCAAGGGTCACCTAGCATGAAACTGAGGGGGGATGCAAGAGATTGCTCTCGAAAGAAACGAACCCATCATTTTATACAGCTGACAACACCACTGTGCCTGTCGTCTGCATTGCAAACTCCAGCCACTGTAAGCATAAAAAAGGTGAAAAAATCCAAATGCTATTGCAGTTGATCTGTTTGTTGTTGGTTTTTTTCATGAAACTGCGGAGCATGCCTTAGGAGGTAATAAACACAGTCCAGATTTGCACGGTATCTCCGTGCACATCCCTCTTTACCTCTGCAGCCCTGAGCTTAAACTAGACTAGTTATAGCTTCTATTAAAATTCACTAGCCAAGCTAACAGACAGTAGCACTTTGTCAGAAGCTTAAACGGCTTAATTCATACCCTGGAAAGCCAAAAGCATCCTACAGAAAACTGTCAACTAATCACCACAAAAATTAAACATGCGCCGATCGCAGTTTTACCAGCAGAAACCTGCAACAAGTCTACCAGTCAACGCAAAGCTTGCACCGCTACCTCAGAATCCGGCCCTGAAAATTCCTTCACCTGCCCCAAACTGTTCAACCGCATGAGGAGACCGATGCTACACATCACACACATCATCCATACCTGTAGGACAACAAGTGCTGGTCGTGCCGGAGTCCTTTCCAAACGTGTCCTCCTGCGCTGGGAAGGAAACTTCCCATCCAAGTGTCAACTCCTGCCTCAGCCTCTGCCCTTTGTTTTCCCAAGAGCTGGAGGCACACCTGCTTTTCTCCGTGTGCTGTTGGTTGTTGGGCTCGGGGGTTTGTTGTTTGTTTTGCTTTTCTTTTTGGAACAAATTAAACAGCCTGTGAGCAATTCTCAGTAAGCGAGCGAGAGAGAGAGAGAACCTTTTGGCTTGTGGTGATTTAATCAAGCAAACCCCGTGACCTCCCTTTCCTGCGATCAGTGGGAACCGATCCCTTCTCCACCAGCACGGGGTGGAGTTGCAGCTAAAAAACACAAGCCTGAAAGCGCTATGCTGGATGGGCAGGGCAAGTCTCCCTTCTCCGTCTGTTGTGTCAGAGAACACGGTGATTCCTGCTGGTCTGAAACACGGAGATGACCTCTGGCCAGGAAGGAACCTGGGAAATATTTTCTAAGTGATTTCCTGCCGTTGGGGGCAAAGTGGATGCAAGCGATGCTTGGGCGGGGGTGCTTGAGATGAGGAAAACACTTCTTTGGTCATCAGAGGTGTGGAAGTAAAAGAAATTACTTTTTTTTTTCTAGGCTAAACTGTTCTAAGAGCCTCAGTTGTCACCATACACAGCGATCTGAAGCCTAAGTTGTGTAGGTGCTTCTCAGATTTTCAGCTACGGTGCCTTTCATGCTAAGGGTTGTTGAGATACTCTGCAATTTCATCTAGGAGAGCCTCTTCCACATGGAGCTCGTGTTCAGCTGCACCCCAGCCATGCAGCTGGGCACAAGGGATCCCTGTCAAGGTGCAGAAGGAATCTGGGCAGGCTCATGCATCCAGGAGGAGAGCTACCCCTAGGAATGACCCCCAAACTGTGCTGGGAAGGTCCTGCTGCCTCACACCGGGGGTCCCAGAGGGGCATTTTCATGCACTAACCAAACAACCACATCCCAGCAAGATGGGGGTTGTTCCCCAAGGGCTCAGTCCTAGTTAATCTGATAAAAGGACGGACACTGTAACGGCCTCCTTGCTTTTGTCTCTCCTGGCTTTGCATCATCTCTGAGGTTCTTACGAGGTAACACACTATGGCACCGTGGCCCAACATCAACCCATTGCATGGCACAGGGCACGTGCCATCTGTGAGGAGTGTTGCTTTCTGGAGGTTGCAGCTTCTTCTTGACTATGGAAGTAGCTGAGAACAGCTAGTCTCTGTCTTCTTCAGGGTCTGAGTGGGGTGTATCTGGACCATCTTTCTGAGGATGTCTTAAAATGCAAAATTGTATCTAGGACTTCAGACTCTACAGCTAATAGCATCCTTCTTTCTGGACACAAGAAGAATTTATTTTAGTAAGTTGATATCTGAAGAAGAGGAGTCTGAGGGGAGACCTCATTGCCCTCTACAACTACCTGAAAGGATGTTGTAGAGAGGTGGGTGTTGGCCTCTTCTCCCAGGTGAATAATGACAGGACCAGAGGAAAGGGTCTGAAGTTGCAGCAGGGGAGGTTTAGGTTAGATATTAGGAAGAATTCCTTTACTGAAAGAGTGGTCAGGCACTGGAACAGCCTGCCCAGGGAGGGGGTTGAGTCACCATCCCTAGAGGTGTTTAAGAAACGTCTAGATGTGGCACTTCAGGGCATGCTCTAGTGACAGAGATTGTAGGTTGTTTGGTTGGACTCGATGATCTCAAAGGTCCTTTCCAGCCATGAAGATTCTATGATTCTATGATCTCCGCTCAGGATCACTTTTTAATTACTCTATCATGATGCAGTTCATACTTTACAAGCAAGAGCGGATGTTGGAACATTTCACTGCTGAATACACTTCACCCACATGCTCACTGACATACACTTTTTTTGGAGATAGAGGAGAGAAAGAGACAGAGAAGGGCTGAGTACCCCATCTTTGCATGATTTCAATTATTGAGCGTAATCCATATTTCCTTACATTTAACAGCAGTCTCTATATTTAACAGCAGTCACTTCATCTCAGTGGGCTTTTCAGTTTCAGTTGCTTTTGTCTGGCTAGAGCTGGAAGTTTCATTCCCACTTATCTCCTTCTGCTGGCTGGGATGAATAAAATATGATGGTTGTGACATCTAGGAAAGAAAATGCTGTTGAGATACTTCAGTTAGAATGACAGAATGATTATTTCTTTAAAGCAGAGCACCTGAGCGATTGTTTTTGAAAGTGTATAGAAAGCACTCATAGTATGCTTATTGCTCAGTCTTGTTTTCCTGACTTCTATTTCCATCTGTGTTGCAGTTTGCTGGTGGGTGGAAGATGGTTTCCATTCCCCCTGGTAATTTCCATGGTTTCAGAACTGTTCCTGTTCAACATCGAGGTAAGTTTAAAATCTTCGTGAAAGCCTGGATCAGATTTTACTGTCACATCCGGGAACTGGAGAGAAATGGGCACTAAACAGTTAGATAAATATCAAAAACAGCTCAGAAGAAAGTATCTAAATTGGTTCAGGCTAGAGATGTGTATTCTCTCTATTGACAAATGGGAGCCTGGAAGACCAGCTCAGGAGCAGGTATCTACGTTGCTGGCATTTCCAGTGCAGTGAGATGAACAGTACCCTTTGTGGAAAGACCTTGCTGCAATCAATGTGTTGTTATATTATGCAAAATGGAATGGTTCTTTGGACTTCAGGATAAGAGCTGACAGGAGTGGTTCAGCAACAGCACCATCTAACAACAATTCGGTTTGCCAGGGTGCAGACTGGTGCTTAGGCTGGACGTACACATTTTGAAGGGAATGAGGAAAGCCTGAGCTCTTGATACTTCAGCAGGCGTCAGTAAATGAACACTGTGCCATGGTTTGTATTAATCTGTTCTAGAAATTAGGGCAGGCTTGCAGGACCTCAGGAGAGTCCTATCAGCTTTTCTTCTATATCTTGTGCTCTGTCTTTGCATGGCAAAGCTTGTGCGGTTTGTACAGCACTGGGCACTGTGGGGCTCAGAAGCTGGCTGGGGCATCTCAGTATAACTACATCCAATAAAATCATTAAATGCCACGGGTCACTAGAAGTATGGTATAGCAGGTATCTCACAAGCCTGTCCTGTCATCAAGGAGCATCACGACCACCAAATGAGCTGCAGTGCTCTAATGTCCATGGGGACAGCAAAGGGATATTTCAGCTGTCCTGGTGATCCTGGCAGAGAGTGAAGAATTAACCTTTGCTCATACCGGGGACAGCAAATCCTGAACTCACTTTGTTCTAATGTGCTGAG
The DNA here is from genome assembly GCF_963924245.1 of Chroicocephalus ridibundus. Lineage (NCBI taxonomy): Eukaryota > Metazoa > Chordata > Aves > Charadriiformes > Laridae > Chroicocephalus > Chroicocephalus ridibundus. The sequence continues at coordinate 122,495,432 of NC_086286.1, read as the reverse complement.
AAGGAAGGAAGTAATGAAATGTCTCATTATACATCTGACTTGAATATATTTAGAACTGACAGTAGCGCTGAAGGCTGCACGGTTTTATACCAAAAGGAGCGACGTGCTCTGGACTGTCTCACAGCAGACCATGGTCAATTGAAACTATTTATCTGCCTGAACAATGTCCCTGAAGATTACTTTTTTTCCTGAAGCACCAGGAATTCATTGCAGTGATAGAACAATTAATGTGGGTATTTGGAGTACTTCAGTTACACAGATAGAATAATTAATGTGGATATTTGGAATACTTCAGTTGTACCATTACCCAGCTTTATGGGTTTATTTTAGGTTTAAGTGGCTTGCATTTATAATGTGGAGTTTTTTTAGGCTGATTACCACACTTGTATGAGTTTTGTCATAGCAGAATGATGACTACAATAATGTGTAATGTAATCATCGTGTTGAGAAGGCACAAAGTGCTAAATGGCTATTTAATCTTCTAGAGAAAAGCACAGAAAGAGCAAATGTGGGAAACTGAAGCTGGACAAGTTTAGTTTAAAAGCAAGGGTCCGCATTTTCAGTAATGCCAGCAGTCAACCATACATGCAAACTTCCGTGCGATTCACCAATACTTGACACGTTTATAATCGCAGCTGACTGCTTTTCTGCATGAGGTGCTTCATTGTTCTTCATTATTGGGCTTAGCATAGAGAGACAGCTGTTCGACATGCCTAATGCAGGACCTGCTCTTTCAGCCTTTGGAATGGCTGGAGCTCTTTTGTTATTAAATTAGGGATCTGGGTGCTTTGGTGGACTGTGGTTTTAACGACAAGTTTTGTCTCGGGTTATATAAAGCTTCATGCGCTAAAAGCAGTATTGACAATAGGCAACCAGGGGCCTTCGTAGCTGATAGGAAATCCCAGTGCGGAGACACAGGCCAAAGTAGGAACTTCTGCAAAATGATGGAGAACTCATTGAGCTCTTGTGAAAACCAATAAAGGAAGTGGAAAACGCCTGTAACTGGTAGCCTTTGTGTTCATGCGATTGTTGGATTTCCCCTAGCAGAAAACACGTGGTAATTCCTCCAGGGATTTTTGAGTCCCTACCCACAAAGTGCAACCCACCCATCCCTTTCTGAAACTTCAGGCAGCTTTCTTTGGGTTAGCTGGGCCCTGTTTAAAATGGATGTCTCCAGGTAATGGCTAATTTTCCCCATCCTTTCTTCTGGCAATGGACAATGAAGGAAATGCTTTTTAACGGTGCTTTACCAAACAGAAGCGATCACCTGAGGGGTTTGGGTGTGGAGAGCTCTGCAAAGCTGTACCCTACATAACACAGGGCTTGAGGGCTCCATACAGCACGTATTATCTGCACATAAAAATTATTAATAGAAGTAATAGTAACAACGCAGAGAAGCCCAGCAGTCAGGAGGATACCTTTGTGTTGAAGGTGTACAGACCCAGAGCTCTTGCTCTGAAGAGCAGGACAGGTAGTAGCTGAAGATACACAGATGGGACAGGACAGGGACACAAGGAAAGGTTGTGGTCCTGGCATGTCAAAGGGAGAAGCTCGGACAATGCTCGGGCTAGACATGATGTGTGCAAGAGCAGACACCAGCAGAAGGAGATGGAAGAATGTTGTCATCAGCCAGGTGGTGCCATCAGTGAGATGGCCAGAACCCAGGCAGGGATGGGGGGGAAGAGGATATCTCCTAGAGCTGGAATTGAGCAGAACCTGCAGGATTTAGGCAGGGCACGAATGGGAGCTCTTGAAGAGTTAAAGCTCCAGTGGTACACAGACTTTGGCATGGGAGTGACCTCATGCATGCTCTTGAAGAACCCAGCTGGGAGTGTTTTCAGGGCCAAGACCTTTCTTTTGAAAGTCTGGTCAATTGTGGCTCATAGTCCAACATGCTGGGGAAGTTGATGTGTTAGATTATGATCAAAAATACGGTGTTCTTCTGAGGCAAAGGGGAGGGTGTAAGGGAAAGAGCTCCAGAAGCTTTTCTTCTCATCTTGTCCTGACGACAGGCACAAAAGCGTGGAGATAGGCTATATGTGTACTGCCTTTTCTTATGTTCTCATGCCCCTTTCACCTAGTGATCTATTTACTTAGTACTCAATTTATGCATGAGAGAGAAAGGAAGCCTTACGTAGGTAGACATTAGGATAATAAACTTGCCTAAGAAGACATAGTTTTAAAATCCTTGCTCTCACAGCAAATATCACACGCGATACTAAGGTACATACATGATAATAAGGTCCTCCAAAGTGTTTTCTGTGCTCATGCAGGTGAAGAAGAAGGGATCTGCTATCTGTGAGAGGCTCCAAGGTGAAAGAATGCAAGCTGTACAACTACTACCGATTCACATTTAACGTGTGCTGGCTGAAGTACATGTCAGTGGGTTGCATGTATATTTAGTTCATGGATTTGCATATTCTTTCCAGTAAAAAGAAACCTTTCAACCTGGTCAGAACCTGTTTATGCATCATGTGGGTTACTGGTACAGAACATCCTGGTCACACCGCTTCTTCCCAGCCACCCTTCTGCCCTACATGTCCATCAGCTCACTGCAAATTCCAGGCAGGCATGAGACAGCAAAGATCAGATCTCTCCATGAAATCATGGAGTCACCACATGGATAACCAGAGGTAATTGAGCCCAAAGAAAGGCAGATGCAAAAAGGCTTTATGAGTTCCAGCTTGCATAGAGTCCATATATATAGATATAGTCCATTCATTCAGCAAGCCTCTTTTGCATAGAAAATGACTAGGCAAAACAGAAACTTCTGACCATACAGAAACCTTTGTATTTGGTACAATTCCTTGTGAAAGGCATTTTTCCTGTGTGAATCTGGTCTTTTTTCTCCTTAGCAGACATGAATGAGATGTCTTCGCCACCATATGTTTCCTCTGACCCACAGGTCCAGCTCCCAGGCCTACTTTTTTAATAAATCAAGTTATTGTTTGCTGTCCTACTTCGCTCTGGGACAAGAAGCAGTCTTTCTGCTCTTGAAAAGAAGTCAATGTTGCTGCAAAGGTCCCCTGGCCAGATAACCACGGCACTTTTAATGTCACGAAAAAGAGACAACACCATGTGTATTGGGATAAGCAAACTAATTTGAGGAAGGGGTTTTTTTAGCCATGAGTGTGCTTTGTGTATTGCAATGTTTGTAATTCCTTCACTACCACCTTTCAGACTGATCGCACAGTTTCTCCGAAGGATGGAGATACTGTCATTTCTTGTAATCTCAACGATAATAAATACCTACATGTTTACTGACAGAGGCTGGGCTAAAGGACAAATACTTAAAGGACAAGTATGTTTTGTTTGGCTGCTCAGCAGCTGGAAAAGATGGCCAGCTAGTCAAACACCAGTGAAGTGGTTGCCAGCTACATGGCAAAGACTTTTGTTAGGCCAACAGCCAGGCTGAGCCAGGCAGGAGACGTGTGAGTTGACTGATGGTATTAGGAAGGAAGGGAGAGAATAGAAATGAGTTGGGGGGGCACTACGGGGAGCTAAGGGATAGGTCTGTTGGAAATACAAGAGAGAGTTGGGAACGGACGCATGAGAGACCACAGAAGGACTACAGTAGGGTCTAGGGCAGGTGTGGTGCCTTGAGTATTGTTAAGGTAAGTATGATATGGCCGGACTCTATGATATTGCAGTAGGCGGTGTCAGATATAAAGCTGGGGAAAAAAATTCATTGCTTCTGTGGTTCATAAGACAACTTTATCTTTTTACAGTTCTATGCTAAGCAGGTGGGAGGTTGCTGAAGAGTCCCAAATGTTCCCAGCACCCTAAGGACTTGGAGAGAGAAGCCCAAGCCAGCATCCTGGGTGTGGAGCCAGAGCAGTGGGGAAAGGTACCCTGGCTCCAGCAGAGGAACTTTTAAGCAGGCTTTTGTCAGTGCTACTGGAAGGGGAGAGGTGGTTCGCCTGAATTCCTGTCTTCTATCAGAGACTTTCTTGTTTGCTTATAGCCTTGTGAAATGGGGAATCTCTGCCGTGTAACAGCATTAAGGAAGGGTGCAGTTTGTTTTCTCGGTAGAGTGGAAGGAATCTGGCACAATTTAGTTGCTTAGCAGGGGAATGCTGACAAATGGCACCCCCACCCCTCCCGAAAACACTCCCTTCTCATACAACAACTGTTAGAGTTTTTGCACTATCATGTTCTTGTGGTGGTTGGTTAAAAGTCCTCCGAGTATCTTTGCTTTGTGCCTGATCCATGACGTTCATTGGCCCATTAGTTGCTTTTGGCTCAAGATAGATGAGCCAGAAGGAGCTGAATTCTTTTGCAGATTGGAACCACCAGATATCCCAAATGCTGGATATTCAGCATTTATTTTTCAGGTTACCCTGAACCTTCAAGTGCTTTCCATTGTCATGGAAGTCTCCAGCTCAGCCTCTGGTTGACTTGCAATAGCATGTTTCCAAGGACTGACAAATTCCCAGGAAAACCAATGGAAACACACATGCTGAGGGACCTAGGACTTGGCTTACAGCTGCCTGGGTGGAAGCTTAACCCACAGGGGAAGGAGAGATGCAGTGCCAGGGAGAAGAAGTAGCCGGCTGCTCCTCGTGGCAGTAGCCAGGATCTGGCGGAATAGAGCCCTCACTGCTGGGTACAATCTCATGGCACCTGAACAAGGAAAGCAGAGAGGGTCTGGTGACAGCGACTGGGTTCAGCCACAGTCCCACCCCCAAACAAGCCCATAGCAAAGGTGCAGGTCCAAGGTGAATCCAGGAGGTCATGTCAGCAAGTCGGTGTTGGGATTAGCAAGGTACAAGGCTGGGCCCATGCAGATGCACAACGTGGCTCAGCTGAGGACAAGTGCAAAAGTTAAATGTGGCTCCTGAGCCAAGGCGGGGCCTCTAATGAGACATCTCCCAGCTTGTTCTCACACCTTAGCTGTCTTCCCAGCAGTCGGATCCCTGGTTACACAGCTGCACCCTTGCAGAGCTGACCTTGGGTAGAGGCAAGCAAACCTCAAAGAGGAGGAAAGAGCTTGCAAAGCCTGTCAGTGCTCTCAGGGCCACGACACTTGCCCTTAGACGTCTGAATCCATAGGGATTGATTACTGGGAGTATTTCAATGCGTAGAGACGCAGTTGTATTACAGAACTCAAAGATGCCTAGGCTCAACATGAAGAGGCAATATCTAACTTGGTATGGTAAGAGCATCTGCTTCTACCATAACACTTTGCCCTCAGTTCAGTGTCCAGGTTTGCCATTACACAGGAGGAGGACTGGTTGCCTTGGGGCTCAGATCCATCTGAAGCAGGAGTGAAATGCAAGAGAAAGGGGTGGTATTCGAGTACCAAATGTCTTGTTCCTTGCTAGATATGAGATCCTTCTCTCAGCAGCCTCGTTTAAAGGCTTTTCCTTTGGTTGGAGGACCACAGTTGCACTAATGGCTTCAGTTTGCTGTGCTTTCTGTGTTGGAAAAGAAAGAAAAAAAAGGAGAGAGACTAATAGAGAAAGACAGATCTGAGCAGCCAAAAAAATCATTTCTTTTCAAGGAAAACACCTCAGTTTTAGAGGCCAATGGAGTAGATGCCAAAGGGGTCACGTGCCAGACACAACCTTGATTTGCAACTCAGTTCCCCAGATATGAGATCAAAGTTTAGCTTTTGTGTGGCCCCTGAGCTCTCTCAGTTGCCAATACCAAAAATGCCTCCGTGGTATGCAGTCGTACTGGTCTGATCCCTTAGGCTAAGCTCGGCATCTTTGCCACCCATGCAGAGCTGATGCAGGTGTTGCTGAGCAACTGCAAACTGAACCTGAAAGGGTTTGGGCGAGATAAGCAGAGTGGCACGGCCTCATGCACATCTCCTCGATGTGCTGAGACTGCATTGTATTGGTATTTCTGAGGAAAAATGGATACGGGTATGAGGTGCTCTGCCTATCAACAGTTTTTGCTGGCAAGTCCCTGTGCTTTTCAAAGTAGACAACTCCCTCAACAGAACTAAGAGCCCATAGGGATGTGACTACTTAATTGCCACTTCAGGTGCCAAGTTCTGTATCCATTATCAATACCCCTCTTAAATACTCTGAAAGTCCCCATTAGCCATTGCCTAAGCCTGTAGATACCTCTGCCTGCTCAGTACTTATTTGCGTAGATCCATGCTCTGCTTTGCATGTTTCTGAGAGTCCCTCCCTGAGGAGCTCAACCTGGACCACGTCCAGACATCGTCCACGTAAGGAGGCATTTATGAGGAATACAAGCTGTCCCTGGCCAAGCCGAAGATCTTGAGGCTGCATGTACATTTTTTGATTTCTTCCAGACTTGTTTTCTCCCAATAGCCTTTCAGATCTCACCTCTAGAAATATCGGGGAAGCCTGTGGGATTGTTGCCCAGTACCGACATATCACCCGTAGAACAGATCTGGAGAGAAAACTCTTGCTGCACATCCCAAAACCCTTCCAAGTGAGAAAGGGGAAGACAGGACAGAGCAATACCGAAATATCAGGTTAATGCATCCTGAAAATGCCATTTATGGATTAAAAAGGTTTGTTTGTTTATTAACGAGCACACCTGGCCCTTTTATTAGTGCAGCACAAAGGTGGTTCTTTCTTAATTGTTAGCACAAAAACAGAGAAGAAATATCAACAGTGGACTGTGTACATGAAAATAAACCCCAATCTTAGGTTAGAGTGTGCTTTCAGCAAGCTCAGCTGACGCTGGGCATGGGTTTGACCTTCTCACTGGTCCCAGCTGAACAGAAAGGACAGCAAATATTCAGCTTGAATTTCCTCTCACACCTGTTTTGCACCAACATAATTTCATCAGCACCAGTGTAAATCCTCCTTTTGCAAGGGTGGATGGAGAGAAGGACCAGACCTGTGCACTGGCAAGTGGAGGCCCTCCTCTGAGACTCTTCCTCCTCAAGTCCCAGATCACTGAACATGCTGATCCCTACAGAAGGGCTGATGCATCGCAGGATCTCCCCAGCTCCAATTTTTGGAGTGTCCAATCTGTCCAAGGGGCTGGGCAATGGAGGCTGAAGATAGCTGAGATTAGAGGTGGTTGAAATTTGGACTTTCCCTACAGCTGAAATTCGTCACATACCGTAAAACATATATCCTGCTCTTGGACCTTCAGTAAGAATCTCTAATAGGGTCTCTAAGAGAAGGAAATATAGGAAAAAATATTTTGAAATAAACAAAACTCTTAATTTTAGTTGTCTGATAAACGATACTAGGATTGAAACAGAGGCTTATCCATGGGTGTTGATGGCGTTTCTCAACTTTGCTAGCTGTCAGCCAAATCAGTGAATACTCAAGTTTTACAGAACTTGAGCACTGGGGGAAAATTGCCCTGGGCCAAGGTGTTGAGAGCCTTTCACTAAGCCCAGAGGTAGTTCTTGTTGCTTGTTGAGTACCCCAGGTGTCCAAGTTGTGGATCCCAGGTATCTAAGTTGCCTTGGCTCCCTAGCAGGGATCTGAGACACCGTAGGACCCTTAGCATGGGGGAGCTCTGCTGGGCAGAGTTTCCCTGGAGGCATCACCGGTGGTGGTTAGGGCTCACAGGTGGTGAGGAAGCAGGCTGGCTTTTAGCACACATGACCCTGCCAGTGTTTCATCCATAGTTTTGTGGAGTCAGACACATTTCCACAATACTTCATTTGTGACAAAATAGCATTTCTCTGTTAAAAAAAAAAAAAAAAGTCCACAAAGAAGACCCACAAGTTTTCAGCGTTGGCTTTTCTCCTTGTTCCCATCTGCACACAAGGCTGATCCGCAACAAACCTTGTACCTTTGCCTGGGTCAGTTGTACATTTCCTGCAATTATTGTTTGCCAGCTATCCTTCCTGTTACGAAAGGGAAGCTGGCAAGATAAATTTCTTGGGACTAGTCTACACTTGAAAGCACTGGCCCTATCCTAACCCCAGCAAGGAATGCAGAGGGACACGTGCTGTCACCCGACATGCCTCAGAGGGGTTTCCCAGGGGGGCCAGACCAGGCTGCTGGCAGCAGGTGTAAGAGACACAGCGGAGGGGGACTTTGTTGGCTGGATACGGCACATCCCCTGTTTTCTCTCCTTTCCCCAGATCCCCTGCACAGCAGCTGTCTCAGCACGCTGCTGGCTCATCCAAATCCACCATCCTCATGGTCCCAGCACAATCAGGCAAGGGACAATATGATGTGATGCTGCTGATACACATGATGGAGGCTGCTGGTGTGTAGGCACAGCCTTGGCAGCTGTATGGGCAAGTGCCTCAAGTGCAGACTTCATTAAATGCATCCCTCTGGCCCCGCTGATTGCACAGGGCTTGTGGTCCTGCAGTAGATGGTCAGGCTGTGGTCACTGTGGGACCTCTCGACACTGATGCTCTCTGTTGCAGGATGTGTCCCAAAGGAAAAACATCATTCCTCCTCCCACCAGACAGCGTAGACCAGAGCCTATGGGTTTCAGTCCTGCCAAGGGCTACAAGCTCCTACCAGCCCATGCTTACCCATTTATTCACATCCAACTACAAGGGGCCATGGGACAACGCCGATCAGTGTACACATGACCACAGCGCCCATTCCCATGGCCAAAAATCAAGGTCAGATGGGACGGGCGCCAGCTGCCACTGCTTTCTGAGAAGAGAAGATTTTGCTTTCTCCTTCTGTTTCAAAGCTTTACAGTTGGTCAGATGCTCCCTGTGGAGCACAGCCCAGCTTTCACGTTGGTTCTGCTCAAAATCACACATTGATCTAGCTCAAAACACCGGCAAACCTGACGAGCCTGAGCTGCGTGCCCATGGGGCTGTCAGTTGCAGATTGTCCGATTCAGACTGCAAACGATACTTGTAGGGTGTCTCTAAGAGGCTTCAGATGAGCAAACTCTGTTTGTCTTCTCTTGAGTAAACAGGTGATACTTTATGATAAGCAGACATGATAGAAGCAGGAAGGAAAGCCTGAGGTATGGTTGTCCACCAGCATCGCTCAGCTGAGCGAGAAAATAAATCTTGCCTTTTTATGCGGTTGGGAGAGCCAGGGAAGCCTTTCATCCAGCCTGCTCATTTTAAAGGGAAATGGTTCCAAGAATGCAATATTTACTTAGTATTAAATGCAGTCTTTGCCAAGTATTGAAAAAGATAGGTTTAGCTTTTGCTTTTGTTGGCTAGCGATAAGCCTGTCTGTCCACTTTTGTATCAGAATTACTACAGAAATCCTGAGAGGATTGTACCAGACTCAAAATTTGCCCAGACAACCCCAGCCAGCCTTTGGCATCTTTTCTAATTGGGGAAACTAAGGCATGGAGCACTAAGCTACCAGCAATATTACAAGTCTTTGGGGGACACGGCTCTTCCAAACAGCACAATCACTCCTCGGTGCTTCCTGGACCCCATCCCCAGTTATTTGTATCTTCCCCAGTTAAATATTTTATTCAGATTTTAATCAAATTCAGGAATTTTGCCCAGTCCTACCAAGAAGTCCTTGTTTTATGCAGACCAGCGAGAGGTTCACATAGACACTTCTCGTGTGGCCACAGGCACACCACCAATTACCTTCTTCAGATGTGAAGGACAAATCCTTTTAAATCAGTTCATTGCTCCCTTTTGGAGCAAAATTCCATTTTGCTCCCTGACCAAATAAAAAAACGCTCCGCGTTGTCAACCCAAGGGACTACTTTGTACTGCAAAAGAATTTTCCTTCAAGAAGGACCCTCTAATTCCCCATGCACAAGTGAAGTATTAAGGGAGTTAATTAACGTCTTGCTCCCACTAGTCTTTGAGCGGTGCTTGCTGCCTGCTACCCAGGGCTGCTCCATTTGCCCCGTGCTTTTTGCAGGGATCAAGCAGCAGCTCCGGCTGCACCTCCAGACCTCACCCTGCTCCGTGGATGTAGCTCCTGGGGAGCTGCAGGCAGCTCAGCGCAGCTTTTCTGCTCCTAACGTGAGCAGGAACTATGCCTTCGCAGGGAGCGTGAGTTCCTCCAGGCTTTGAGTAGTCAGCACTTAATAGGATTTAACAGGTACCCTCCAGAGGTGGGCTTAGACGAGGGGGATCACTAAGAAACCACCCATCTTGAGTCTGCCCAGACAGAAACCTGGGAGAAGGAAACCAAACTGGGCTCTGTTCATCCGGTGCGTTGGCAAAGGATGAATCGGGTGATTTAACAAACAGGAGTTTTTCAAAGGAAGAAAAGAAAAGGATAACAGGAAGATAAAGAGTAACACAGGATACCAAATCACTTCTGCAAGGCTTGATCATAACTGGTTACTGTCCTTATCTCGGTGTCCCCAGGGAGGCAATTGCGAGATCAAAAGCTCTTGAAGTGAGAAAGTGCATTTCTAGTGCAATGAACCGTGCAGGTCTCTGAGGACTAACGATGGAGCGGCACGCGGGGCTGGGGGGCATGAGCAAGCTGTGGGGGAGGGAAGGACAGACCCAGCACAGCCGAAATCTGCAGGGTCTCTTCCTAGAGAGGGCTACATGGAGAAGACGACCTCTGCGAGCAGTTACACATCAGCTCTCCGTCAGTGAGGGGCAATTCTGCCTCCTGTGCTGCCCACCCTGGCTGCCCAGCTGGCAGCCGGAGATGGGCTTGGTCCAGCATGTTTGTTCCAGTCTGCTTAAAACAATCCTTGGTATTTATGGCTGATTCAGAGCCAAAAATATGTCCAACACCCAGTCAGCTGGCTTTTCTCTGAGCTACACAAATCAAATCAGCCCTTAATTGAATTCCCCTCTGTTGAGCAAACTGGAGCTCGAGCACTGGGATTTCCTTTGATTGTTCCCACCGGTGAAGCCTTCATCCAGTTTCGCTCTTGCATCTAGCACTTTTTAATGACTTCATATATAGATGTATGCAAATCGGCTTAATGAACTGGGGATGCTCCCAGCTGGATGCGGGGAAGGCAGAGCATCCAGACTTTAGTGTGGTGTATTCAGGCTCTGACGCCAGTGTCAAAGGTGGCACGCCAGTCACCTAGTGCCAGCAGCTACTGTAGATGCAAGACTCGGTGGATTAGACTGCTCTTTCCACAGTCCTACCATGCTTAGTCACTCTGTGCAATATAATTTAAATTGCCCACTGAATGAACTTCAGGGCAAGGAGCGCCAGGAGCCATGGAAAGCTTCTGCTCTACAGGGAGCTCTGTGCTCCATGTGGGTGCTGCGTTCCTCCATCAGTGGATGGTGGGGAGCAGGGAGAAGCCCCTGAGAGTGCCCCACTCTCGTAGGGATGTGAACCCCTGGGGTAATCCTGGGCAGTCTCCAAAGGCACCTCCCTATCTCTCATTTCTCCCCTAGCAAAATGGCCAGTGCAATTTTTCTGCAGGTCCTGAGATGGTGGTGACTTGGATAGGATCAGTCAAGAGTCCAGGTCCTCAGGCAAGTTTAAGTGATGAGGCAGGTCCAAGGTTAAGCTACAGGTCAGGGTCAGTGTCAGGATTAGGCTTAGTGAGGTAACCAGGCCTAATCACAGACACAGCCTGGTGGTCACCAGACAAGTCCATATGGGCAAGGCAGGTGTAAACGATGGGAAACAGCCCTCAGCTGTGCCATCTCCATAGAATCATAGAATCTTCATCGCTGGAAAGGACCTTTGAGATCATTGAGTCCAACCAAACAACCTACAATCTCTGCCACTAGAGCATGCCCTGAAGTGCCACTTCTAGATGTTTCTTAAACGCCTCCAGGGATGGTGACTCAACCCCCTCCCTGGGCAGGCTGTTCCAGTGCCTGACCACTCTTTCAGTAAAGGAATTCTTCCTAATATCTAACCTAAACCTTTTCCCTGCTGCAACTTCAGACCATGTCCTCTGGTCCTGTCATTATTCACCTGGGAGAAGAGGCCAACACCCACCTCTCTCCAACCTCCTTCCAGGGAGTTGTAGAGGGCAATGAGGTCTCCCCTCAGTCTCCTCTTCTCCAAGATAAACATGCCCAGCTCCCTCAGCCTCTCCTCATATGCCCTGGTCTCCAGACCCCTCACCAGCCTGGTAGCTCTCCTCTGGACACGCTCCAGCACTAGTCCCAAGTGCTCCAGCCTGGTTCCAAGTCCTGGTAACCAAACCACTAAGTGGGGTGTGCTGAGGGTGCTGCCATTACCTAATTTACAGGCAGAGAGATGCACTCACAGCAGCATCCCACTGTCACCACAACCAAACTGCGGGCACCCCTCAGTCACCTTCCTCCCAAGCTGGTAGGTGGTTTTGGATGAGAGCTCAGGCTCAGAGGAAGCCTTTCAGAGCAACAAGTCTTCATTCACCACATACAGCTCTCCCTAAGTCACCAGAAGTCCCACAGAAACCTTGTGTCCTTCCTCCCTCCTCTAAGACATGACAAAAAGGAGAAGCATTTTCCTTTCTGTGGTGACAAAGGACCATTTCTGGTCACTTCAAACAGCCTGGCTGCTCCTCATCTTGGGGACAGCCTGCCACCTTGTGTTGAAAGCTAAGGATTATCAGATTGATTTTGCTCAGGGCATTGAAAATGCGTCAGGCATTACTTACTGGTTTGTGTTTAGGACTCCTAAAGGCCAAAAGAAAAGAAGACGACCACAAGAAGCTTGGCTTTGTGGGGGAGTCAAGGGCACAACAGAAATTGCCTAAGTGTTCCCAGTCTTGGCTTTGGTGGCACAGTTGCTTTCAGGTAAGTCATTGCCTGGTGCTTCTCTTCCCAAGCAAGGGCGAGCAACTCCTGGGACCCCAGCAGCCATTTTGGACTGTCCCTTCTACAGTGGAGGATTTTGGTCCATTCAGGTTGTGGCATCCCCCTGCAACTGGATGTGACCTTTCTTGCCCTTGAGCCTGGCCCATAATTTGCAGCACCCATACCTTTTTTGCCCATGGAAGCTCCATTGCTTTGCTTCACTGAAGGCCCCAAGCATCACTGAGGTGCTCATGGGCATCGGAGACATAGCTATGGGCTCCAGGTGCAACATGTGGGACATCAACAGCCACTGAGTGGTGTCTGTAGGCCAGGCCAGATGCTCAGGGCACCTCATACAGCCCTAAACACCTGTGTGAGCCAAGAACTCCAGGTCCTTACACACCCCAGGGGATTCATCTTAAACTGGACTCTGCTCGACTTCCACTTGGCTCCTTTTACTTCCTCCACTCTTAACAAGCATAACGTGTTCATTAGAAAGGATAGATGTTTATAGGGTGTAAGATTCTTTCCAGATTATTTTTTTCATTTTTCTAAATACTCCTAAGTGTGTGACAAATGTTTCTCATAAATCCTATTAGTGGTTAATGAACCCAGGGGGAGCCGTGCCATCATCTTGCAGAGCCCTGCTGTAGCTTTCTACAGAGGTTCTCTTATATTTCTCCATTCTTTCACAGTTTTTTTCGTATTTCTCTTTTTTTCACCATCAGCCTTTCCACCCTCCTTATGCCGTTTTCCTCCTGTCCCTGTTCTTGCTCAAGCGGTGTGAAGTACCACACACGCCCCATTCACAGGCCAGGCAAACAGCACAACACGTGATGTGCAGGTGCTATGCAGGACGGGAGGTAGGGGTAAAACATTCACAAAAAAAAAAAAAAAAATCCCATTTGCCCAGCTGTATTGACTCTTGCAGCTCCCAGCCAAGGGGTGACGGCAGCTGGGTTAGCCGTGACACCCCAGCAGAGGCAAAGGCAGCTGCCTTCACTCAACTCTCACAGCAGACACGTAAGGGCTGAGCTGGAAACTGGTGATGATTCAGAGCCAGCTCAGAAATGGTGAAAAGCATCATTTTTTTCTCCTAGTTTTGGATTTCACTTCTTACACAGAGCCGGTTCCTCTTATTCCTGCACAGGCAACGAGCTGCCCAGCTGGGAAAGGCTGGGTTTCGAGTTATTCACAAGCAATGGTTGACTTCAGAGATACCAATTTTCTTACCCAGCGGGTGATGACTCGAGCAGGCACAACTCAGTGTTCATCACGAGCACGGCAAAAGTAGGTTCTTGGGACTAAGTGGAAGTACCAGCTGCTTCCTGAAATGTGTTGGACGTCGCGCGGCTTGTCAGCATCGCTGGAGCAACCCGTTGGGGTCACGGTGAGATGGTGCAATTCAGCCTCGTGAGCAACCACAGGCTGAGCAAGGCAAAGTTGTGCTGCTTTTTCTAAAATGACCTTCCCGTTCTTTCTCCTGTGGCTGGGCCAGCTGAGAATTAGGTCTCCATGTACACTGAGGTGAACCCAAGGAGAGCTCAACTGCAATGATTCTTCCTTACTAGCGGTGGACTGCGGACGCCGTCTGGCATCCTGGCACCCACTAAATTCTGCCCGGGTATTGAAGAGCCTCTTGGCAGCTCGGCTGGAGAATGACTTATGGGTTTGTTTACTTGCTGGGGCTCCGACTCATCTTCAGCGTAGGCCAAGCTGAGTCAAATTTTCGCATTTTGCTAACACGGCATGTGCACACCAGGCATGAGGAAACACGCAAAAGCTGCAGAGGCTCAGCCATGTGTGCGCACTCCTTGGTTTCCTTGTTCCTGCATACCGGTGCTGACGCAGGCAGAAGGTAGACCCTACTATCAGTTCAAGCCTGGGTTGCTGACCTGCTTATCCAAGTGCAAAACTATGTGCAAAAAGATTAAATCATCTTCCAAAGAAGGTCTGAAATCTTTGCTTTTCCAGTAAACAAGCAGGTAACTGTTTACTGGCACACAGTGAAACCCAGCCAAGAAATTGTACAGAGTGCTAGCAACATCGAAAAATGACTCCACGTGTCCTCATAGCAACAGATCTTTTAATAAGATGAGGAACAGGTACAAGGCAAGTTTCCAATTACTTTAACAGGCATAAAAAAATCAGGTTGTGCCTGGTCATGGCTTTGTGATCTTTCAGCGGAATTGCTATTTGGTACTGACTTGCTCTCGCATCTTTATTGCTTATTTAAAATGTGCCTCTGCTTGGACTGGAGTTTCGTAATCGTGGCACTTTGGGCTTCCACATCTATCGCCTCGGTAAACATCCCATTAAAACTTGTTCAGCTGTACAAATCCCAGCCCTGCAGACAGAATTCAAAACATCGCTGGCGCCTTCCTGGGTTCCCTGTAAAGTGCTGAAAAAGCCGACCCCGAACCTGCAGAAATGATCACAGCCCCGGGACTGCGCCGCTCTCACCGCACGCTACGAAAGCGCCCTTCGGGCTTCTGCTGCCGCTTAATAACTTCAGTGCACATCAGATGTACTCCGCCACCAAAACGCATTTACCTCCACGCCTCCACCAAAATGTACTTACCTCTGCTGTAGAGCACAGTATTAAATTATTAAGTAATTTACTGCCTACAGGAGTTGGAAATGGTACTGCTTGCATTAGGAGGTGCTGGGCTGCGCAGGTATTGCGACAGTTAGGTTTAACTGTTGTCGTCCTGCCCCCTGTTCTACTGGCACCCAGAACTGGTGGGGGTTTTGCGACAAGTGTCTCCTGTCCCAGCTTTGTCCTTCTGCTGTGTGGTGACAGGTCTCTCTGGTCAGATGTCCAACAGCATTGAAATACGTGAAATCTTTTGCTAAAATGTAACTTGGTTCATTGACACTACGCAATATCCCTGAAAAAAGGGGGAAATCTCTTTTCTCACCACTCACCCACAACCAGTGCCATGCCCAGAGAGCTGTCCTGTCAAAGTCTCCCCCAAGCCCCATAAAATGGGAACTGGGGCTGCTTCCACCTCCACGTTCCCACCCCCACAGTTCTTTTACTGGGAATTGCTGGGAGCAAACGCAGTTAAGTAGCACGCTTCCTCACACCAAATAGTTGTTTACACACTCAAAGAGATCCCATGGAGGACCTACCTGCCACCAGTACCTGGCTACCCCAGTACCTGGCTACCCCACCCCTGGAGACATTCAAGGCCAGGCTTGATGAGGCTCTGAGCAACCTGATCTAGTTGAAGATGTCCCTGCTTACTGCAAGGGGTTGGACTAGATGACCTTTAAAGGTGCCTTCCAACACATTCTATGATTCTATGATTCTACAATGGCTATGAGTTCCCCTGAAGTCTCATGGAATACACATGAATGTTGTGGAGGTGGAGGTGGGCACCTCGTTGAGATTGGACGGGGTAAGAGTGGGGCCCTTGTCTGCTTCATGGTGTTGCACGTCTTCTCTTCCAACCATGAGTGGTGATATAGACCTGTGACATATTGGCAGAATATGGGAATTTTTTGAGCTCTTAAGGTGGTCACAGGTGGGCAACTCCTTCTTACTGATGAAGGGACAGTAGGTGTAAGAAGCAGTGGGTGAATGCTTTTGCAGCTATGGAAATCTAATATTCCTTGCTTCCACTCACATCTGTCATGTCCTTTGTGTTCTGCAAACAAGACACAGGTCCACACAGACGTTGCTGTATAAGCTCCTAATCTGTGTCAGCACCTGCAGGTGTTCATGCCACTGGTAGGTGCTGGGTGCCTGCAGGTCTTTCCTACATCTGGCTTCAAGCTGTCATTTTGTGAGACGTGCAAGGACCTGGCCTGGCTGGAAGAGTGCAAACACAACACACAGGATGTCCTGCGTGGGAGCATCGGTCGGGAGGGGACGTTCTGCATCTCTGTTTCCAGCTCACTGAATCACATCACCCACGCCTGGAAAATGGCCTTCACCGGGCATGTTCTTGGCATCGTGCCTCCATGCACAGCACTTTTGGTGTTCTTGCTGAGACTCATGAGGCTGAGCTGCGTGTTAGTTAGCTTGACAGGGGATGTGCTAGAGGCTGGCAGGAAAAATGCAGAGGAACAGGAGGACCTCACAGGCTATCAGGGTCTCCAAGGAACTGGGACTGAGTCATGGCAGAAAGACACAGGGAAATAAAATCAAACAGATGTATAGATACTGCTAGACCAAGCCCAATGCGAACCAAACCTGAGCCTAGGCTTTCAGTGCCAGCCTTTCCCCCCTAGTATTTATTTACCAAGGAAAAAACTACTTTTTTTCTCCCCTACTTCTAATTGCAGGCAAAAGAGCAGAGCTGTGTCTTATGAGGACAAACTAAAGGAATTTTGAAGGATATCCAAACATTCAATTTTGAAAATTTGGAAATGTCATGTGCATTGAGAGTGGCTCAGTGGAAAGAGACCTGGGAGTCCTGGTAGACAACAGGATGACCGTGAGCCAGCAATGTGCCCTTGTGGCCAAAAAGGCCAATGGAATCCTGGAGTGCATCAAGAAGAGTGTGGCTAGCAGGTCGAGGGAGGTCATCCTCCCCCTCTACTCTGCCTTGGTGAGGCCACATCTGGAGTACTGTGTCCAGTTCTGGGCTCCCTGGTTCAAGAAGGACAGGGAACTGCTGGAGAGGGGACAGCAAAGGGCTATGAAGATGATGAGGGGACTGGAACATCTCTCTTATGAAGAAAGGCTGAGGGATTCGGGTCTCTTCAGTCTGGAAAAAAGACGGCTGAGGGGGGATCTTATCAACACTTATCAATACTTAAAGGGGGGGTGTCAGGAGGATGGGGCCAGGATCTTTTCAGTGGAGCCCGGCAACAGGACAAGAGGTAACGGGCACAAACTTGAGCACAGGAAGTTCCACCTAAACATGAGGAGGAACTTCTTTCCTTTGAGGGTGGCGGAGCCCTGGCACAGGCTGCCCACAGAGGTGGTGGAATCTCCGACTCTGGAGACATTCCAAACCCGCCCGGACGCGTTCCTGTGCCACCTGCTCTGGGTGACCCTGCTCTGGCAGGGGGTTGGACTAGATGATCTCCAGAGGTGCCTTCCAACCCTATGATTCTATGATTTCAGCCCCTGTGTGATCCTTTATGGTGCACAACCTATGGCAAAGATGGGGGAGAAAAAAGGGGAATAAAACCATTGTAAAATGAGCAAGATCAGAAAATCTCATCCAGAATTGTCAAGGCAGGATGATTCAACGTTGTCTGGACACTTTTTGGTGCTGTCATGGCAGGAATGGGAAGCCTGAGGCTGAGCACAACACCTCCTGGTCCCACTAAGGCTTTCAATGCTATGCAAGAGTTGTCCTTGCCCATTGTCATTTTTTCAGGAGAAGCACTTTGAAGCCCACCAGTTCTTTGCAGGTTTATTCTCATGGGCCTGCATTTCTGCAAATGTAAGATTTGAGCCATTTTTCTTCTTTTTCTCTCTCGCCTTTTCTTTCCTAATTTTAGCCTCCAGAGGGCGAACACCCTTCAAAAAGACTCTGAGAAGAGCTACAGCCAAGCTGGAAGCGATCTGCTCGCAAAACCACAGCAGAAAGACCCATGATAAGGAATTCCCCCCAGATCGGGCGTTTCCCGGCCCTTTTTCTGTGATGACGTCTCCGGCCCCCAAGCCTGACCACTGTTGCGGAGGTCGGGGCGATGGGCTGGGTGAGAGAAGGGGAACACGAACTCCTGACTCAGGGCTTCCTGGAAAACCATTGGGATGATGAAATCGGCTGGTGCTTTACATCAAGTGGGAAGTTTTTCAGTGGCTTGCCGCGGGAGCTGGTTCCCAAGCCAGAAATCCTGGGCCATGCAGGAAAGTCCTAATGCCACCGATGCCGACGTTATGCTCCTTTTCTGTATGACATACAAGCAACTTCTTTGCAAAGTGCTTTAGGAAAGAAGGGGATCTGCCACTAGCCAGCTTCAGAGGGGGCAGAAAATCCTACCAGATCGGAGCACACCCCTGCCTAACCCTAACCCAGAGCCCAAAGTGATGGAGAAATGGGTCCCAGGAGAGCCAGTATTAAAACAGGGGTTGGATGCTCTTGAGGACAACACAGACATTGCCACATGTTGAAGAGCCCCAGCTCTTGGGAAACGCTGAGTGTCTGCTCTGAAAAACACGTCATTGGCATGTGTCTCCAAAGGAACTGGAAAAGCAAGAATTGAGGGGAATATCACACTCATGGACAGAGAGGATATTGCTCACTCCCAGCTGAAAAAAACACTGTTTTGAGAGGGTATGGAGACAAGATGGAATGACATAGGAGCAGTTTGGGGGTGAGGAGATGGGAAATGGGTCTGTGGAAAGTGACTGAAGGAGAAATGAGGCTGCTGGGGGCCTCAGTGTAAGGAATATTTCAGTGTATATACACATACATATCAGTTATACCATTAGTATACTCACTCTATATAGTACAATTCATTTCTATAGTATATTTATGGTGAGATGGGAGGCTGGAGGGAGGCGGGAGGATGCTGCCATCAGCTGGAGGGACCCAGCACCTCTGCGTCCATCCTGGCACCATCACTGAAATAGGCTGGGTAATTAAATCATTTACTGCTATGTTTCTGTCAGATCTCATTACATGGCACCTGAGTTATTTTTACGCTTGAGTGATTGCCTGGATTCTACCGTGGTGGTGCTAGATATCCCATCCCTGATGAAATCCCTGGAAATAGCCTCAAAGGGGACATTTGGTCAAGGCTGGCACTTTCTTCTGCAGCAATAATGCTGTCAGGGTATAATCCTGGTGTGGATGTGGTCCTGCCTCGTCTGCTGTCACAGCGCACCACGGGCAGCAGGGGAGAATTTGGGAGAAGGGACACAGGGAAGATCACGCAGCTCCTGCAAGGAGTAGGTGAGGGCTCCTTGTCTTTGCAAAGAGATGGCTGGAGGGGAAGCATGATGAGACTTACGAAATGGGGAGAGGACAGGCTGTTCACTGCTTCATCCAATGAAAAATTCAAATAAAATAAAATAAAATAAATAAGGCATCGGCTGAGGTTGTCAGGCTCGAAACAGACAAATCAGCAGGTGTTTGGTACAAAGTCTGGCGAGGGAGGTTTGGGGTGGCAAAGGCTGGTCCTGCTCTCTCCGGAGGAGCCCGGGTGGCCACGGGAGAGACACCATGGAGGGTCACCCAGCAGGCAGAGACCCCAGCTGCTGCAGGCGTCCCCAGGCCACAAATGGTCAGAGACAGGAGGGTTTGCGGAGGAAATGTCATCACCTGTTAATATGCCTTTCCCAGACATCCGCTTCTGGCGAGCGACAGGGCAGCGGGTGACGGGGACGTGCGGGTGACCCGGTGCAGCGGTCCCGTCCCGTTCTTATCACCCCTGCGACCGACGGGAAGAAGCTGCAGCAGAACCAGCCCTGGGCAGAGCCTCTCTGGGGGGGCTCATCTCGGCTGCGCCGTTTCTCACCTTGCTTTTGGAGCACAGACGCTGTCCTTATGCCAGTCCAGTTGGAGAAACACCTGCAAACAGATCCCCCGCCTTCATCCGTCTGCCCTACAGCGAGCTAAGAGCCTTCCCTCTGCCCCAGCTGCCTCTCGTATCCAATAAATCCCGATTTGGTTTTTTTGCACAGTCCAGCATTAACAGCACAGATGGAGCAACGGTACTGGAATATGCATGGCTTTTAGTCGAGAGGAATACATTATGATGGTACACAGGGGCTTTTTACTATGGCTAGGACCGGCGTAAATATATCTTACCAAAAAAAAAGACCTCCTCCTCCCCTTGTCTTCTTTCCCTTCTGGAATAATCATCCTGCCCAAACGCTCGTACAGAACCGGCTTGGGCTCGCAAAAGAGTTTTTAAAAGCTCCATCTTTCAATTTTTAATTTGCATGTATCTGACACCGAGGGGGCTAAGCGTGAGCACCGCCAAGCCCATGTGCTTCTGTCGTTGCCACTTCTCAGAGCGTTACCGGGTTTTGAAGTGGTTTGTACTGAAGAAAAACGAGCGTCAAATACAGGGAGCAGCAACAAGCCTGCTGTCAGAGCAAACCCACCTTCACAGGATTTCCCAAGTGTTTTGCCTTTATTCTGCATTTTGTGTGAATGTTCAAGCTGCTCGTTTCCTTTTTCTTTTTTTTTTTTTTTCTTTTCCTTAGAAAAAATAAAGCAGACAAGGTTTGAAAGCAGAGAACACGCCGAGTGCTTCAGAGAGTCTCTAACGACGCTTGTCAGGTCCTTCATCTGGAGCTGCTCGGCTTGACAGCCTGTGAACTCCCATTTCTTTAACCAAAGCTCTGAAAACATGATATTTTGCTTAAACTACCCTTTAAACTACTCTAACTCTTTATAGCTGTTTAAGCTGCTTAAGATTCAGCCACAGTTCAGATCGATTCATACGCTAAAGGATTGCGGAGTAGCCGAATGCTATAAACTCGCCTGGCTTTGAAATGATCTCAAAATTGAAAACGTTTCAACTGGTAGTATTTAAATATTCATTGCTCTAAATCTAAGAAATTTGCTTCTAAATAGGATTGAATTATGAGTCTCAAAGAGATTTGCAGCACAAAGCCCCCTTTGCAGGGAGCCTGCAGCAGTTTCAAAGTTATTAACTTCTGCAGTTAGGAAATTCCTCCTTAAGTGGCATCTTTAACAAACGCTTCACGAAATTGCCTTCGCCGATCAAAAAATACAGACGCAATTAATTTGTCTTGAATTTTAAACCTCACTGACATCAACAGAATGAGCTGTATTTTATCTCCCTGGCTCCCACCGCCCAAGCTGAGTGCAGAACCGGGCAGTGACATAAAATCGGTACAGCGCGATGTTTTTGTGCTCGTTTGCTCGGAGTCATTAAACCGCCTGTGATGGGGGGATGTGCCATCGCGCACGCGGGCAGGCACGAACCCGACACCGTCGCTGGGGTGAGATGGAGCAAGCCCAACCCCAGGCGCGGGGCGAGTTGTTTTTAAGTTATACGAGCACTGTGCGGGCCAACCTTTAAAGTCGCAACAGCCCCGGCAGTTACGCTTGTCAATACGGTGCTGTGCTGGTGGGTTTGTGCCAGCTTTTAGCCCGCCGCAGCAGGGGTCAGGGGAGGTGACACCAGCCCGGGTGAGGAGCAGATGCCTCCAGTGCACCAGACGCAATGTGTTTGTGGCCAAACTTTCTTCCCCGCCGAAAGAACAGGACGTGATTTTCCCGGCTGAAATAGGGCGAGACCTCGTTGGGTCACGTCTCCCGCCTCCGCCTGGCCACGGAAACGAGTTAAATATCAAACTTTTCAGCTGAACTGATTAACCAGCTCCGGCGCTGCTGTGAGCCACCAGGGTGGAAGCAGTGGAAAAACGCGCAGGTGTGGGATGCGATGCAGAGATGTGCTGGGCATTGAGCTCATCCGAAACCCCCAGCAAAACCCCGTGGGGACCAGGTCTGCAAGATGGGGACCAGCAGAGAGCCTGCTCGCTGCGGCAATGGGGATGGGTGACCTCCAAAGCACCACGTGTCCCAGGAGAGGCACATGGTGCTTGATGGTGCTTCTCCTGCACCATCTCCCCAGCTGACAGCAGGTGCAGGTCCTTGGCATGGGACTTAAGCACCTACATCCCACAAGGAGGTCCTGCAAGTCTTGCTCAAACCTTTGATCAGAAATCACAGAATTATAGAATAGTTTGGGTTGGAAGGGACCTTTAAAGGTCATCTAGTCCAACCCCTCTGCAATGAGCAGGGACATCTTCAACTAGATCGGGTCGCTCAGAGCCCCGTCCAACCTGACCTGGAATGTTTCCTGGGATAGGGCATCTACCACCTCTCTGGGCAACTTGGGCCAGTGTTTCACCACCCTCATTGTAAAAAATTTCTTCCTGATATCTAGCCTGAATCTACTCTCCTTTAGTTTAAGACCATTACCGCTTGTCCTAGCGCAACAAGCCCTGCTAAAAAGGGTCACTTAATCTCCTCAAACTCCAGCCTGGATTTGCTGCCTAGATCATAGCAGTGTTGGGCATCGTGTGTTGGGGCATAGGGACCGTTCCTGGCCTTTAATGAGGAATTTTGGGTGCTTTACATGGGGGTTTCCCAGAGCTTGAGGATGGGGGTGTTCTATGGGGCGCTGAAGTAAGGATTATGTTAAATAGGATTTTAATGTGGTAATGTCGGCTTGTCAAATGCTCCAAAAAACCAGCAAGCACAGGAAAATCACTGCTTACTCTGGAAAAAAATACACATTTCTTTTTTATGCTCAGAAAAATGTCTCCTCTGGAAGGAAATGGCCGTACATTTAGAGATGGGCGGTGGTAAGACGCTGGCATTTCAGCGCTGAAAATTACACCTTGTTCTTTTTAACAGAGCCTCGGGGAACGATGCGAACGAATGACGCAGAGGACGGGCACTGCAAGCCTTAATATCACGCTCTGGCCACTTCCCTCCCTCCTGCTTCAGTGAGCAGTGGGGAGCATCTGGCCTTCCTCTAAAAACCACGTGCAATTTATTGCTCCAATATTAAAGGCTGGACTCTGAGCCCTCAAATCACCCCCGGAGCCGCGGGGTGTAAATCCGTGCCGCTCACCATGGGACTATCACCATGGTGGGGCAGCTCTTGGTGGGCATCCTGCTGTCACCTTCAGCCTGGAGGAGGTTTTGGGCCACCAAGCAGCACTCACGCCTCTTTGCATCCTCGTCTAAGAAATGCTAATTGTGCGGCGCTTGCTTGAGCCGTGGCTCTATAATTAGCAGTGCCGCGTCAGCGTGTGTTGATGCCGCAGTGTTAATCTCGCAGATCCTTTTCCAGGAGCTGCTGGGACGCCAGACAACCCGGGGGTTATTTCGGGTGGCTCGTCCATCATGCAGTTTCCCCAGGTCCGTCCATCCCCACTGAGCGCAGGTTTGCCCTGTAACGGCAGCGCTGGATTTTTACAGCGAGTACCAAATTAGTCTGATTGGGGAAACACTCGTAGAGTTTGAAACATGGTCCTGTGGGCTTCGTATGGAGACCCCAGTGGGTGGCACTTGACAAGGGAGCTGGGACCTGGCCTGGGGACCCACCCCCAGCCCCAGGGCAGCACCAAGTGCCAGGGCAGCATTAGAAGCATTAACCCCAAAGGAAAGGTTTTCTGCCCTCAGGAGAAGCATTTTCACCTCTTCGAAGACCCAGACTTGAAACTGGAGGGTCAAGTCCACCGTGGCTCTTGTACATTGGGTCAAGTGTGCCAAAATTAGGGAAACTGAATGCTATTTTAGGATGCAAGCCAGATGCTGTATCACTCTTCCACAGATGCGTGTGTGCTCATTTAAAATCTGGCATCCCGTTCTAGTTTGGTTCCTCCAGAGGGGTCTCGAATGGGCCGGAGCACCTGTGGCTCTGGTTGTCAGGCTCAGACTGAGCCCCACATGGCCACCCATGTCAGCAAAGCACTGTTGGCATTATTTGTCCACAGGATCATGTACAGGAGTGCATCACCTCGGGGGTGGATGCAGGAAAACAGCCCCCCTCACCAGCCCTTCCCACCCCAACATCCTTCCCCACTGAGGTCCTCCAGGGATGCAGCTGTAGGACACAGAGCAGGGGAAAGCGGAGCAAAACAGAGGGAGTGGGAAAGGACAGTGACGAAGAAGGGAAAATTCATTATGAAGTGCAGAAAACCAGGTTACTTTTATTTTTCCCATCAAAACAGTTTTTTTTTCCCCCACAGTATGGAATTGCTCAGGTACCCTAGGGGCACACTGAGCTTCTTCCACAGCACGTGCCCGTGCTCATGAGTTCAAAGATTACATCTGCCGGTGACCTGCCAGGATTTGGTCCCTGCTGGATCAGCTTTTATTTCCCTGCCAGATCCAGAAAACCTCTTAGGTTTGTCTCTTTGACACTTCATCCCGCATGCTCATGGCGCAACTAAGAAGCTGCAGTTACCGAGCGAGTGTCACCTCCAATTTATGTCACCGTAGAAGGGAGAAGAGCCAGGACTATTACGTGTTTATTATATTAGTGGCCCTATTTCTAGGCGAACAGCAAGACCAAGGCATGTTTTGCAGAAGCCTGTGCGCTTTATCCCAGGCAACAAATCCTGACTCAGCCTGTTGCATAAATTATTTATCACAATCAGGGAAAGTTAGAGGAGTGGAAAGCTGAATTAGTCCAGACAAGGCGGTTGATGGAAGTGAAGTGAAAGCGTAAGCAAATGCAGGGGCATGGTGAAGGCTCCTGATTTCACAAACTGAGCATCGCCAGAGCCTGGCTCCAAATGCCACCAGTGTGAGGACCATCCCTGGTATGCTTTTGGAGAGCTCACACCCTCCCAAAGGTCTGCTTGGGGTAATGAGACAGGGATATCACCTTGTCCCTGGGGGAAATTTGGATGGAGTCATCCCATGCAAGAGGGTAAGAGTTAATGTTTTGGCTGGTGTCACACCGTACTAGCTGGCCCTGGTCCTGTTGAGTTTACTCACTATCTCAAGGATACAAGGAATAAACAAGACTGTGAAGAATTACAGTAACCAGGGTTTCCCCGCAGCAAGAACCCTCCCTTGGATGTCCACAATGGGAGGGGAGAGGGGAGAAGCCAGGAACCAAGCTCATCAAATGTCAAAGAGCTGCAAGGAGGAAGACCCACCATGTCATGCAGAAATGTGGGGCTCCAGATGAGCATGAGTGCAGCCCCAAAACAGGGGCGGCCACTCAACAAATACTTAACTTCTTAAATTGCCACCCATTGCCCCAAGCCAGGCAAAAGTGAGGAGGAAATCTGAAGGGAAGCTGCAGGAAGATCCCCAAGGTTAGTGCAGAGGTGGATGTTATCTCACCTTTCATTAGCGACGTGTGCTGGTGGCGCGTGCCTGTCTCCATGCATTGGAGGTACCGAGGATGACTCTGAGCTCCGGAGCAGCAGCAGTGCCGGCCTCAGCCCTGATTTCCCACACTGCAGCTGGGCTGAGCTGGATGGGGTCCGACAGGGAAGGAGAGACTCACTCACCCAAGGAAAGGGGGCTCTGGCTTGTGGTTTCTGCTGGGTTTAGCTGTGGCAAGTCGGGGAGATGCCTGTCTCCTTCTTCCCACCTCTGCTACAGGGGTGAAAGCATCCAGAGAGGGAGAGCAGATGCTTGAGGATGGGAACCCCTTAAATGACCAGGGATGAGTCAAAACCCTGAGAAAAGCTGACTTCCTGAGTCCAGAATAAAGAAAAGAGAGACAATGGGATCATAGAATCATAGAATCGCCTGGGTTGGGAGGGACCTTTCAGATCATCAAGTCCAACCATCAACCTAACTCTGACAAAAACCATCACTAAACCATATCTCTAAGCACTATGTCTGCCCGTCTTTTAAATACCTCCGGGGATGGTGACTCCACCACTTCCCTGGGCAGCCTGTTCCAACGCTTGATAACCCTGTTGGTGAAGAAGTTTTTCCTAATATCCAATCTAAACCTCCCCTGGCGCAACCTGAGGCCGTTTCCTCTCGTCCTATCGCCTGTTCCGTGGGAGAAGAGACCGACCCCCCCCTCACCACAAGCTCCTTTCAGGTAGTTGTAGAGAGATCTTCCTTCGTTTCTTGTTGTTTTTCATTCTGCAAAGCAACAGACAGAGAAAAAAAGCCCTTCACTCACCACAAACTCCATTCAAACTTGAATGATTACAGCAGAACTGTGTTCTGGTTTAGTTTTTTTTCTTTTTTTTTTATCCCAGCCATCAGGGAATGTATTAATCTGAAACCACAGCCCAACCTAGGATATATTTTAAAAGTCTTCAGATCACGGTCTTCAGACGCCTCCAGGAGGGAGCCAAGGGGCGGACAGGGAAGGATAAACATCAGGCAGGGAAAATATTTAATTTAGCTAAAGGGCCATATTGACACAAGAGCAAAACCGGATTATCTGTCCATGGATACATTTAATTAGAGGAAACTTCCCAGCTATTAGAGCAGAAAAAAGCAGAGGTGAGGGGAAAAAAAAAAAAAAGGAAAGCTGTTTTCAAGATTAAATGGCATTTTAAAAAAGGAAATTTTATAAGATGGCAACAGCAGGGGTGGGCAAAAGGGTTGATGCCGTGTCCTGACACCTCCTTTAGGTGGTCTGACTGCATCTGGGCTGGTTAATTCATCTTTATTGTCCAGGCTGTTGAATTTTTCAAGAGGTCCCCAAGCCAAATTTTGGCCCAGGCCAACTCGCAGGCTGACAGCCAGCTCTCAGGGCCCATTCAGGGGGTTGAGGGCACCCACTTCCCTCCCTGCAGGGTGGTTTGGAGGTGCCCCCCATCCCGGGGCGGGCAGAGAGCCAGGCCAGCCTCTTCCCGTCACTGCCTGTCCCTGCTCCTGCATCCTCCCGCTGCAGAAATGATGGCCAGATGCAGGGGAGGAGGTCCTTGGGGAAGGAAGAAAAGGAGGAAAAAAACCAAAAGGAGGAAAAAGATTGTTAATGCTCAGCTGAAATCTTTGTTTGCGACGTTGCATTTCGACGGCTTTGATTCTTTTCCCTCCCTTGAGGGAGCTTGTGGCCAGCTGTGATTTCCAGCTCTGAATCCCCACGCCACATGGAATCCCTTCACTTGTAAAGCCAAGAGGTCTTCTCACCGATTTCACGCCTTTCTTCCATCGACAGCCATACGGGCACATCACCGCCACGCCGTGCCCCTGCATGGGGCAGAGAGAAGGAGCATCCCTGCTCCGGGGAGACAGGACGGGCTGGGGCAAAAGGCAGGAACGAGTGGTTTTCTCTGGGGGAAGAGGGACAGAGGACGGAGGACAGGCTCGTTGGCTCAGCTCCAGAGCCGGCCCTTCCTCCCAGCTGCATACGGTGAGGTGGGGCAAGAGGAAGGCGGACGGTCTAACCGGGGAGACAGCACAGCCACAGATTTATTTCCAGCTCAAAAACTATTTTAACAGGCAAATATAATTAATGGAGAGCATGGTTTGGGAACACTGTCTCCAACCCTCCCTGCTTGCTGGGGCTTCAAACCTTGATGGAGGGTGGTGTGGGGTCCAAAGGGGCAAGACTTTTTTCTGAATTTCACCCTGATTTTATCGGTTTGCTGATGGGGAGTTTCATCTCCATCCTTCAAGTTTCCCCACCTGTAAAATAACAATAAAGCTGCCAGCCTAAGCTGTGCAGCAGCCAGAGCTCTGCTCACTGGGAGAACTGTAAGACAACTCACGAGCTATTCTCACAATAAATTAATATTATCAGTAAAAGAGAAGCAGCAGCTACCACGAGAAGCACCCATCAGCCGATCGAAGCATCCTGGAAGACCGATGATTTAATCAATCTAATTCTTGCCAAGTATTAGCCTGGAAAGATCTGAGCTGCCAGAAACCAGGCCAGGCAGATGACTGTCCTGCCCACAGCCCTGCTTTCCTGCCGAGCCTGACAGGTCCTGGCAAAAGCTCCTGCACCCAGAAATGTATTTTGAGACCAGCATGCTCGCAGAGTAACTCATTCCCTTCAAATTAAATTAAAGAGAGGTTATTCTCATCTGTACTGGGAAGGGAGCAGACAGGTGAAGCTGGTGTAACAGCCAAGAGGTCCCTGCAGGGCTGGGAGCAGAAATGGGGCAGCAGGAGCACAAAGATATATGAGTGCCTTGTCCTGGCCCCAGCAAGCTCAAGGGCTTTGGGGTACGTGCAACAACCGTGAGCTGCCAGAAATACCCACAGCTGCCAAAAGAAGGAAGATCCCCCATCATCCCCCCTGGGTCCCTCTGCTCCCAACCACCCCAGCGAGAAAGGAGGCCGCGATCTGCAGTTTCAGTGTGTTAAACTGGTTCAGCCGAAGGTGCGATGGAAGCGAGAACTGGTGCAAGAGGGAAGGCTGGGCTGGGTCCTCCAGCTGGGAGAGGGGCGGAGCGGGAGGCAGAGCAAACTTTCAGTGTATGCGTACTGGGTATCTCCACAAATCTGCGTCTAACAGCCTGCGTGAGGTGGCAGAAAGGTGCTCCACGGGGTCCAACTAAGGCCAGCTGGCATGGTTTGGCAACGTCCATACCATTTGACCCTCTTAGTCATCAAAGACAGGGTGGTCACATCCAGGCTGCTGTTGGCAGGGATCTGTGGCCAGAGCGAGCTCCAGCATTGTGCTTGGGAATTGCTGGGAAGCCCAGGCTGTGCCCAGGACCACTCCAAAACATGGAGTTTCATGCAGGGGACCCTTCCCTGAGACCATTTCATGTGAAGTGATACATAAACCTCCTAGTTCTCCCGTAGCAAAAATGGGGGGGAAAAATGGAAAATTCTACCTTTTCTGTGGATGGTTGCCCAGAGAAGATATGGGGTCTCCATTTCTGGAGGTGCTCAAAACTCAACTGAACACATCCCTGAGCAACCTGGTCTTGGTCTGAGAGCAGGTTCAATTTTGAAGCCGTCCCCGCATTGAAAAGAGGGCTGGACAAGGTGATTTTAAAAGGTCCCTCCCAGCTTAAGTTAATTTTATGGCTCTAAATTATCCAATGATCCTAAAGTAGACCATTGGAACATTTTGAAATCCTGTGGAGTTATTCTCCTGGTTATTTATACTGGTTCACCATACCTTGACCTCAGAGATTTATGGATTGACACCAGCTTCACCACTGCTTCTCATTCCTTCTGCAGCTCCATGGACTAGTCTGGGCTGTCCTGTGGCATCCACACAGCTTGGCCTGGCACCGTGGAGGTGAACCACACCATGGAGGTGGAGTGGTACAGCCAGGAACAGGAGGCCCTTTGGATGGTTTTGCCATCCAAGTCACTGTGTTGTGAAACTACCACTTCAGAAAATGCCTTCCAGAAACACTCTTCTCAGATACAGCTGCTCATCTCTTCCTAAATCCTCTTAACTGTTTAATTGGAAATTGCTTTTATTGTGCAGGGCACAAATCTCACGTGCCAGTGGTCTGCCCAAGGTGTGGAGCCATTTTGCTGCCCAGAGGATCTGGACGGTGCTGGGCAAAGCCCAAGGCAGCTACTGGGTTTGGGTTGCACCTTTTGCACTATTGGGGGCCCATCGAAATACGTTCCTGATATTTAGCAGAGCACTCTTGATAAACATCCATCACAGAGTGAAGCACAAGCTCACTGCTGATGTCCAAGCTGGTAGGTAGGTAGGAACCCAGAGAAAGCTGTCTTTGAGGAAGGTGCAAATGCTTTCTGCTCTCTCGTAGTAACATTCAATAGTCAAACAATTTTAAATAATAAACATTTCAAACAAACCAACAAACAAAACCAACTTCATCACTTTCCACTGTAACTTTCAGGCCCATAGATAACTGGGATTGAAAAGGACCTCATGGGTCTCCAGCCCAACCTCCTGCTCAGGCAGAGCCAGCTCTGCGGTCAGACCAGGTTGCTCATGGCTTTATCTGGTCACAACTTCTCTGTTTGACCTGCTCCACTGACCTCAGGGTGGAAAAGTTTCTTCTTATACCCACCTGGAATCTCTCCTGTTTCAACTTAGGGCCTCCGTACAGTTTAATAAAGACCCCAAGCTCCTGATGAACAACCTCAACCCCCTCCAAACCTGCTATTGAAGAGGAAGGGAAGAAACCAAGACAACATGCCTGATTTTTGCAGTGAAACATAAAGTCTTTCATCTTGGACACAAGGTGCTTTGAGGTTAAGGATGAGGTGAGCCAAAGAGTGACATTTCCAACAATAAAAAGGGCGTTTTCCCCTCCTGACTCTGAAGCTGGATCCATGGACCTGCAAGGGTAGAAGATTGCCAGAGGAAAACAAGAGGATGCCTGGCCTGGATGTTATTGAGTCATTCCCCTTGGGCTAAGGAGGACCTAAATGTACATCTCCCCCACCCTTCCCCGTGGTCTAACCACCTGATTTTTATACAAAAAATTGGGCAGGAGCCCTTCCTGGCTCAGCTCCCCACCAAGACCTGCTGCTGCTGATCACGGAGCTCCTGCCTGTGCAGGGCAGCTTACTCCCAATGTTAGGACTAAAAAGGGTCAAACCTAGAGATCTTCTCCACCTCCACACCTCTCCCAGCCATTCCCAGAGTGAGATCCCCAAATTAGGGACTCATGCGCATCCAGGGAAGAAAAACCCAAAGGGAAAGTGCTGCAATTTGTGCATTTGTGTCTGTAAGTCACCCGCTGTGAGTTAACGTGGGGATTATTAATCATCATTATGATTATTAATCATTGTTATGATTTCAGTCATGCCCCAAGCAAGAGATTTCCTTCTTCAGCATCAGGAAAACATGAAGAAAAAAAAAAACAAAAAAGGAATAAAGAAAAATTAAAAAGAAATTAAAGAAAAAAGAAAACTTGCAGGGTTGCAACATTTTATAAACTTATCAATATTTTTCCTCCCAAAAAATATCAGAGGAAAGGCTACCTTCTGATTTGGAATTAGATCACCGTTATGGGTTAATCACGCAGCCAAAGCAAATATGAGAAGCAGAGAGGAACATCTCTAACATCGCCTAAGTGACTTCAGAGGATTTTAGGCACCTAAAGAACAGAGGAGAACCTTGCCCGGCTGTAACGGCACCTAAATCCACAAAAAGGTTGGTGCGAGTTTAGGAAACCCCACAAAGTCCCTGCTGGAGCTGCTGGTCAGCATCTTCATCAACAATGTTATTCAGATGCTTCTGGTTTCATTTTGAGAGGGGGGGGTGTTTCCCTTTTTCTGGATTATATTGGTTAAGAAAATGCTTGAGAAAGGGAGGGAAGCTGGAAGGCAAAGTTAAATTACAGCGGGAGGAACTGTAAACCTCATAAATGCTCACAGGGTGAAGCAGCAGCCGTGCCCCGAAGGCTGGTTTGATAAACGCGTCAGGGGGTGCCACCACTCGGCATGTTCTCGATGAACACAGAAGCGACGGCGCCTCTTACTTCTCCTCCATCTTCCCATTTCCTACCCAGTTGCTCTGGAAACTTCCCCGCCGCCGTACTCGCAGGAGCAAAGCCCAAGAGAAGCCAACCCAACCGCAAAGCCTTCGTGACTTAGAGCTCACGGCCAGGCAATGATGGAGGAGGGTTTCGGTGTCAGCCATCCCTGTGCCGACCTGCCTCCCTCCCACACACCGCAGGGCTTGGCTCCAGACGGACCCCCTCAAATAAGCCCCGCATCCCACGCCGAGCCCGCGGGGCACCCTTGGGCGGCATCGCCACCCACCTCCCCGCAGGTTACTCACACAAAGGCCGCACAGGCGATTCCTCCTACACGCAGACCGTGTTGCAATTCACCAGCAATTACCTGACGTAAAAGGAGCCGGAGGGCTGAAAAACCTCCCACGAGACCCCGGGTGCTTTTCCAACCGGGAATTTGAGCAGCCAAGCCGGAGGGTTGCCATTAATTCCCCCTCAGGATAAACTCCAATTGGGCTGGGGTAGGAGGGA
The DNA here is from genome assembly GCF_963924245.1 of Chroicocephalus ridibundus. NCBI lineage: Eukaryota > Metazoa > Chordata > Aves > Charadriiformes > Laridae > Chroicocephalus > Chroicocephalus ridibundus. Next base: position 122,463,585 of record NC_086286.1, on the reverse strand, counting down.
AGTGCACCGGACGCTTTGTCCTTCTGGAGGGAGCACCTGCAATTCATGGGGAAAAGAAAGGAAAGAGAATAATAAAAAAAATAAAAATCCTGAACCTCATTTGCACTGGAGGAATTAGAAGACCCTGGAACAGCAGAGCCATCCAGTCCTGAGGAGGCCAGGCCACGCTAGAGGCATCTCTGGAGGGTTTTGTCCCAGCAAACACTGTGACCTTGGGGGGAGACGCAATTTTCATGCCTCGTGTCCAAGCCCGCAGCAAGCAGGAGTGGAGCAGTGATGCTTTGTGTGATTGACATAAGAAATTTTGATGCCCACAAGATGCCCACAGCAGGCAGAGGAGGAGAGCACGGCTGCACTCTCCTCTTGCTTTCTGTCCCCTCTAGGTTTAGCAGGCTCTGCCGACCAAGACGGCCACCCCAGCACCCAAATCCCCCTCCTCCCAGCTGTCTCCAGCTGGAGGACAGTACACAAGGAGAAACAGCATGACTATGTCCAGCTCTGGAGCCCTCAGCACAAGAAGGACATGGACCTGTTGGAGCCGGTCCGGCGGAGGGCCACGAAGATTATCCAAGGGCTGGAGCACCTCTCCTTTGAAGACAGGCTGAGAGAGTTGGGGTTGTTCAGCCTGGAGAAGAGAAGGCTCTGAGGAGACCTTAGAGCCCCTTCCAGTCCCTGAAGGGGGCCTACAGGAAAGCTGGGGAGGGGCTGTTTGCAAGGGCATGTAGCGATAGGACGAGGGGCAATGGTTTTAAACTGGAGCAGGGTGGGTTTAGATTAGACATTAGGAAGAAGGTCTTTACACTGAGGGTGGTGAGACACTGGCCCAGGTTGCCCAGAGAGGTGGTGGAGGCCCCATCCCTGGAGACATTCAAGGCCAGGCTGGATGAGGCTCTGAGCAACCTGATCTAGTTGAAGATGTCCCTGCTGACTGCAGGGGGGTTGGACTAGATGGACTTTAGAGGTCCCTTCCAGCCCAACACGTTCTATGATTCTGTGACTGAGTGAGCAAGGCCGGGCAGGGGGCAAAGCCAAGCCACACGCTTCAAACCTGCACCTCCCACCTACGACGCAGACCTGAGAGTACTTTTTTTCATGCATGTTTTGCATAAAATGCAAAATGCATTTTTGTACGTATCAAAGTCTTTATATGCACAGCTTTGCCTTGTTAAACCCATTTAGCCAAAAAACTTCATCCATTCGAGTTGCACACAACCGGTGTTCGTAAAAATCTCAGAATGGTTTAGATTGGAAAGGACCTTAAAGACCATCTCGTTCCAACCCTCCTCCCATGGGCAGGGACGCCTCCCACGGGCAGGGACACCTCCCACCAGACCAGGCTGCTCAAAGCCCCATCCAGCCTGGCCTTGAACACCTCCAGGGATGGGGCAGCCACAACCTCCCTGGGCAACCTGTTCCAGCGCCTCGCCACCCTCATAGTGAAAAATTTCTTCCTAATATCTAATCTAAATCTCCCCTCTTTCAGTTTAACAGTGTTAGGCCTCGTCCTATCGCTACACGCCCTGATGAAGAGTCCCCGTTGCAGCGTGCAAGATTTGTGCATTGCCCCCAAAGCCTCAAATAAATCACGTATGAGGACAAGGACAACCCCTCCTCCCCCTGGAGTTATGCCTCCAGGCCACGAACCCATCTATGCCTGGTTTATTTTCTTAAGGTGTAAGAGAGCTGGCTCAGAGGAAGGGTGGGAGCGCTGGGCTTGCGGCTCCTCACACCTCCCACACGGCCAGGAAATACCCCGTGGCTCAGCTGCTCTCAGACATTTCCCCTGCACGCCCCCAGATACACAGAATAATTATGTATGTATTATGTGCATATATAAATACATAATAAAATTAATTTAAAATAGATGAAGAACATGAAATATACAAAATATTTATGTAGCATATATTAATACATAGAATTTGTATATATATTGAATATATGCAATAAATAAACATATTGCACACACACAAACATGCACGCAGCAAAGGGCTGCTTAGAGGTCACGGCTAGGAAATAGGCAGGGATGGAGCCGGGGACAAGACCGACATCCAGGCGCAAAGGAGCGAGCGATGCTGGAAGCATGCACAGCACACATGGAGGAGCCAAGGGTTGCCCAAATCCTGGCCTGTCCCATGACCTGCCACCAAGATGAGTAAAATGTGTCCGAACGGCCCCAGGGACCCACCCGCCTCCACTTCTACAGCTTCCTCGTGTCTCCTCGGCATCTCCCGGCCAAGGAACCCCCACGACATGCCCACTTCGCGGTGTTTCCTCATCTGGCTGTTAAATCCTCTTTCCAGGACCCATTTGGTTTTCTGCTTTACCTTCAAACCCCATCAGAAAACATAAGTGGGTGCCACGATGGGAAGCGGAGCTGCGGGACGGGTCCGGCGGTGCCCTGGGAGGGTGTCGGGATGGTTCCAGCTTTTACAACACCTGGGTTTGGCTGGGAACGCCTGGACCATCAGAAAAGGACAAATCCCCAGTTTCCCAGCCAGACTCACTCCGAGGACCCGCTTAAAGATGATTTAAAGCCGGCGGTTTGCGCTTGCCTTAAGCTATCGATCGAGCTCAGGATGGCACACCTTCCCTCCGCTCGCCAGCTCCCGCCCGAGCTGATCGACAGCAACCACCACCCCTCCCAACACAGAGACAACAAACCACCCACTGGCCAACAGGGTGGTCCTGGGCTCCAGCTCCAAATATTGCATTTAGCAACCTGGTCTATGCCAGGCACGCGAGCCACGCTCACTACTTCTTCGTGATGCTCTGAAGGCACGCTGCAGCCACCCAGGGCTCAATGCTCCATTGCCAGCGAGGGAAAACCCAGCGCCCCCGGTAACGGCTCTTGCTATTTTGCGCTGTATTTTATCTGTCCATGTGTTGAAAAGTTTTAATCCTGTACCTATGTATAGTCCCGTAACAGCAATTTTCAGCGCCAGCCAGAAAGAAAACACAGTACAGTTAATGGAAAACACTCCAGAGCTAAGTATACAAAATGACAGCGTTATAAACCAGAAGCATTTTGTCCCATTAAAGTTTCCATTCATAGACAGAATAACAAGGGATGAGTTATTTGGAAGCGGAGATTTTAAGGACATCAGTAATGTAACAGGGCAAGAGAAACGCTGCGACTGCAAGACCTTCGCTCAGGAGTGACTCAGCACAGCAGCTGCATCCTGCAAAAGTAATATTTCAGCCCCCTCAAGAAAATGCCTGCACAGCCTCTCAGAGCGCGTGAAAACCAACCCTGGAAGCCCCAGCAGCCATCCGATCCGCTCACCGCTACGGGGATTAACACACGTCCCCCACCCCGGCTCAGCGCGGCGACCTGCCCCGCGGGGAAGCATCGCCCCCCCCGCCCACCCCCGGCTGCAGAGAGCTCCGGCAGCGCCGCCGGGGACTCAGGGCAGCACCGTCACACAGAACGGTAGGGTTGGAAGGGACCTCTGGAGATCATCCCGTCCAACCCCCTGCCAGAGCAGGGTCACCCAGAGCAGGTGGCACAGGAACGCATCCGGGCAGGTTTGGAATGTCTCCAGAGACGGAGACTCCACCACCTCTCTGGGCAGCCTGTGCCAGGGCTCTGCCACCCTCAAAGGAAAGAAGTTCCTCCTCTTGTTTAGGTGGAACTCCCTATGTTCAAGTTTGTGCCCGTTACCTCTTGTCCTGATTGCTTTGTCAACAGAAAGCAATCACATTTTGGCCTCAAAACTATAGGAGACAACCCCGTCACCACCCCTAAACCCCAAAATCTCCCCCTTTACCCCCCACAGCCACCCTGCGCAGCCCTTGCTCCGAGCCAGCTGTCCCCGTGTGGAGGCAGCTGTTAAGGAGGTTAACACAGATCATGTCAAGTAACAAACACCTAGTATTTATTAATAAATTAGTACACTGGAAGGCAATTTTTCAATTCATTCCCCCCTCTTCCCCTACTCCCACCCTTTCCCACGGGGCAGCACATGCCACCCTCATGATTTCTTCAAATTGAGCATAGTACAGACTGTTCGTTACGGGAGCATAGTAGTTGCAAGTATAATCAGACAGACTTCTTACGATGCAGCTTTTTTCCCACCCCCACCCCCTCCCACCCCTTTTTTTGTTTGTTTGTTTGTTTCCTTAATAAAAAGTGAAGTGTGATTTGAAGAGACTATTAAGACCAGGTAAGGTCTTTGGAGAACCTATCGGCCATGTCTGTATATAAAAAAAAAAAAAAAACCAAAACAAGAGACACGAGTGTAAAAGCGTAGCTTGGTTTAAGTCTTACACCACGAGGAGAGCAGGACCACCGGCGGCCGCCTTTGCCTCCCCACGTCCAGCACCGGCTCCCTTCGGGGCCCCCGCCGTTCCCGCAAGTGGCAAGGCAAAAATAACTCCTTACATTCGACCGAAGGTAAAGGACCTTCTCATCGCCTCGAAGGCTGGTGGGACTGACCCTTCTCTTTGCGGTTAAAGCGCTTCTGCTTTAGCTTATAGGAGCGCGACGCGTTGTCCGGGTGAAAACCATACAATAAATAACCGTGCTAGTAAAATCTCAGCGGTGGATATGAGCTATACAATAGTACGTTAAAAAAAAAATAATAATAAAGTCAGCTCAGGTGGGAAGCTCAGCTGCGTTAAAAGACAGTAACCAGCAACGATTGGGGCTTTTTTTTTTTTTGCGTGTTTTTGCCATTTACTGCTCCGAGGCGAAAGGAGGTGGTGGGAGACGGTCACTCCGAGCGACAGCTTTGACAGAAGAAGTGGGTTACAGAGCAATCCCCGATGTGTTAAATTACACCAGATTCGTGGTCTTTTAGTTCGTTAACTGCTTTTTTTTTTTTTAATTATTTATATTTTTTTTTTTAAAGTGCATCGACTGATCTGATTGGAATGAGAACAAGAAGAGAGGCTCGGGAAGGGGACAGAGGGTGCAGAGACTTGGACTGAGCGATAGAGTTAAGGTGGAGGGGTGCAACGCTGGCAAACTGCCCCCCCTCCAGAAACCGAGGACACCTCAACAAAAATACTGGCCATATATTCTACAACAAAACCTGCCTGCGTATTGTCGGTCATCTTAACGAGTGCCAAGCTAGCTCTAGCAGATATTCGGAGAGTGTGTGGTGACCCAGTGCCTACAGTAAGTCGGGAAGGTGGCTATAGACAGAGTCCAGGAGGGTCTGGCTGGCTTCCTGGCTCTTGACTCCGGCGATCTCAAATAGCCTGTCCAGCTTGTCTTCAGCCTGCGGGATCTCCTCTATCACGTGGAGCTCCTCGGGATTAAGGATGTGCAGCATGTCGTCGAAGATGGGCTGCAGGTCGCAAGGGTCCAAGCGCACCTGGCGCAGGACGGTGTCCTTCTTTTCTGTAGGAGGAAAGGACAAGGTGGTCAAGAAACCCCTCAAGAAACCTCCGCTAACCAGGGCTGGTTCTCCTTGGAGACGTTGGTTCATCCCCTGGTGCCACCTCTGGAGAGGGACACGCCACCAGGAGAACTGAGGGAAAAGGTGGAGGGTGATGACAGATGGGGAGGGGAGAAGGCGGAGAAGCCAGCGCTGCTGAGGCACCTAAGCCAGGGTCCTGCTACAGCAAACACAGCATTTATAAATGCTGAACGGCCAATGCGGAAAAGTGAAGAGGAAGGGGAGCCAAAAAAGCCGAATTCTGCTCTTTTGAGTTGTTTTTTTTGGGTCAGCTTCATTTAGGCACCCAAGTATAAATTCGGTAGGTTGACTGAGCTCGGTGTTTCACCTTCGTCAGAAGTTGAAGAAGATTAAATGAAGCAAATTAAATGCAGTAAATTAAACCCCTTCAAAAAAAGGGTGAGTGACTAACAGCGATTTACATCTCAAGTCAGACGCTGCAGCAAGCAGGACTAAGGGTGGGGACAAAAATTACATTCAATCTCGAAATGACATTTTTCTGGTTTCATCTTATGCAATCACCCAAGGGCCAACGCAACAGCCAAAAGTCAGGAGAACTGCCCCCCAACACCCAGGGATGCTACGAACTCTCCAGCAGCACTTCAAAGAGTTAAAAGCCTTTAAAGGTGTTTTTCTCCTCTCAAATCTGTATCGTCTTCGTTAATAGGACAGTCTGGTCTGGAATGAGGATGTGATATACCCATGGAGCACCAGTTTTCACAGTTATTCACTTTATTGATACCATGTTGGGCAGCTCTGCCACCTGTGCTGACCGCAGGGGACATGTCGTGGCACCCCTTTGCTCTCCCCGCTCCCCCCAGGGTGATTTTAGTACCTTTGGTAATAAAAGAGCCCGTCCGGCTGAGCGCGGAGGAGCCGCTGGAGGTCGAGTCGCACCGCAGGAGGGGCTCTGCTTCGTCGACGAAGAAACATTTCTTCTCCGAAGGAGAGGGCTCCACGGTGAGGACGGCGGCCTCGGGGGGCTTGGGGCTGGGGCTGGGCACGGGGCTGAGCGGGCTGGGGCTCACCGGCGGCGCCAGTCTGTCAGCTTCCACCTTTGGATGGGGAGAGAAAATTAACTTGGGGGATGCTGTGTAACGGGCTCGCACTCAAAACCATTCCCATGGGGATTCACCGCGGTTTTCAACGCACCCCAGCCCATCCTGGGTGAGTGGTCCCTGCGTTCGGGTGGCCTCCTCCTCCTAGGGGACCTGCTGACCCAGAACGGGCACGGGAGGTGGCCCAGGGTGGACATCAGGCTGGTATTTGGCACGCCAGCGCTCAACAGGCAGGAGGGTTAATTAATGCAACCCACACTCTTGGTAGGAGCAACCGCAGCACCTGGATGGCGCAGGCAACCGCAGCAGAGCACTTCAGCTTCATTTTCCTTCTCACTCTTCGGTTGTTAAAGCCCCAAGTACCACTCTTGGGGGCTAAGGGTGATAATACCCAAGCAGGTAAGCCCCTCCAAAGACCTCCTCCACACCTATCGTTTCCTAAAAGCAAGGCACAGCCTGGCTCCCCACCTCCAACTGGTGCCACGGCTGCAGGGCGAGAGCTGCTTCCCCCCTCGGGGATCTCCACCACAGCACGCTCCTGTTACCCGCTAAACAGTTAACGTTTCAAGTTAACAATTTGTTTGCCCCCTCTCGCCCCTGGCTTCCGTGAACACCCCATTAGTGCGTGATGGGATTTCTCAATTCATCCCACCTGACTCCCGAGTCCAGGGCCAGGAAGGACGAGCCGGGGCTGGCGCCGACCCCAGCATCCCCCCCCCCAGCGCCTTTGCTTCTTGCTAACCCTGCTGCCAGCCAAGGGCAAGCGGCTTGGCTCCGCGGTCCCGACGACGCAGGGAGCGGCACGCGCTGCTGGGACACGCTGCGCTGGGAAGTGGCACCGTTTGGGTGCTGGCATGAACCCCGTTCCTCACTCGCCCGTGCTCTGCGTCTTCCTTCTTGCATCTCCTTCCTACCTGCACGGCGGCAACCAACATCATCCACCCTCCTCCCCCTCCGTCTTCAGCATCCCCTCGGGCTGCAAACCCTCAAGCAGAGCATTTCTGGTTTCCATTCGCCGCAGGGAGAAGAGAGGCTCGCGGCAGCGTCCCCGCATCCCTGGCTGGCATCTTGGCCACCTCCGCAGGTCACCAGGTCCCCCCCCCGCCAGGCAGGTCGTTCTAAGCATCACCTAATATTTAACTTTTTCCCAGACCCCACATCCCTGCTTGAACTGCCGAAGCAGAGATTTACAAGCGCCCAACCCGCTCTCCCAACAGCGTTTCGCAACCCTGTTTTCTCCTTCTACAGAGGGAAGACCAGGCTACTCCTGCTCACACGCTTTTCCCTGCTACCCAGAGGATTAAAATCCAAAATTTGGATGAAAGGCTGCGGGACAGGGGGCTGCTGAGCCACCTCCGCGCCGGCATGGATGTGCCCGCGCATTCCTCATCCGTGTCGAGGAATTTGCCACCCACAAATCACATGTCTGCTGAGACGCCCATTAGTTCACATTACATTAACACTGAAGCCTGTTCCTGGTAGTATAAAAGGTTTTTTTTTTTTTCCTTTCCCCCCCGCCCCGCCATTGAAAATAAACAGGGGAGGATTTGTTCTAGCTCAGCACGTTACGCAATAGGCACGTTAAAAATATAAGTCAGCTTTAATTTTTAATTAAAAGAATCTGCCTTCTCCTCTGAAACTCCCTTTCCAATACAGCTCATCGACGAGAATCAGCCTATTGCCATTAACGGGGGAAAAGCAAGGGAAGGACCAGAAGAGCAGCTGGCCGCTTCCCAAATTGCAACACGCTCCCATTTCCCCTTTAAAAAACAAACAAACAAAAAAACAACAACCAAAAAACAACCCCAAACAAACAGGCTTTAGGGGTTAGTTTTTTCCCCCTGTGCAACTCATCTATTTAATATCCAGCCACAAACCCACCTCCTGATTCCCAAAAAGGGGCCCGACGGCCCAGGAGCAGCCGGCTGCCCCGGCTCTGCCTTCCCAGCAGAGGGGAAAAACCCTTCCCAGAAGCGTGCGAGTCATTTGGTTGTTTTAATTAAAACAGCTGCTAGGAAAAAGCACACTAGGAAAAAAAGAAGAAGGAAAAAAAAAAAAAAAATCACCCAAGGTTATTTGACTGTAGGCGTCCCGGGAGCCCAAAGCTTTCCAAAGAGCCGAACGGCTGCGAGCGTACGAGACAAAGTCAACAGGATGCTCGGGTGTGTGTTAATATTTAAACCGCGGGAAGAAAGCAAGTGGGAATGAGGGTTTCGAAAGGCCGGGGAAAGCAAGAGGTTGCTGCGAGGTGAAGCCTGGGGAATAGGTGTAAAAACACCCTGTTCATAGACCTGTGACTCATTTGCTTGAAACCACCTCGGCCGTTCCTATTTTTAAGGACGGCGGTGCTCGAGTGAAACCGAGCTCTGGCCGGGGTAAAAAAAAAAAAAAATTAAAAAAAAAAATCCTAAAACCAACTCCCTCTGAAGGCCTTTTGCCTTTCCAGAGCCGTCACGTTTCTCACCTTTATGTCGTCGTTGCAGGGGTCCTGCGCTTGCCACTGAGGCTGCGTTTGCACCTGCAGACAGACAGACAGACAGACGGGGACTGTTAGACGCACGGACGAGCGTGGAAAACCGAAGGCGCCGCTGCCGCTTTGAGGCATCAGCAGCTTCCCGCGACCCGTCAGTCGTACCCAGGCACTACGCCAATTTTTTTTTTTTAATTTTTTTTTTTTTTAAATTTTTAAGCACTGCAGCAAGAGGTTTGCAATGCCGAAAAAAAAAAAAAGTTAAAAAAAAAAATCAATCCTAAAAGCTCCCTTTAGGCTGCGGCTCAAGCGCCGACATCCTCATGGATCCCACTGCATCCATGAGGATGCTCCAAGCAGCTGAGGGCATCTGAAGGTCCTTCCTAAAAGGACGAAAAGGGGACAGAAGGGGACGGGCGCAGAAGGTGACACAGGCAGGGCTTTGTTTTCTTTCCACAGCTGCTCCCCAAAAGCTCTGTTTGAACGGGTTCGTCCCATTTTCTGCCTTCGTTTTACCGTAACCGCAATAAAAAAAAAGCCCAACTCGGACAAAGCGAAGCCGCAGCTGCCGTGCCGATGTTAGGAAGGAGCAGCCGTGGGCACCACACAAACCCTCCCTCGGGCGCCGCTTCCCTGTCACCCCTCCTGCAGCAACCAGCCACTAACAACAGCCGGTGGCAGGTTTGCCGCTGCATCAGCCCGGCTTTGTGCAGCCGCGCTTGGGTCGGGTTTTCTTGCCCCAACACAAACCTGACTCAAAACTACTGCTGGTTTTTTAAAATAATAATAATAAAAAAAAAAACCCACATGGGAAAATCCAGCATGGAGCTGGGGTCGGAGGAGCAACCTCCGGAGAAGGTGGCTGCACGCCCTCTCGGGATCGGGGATAAATTTAGCACCGAGGCCACCGTTTCCCGGATTCCCTGCTGAAAGATGACACCCGGCTGACACCAGCCCTATTCCCAGGTCTGGTACGGCTCCGTAGGGGATGCAGGAGGAGAAACCCCGGCATGTGAAGCAGGGTGGGCTGGGTGGAAGCCCCACGTGGGGCATGCTGCGGATGCAGGGTGGTGTCAGGGGGAGATGCTCTTGCTATGGTCACAGAATGACAGAACGGTAGGGGTTGGAAGGGATCTCTGGAGATCATCTAGTCCAACCCCCTGCCAGAGCAGGGTCACCCAGAGCAGGTCGCACAGGAACGCGTCCAGGCGGGTTTGGAATGTCTCCAGAGACGGAGACTCCACCACCTCTCTGGGCAGCCTGTGCCAGGGCTCTGCCACTCTCAAAGGAAAGAAGTTCCTCCTCATGTTTAGGTGGAACCTCCTATGCTCAAGTTTGTGCCCATTACCTCTTGTCCTGTCACTGGGCACCACTGAAAAGAGCCTGGCCCCATCCTCCTGACACCCACCCTTTAAGTATTGATAAGTGTAGATAAGGTCCCTCCTCAGCTGTCTTTTTTCCAGACTGAAGAGATCCAACTCCCTCAGCCTTTCTTCATAAGAGAGGTGTTCCAGTCCCCTCATCATCTTGGTAGCCCTTTGCTGCACTGTCTCCAGCAGCTCCCTGTCCCTCTTGAACCGGGGAGCCCAGAACTGGACACAGTACTCCAGATGCGGCCTCACCAAGGTAGAGTAGAGGGGGAGAATGAGGTCCCCAGAGGCACAGGGAGGATCCATCTGGATGAGCAGCTTCATGGCACACATGGCATTTGGGGGTCCACCTTCAGGTCAGACCAGACCTTGGAAAGTGAAACACTACTGGCTGGGCCACAAGGTCTTGCCAAGGTGGCAGAGAGACACAGTGATGGTCTGCAGGTGCTGCAGAGCAGGAGGCAACCCCTTCACCACAATGGGAAGGGCATGAGGGTGCTCAGCACCCTGCAGTGGAGTGGAAAGCCCAAATGTCTTCTGTGCCCATTACCTCACTGGCCAGGTTTCATAAGAGTGCTTGGCCACCACTGCTGTGGTGGTGCCACGGTCCCTCAACACAAGGCAGCCCTGGAGAAGAGCTACTTAAGTCAAACCTCACCACAACCCAGAATGGACAATGCCAGGTCTGAAGAGGGTTTAGACACTGAGACCAAAACACAGCTGTTCATGGAGGGAGCAGCTCTTCCCAATGGTTCCTGGCCATCTGTGGGACAAGTGCTTCTCAAGCAGGAGATGGCGTCTCCATGAGAGCTCCCGGTGGCTTCTCCTTCCTATGGATTTGCCCAGCCACTTCTTCAACTGAAATCACAGTGAAGAGCTGACGAAGCCATGATGAAGAGTTTCCAAACTCAACCACAAGCTGAGTAAGCCAGTACTGAGTTTGGCTTGTTTTGACCTTGACATCTTCTAGTTTCACCTCACGCTCCTGAGCCCAATATAACTGCAAATACACACCCAAGGAGACATGGCCACCACAGCAGGGAAACCTCAAATATAACTGCATCTATTATAAAGTTTATAAGTTTGTGTTTATATTATTTACATTTGTATTACTTTATGAATTATTACATTTTCGTTTATTGCATGGTCTCCAGCCTGGTTCAAACCCAACCTCGGTTTGCCGAAAACCAACTCATGCTTTTTAGAACAAACCTACAGGAAAACAGTGATGCCCACCCCAGCAAAATCCAACCAGCCCTACCCCTTCCCTGAGGCTCCGGCCACTTTATCCTACAGCTTTATGCCTCAAAGCCTGATGCAACTCCAGAAGGAAAAATTATATGCAATTTTGGTTTTGTTTTGTGTTGTTTTTTTTTTTTTTTTTTTTTTCCTGGCTGCCCGGGCACTTCCCAGCCCTTGGAGTGCAGCCCCGCGGCTGGGAAATCCACCCAACAGCTTCCCCCCTCGCTCCAACACCGATGCATGAGGTTAACGCAGCATAAAGCTAATTGCTAATTACTGGGTCCAGCCCAATTCTGCTTTGCCAAAAGAGGAAATGAAGAGGATGGGGCAGGAGCTGTCAAGGGCTGGATTTGGGCAACGCTGCTCTAGGCTCTTGACACCCCCCCCCGCCTTTTGACCTGCAAAAGAGGAAGAAAAGGAGCCAGAAGGGGCTGCCGCAGCTGCGTGCCTGGACACGGGGCTGCTTTCACATCCTCTTCTCCTCCGGCGACCCCCAAAAACCCCACAGATTAACCTCACACCAGACCCAGCCCTGACATATCTGCTGATTCACGGGATTATCCGCAGCAGGCAATTAGCCACAGACCTAAATCTCGTTGGGCTCGGGGCTGCGGCTCCCCCCCTCCCCGCTCCATTTCCAACATCCCCCTTATTAATTTATTGGGTTTTTTTAAGCTTTGCTGAGGCTGCGCTGCTGAGCGGCCTGAGCAAGGCTGTTTGCTTCACCTCCATCCGTTCCCTGAAATATTTCAGCCGAGGCCAGCAGAGCCATAAATAATAAAGATAAGAGCTTGAAGCATTGCTCACAGTAGGACACTTGCAGTAGCCAACGCGGCCAGCTGTGCCAGCAACGCCCCCGGCCAGCCTGGGCGAGCGCAGACAACCCTCGATATCTGCAAAACGCTGCTATGCGCCCCCAAAAAACCCCATTACCCAGTGCCTGCACCTCATTGAGCTTCTCTGGTTTTAACCCCAAAAATGGAGAATTGCAATTTGCTGGAATAGCAGTGAAAAATCTCTCCTTTTCCCCCCCCGCCTCCACCCCCAATTTTTGTTGTTGTCAGCACCGCTAATTCGGGGTGTGCCCGCGCTCACCAAGCAGCGCCCGGGCTCGCACGATGCTGCCCGGCAAACCTGCCCGCACGGGGAAGGATTTTGCAAACCTTGAGCTGGAGAAGCTAGATCAGCTGCAAAAAAAAAAAAAAAAAAAAAAACCAAAAAACAAAAAACACCCACAAAAAAAAAACCAAAACCAAAAAAACAAAAAACACCCAACCAAAAAAACCCCTAGCAAAGCGATTCAGAGGGCTAATCTCGTTTTAACCTAAATTCACTCAACACGATGCAAAACCTGCATAATCTCCTGTGGCTAAAAAAGCCGGCGAGCCTTCAGCGGAGCTGCTCCCTACCCGAAGGAAAACGTTCCTGCCACATACCGTAACGCCCCAGACACTGCCGTTAATTCCCCTATTCCTATCGTGGGTTGTAAATATTTAGATTTCGGAGCCCAAAAGGCTGCCGGCGAATTGGGGCACCGGGGGAGAGAGCAGCTTTGCCTCCGCAAGTTTCACAGGCTGAAGACAGGCACCAGATAAAGGGTTTGGGACAAGGACGTGACAGCGGGTGGGATGGGATGGTGAAGGGAGGCTCTTTGGGTTTAGGGTACCAATTTGCCGTCCAAGGGCTGCATCACCCAATAACACAATTTCTACCTATGAGCTGGGGGTGTTGGTGCTTTCTTATGATACAGGGTCGTGGGGAGAGAGACGGGGGAGCTCCCATTTGCGGCCAGAGATGCCAGGCAAGGGCCAAAGGCATCTCGGATGGCACAGCCACCCGCACCCAGGACACCCTGGCATGCGTTGGATGCTTGCTGCTGGTCTGGGTTGCCCCAAGGGCATCATGCCGTTAGCCACAGGGAGGACACATGTGTTTGCATTGCTTAGGAGAGTCCTCACTCCCTCCACAGTACAAAAAAGCTCTTTTTATTATTGTTTGTTTGGTATTTTGTTTTTTTTTTTCTGCAAGACAGCTTCTGCAGGGACAGTTGCTGGAGAGGTGCAGCGCAGCACCCACGCCTGCCACCAACGGGGTGACCCGCTCCTTCGGATCAAACCGGTTCCATTTGGAGAGAAACTGCCTCGATTTGTCTGTGTTTGGACAGACAAACCACCCAGAGCCAAACCTGGATTAGCTCTAATTAAAGGCTTTCCAACCAGCGCAGATTAAAAGAACCCCAAACAAAACGACCTCAACGCCTGCCCTCGGCGTTGAGCAATCGTCTCCCCCGGCTGCTCGTGGTCTGGACCGCCGCGATGCAGCTCAGGGATTCGGGTTCCCCTTGCACAAGTGGCTTCCCACAGCTTTCTGCATCCCTCCCAGGGCCACTCCATCACCGCCCGCATCCACAGTGCGGGACCTAATCCAGGCAGAGGCGGCAGACGGGTTTCAGCAGGTAATACCTTGCAGAAACACAGCCTGCTGCCGCGCTGAGCCTGCGCCCCGGGGTGCTTTCCAGCTTCGACATCCCACGTGCCGATTCAGCGACTGGCCGGGGACCTTCGGGGCAGAGGGACAGCACGGGAATGGCCAACACCTAAGGCTGATCACAAGGGATCCTCATTGAAAAAAGCCTGATTGGATGCATGGTGGAGGAGGATGTGACAGCTCGGGTGAATTTTTAAAAACACCTCGTTTGCTGAAACAAACCCGGTTTCTCATGCGGACCCATCTGAGCCACCTTCTGAAAAGGTCAGCAAAACAATTTTACCGATTTATAGGAAACCACGGGGCACCACCAGGCTCCAGGTGCTGCTGGACACTGGGGAACACAACACACTGTTTTAAAAAAACAAAGAGAAATGTCCTCCAGGAGAGCTGGTCAGGACGTTCAGAAGACTTGCATACAAGTATCCATGAGATTTGTGTTTGCTCATCCTCCGGAGCATCCGCTCGCTATATTTTCAGAGTTATGGGCACACACAAGTAAACAGTTCGTGCTTACTGTCGTCGGGACTCCACCATCCCAATGGGTCACCCAATAAACCCTGTTCTTGAAGCCACCACCGGCATTTTTGTGCTATTCGAGAAGAAGCGCCCAATAGTCTTGGCTAAAACAGCCCAATGCTCAGGAGCACAAAGCACCACACAACCTACGTCTGTGAATTAGGTGTTATGCTGATGAACAAGCCCCATGTTTCATCTGATGTCCTAGCCCAGTGCTTTGCTGTACTATTCAAAGTCAAAGCAGTAACCAGGAGGACAGAGGTTACTACCTGCTCCAGGAGAGCAAGAGGATGATGTGTCCTTCTGGGACACTGCATATACTGGAAACTGTAATTCACGTGGGCAAAATTACAATTTTCTCTGCCTCTCTCCCTTTCCTAACCATAGCTTTGTCTCACGCTTTTAATTTCATTTTTTCCATCTTTGATATAAAAAAAATAATATCTTGGAGCACGGTAGGAAACGAGAAGCTCCATGATGCTTAATTATTAGGAGCTGGAAGAAAGAAAACAGCAACCGAATGGGAGCAGGAGCGATCGGGCAGCTGGCAAAGCGAACCTATCCAGAATTTGGGCAGGACACATGGGGCGATGCTTGGTATGCACCCAACTCGGGGCCCCTCCAAAACACAAGCCCAGGACTCCTGCTAACACACTGACACACGCGATTTCACGCTATGGTTACGAGGGCCCAAGATGTTCAGTACACTAAATGAAGTCGCGCGGGATATGTGACACGGTGAAGGGATCATGGTCCCTCTTACAGGGGGAAGTTTGAGATGCTCTGCCCCATAAGCTTTGCTATAGACAAAGGTCCACCTTTCCAGGCCCCCACCTGTTCCCCTTTGGGTCTGGGTCACTGCTAAGGTCAATGGGAGATGTTTCACCAACTGGTTTAGTGGGAAGAGCCCTCCCTCAACTGCCCCCACCTCCATCCATGTGTTGTCCCATTGGCTTCTACGTTCAGAAGAAGTCCCATCCATCACCATTATGAACACTTCCAGAAGACCACCAAATTATCAGAGCCAAAAAAACCTAAAGCACGCTGACAGGCAAGACAGGGGTGGCCAAAACAAACTGCAAAGGTCACTGAGGCACCTCCTGACGACTCAAACACCCAGTCCAGACCCTGCTGCAGGATATTCTGCCACAATTTATATATTCTCCCAAAAGACAGGACAGCTTGTTTTAAGGCCAGAGCTTCCAAAGAAGGGCAACAACTCTGGAGAACAGCACGCATGGAACCCCCACGCTACCAGTCATCACCTTGGAGGAATTGGCTCGCTGCTTTACAACAACATTTAGTGCTCAAGGATGCTTGGTCCTTCTTACAAAATCCTGGACATTTAATTAGAACATTTAAGAGCAAATTTAAAGGGGGATGCTTTTTCCCCTCCATGTCCCCAACAAGAAGACTCAAGTACTAGGTCCTTCTGGCGACCTTCAAACACACAGGCACACCACAACACGTGGGACTCAACGAGTTTGTCAAAACTTTGACACGGTTTTGAGCAAACTTTGGTGAAGCTTTGCTCAAAAGCAATGTAAAGCTTAAACATAAGCCCCTAAGGAGCTCTAGGGGGAGACGGAGTCCAGCTACTTGGCTATTTTAGCTAAGCTCAAGACCACAGCTGGGTCCCATGCACCCACACGCTCACCATGGCCAGACAAGACATGCAGCACATCAGACAAGAGTGAGCAAAACCCAACCCATCGTTACCGGCGTGGTGTCCTCCATCAGGCCTCGGATCTTCTCCACCACGTCGTTGCGGCGGTGCTGGCGGAGGGCGCTGATGAGCTGGGCCAGGCTGGCCTCGGGCCCACGGATGGTCCAGTGCTGCAGGGCGGCATAGGCGCGCTCGTGGTCGGCCGCGTAGCCGTTGGAGAAAGCCGCCACCTCGCGCTCGCTGGCGTTGCACAGGAACTGGTAGATGTCCTTCCACTGGCTCCCCACCTGGGCTGCCACCAGCTTCAGGATGTCGATGCCTGTGGGGCAAAAGAGCTACAGGTGAGGGACAGGGGTCTGCGGCGCTGCAGACCTAAGCCTTAGCAAAGCTTCTCCCATCCCCAAATATCCCCATCCCCGTGCTTTGCTTTACTTTGGTTGTTTCTTGTTTGGAGATTTTTATTAATATTATTTTTAATAATATTCCTTTCCTGAGTCCAGGCTGCAAGGAGCTCTGCAGACAAGCAGCACCTATAACATGCTCAACACCCGCTATGCAAGTAAAGGGTGACAGACCCATAGGTTGCTCCAATTAAGGTAAACACACTCTAAAATTAACCACAATAATTTAATCGTAAGATTTCCTGCGCTGTTCGGCACAGGAGAAACCCTGGTACTCAGCCACGGCACGGCTGCAGGAGCGGGGGAGATGGCAACGCGCTCGCCCGTACGCCTGCATTGCAGCTACCGCTTTGAACAGGAGCTGGATTAAGGGGTGCGTCACCAAAAGCACCTCTGTAAAGATGAGCATTTCCGTAACAGAGCACCTACAGCAGCTACGGTTGCGCAGTATCACAGAATCATAGAATCTTCATGGTTGGAAAGGACCTTTGAGATCATCGAGTCCAACCATACATGCACCAAAAGAACCCCTACAATCTCTGTCACTAGAGTGTGCAACTCTAGAGCCCTGTCCAGTGCAGACTGGTGGGATGACTCAGCCATGGGATGGGAGACACTGCACCAGGGGAGCATTGGGCGAGTGGATGATCTGGTGTGGGATCTGAGGAACAAAAAGGCAGAGCTCCCCCCAGAAAAGCCCTTGAGACACGTTGGTTCGAGTCGGTGAGGGTTCCCTCCCTTTAGCTTTGGGAGCAATGGAAGGAGCACACTCCTCCTTGCGTCTGCTGAGAGATCAGGAGTTAAACCTTCGACCAAAGCCATAGCTCTTCCATAACAGCTAATCAACCTCATTTCATCAAGCCGAACACCACCTGGTTTTAGACCACCACGTGAAGGGTCGGCATAGGTGAGCTGCAGAGATAAACTCGCTTTTTCCAGAGATGCCACCACACACCTCGGGTTTCCTCGCAAGCACCCCCTCGCAAGCCACCCCCATCGCTACAGGGACTACTTCTCCTTCCCCCTGCGGGCACAACGGCTGCGTCAGCAAAAAACAGCTGCTTACGGAGGACTATCATAGCCAGGGTCTTTCCTGCTGGCCTAAAATTTAACAATTTCTAACGCAGTTTAGACCAGACCTCCCGACTGCGCCTTCACGTCACAGCCCTGATATAGCCAAATAGATAAGTATGTACATATATATATATAAAAATCAATATACATATATAAACTATACAGTCTGATATAGATACACGGATATCTTTTTCTCTATATAAAACCTATACAGCCTGATATAGATATAATGATATTTCTTTTTATATATATAAATGTATATCAGGCTGTATGGTTTTTATATCTCTCATATATATATATATGCGCGTATGTGTATATATACACAGATATATACGACACAGATATTTTTATATATCTCTATATATGATATAGATACTTTATATATATATATTTGAGTGTACATATATACACACGTAGATATATAAAGTATGTATATGGCCTGATATAGATTTTTTTAATATGTGTGTGTATATATATATATTTTTATCCATCTCTATATAGGACAGATAATTTTTACATGTGTGTGTGTGTATATATATATATATATTTTTATTAATCTCTATAAAGGACAGATATTTTTTACATGTGTGTGTGTATATATATTTATCCATCTCTATATAGGACAGATTTTTTTATATGTGTGTATATATATATATATATATTTATCTATCTCTATATAGGACAGATTTTTTTATATGTGTGTGTATATATATTTTTATCTATCTCTATATATGATAGATATTTTATATGTGTGTATATCTATATATTTTATATATATAAGATAGATATTTTATATGTGTGTGTGTATATGCTTATATACCCCCGTACACACACATATATATATATATATAAAAAAACCCCAACTATACAGCCTCATATAGAGATTTTTGACCCAAACCCTTCCCACAATTAAATCGCGCTTATCAAGACCTGCTATATATAGACTTCAGTTTTCACTTCCGAGCTAGATAACGTTGCCATGTCCCCACGGCGCACAGAGCATCCGCAGCCGGCGTTCCACCTGCTCTACAGCAGGAAAACACCAAAGTACAAACGCCATTTTGCGTATCCCTACCCTCCTCCACCCACGGCCACCAAACCTCCCTCCCCCCAGCCGATTTACGGCCACGTCCATGTGTTATCCCACACGGAGGTGTGAGGGTCGGGGTTTCTCCTACCATAAAAGCTCAGCCCAGCGCAGGGGATGCAGCCCCCGCCAAAACACACACCACCCACAGGGCTTGGTTTTAACTATGGAGAGGTTCAGGAGGGAGGGAGGAGAAAAAAAAATAAATTAAAAATTAAGAAAGCCTTCTTCATTACTCAAATTAAGCCCAAGACAAAGAAAATGTTCCCCGGCATTGAGGAACAAGAGAAGGCTGTGAATATGCTATTAAGATTTATGATGGGGCTAATTATCTGAGGCACATAAATACATGCTATCGCTCATCACGTTTCAACACGGTGGCAGGAATTAAGCCTGGTCTTGTTAACTCCTCCCGTTACTCAGACAAAGACAAATCCCTCTCCCTCGATGCCTCTGTACCCACCCGGGCTGGCCGTCGGTTCGGCGCTGGGAGGACACGCATCACATCACGCCAGCAACCAAACCCCCCGCCTTCGGGTACCACACACCCGTGTCGGGAAGGAGCCCAAAAGCCGACTCGGGTTTGGAGTCAGATCCTTTCAACCAGCACATTCAACTAGTTTTGGCATAAAACCAGCAAAACCCCAGGTTTATGCAAGTCAACGCTTAATTTTACCACTCAAAGCAGGGGCGAAAAATAAAAATCTCTGACTTTGAGGGTAGACAAAGCTTGTGCGCCAATGACAGCAATGCAAGGAGGGACAGGCGAGCAGGCCTCCATACATCTATATATATCTATCTATAGATAGATATATCTCAGTGCATGAATTATTATCTCAGAGCTTTTTCTACCTTCCTATTCAGGAATTATTTTTTTTCCCCAGGTTAAGTGATAGATATATAGATAATGCTGCCCATTTACATATATATGTGTTTATATACATTTAAGAAAAAAAATATCAAATGCTGCCCATTTTATATATACAGTGAGCAGAGCCGGGTCCCCGCAGCAGTGCTGCCCTGAGGTGAGATGAAGCGTTACTCCCAGGCACATCAGTCATACAGAAGCATTAAAATAAAATTCGCTGGTTTATGACCCCTGCGTGGCACATCCAGTCCCCCCCAGGAAGGAAAAACCCACACACTACCTGCTCCCATCTGTGTATTTAATGCTGATAAATCCCGGTATTTACTGACGAGAAAAATTTTCAGCTGGTTGCAACTTGATTTGCACCCGTTTTACACGGCGGCACGACATTTACGTCCTAATGCGCTCGCGCAAGATTTACGGCAAAGCGCTCATGCTCCTACTGACATTTTCGAGTTTAGTGTATTTAATCTCACCGTTCAATAAAGTGGCCCCATAAACATGTTTATATCCCTCGGCAATAATATCCCAGGGCACAAGAACACACCAGGCAGGAGAGGACTTAATGGCGCGTAATAATCTTTGGAGAACAAATGTTCCATTAAAAACGAATTTGGAAATGTCTACCTTAATACTATAAGAACCTTAAACTCATTTTCTTGCAACTATTAAACGAATTTAAGCCCCATATGTTTGCTACATCCACTACAATATTGTGCAAACAAAACCCCAGAGAGATATGGAAGAGACACAGACGTGAGCGCAGATTTGGCTCCAGTCAGTTAGAAAACGATTGCTCCCTCTGTTCTTAAAAAATAAGATTAAAACCATTACATGACAAGTTGCGGCTGCACACTGCCAAGTATTACTGCTCAAGCCATTTACAGTAACTTAATTCACTTGTCCAAAACTAAAATAAAATGTTAATGCTGATAATAAGCTTACGGTCCTACTATTTCCATATCCGCAGAAGTCCTACAAGTTACTCTGCAGAGCATTAATAGTGCCGGAGGGTCCCGATGGGATGGGAAGGTGCCCACCAAGGTGCATGGTGCAGAAAACCCCAGCTCCACCTTGGGTGTTGGGTCCTCCCCACCCACCAAACCACATGGACTTTCTCCCACCAGGCTCATCTGCACGCCAAGGCTGGAGATGACGCTAAAAGCCCTCCAGAGTCCAACAATCCCAAGTAAAATGGCCGAGCTCCATGGGGATGGTGCTTTAGCCCACCCATTTCATGATTCCCACGTGAGGCCAGTCAGAGCCACATCGGTGCGATGCTGAAGCTGCTCTGAGCTTGCAAATGCCAAAGAACAGTCTGAATCCTCCTCCTTTTTTAACACAGGCCACGGAAACAGCCTGGGAGAGTTGCCACCACCCTGCTGCTAATGCAGGAGGCACTACCACCCTCTCCATCATCACCATCAGGGACCACCACCATTTATTACCCAGCTTTGCTCACCTCAGACACTGGAATGAAGGAGCCCTTGCTGTGAAACACCCACAGCTGCCTCCAGCAGAGCTGTGTGTGCCATGGCCATCCCAGAGCGGGCAACGACAGCATCTGAAGGATCCGGGACATCCATGAGCGTCTTGGGTACCTGGGCAGGTGGCATTTCAATTGCCATTACCTAAACTTTGCAATTCTCTAAATGTTGTAATGGGCTATTCCATGTAACCACCTAATTATTTTAAGGTGGTGATAACCCCGGAGCAACAAAGAACTCCCCTTCGTGGCAGAACAAGGCCAACACGTTGTGCACAGGCAGACGCGAAGCCCAGGGGTGGATGTACACACGTGGGAACAAGGGTGCCACCAGACACGTCTACAGCCGGAACAAATGGAGATAAATGGAGATAAGTCCAGAGACAGACAGACGCCTGCAGAGTGGCACAAGCAAACAGCACTGCTGAATACACGTCCAGCTCATCTACAGAGACGCTGAGCTGACGGGAGGACTTTCCTGGAAAGGCAGGGCA
This sequence comes from Chroicocephalus ridibundus, assembly GCF_963924245.1. Taxonomy (NCBI): domain Eukaryota; kingdom Metazoa; phylum Chordata; class Aves; order Charadriiformes; family Laridae; genus Chroicocephalus; species Chroicocephalus ridibundus. Next base: position 122,441,961 of record NC_086286.1, on the reverse strand, counting down.
GGTCTACAGACAGCAGTCTTGCCTCCAAGGACACTGCTCACCTCCACCCCAGCCCTCCTCATAAACACCATTTCAGTGACTTCCATTTGTTTATTTTGGATCTGGTTCAAGACTTTTCCCCATCCGTTTCCAGATCCTTTGGATGTCTCTCACCGCACTGTGGTGTGCACAGTTCAATGTAGACAGAGCAGCCACTCCTCCCACTCATGAATGTCACTGGGACGGTAATCACGCAAGCGAACAGGACTTGGCTGACCTTTAATGACTCTCCTGAGCTTGTTCTGGACAAGCCTCGCTCATCTTCTGTAGCCCTACTATTTACAGTTGGACATGAACCGGGTCCTTCAGTGATCATTTGGTCTCAAGCAGGGCAAGAAGCCAGCATGGCGCAGGGCCATGACCAGGGGTGCTGGCACGCCTACATACAATACACCTGCAAGACACCGTTTCTCCTCTTTGCCATTGCTTTTTGACTTCTTTCAACAAACTTGAGAGGAGTGGAAAAGAGCTACCCTGCCAGAAGGCTACACCCAAGCACCTGGCAACAGATACGATAAAGTCTAACCACAGCCCAGCCACAGAGGAGCTTCAGTTCCTTCCTTTCCTCACCCTCTCACAAACAAGCCGTCATTATTTTCATTTTTGGAACTCAAGCCACATATCGTTTGCTATTTTTCAGAAGAGTGCTTGCTGAGAAGCTGCCACCTTTAAGGGGAAATCCCACGTTCAAGCCTACAGAGCCCTCCCAAGCCATGTGTCCTCCCATCCACTAACAATGAAGGGACAAAGCACAGAGAGGATTAACACAACACCAGTTCAAGTCTTATAGGCGGTCTTCGACAGGAGACCGTTCTGGTCTGGTTCTGGTCTCTGGACCGACAGGAAGCAAAGCTCAGGAGACCGTTCAGGACCTGTGGCACACATGGTCTCATCTACTGAGTAGCTCATCTACCCAGGGTTCCAGAGCCAGCTTCATGCATTTTCAGAAAGGTTGAGTTTCAGAAGACTCCAGGTTCTAGCCCTTCATCAGCAGGGACAGGTACCACCAGTCCACCCATGACACCTGCAGGAACTGACCTCCACCATCCCAGTTACTAACCTGAGCTAGAGCACCTGCAGCTTCCACTACTGGAACAGGTATCCCAGAGGTGGGCAATGGCAATTGCTACACCCACCCAACACACACATCGATGGCTTGTTCTTTAATGCAATCCAGACCTCCAGTAACAGAGACACTGAAATTCATTTTTTCTCTGCAGAAAGGATGCTATTTGCCATTACTGGCTCTTCACCCTACATGGGAAGAGCTGCAATTTCATCACTTTCTCCATCTGTCCACTTCAGAGCACATGGCACCACGTGGAATGACAAATCCTGACCGTGACAGGCTGGCTAGATTTTGAAACGCGCACAGACCTTGAGGATGAAACATTGTGGGTGGAGAGCACAGCCCAAAGGCACATGCAAGTCAGACAGGAGAACCGCAGTGATGCAGCCCAACCCTCCCCTGCGTTCAGATAAAAGTTCCAAATCACTGCTAACCCAGCTCTGTTCCTGAGCTCATCCCACCTCCCTCCTCCAAATATCCTCCTGACTCATGCAAAACGCAGCCACACCAGCCTATTTTTACCTCTGAACACACACCGAGAGCCTGCATGTACAACCGAGCCAGGACGCAGCACTTCCAAACTCCAGTTGACACCACGGCTTGGCCAAACCAAGGATTAGAAATCCCAAGCCTCCGACACAAATACCTTTCCAAAAACGTGAAAACTTCACCAATCTCTGCCCAAAAAGTGGGAGTTGTTGGAAACTCAATTCCTCCCCCTCCTGCCCCCCAAGTATATTTCAGGTGCTAAATGAGGAGGTTTGGAAGATGTGCAAGGTCCTGCACATGGGTCACGGCAAGCGCCGGTATCAATACAGGCTGAGGGATGAAGGGATTGAGAGCAGCCCTGCCGAGAAGGGCTTGGGGTACTGATGGATTAAAAGCTCAACATGAGCCGGCAACGTGTGCCTGTAGCCCAGAAATCCAACCACATCCAAAACAGTGAGGCCAGCAGGTCAAGGGAGGCGATTCTGCCCCTCTGCTCCACTCTCATGAGAGCCGACCTGGAGTCCCGTGTCCAGCTCTGTAACCTTTAGACCTTCAGCACAAGAAAGACATGGACCTGTTAGAGAGAGCCCAGAGCAGGACACAAAGACGATCCGAGGGCTGGAGCACCTCTGCTGTGAGGACAGGCTGAGAGAGTTGGGGTTGTTCAGCCTGGAGAAGACTTGGGAGACACCATATTGCGGCCTTCTGGTACTTAAGGAGGGCTTATAAGAAAGAGGGAGAAAGACATTTTACCAGAGCCTGTAGTTACAGGACAAGGGACAATGGTTTTAAACTGAAAAAGAGTAGATTTAGATCGGACATAAGGAAGGAATTCTCTACTGTGAGGGTGGTGAGGCGCTGGAACAGGTTGCCCAGGGAAGCTGTGGATGCCCCATCCCTGGAGGTGTTCAAGGCCAGGCTGGATGGGGTTTTGAGCAGCCTGGTGTAGTGGGAGGTGTCCCTGCCCAAGGCAGGGAGGTTGGAACGAGATGACCTTTGAAAATCCCTTCCAACCCAAACCTTCCTAGGATTCTAACAAGAACCTTTGTCTGGACAGGAGGAGAGGACACACTTATGAAGACTCATTAGTGATTTCCTAGTTTTCCCATGGAGGACAGCACTGGTACCAGACCCTCCCAGGAGCCAGTGATTCACATCCTCCGCAAGTGAAGTTTGGGCAACAAACCACTAAACAGTGGTGTTTGTTTTTCTTTTAAAAACCAAAAAAGTCTTGCAGGGCAGGAAACGGACTCCTGACAAAACACTTCCCACACGCTCTCTGAAAAATAACCAAACCAAGCAGTCGAAGAAGGCTTGTGATCAGCCACATGCGGTTACAAACATGTTTCAGATCTGGGAACATGAGGGTCAGCACAAGACAAGACCTCCCTTCCCACCACACCCTACATTGAAGTTACCTCTATAAGAGCACCTTTGGTCCAACTCTCCCGAGACCCACAGGAGCTCCTGCCCACCACCACGGGATGCTCTCCCTGCGTGTATCCCTACACTGGCGTTGGGGACCTGCAGAATAGACTTGCTCTTCCTTTCGTTTAAAAGGGAACGGCCAGCGTATTTTATGTAATTATTAACTTTTAAACGGCTTTCACAGAGTTAATCTTCATTATAACCCTCTTGGACAGCTGGTAACCCTGAGCAAGCAGGGCCATATAAATATCCAGACACCCGCAGATGCCAACCCCAGGATTAAATTTGCCTCCTGCATTTCTTTCCCTCAGAAAAAGCCTTGGCGAGCGAGGAAAAAAATATCTGCCTTGTTATTCGAGGAGTTATGAGTGAGAGCCTTACGGATGCGAGAAATCACAGCCCCTCCCGGCACAGAAACTGGTGCCGGGTTTTTGGCCAAAAAACAAGGACAACCCTCCTCTCCCCGCAGAGCTGCCCTGCCTCCGACACTCGACCCTACACCTTAACAGCCGGGCACAAATCCCGATCCCTTATTAAATGAATCCAGGGGCCACCCAGGAATTTTGACCATGGGATAGTTTGGGTTTTTTCTTCCCCCTTTTTTTTTTTTTGAAGCAGATTTGGGAGCAAACATACCAGTTTCCCCAGGCAGCTCCACACAGACCTGCGTATGTTGGACACATGGCTTGTGTAGTAACACACATTAAACGTGAGGAAGCACTGGGGTCTTCAGGCCTGCTAATGCAATAAGGCTCAGGAGCGAGATGTGATAAACCTGCACACTATTAGGTTTCCGTCTCTCTAAGCAGAAGACCAGTCTCCCTTGTTCATGTCTTCCAAGGCTCCCTTTCACCACAAAGCCTTGGTCACCTCCTGCATAAACCCTATGGAAACCCTGCAGCTTCCCGAGAGGTCAAGGATGAGTTTGGGGCAAACCTGAGCAAAGTTTTGAGTCGAGCAGTTTGAGGAAGATGGTGCTCTGAACTCATCCGATGTCACCCCAAAGCACCCACGGCAGAGGTTTCCACTGCAGACGAAGGGCTGCTTCATCCCACCCCAAAGTGAAGCATCACACCAATGCTGGAGCACTCGTAGCATGAAACACAGAGCTCCCACACAGCCCAACAAGCTCCAGCAATGGAGCATCCCTGTTTCAAGGCTCAGAAGTAAAACAGCATACGTATTTCTCCTGGTGCCCACCACATACCTGCCCCTTCCAGCACAAGGACACGGACCTGTTGGAGCAGGTCCAGAAGATGATCAGAGGGCTGGAGCACCTCTGTTGTGAAGGCAGTGTGAGAGAGTTGGGGTTGTTCAGCCTGGAGGAGAGAAGGCTCCGGAAGACCTTATATTGGCCTTCCAGTATCGGAAGGGGGCCTACAAGAAAGCTGGAGAGGGACTTTTTACAATACATCTAGCGATAGGACACGGGGTAATGGCTTCAAACTGAAAGAAGGGAGATTTAGATTAGGTATCAGAAAGAAGTTTTTCATTATGAGGGTGTTAAGACCCTGGCACCGGTTGCTCAGAGAAGCTGTGGATGGCCCATCCCTGGAGGTGTTCAAGGCCAGGATGGATGGGGCTTTGAGCAACCTGGTCTAGTGGGAGGTGTCCCTGCCCATGGCAGGGGTGTTGGAACTAGATGGTATTTAAGGTCCCTTCCAACCTAAACCACTCTATGATTCCAATTGAATAAGCTCCCTTTCCGCCTGGATCCCACTTTGCAGAGGTAGACAGGCTGACTAATGTTAGAGGACAAGCGGTCATCTACAGATCATTAAGCTGCAGATGCCAGAAGAGACTGCTTTGGAAAAAAAAAACCAAACCACAACACCACCTTCTGCCTCTCCGTTTTGGCAGGTAGACAGACATTAATCCCTCATTTCATGCTCTGCCTGCCAGAGTCATATTAGGGTTTGCACACAAGCCCAGGGCCGCTCCTCTCCAGGCGTAACCGCAATTACCAAACTATGTTAGCAGCAATGGGCACACCTGCCCTCTTGAGATGCTGCTGGCCATCTCTGCCCTACCTGTGGTCAGGGCACAAAACCTTGAGGCCACCACAGTCTGAGAGTGGTGAAGCTTTTAACCCCATGGCTCCTCCCGACGCTCTGCAGATGTGCAGATGAGACGGAGTCCCCAGAGGTGTGTTTCCACAGCAGCTCCTCCATCCTCACCCTGCCTCCCAGCGTGATGCTCCTGCCAAACAAGCTGTTACCCATCTAGGAGCTGATCAAAGGAAAAACTAACCCTACAGAGAAACCCATGCCTACTACATGTCTTTCATCTCATTTACCCATAGAAGCACTAAGGAGGGGTCCTAAAGTAGCATCTAGAGTCACCCCATAGACCTGCAAGCGCCATCCCTGCAGCTGGGTTTCCTTATTCAGGGTAGCAGTTGAGAAGGAAGTGACACCGGACTCGAGGAAGGATATCCACTGCTGGGTTGCTTCCATGCACTTGCTTCCCTTCATTAGGTGATGGATCTACAGAAAAGATTACGGTTATGTGTGGGCTTGTTTAGTCAGTGTGCTGACTCTTTAAAAAAAAAAAAAAGAAGTAATTTTACTCTGATAAGCATCTTCCAACACTAACCATAAATGAGTATCTGATTCCATGTGAGGACAAGCCTGCAATGACCCGAGACGTCCCGATGCACACTGCCAACACACCCGCTGGTAACATTCACATGGGGACGCTTCGGAGCTGCAGCACAGGGTCAGGTTCTCCATGGCACAGGGCTTTCCAGCGAGGCTCTGGTCCCTCTTCAACACCCTTACCAACTTGCTATGGAGCAGACCAAGCTCAAACCTGGTCCTACAACAACTGAGCTGCAAGCCAACAGCCATTCCCTACAAATCACCAACCGAGACGATCCCAGCTCCCAACATGCTGAAAACCGGGCATCCTGACAGCTGAGCAACCAAGACCCCCAAATCCTCAAATTCCCCATCTTTCCACCATCACCCCTCACCTCCCCACTCTGCTTTCGATCCTGCGCCATTTTCAGTACGTACTCTTCTACCTGCAAGAGTAGAAGCAGCCTCAGCTCTACCTCAGCTGCAAACAGCTTCTGCAGAACAGTTTATTTCTCTGATTATTTAACCGGAGGCTTCCTGGCTTCGCTCTCACCACCCACTGCAATAATGTGCAATTACCAGACTTGAAGAAAAATAAAAGGGAAGTGGCATCTCATGCCAGGCCAGCGCTGCCAAGAACTATTCTTCAGTCTTTCAACTCCGAAAAAAAAAAATAAAAAAAAATCACCAAACTCTTCTTGCCTCTTGGCAGATCATTTCAGGCAGCTTCTTCTATCACAGGAGGTTTCACCCAAAACCGTAACGTTTTACACCGTCTTTGCCTTTCATCCTCTGCTACTCAATGGGTGAAAGCCAAAGGCAACACTATCACCGATGCCTGCAGGATGCCTGCAAGCCCATCGTCATGTTTGGCATAGGCCGATGCCAAATTTGGCATTTCCAAGACATTCACGAGACAGGATTCAAGTCTCCATTTTTATTACAAGTTCAATTCCTTGCCTTTGGAAACAGAAGAACAACAGAAATGGGCATTCGCTAAAATGAAGGGACTGTTTAGAAGAAAACGTTTCCAGCATGTTGACAGTTCCTAATCTTCTAAAAGAAAGCAGTCATACAAGGTTAAAACCACAGAGCGCTATCAGCCCTGTGCCCATGTCGTGCAGGCGCCACGCTGATAATTTCTTTGGAAATCTTTGGCAAACTACTTTTCCCCTTTGGATTCCCATCTGCAGGGCTAGAGAGTAAGAGCCAGCTGAAGCAGCAAGAGGCCCAGCTTCTCCAACCACAGCTCCACCGTTGGTGCTGCTCTACCTTCACGATCCCAGGCAGGCGAGACCTGGGGGCTTTGGGGACAGGCCCCGCCATGGGGACCGACGTGAGGACAGACGTGGAAGTAGGCTGGCTGCTAACTCAGGCCATTAGTCATCGCAAGCATTTCCCAGACCTCTGAACCATTTAATCCAGCGAGAATCATCGGCATTCGCCATCTTGGCTGGACCACGTCCATGTTAAGGACACAGGTCTTGTTTTAACACCAGCCTCCCAAGCTACTGCTAATTTTAGGTTTGGGCTGTTATTTAAGGCACGTATTATGCCCAGAGAGAGCACGGGGCACAGATACCAGCTCATGGGAAGATGAGGACAAGTGAAACACCCCATGACAACAACCGCTGCTCAGGATCGCAGGCGTATCTCAACTACGTAAGCAACTCAGTGTATCAAGCACCATCAGCAACCGGGCAACAGTCTGAGCCACCACTTCTACCCTAAAATCCTCTTCTTTTGGAAAGAAGCCCAATCACAGCGAGATGACTTCACTCCAGCACTGCTGCCTCCCTGACTACGCTTCACACAGAACCTTTATGAAATCAGTAACAAAAATCGATAATAAAATCCGCCAAGTGGACAAAGCCTTGGATGCCAGCCGTGCTCCCGTCATCACAGGAGATGCACAGGGTGCCGGTGCAAGAGCAGCCGCCCAAGCACAGCTCCTCCGAGCAGAGGCTGCAGCACCTACGTCAGACCCGGTCTTGCCTTTCAAAGGTTAAAGCTGTTTACCGAAAGGATTAGGAGGGAGGAGATGGTAAACTAGGAGGAAGCGGGGGGAGACTGTGCGCAAGAGCTACGTACACAGGCTTCGCCCCGGCAATAAACACACCTCAACTCCTTGGCACGGCCAACCACCACATAGGTGGGGAAGTCATATGGATGTCGGCACGCTGCCAATACCAGACCCCCGGGCTTCACCCCCAGCCCCAGAAGACGATTTCAACCTAATTTGCCCTCCACGTCCCTAGTGCAACCACAAACCAGGCTGGCACCTGACGACCTGGGGAGCAGCTTGTGGTCCTCGCATCTATGGAGGCTTTGCTCTGGCTGCCTACCATGGAGGGATCTGCACAAGCAGTACGGGAGGGGAAAGATTTCCTCTCTGCAGCAGCCTGAAGTTTGTTCCTGGCTATATTCAGCCTTGTCTGAAACGCTGCTTCAGGGTGAAGCATGATTTGGGTACGAAGACTGCCGAAGCAGCAGAAAACTAAGCCATGATGCTGCAGCTCTGCAGTACATCTTAGCTGTACGGCCGGTTATTAAATAAAAGGTCAATTCCTCTATGGCACTACATCTTCTCTTGTTTCAAGTAAACAGTCTTAAGAGTCAGACGTTTCAATAGGAAAACCAAAGAGGGATTTATAAACCACCACGGGAGGAGAACAATTTCCCTATCTGACATGACAGAGCACCACCACCAAGAAAGAACTAATGAGCAAAGCCCTTCCAGCTAACGCAATGTGATTCAGGCAACACCAGAGCTGCGCTAAAAGCAAGACAAAGCACTAATTGGTTTGCGTTCATCTGCCTGCCTTCACTGCACCAAGTTCAACTGAGGACATTCAGCGGCAGGAGGAAGTCATGAAGCCACCCAAGCCAACACGGAACCAGCGTGACTATGGCACGAACGACTGCGAGGGATGTGCAAAACCGCCCAGCATAACAACGCAATTCACTTCCAGACCTCAGCCACTTGATCAGGTACTGGGACAGTTTATCACCTAAGCGTGTTTTTTGCTGTTACAACCAGCTCATTTCCCAAGGCAAGGGGAAAACTTTGCAAACATCTTGTGAACTTGACGCACTGGCTCAATTCAGCTATTAAAGGATGACAGAGAAGACCAGAACAACTCATGGATGACCCATGAATGATGCTGTCCCCCAAAGGATGATCAGAACTGTGAGGTTATACCTACATGGGTTTACAGAGTCTCGTTGCTCACCATGTATCACCTGCTCTTACCCACAGTTCTTTAACCTGAATCACGCTTGGTGAGCAAAATGCCCCCACAAAGCTGCCCCCATACCACTGCCCACAAAGGCAGCTCCAACTCGGCCTCCAGGAGAAGGGCCTGCTGTGGCACAGGATCTGAAACACCAGGTTAGAAACCAAAGCTGCACCCGCCCAAAGCAACTTGGTCTGCTCCCTGCGCTCGATCGCTCCCCACCCTGTTCAAATTCAGCCCCTGGCTCTGAGATAACAACACTCGCTGCTCAAAAAAAACCAGGAAAGTGAGAAAATCAACCACTGGGTAATTAAGGTAACAGGGAAAAAAGTCACTACAAGTTAGTAACAACCAGTCACTTTTGGCCAACGAACCATGGCCAAAGCTTTGCAGTATTTCTGGTAGCGCCCACAAATAAGGGTGTTTAACAAGGTTCTGCAACCCCGTTGCAGATCACTCACCATCACCCCAAGGACCACATTTTGGGTACCACAGATTTTAGGGACAATGGAGCACAGGGGTTACTGGAAAAAGTTATCACAACGGAAAAAAGATCAAGAAACTGCACCCCAAGGATTCAAAAGAGTTAAAAGGGAACTGAGAAGTAGCACAAACACAACCGAAGGCACAGAACTAATTCCAACAAGACCTTACTGGTTCTATAAATGCATTGACGAAGGCAAACAAAGTGTAGCAGGAAGGAGAAGAGAGTACATGACAGGAGACGCCCTACTCAAAGCCTTCTTTGCTTTGTACTTAAGCACTCAAGGATAACTTTCATCAAGCACTGATCTCTCTTAAACCCTCCAATCTTTTTTTTCAATCCACTCTTTGTTTGGCCCCCCCTTGTTAAATGTGCTTTTCTAAAGGTTAACTGTGAAGAGATGTTTCAGGTTGAGCAACCTCAACCCAAACAGTAAGGACTCATCAGTGCTGTCTGTCTGCACAGGGTAAAGGGGGGTGAAAATCACCACCACAGCTTTGCAGAGGAAGAACCATGTATCATAGTAGGGAGATCATGGCTGCTTGGTGCTCACATTCATGCCACCATTAATTTATCATTGATTTTTACAAATTTCCATTTAACGACCACAGCAGGTCATCTTTAAAGTCTCATCAAAAAGCTGACAGCAAGTCATCCACCAAAAGAACAGAAAAAACTGAGAAGCAGAGCCTCCAGGAAGACCCCACGACACTCATGGAGCTGTACGCCTCCACGACACAACGTTCCTGGCTCCAGCATGGGCGAAGGGCTGGGGACACAAGCCAGCAGTTGGGATTTAGGGCTAAGAACCTGAAATTGAGGCACTGCCAAGAGGCAGGGGATGACTCAGCCTTCCAGAAAGAAGACGACAGGAAAAAGGATAACACAAAAGACAACCAGACCTATGTCTGAGCAACCAAGAAAATAAGGAGTGAAACAGAGAAGGGGGAAGGGGGGTTGGGGCAGGAAGGGAAGGGAGCCTTCATTTAAGATCCTTCTACCAAGAATGGGTGGGAAGGAGAAGAGCTGAGGAGAGCAAGTGACATTCCCTCCATTAACTCTTCTTTCAGGAGCAGGGACACACCATGGGAACAGGGATAGGGAGAAGCCAAGGATGAAGAAACATCTGAGGAACCAGTACATGGGCTTTGTCCTTGCTGCAAGACCCAGCAGGTCAGAAAAGCAAGCGGTCACTTGACGTGGGGGCAGCTCCTCCAAAGCACCACAGAGGACACTACCCCCTACAGCCCCCGGTCGCCACTGCTCACCGTGCCCGTTGCAGTAATAGATCCACTTCTCCCTGTTCTGCGTGGGGGTGGTGGACTTTTTCATAATAGCTTTTTCCACAATGGCACTGGGATCTTGCCTGGGTCCCTTCTTCAGAGTCCGTGAGCTCTTCCTGACACTGCAGACGACAATAACCACCAGGACCAGCAGCAGGAAGAGGACGATCATCCACGGCAAGTGTTCGTTGATGTCGAAGTGCTGGTGGACATTCTGCTGACCTCGCCGGGGTGGCCTGTATGGGACGTTGGACTTGTCGCCCCCCGCCATCTCCAGCGATGGCTGTTTCTCCAGCGCTTGGCTGGTCTGCTTGTGCCGGTAGCTCTGCGCCTGGCCAGCAGTGCTGGAGCCCACTAGGGTCCCACTGGTGCTTTCCGTCTCGTTGGCCGAGGTCTCGTTGTGGTAGCCTGCTGGCCCCGCTGTGCTGCTGGATGTGTGTGGCACAGGAGAGGGGACAAAATCGGGAACTGAAGAATTCAAACCTGTGAAAGGAGACGAGAGCTCAGTGTAATGGCACCGGAGATGGGATATGGCATCATGTCACAGTCTAAGACCTGCCTGAGCATCTGCCTGGCCAGCAGACAGAAACCCAATGCCAGGCAGCAAGAAGGGGAAAAGGTGAAGTTGAGGTTTGGCTCTGGGAACAGATGGGTATGGTTACAGAGGCAGGTTCAAGATAAAATTGACCCTTGTTGGTTAAGGCTAGTGGCAGTTTGTTTTAAAAAAAAAAAAAAAACCAAAAACAAACACACAAACAAAACCAAAACAAAACAACCCAAGTGACTAAAGGCATGCTGTCAATCTGTGTTTGTACATTCAGTACCTCTCAAAAAACCTAAAACTTTGAGGTTTCTTAGGTTTATGAGCACGGGTTTCATTCCAAATCCAGAAAATGTGGTATTTGGGCTAGAAACACATGAAAATTTGGAGGCTTAGTATCTCTCTACCACATTTTGTTTAAGGAACCACAAACTTTTTTTTTAACAGTGTTGCAAGCAGCTGTGGATGCATCAAGTACAAAACAGGTTTCAGAAGCAATAGAAGCAATCTAGCCTCCCTCTAAAAGCTACCTTCCATCTTTACTGCGCTTTCTTATCAACCAACAGCTCTCAGGTCTCAGCCAGCTGCATGACCAAAGCCTGGTGAGAAGGGGAAGGGAGGGCTTTTGTGGCCAAAACTAGAGCTTGCTATAGAAACTCGGCTTCTGAAGATCATGTCTCATCCCAGATGAGACAGAGAGTGGGTGTAACCACCTGTAACGAGATTTTGCCTCTGACGTGGTTACCCAAAACACTCTGATCAGGATACAAACACGGAAAATGCTTTAACTTTTACCCAACTGTCTCCAGTTGATTTCAAAGTTCAGGAAAACACCCTCCCATCTTCCCCCAATAACACGTCAACACCATATCAAGTTCTGAGACCTAATAAAGGAGAAACAGTGGGAGTCTACCACTATCACTGACAACGCTTCCCCGCTATTGTATTCACCAACTCAGGTGTTCAGGCCATCAAAAGTTGCATTTTATTTTTTTTTTTTTTTTTAATTAAAATGCCCCACCTGAGACACTGTAAGGAGGCTGCTTCCCAGGGAGTGTTAAGCACCACCTCAAATGGGGTTCTACAGTGCCACTGCACCAGCCACAGCTAAAGCATCTCCCTAAAGACTGCCATGGTGTATCGTTTTCAACTAAATAAGAGAATGGGGAATTCAACCTGGTTCTCCCCACCACTGACAACTAATAGAAATCTTAGAGGTCAAAGAAAAAAAATGTACGGCACAGCCTATGCTTCTGGAGAGCTGTTTTGGCGATGGATCCCATTCAAGCCAATACGCTGGCTCAGCATGGGGCAAAATGCAGCAGGGAAAGCACGGGCACAAAAGCAGTGAGTCCATCAGGGAAGCAGCCTGGTGGAGCAAAGCTCCTCTCCTGCCAGGGTTTTCCTGCTGCACTCTGCTCAGGTTTGCCACGAACACACAGAGACCAGTGCCAGCACAACACAGACAAGAAACGAGGCTGGGGAACGCGATGTCCTTTCAAACCAAACAGTAGGACAGCCAGGAGTCCAATCATGACTGCAGCGTCAGTGAAAGTGTTATTAAACATGGTTTAATGCAGCTGAGGGCAACCTAGAGCTGCCTTCTGGCCACAAAGCATAATCATAGAATGGTTTAGGTTGGAAGGGATGTGAAAAATCACCTAGTTTCAACCCCTCTGCCATGGGCAGGTACACCTCCCACTAGACCAGGCTGCTCCAAGCCCCATCCAGCCTGGCCTTGAACACTTCCAGGGACGGGGCATCCACAAATTCCCTGGGCAACCTGTTCCAGTGCCTCACCACCCTCACAGTAAAGAATTTCTTCCTAATATCCAATCTAAATCTACCTTCCTTCAGTTTGAAGCCACTACCCCTCATCCTAACACCAGCAAAAGCACCACCCATGCTATAGACCAGGCTGCCCTTTAACAGCCTACGACCAAGGCAGGAACACAATCGCATGACCGAAAACACACCTTTGTTTCAGTGGTGGACATTACCTTTGGGAAGATGAGCAGTTGGTGGAACTTCATAGGGCTCTTCAGCCGCTTCGGTGCTTGACGAAGTCAAGGATGTGTTCGGAAGAGACGCTGGAGAACCACAGACGTTGTCGCTCTCCTTCGTCCCTGGCTTGATGACCACCATGTTTTTCGCAAAGCAGTCAGTGTATGTTTTGCACTTCATCACACTAGAAGGCACATCAGAAAAGGTACCACGAGGGCACGGCTTGCACCTAACGTCTTCCGTCTCGGTTCCTTTCTTGCGGACGCCCCAGCCGACCGGGCACACCGTGTAAGGGACGCAGGTATCGTTTGTCTGAAACGTACCAGACAGGCAAGTGCACTCGCGGTCAGTCAAGGCAGTACAATGAGTTTTCTCAATCATTGGCAGTTCACAGGGTTTTCTACAAGGGTGGCACCGCTCTATGCCGTTCTCATGCTTGGTAAAAGTCCCATCTGGACAAGGGCTGCACTCCCTTAAGGTACTCTTCGTACAATGTTTAGACACATAGGTTCCTGCAGGACATTTGTCGCAGATCAGCTCTTTGTTGGTGGCACGGTCGAGGTGGCGGTACTTGCCAGGGGAGAGGCCGATGGCATTCTGCTCGGAGGTCAGCTTCGACTGACCATCAGCGGTGCCAAGGAGCATGAGCAGCTGGAAGACAGACAGGAGGTATTAGTCAACAACAGGGCGCGAGTGGAGCCCTCTCTGCCGGCGATCCCTTGCAGGATCACAAAGCACATCCCAGAGGGATGCATGTCCCCGTGCGACCACAGAGATGTTCCTACACGCAGGGGAAGGACCTTGGCAACGTCAGGGTGGAAGAGAACCAGTGCAGACAGCAGCACGCTCTCCAGACACATCGCCAGCTACGATTATAATTTCTTAAATTTGACACCACGCTTCTCGGTGAGACTAAGCATCATTTACACTGCAGCCCTGCCAGGGTGGCAAATACTGCTAATTGTGTTTCAGCAGTACGTGCTACCTGGCCACCCCAGGAGAATTCAGACCAGCTTTGCCTTTCAAGGCTGAGAGGCTCCAGCATGAGCCAGGGACGTGCTGAGAAGACAATAAATACACACAGGTGGCAGCTCTGACCTGTAAAACTTTCCTCCTCTGTATTTATTCACCCGCACTTGTTCAAATAGTTACCTTTCTAAAGAACGCAAACCGGGATGAGATCCAGGCTAGCAGGCATTACCGGACTATTTCTCAGCCCCTGTGCCCTTCCACGGGTTTTTATGACCCTGGGCAAGCGTAGGGTTTGGTGAGACCGCAAGGGATGTTCTGCTTCGAGCCTCCAACCACATCTGAACCCACTTTAAACCAGATGCATTAGCAACAGGAGAGAAAACCCGATGCTATTTTTAAGCTTTTTGAGGAGCTCTGCTGTAACTCAGTTCCTCATTGCATCAGATGGAGGTAAAAGGTCCCCAGTTTTTAGACACTGAACTGCATCCAGCTGGGCTTGGCTAGATGATGGCTACACATCTGTTTATCTCTACCTATTTCCAATCCCAGGGCTTTACTCTCTTAGTTCCTTTGCATCGAGGCTGCTTCATCTACAAGAGAAGCTCCGTCTACCAAGCAGGACCTCCACTTCCTCCAGAAGACCTCTGGTCCACGGATCTAACGTCCGTTATGCCAGCAGAGATAAGACGCCAAGAACAAAAGGCGTATCAGAAGAAAGGCTGACACAACCTCGTACAGCATGCAAAGCAACAGGAAAAAAAAAAAAAAAACCCAAACATTTTCAAACAGCCGCAGGCTGAGTGAGGGGGGGAAGAGAGAGGGACGGGCCAACGTTACCTTGAATTTCCAAAGGCGCTTTTCCTACACTGAAGCTAAAAAGACCAGAGACCCTGACGCTTTTCACAGCCAGGCGCATAAATCACTTGGCTGTGTTATACAAGCCCTCGCCTCTTGCTCTGCTACCTATTCCGGGCTATCAGCCAGCAAGAATATATTCAGAAGCAAGGGGGGGGGGGAAAAAAAAAAAAAGAAAAAAAAAAAAGAGAAAAAGAAAAAAAAGAAAAGCCTCCCAACAACATGACTCTGCAGAAGGCACATCGCAGCAGAGCCGCAAGCTGCGCCGCGTCATTTTTGGTGCAGTCTCTCGCTTCCTGGAAACACACAGCACATTTCTCTCTCACCTGCTAAATAATTTACGGCTCAGGATTTGTACAAAACACTTCAAATTATTTTTTTTAATTTTTCTTTCCCCCCCCCCCTCTCCTGAAGCAGCAATTACAGAGCAGGCAGAAGCAGGCAAGCCCGCAGGAGTTGACGAGGATCCTGCGGCGGCCAGGCTAATTACGGCTCGTCAAATTAAAACAAAAAGCGGGGCTGCTGCCCTGGCAGGCAGCAAAGGCTTACAGGATGCATTTTATTTTTTCCCCTCCCCTAAGACATGATTTCACAAAGTGCTTAGCTGGCTCTAAGGAAACCTGCCGCCCGCAATCTTCATGACGCAACCCTGAATTAGCAAACCAGACACAGCGGGATCTGGTCTCCCGAGGTCGTGTGGGGGGGTCACCTACTCATCCTCCTCCCCGTGCCGGTTGCTGGGGCGTTGGGACAGGCCTGCCCCACCAGCTCACATCCAAATTTCTCCCTCTGCATCAAGCTAGACCTCAGGAAACCCATGGACAACCCCACACGTGCCATGGGTCCCGTCCTGCTCTCCCTTTTCTTCCCATCTCCAGCATCTTTCCATCACTCATCTGGGTAACCAAAGTCAGTGGGACCCACACCACCCTAACACCACCAGCTTAATTTTTTGTTTGTTTCCGTTTGTTTGTGGGTTGTTTTTTTTTTTAAAACCTTATCTCAAACAAAGTGGCACTGGTGCTCTTGAACATCTCCAGATCTTCAGCTGCACATGCACTTCCAAGCTTAGGGACAACAGCAAGTCATAGAATCACAGAATAGTTCGGGTTGGAAGGGACTTTAAAGATCATCTAGTTCCAACCCCCCTGCCCTGGGCAGGGACACCTCCCACTAGATCAGGTTGTTCAAAGCCCCATCCAGCCTGGCCTTGGACACCTCCAGGGATGGGGCAGCCACAGCTTCTCTGGGCAACCTGTTCCAGTGTTTCACCACCCTCACAGTAAAGAATTTCTTCCTGATATCCAATCTAAACCTCCCCCCTTTCAGTTTTAAACCATTACCCCTCGTCCTATCATAACACTCCCTGATAAAGAGTCCCTCCCCATCCTTCCTGTAGGCCCCCTTCAGGTGCTGGAAGGCCACTATAAGGTCTCCCCAGAGGCTTCTCTTCTCCAGGCTGAACAACTCCAACTCTCTCAGCCTGTCCTCATAGCAGAGGTGTTCCAACCCTCTGATCATCTTCGTGGCCCTCCACTGGACCGGCTCCAACAGGTCCATGTCCTTCTTGTGCTGAGGACTCCAGAGCTGGACACAGGACTCCAGGTGGGGTCTCACCAGAGCAGAGCAGAGGGGCAGAATCCCCTCCCTCACCCTGCTGGCCACGTTTCTTTTGATGCAGCCCAGGATGTGGCTGGCTTTCTGGGCTGTTAAGTCCCAGTGGGGGAAGGCTAAGCAACACTGAGCATCCTCTGTTGATTCAGATTTGTGTTTACGGTCCCTAAAACCATCCAGCTGCTCAGGTTTGGTGGCTGGCACCACGCCGATCCCTGAAAGAGAAGGCCAGGAGGACATCCTCAACAAAAAAGGGGCGTCTGCTGGTTTGGTGCCTCATCCTCAAGACTGCCCAGGAACACGCAGAACCAGACCTTTCTAGCAGATACACCCCGTCTCAATGGCAAACGCAACAGAATAATGAAGTGAGCTCTGCTTAGCCACTGGATTTCAGTTCATTACTCCAATATCGAGGAAAGTGTATAGGGTAACAAAAAAACACAGAGAAAAGGAATCGGTGCAAGGTCTGAGCAGATCTGGTTTCAAGCATTTTCGGTGCCGCTCTCTGTGCACGACGCAGGAGCAGCTCCTGATACTAAAGCCAAAAAAAGGGTCAGGTGGGATGGGGCGGCCACGATCCCAAAGAGCTCCACACCGAGGCCCTCCACCACACCAGCAAAGGCAAGTCCTGGCCACCTTCACCTACTCCAACACATGGAGGTTTTTATGGCATAAGGAAAGCGGATCAGGCTGGGGAATGTTCTCATTTTCACCTCCCCACATCGGGGAAATGGCTTGGACAAGGGAACCTTCGCGCTCGGCTGCAGACAAACCCTTGAGCCAGAAGGACGCCGCAGCTGTGGTGGGCATGACCCACCTCTCCACCACCCAGCTTGATGGTTCCATCTCCATGGTCACATCTATGCTGTGCCTCCATCACCCTCATAAATAACTGCACGCTGCAGGAGAGACCCCACGGGTAATTGGCACAGTAAATAGCTTTTAGGGGCCACATGCATGGGGACGTGGCAGGGACACAGCGGCTCGTTCAGGACCCAAACCCACTCGGTGAGCCAAGGCGCCAGCAGAAAGTTGGTGGCTCAACCAACATTTGTGTCCCGAAATGGGGTGACACCTCGAGACAGTCAACACCTCGGGTTGTGGGCAGCAATGCGCCACCACCAGCCCTGCGGGGAGGCACTGAGAAACCTAAAAAAAAAAATCATAAAAATAAGAGAAAAAATGACAAAAGCCAGCTAAACGCAGGGCACTTGACCCTGGTAGAGAAGAGCAGGAGCAGAGAGCTGTAAGCGAGCACGGACTGACAGTGCTAAATCGATACTCCAGGAACAGTTTCCATGCAAAATCTGTCCAATTTGGTAGAAATGGCAGCTGGCTCCATGGCAATGCCTTGGCACAGGTCAGGGATGGGCTGCACAGCCTTTCCCGAAGGTCATCTGCACCCTCCGCCGACCAGCACCGGGAAGTCACTTGCAACATTAAAAGAGGAAAAAAAAAAAAAAACAAAAAAAAAAAAGAAAAAAACCAAAACCCCAGAAAGACACAAATAAACCGGTCTGGAAGTTTTACGGTAACTTTGCAGACAGGAGGAGCCCACCTCCTGCCCCGCACACTGTAAAAAGAATCAAGTTACTCCAAAAAAAAATTGCCTGTCAGGAGAGTATCGAAGAGCAAAACAAGTTTCTGCTTCTTGCGACGCGACTGGCTATTGCAGCTGGGCTGGGGGTTGTGAAACCGAGAGTCTGGGGCTCCCTCTGCTCCGCAGCCCCTTTACTACGCCTCGTGAGCCAAGCGCAGGCAGCCGAGGGTGCCAGAACAGCAGCACCCACCGGCCGGCACGTCTGGTCCCCATGAAGGGGAACCCAGCAGCTATTCCTGCAGCCAGCGCCGACCGCAGCTCGCCAGTATCCCCGGTGGCCATGGGTTTGCCCCAAGCAGATGAAATCCCCCGGGTTCCCCCAAAGCCCCGAGTCAAAGCAAGGCGACAAGGTGCCGGTTTGAGGCGAGGGCACTGGGGTGGGGAGGGGGGTGTCACAGAATCATAGCACTGACGAGTTTGGAAGGGACCTTTCAGATCATCTAGTTCAACCATCAACCTAACTCTGACAAAGACCACCACTAAACCATATCTCTAAGCACTGTGTCTACCCGTCTTTTAAACACCTCCAGAACGGTGACTCAACCACTTCCCTGGGCAGCCTGTTCCAATACTTGATAACCTTTCCAGTGTAAAAATTTTTCCTAATGTCTAATCTAAACCTCCCCCAGCACAACTGTGAGGCCACTTCCTCCCGTCCTAGAGATGGTGGGAACCACCTTGCGGCAGCCACCCAAAGCCCGCGCCAAGCAAGGGAAACCATGGCCAACACCAGCCTTACGCAAGCGCTGCCGCGTGGCTACCGCTCAAAAAACCAGGCAGATTTGGGTTTGCTGCACCAGCAGCTGGCGATTCCAAGGCACTGCCATGGGGCTGGAAGGACATTAACTCCTTGTGGGGCTGGAAAGAACATTAACTCCTTGTGGGGCTGGAAAGAACATTAACTCCTTGTGGGGGGCCAAAGGGAGTTGCCCGAAATTTTGAGGATGAAGATGTGAGATGAAGAAACCCTG
This sequence comes from Chroicocephalus ridibundus, assembly GCF_963924245.1. NCBI lineage: Eukaryota > Metazoa > Chordata > Aves > Charadriiformes > Laridae > Chroicocephalus > Chroicocephalus ridibundus. Next base: position 122,422,797 of record NC_086286.1, on the reverse strand, counting down.
GCCGCTGGCCAAGGGAGCATCCTGCCAGCTCAGGAGCAAAGGGGAATTTCGTCTTACGGCTCTTTTGCCCGCACGATCAGCACACGCAGAGGCTCGAGTACACGCACGCACAAGCAATGTACACACGTTTGCTCAGACTCAGCTTTATTTTGCAAAATTGCTGGTGGATTTCCCTACGCTTTTATATCAGGTTTCCCCCCCCCCCGCCTCCTATACCTGCCATTCCCGACTGACCTCCAGGATCCCAGCTGGAGCTCCATATCTCAAGTTCCCCATCAGCATCTCATCTTCTAGCTGTGCCGCCGCACTCGCTCCTCCCCGTGGGAAACGGGCGCTGGGGAGAGCCCAGCCAGCACCGTGCACCGACCCCGGCTGCTCCTTCGCCTTCAGAGCAATGAGGCCGTTTCTAATGCTCTCCCAAGCTTTAGATTATTTTTTGTTTACTCGGCTTCCTCTCGAGCCAGCACCGGCTTGCTAAGACCCACCTTGAGTTCAAGAGCAAGCGTGCTCCTGGGTTACACAACCCAGCCGCAGCAGCTGCGGCGTGTGCCTGACACACCGAATTACCGTCTCCCCCCCCAAAAAAAAAAAGAAGGGATGGAGCCCCGAAGGGCTGGCTGGGAAGGGCCGTACCTGGGGAGGTAAAGCTGGAGGTGAACCCGCCGGAAAACATAAGTGTTGAGTCAGGGCTGCTGCCTGCAATTAGCAGCGGGGAGTTTTGCTGCCTGTCCAAAGGGTGGCAAGAAAAGCAGCTGGGAGGGATGGATGGAGGGATGGATGGACTGATGGAGGGAGGGATGGATTGGCTGATGGGGGGGATGGATGCATGGATGGATGGGGGGATGCCAGCCCCGTGCCGAGCTCCTGGAGCGGGGCAGGGGGGTGAAGCAAGGATCGGCTCATCCCGACACAGCCCTGGATGAAGCCCGCGGAGAAGATGCCGCCCATCGCCCGCCCGCAGTAACACGGGGATGGAGGGGATGGAGCAGGGGACATCGCACCGGGTACCCTCTCTGCCAGGGCGGGGGCGTCGGGGTGGAGGGACGATGGGGGACACCGCTCACCCCAGGGCGCCGCGGAGGCGTGGGGGGGGCACCCAAATACACGAATCCCGCCCCAAAACACCCTCTTGCCTGCCCCCCACCAGACCGGCGGCATCACCCCCACACACACGCGGGCGGGGGGGGCGGGCAGGCAGCCCCGCACTGCAGCACGCACACACACACCACCACCCCCCACTCCCCCGCGGATCTTGCGCGGGCGGCGCAGGGACACAGACCCACACCCCCCACACTCACCGTGAGGAAGCCAGCGAGCGCGGCGGCGGCCGCCCCCATGGTGGCGGCCGGGGCCGGGGCCGCCGCGCGGCTCAGCGCAGCGGGCGAGGCGCTGCCCGTCCGGCCGCGCTGCCTCAGGCGGCGGGGCGAGGGTCTGGCGGCGGCGGCGGCCGGCGGCGGCGGGGCGGGGGGCAGGCGGCCATGGCGGCCGGGGCCGGGCGGGGCGGGGGCCCTGCCGCCCGCCGCGCTCCCACCTGCCTGCGGGGCGGCCGGCTGCGCACTGCCGCGCGCGGCGGGGCGGCGCGCACGTGGGGCGGGCGCGGCGGGGGCGGGGCGCCCTTTGTGGCGTCACCGCCCGCCCGCGCAAGGGCGCCCCCCCTCAGCTCCCCCCCACCCGGGCTCCATCCGCTTCCCGCGCAGCGCAGCCGCTGCCTCAGCGCTCCGCACACCCGGGCTCCCCCCCCGCGGGTCTCCGCGCCGGCGGAACATCCCCCCCCCCACGCTCCGTCCGCGGGGTGCGGGAAACCGCGGGGCTGGGAGCGATCGTAGGACCACAGGCTGGTTTGGGTGGGAAGGGGCCCGCTCGGGGCATCGCGTCCCACCCCCCCGGCCGTGGGCAGGGACATCTTCAACTAGATCAGGTCGCTCAGGGCCCCGTCCGACCTGGCCTGGAATGTTGCCAGGGCATCCACCACCTCTCTGGGCAACCTGGGCCAGGGTCTCACCCACCACCACCGGTGTAAAATTGTCTTCCTTCTATCTAGTCTGAATCTTCCCTCTTTTTAGTTTAAGGCCATCTCCCCCTGTCCTATCGCAACAGGCCCTGCTAAAAAGCCCATCCCCATCCTTCCTGTAGGCCCCCTTTAAATATTAGAAGGCTGCTCTAAGGTGTCCCCGGAGGTGGGGACAGTGTCTTCTGTGTCTTCTCCAGGCTGAACAACCCCAGCTCTCTCAGCCTGTCCTCACAGCAGAGCTGCTCCAGCCCTCTGAGCATCTTTGTGGCCTCCTCTGGATGTGTCTGAACAGGTCCATGTCCTTCCTGTGCTGAGGGCTCCAGAGCCGGACACAGGACCCCAGGTGGGGTCTCACCAGAGCGGAGCAGAGGGGCAGAATCCCCTCCCTCGCCCTGCTGGGGATGGAGCTTTTGATCCTGCTTTTGATGCAGCCCAGAATGCGGTTGGCTTTCTGGGCTGTGAGCGCACATTGCCGGCTCCCGTTGAGCTTCTCATCAACCAACACCCCCCAGTCCCTCTCCTCAGGGCTGCTTCCCATCCCTTCATCCCCCAGCCTGTGTTCGTGCTTGGGATTGCACCGACCCAGCTGCAGGGCCCTGCACTTGGCCTGGTTGAACCTCATGATGTTCACACGGGCCCACTACTCCAGCTTGTCCAGGTGCCTCTGGATGGCAGCAGGGACTTCGTGGGAGCGAGCACCCAGCCCTGCCACTCCAAATCTGTCCTTTTGCCAAGCATCCATGCATTGTATGTAAAATAGAATCATAGAATCATAGAATCATAGAATCATAGGGTTGGAAGGGACCTCTGGAGATCATCTAGTCCAACCCCCCTGCCAGAGCAACCCCCCTTCCATCCAGGGATGTCCACCTCCCACCTGCCTGGGACCGTAGGGATGGAAGCACTGTGTAGGATGGTGAAGGAAATGTTTTTTCTCCATCTCTACCCTGTGTTGCTTTAGCATATCCCTCCATCGTCCTCCCTGTAAATGGGGTGGGAGCAGTTTCTCTTCCCCGTAGCGGTTTTGCTCGGGTGGAGCTCAGCCGTCCTAAGGCTGCAGGCATGTAGACAATTGCAGAGCAGTGACCGTTCAGCAGCATCAAATTTTTTATTTTTATATCTTTTTTTTTCTTGTTCTCCAACATCAGACTAGATATAAGGAAGATGTGTTTTTACAATCAGGGTGGTGAAACACTGTCCCAGGTTGCCCAGAGAGGTGGTAGATGCCCCATCCCTGGAGACATTCAAGATTGGGCTGGACAGAGCTTTGAGCAACCTGATATAGTTGAAGACATCCCTGCTCATTGCAGGGGAGTGGTGTAACTAGGTGGCCTTTACAGATCCCTTCCAACCCAAACCATTCTATAATTCTGTGAACATGGAACACATTCCCTGTGATGGCAAAATGCATCAGGATGCATCCCTCCATGAACGAGGATTAGCTGGAAGCTGAGCCACCGCACAGGCCACAGCACAGGCAGTGCCCTCACGGACCATCCTGCAGCATCTGAACAGGGTGGGCAGAGCAGGGTGCTGGTCACAGTGTCCATTGATGGCCATGGCAAGTGATGGAAACAGGTCCAAGTGTACCCAGGGAGCCAGGTGGAGCAAGACATGGGGTAAGAGACAGCACTGGAAAGGCTGCAATGTAAGTCCAAAGTCCTTCCAGGAGACAGAGACAGAGATGAAGCTTCAGGGTGGATCCAAGGTCCGACCAGGAGACTCCAGCAGGGGCGGTAAGGCCCCAGGTAAGGCCAATCGAGGCCTTCAAGGTTTATGAGTGCCATCAGGGCACTCAGCCCACTGGGTGCACCAAATCACGGCAATATATGACTCTCTACATCGCTGGTTGCCCATTGAGGAAAACACTCAAACACCTGATTTCCAGAGCCTGCAGAAATGCCATTGACCAACAGTCACCTTCTGGAGGCACCTTGAAGGCAGCTGAAACAAGGGAGGGTTTCAGTGCCATGCCAAAGCAAACAGCACAGAACCTATGTGAATGAGAGAAATTCTCAAAAAAAAAAAAAAAAAAGGAAAAAAAAGCAGTGTTCTTGCTCTACAGGAGGAGCACGAGCTCCATCCAACCCCTTCCGAAGCCCACAAGAAGCCTCCTCCTGATTTCGGAGAGGTTTGAAGGGCTCTTTTCCCAGTCAAGGTGGACTTTTTCTTCCCATACTTTTTCCATATCTAATCCTGGAAGGGAGCTGGAAGGGAGCGACGACCTTCGGGAGCCTGGGAATGAGCCTGGAGAAGAGCTTCCCTCCCCGAGCCGGGGTGGCAGTGGCAGGACTGCTGTTCCCAGGAGAAGGAGGACAAGGCAGACCATGTCACATGTGCAGGGAGAGGACCTTCCTCCACAGCTGTCCGTGAAGGACTGCAGAGCCCCGCTTTGGGCTTTGCCTTCCCCCGGGGCCACCAAACCCGGGAACAACGTGCTCTTCCCAGGAGGTCAAGGAAGGGGGGGCCTCATCCCGAACGGAGATCACGAAGCAAAGCAAGACCCAGTCAGGCTGACCAGAAGGAAACCTGGGATGCCCATCGCTGCTTTTAATTCAAAATAAATTGGGCAAGTGGCAGGCCATAACACAACCGGGTTAATGCCAGACTTGTGGATGGTGGAGGGGACTTTAAGTTTAAAAATGCGCCGCTTTCTGATGAAATACAGGGCAAATTTTGCTCTGCTGGAGCAGAGCTAACCGGGCTGGTTGTGTCCGGGCTGGAAGAGGGTTTGAAACCCCCTGGCAGCGCCAACCCACGCTGGATCCATCCGCAGTGTGAAAGGCAGTGATTGTAGTAGGGAAAAGCAGAAAAATAATCATCTGGAGGACGGAGTGACTCAGGGGACTGGCAATAAGATGGATCATGTTACCGCCATGGAATGGATTCCAATTAGTTACATCCGCTTTTAATTATTATTATTTATACCGAACCTAAAGGCAGCCCGCGGATTATCCAAAAATGCGTGGGCTGATCTGTAAATCCCCCATCCCACCCCCCCCCGTCGCAGCCCTTGTAATGACAAACACCACTCACGCTGCCTAGGCTGGTTCATACTGGCCGCGGCATAAATCGCTTATTAACGTCCAACTTGCCGCATCTCCACTTTTCTCACTCGTCGGAAGGAAAATAGGGAAGCGGGTGACCAAGGTCGGAGTTTTGTGTTAAGTTGTTTTGGTGGCAGCAGCAGCGGCTCGAGAAGTTCCTCCTCGCCCCCTGCATTCGGTTCCTTTTTCCCCCTCGTGCCACTCCGTGAGTCATGCAAATGCAGGCCCGCGGGATCAGCCAGGTCACTGAACTGGTAACTCTGTTAGAAAAAACAAGAAGGAGGGTATTTTTAATCAGAGTTGGGGAACCTTGCTGCTCATGTTCACCAGAGACCCCTGGGTCATTGCAAAGACGGTGGCGGGAGTCCAAGCGAGTGATGGCGGGACACCCACTGACCGGGTTTGCCACCAGGAACCATCTTCTTTTCTGGCAAGGTCTCTCTTGTGAGGAAAAGCCAGTGGTCCTGCTTAGTCACCTGGTGCTGTTCAAAGCACATTCATGAAACGGGAGGATTTGTTTCACCAAAAGAAATTATTTGGAAAACGTTAAAGAACACGCTACAGAACTTGCTTCATGCTATAGAAACCAGGAGCCTTCTGGGAAGCGATTTCTCATCACTTATTTGCGATAGAAGAAGCCAAGGTAACGGGGAAGATGTAATTTACTTTTGGACTTTCTCATTTTCTGTACATGGACCATCACTTCCACATCTCTTCTAGAAACAGAACATTTCTGTGTTCCGTTGCTGTTATGGGAAAGTTGCCTGGGAAAATTCGTGTCTCCAATTCATACAGAAACCACAATTATCACTTGCATTAAATTGGGAAGTTAAACCAACAAAGTCCATAGACTTCCCTGAGTGAGAGAAAGGAGAGTTTGGGTGGCAGTTCTCACCCTTCTGGACCTCCTTATGATCTCCAGGAAACTGGGAAGGGAAAGGTCTACCAAGAGCAGATGTTCCCAGCAGGAACATTATATATATGCACATATATAGACAGACATATATATACACACACAGTGATTTCTAGCAGGATCCATGGCAAATGCAGGATTGCCTGCAGGAGGGTCTTTCAGGAGGTTGAGATGAGATGAGAGAACATTGAGTCACACATCTTCCAGTGTGAGATGGCAACAAAAAAGGAGCATGAGAACATCCTCTAGATCCGTGGACAGAGCAGCTCCCCCGTGGCCGTTTGTCCAGGCTGGCACAGAGCGCCATTCTGCCATCTCCTTATTAAATGAGCTTTTCTCACCTTACGCTGGGAAAAATAAAATCCTGTTCTCCGTTACAGAGCTAAGATGAGTCTGGGTCTCCCTGTAGAGAATCCAGTTCCTGCCTTAAACTTTTTGCCAGCAGCAAGTTGCTTTTATTTATTATTTTGATTCCACTTTGAATAAGAAGCATCTTAAAGGAGAGAGATTTCCTTAACGAAGGTGTATTATCACTGACGGACTTCCTGCCTGTGTACCCCATGGGATGACAGGGCAAGGAGCCGGGGAGGCGGCTGGGAAAGGAAATTTTGGTGGCCATCGTTCCTGAGCTGATCTCTCTTCTGGAGGACCGGTGTGCCGCTGAAAAGTGTGTTTTCTCCGGGGACCTTAAGAAAGGAGAAGCTCAGCAGCTGACGGCGAGGCGAAGCACATGAACACGGCTTTAACCCCGCGCCCAGGGGAGACAGCCAGCAGGTGAGATGGGGAGCTGAGGCTGCGCACGAAGCACAGCTGGCGCCGCATCTTCGCCTCTGGCGAGAAAGGGGAGAGGGGCACACGGGGCCGGCACGTCAAATCCTTTCCAGGTCAGTGACCCGCTGTAAAGAAGTTTCCCTTCTGCCCCCAGAGCAGCGCAGTAACACAAGTGCTGTAAAGCAGAACAGTTTATCTCCGTCTGAAAGCCACGGCTGCTCACTCGCCGAGTTCGGTGCAGGTGGAGCCAGCCCAGCAGTCACGTGTGTGCCTTGCGGAGGAAAAATAACGACTGTATGTCAAGTTAATGCTTCTTTTGGGGTGGGGGGCTTATCCCTCTGATTATATGGAGTCATGTTTTCATAGCACCATAGAATGGTTTGGGTTGGAAGGGACCTTAAAAATAATCACCTCATTCCAACCCCCCTGCCCTGGTCAGGGACACCTCCCACAAGACCAGGCTGCTCAAAACCCCGTCCAGCCTGGCCTTGAACACCTCCAGGGATGGGGCATTGACAGCTTCTCTGGGCAACCTGTTCCAGTGTCTCACCACCCTCACAGTAAAGAATTTCTTCCTGATATCCAATCTAAATCATCTCCCCCCTTTCAGTTTTAAACCATTACCCCTCGTCCTATCATTACACTCCCTGATAAAGGGTCCGTCCCCATCCTTCCTGTAGCCCCCTTTAGGTACTGGAAGGCTGCTACAAGGTGTCCCCGGAGCCTTCTCTTCTCCAGGCTGAGCAACCCCAGCTCTCTCAGCCTGTCCTCACAGCAGAGGTGCTCCAGCCCTCGGATCATCTCCATGGCCCTCCACTGGACATGTTTGAACAGGTCCATGTCCGTCTTGTGCTGAGGACTCCAGAGCTGGACACAGGACTCCAGGTGGGGTCTCACCAGAGCAGAGCAGAGGGGCAGAATCCCCTCCCTCACCCTGCTGGCCACGCTGCTTTCGATGCAGCCCAGGATGCGGTTGGCTTTCTGGGCTGTGAGTGTGCATTGCCGGCTCATGCTGAGATTCTCATCCACCAGCACCACCAAGTCCTTCTCCTCAGGGCTGCTCTCAAGCCATTCTCTGCCCAACCTGTTTTTGTGCCCGGGATTGCCATGACCCAGGTGCAGGACCTTGCACTTGGCCTGGTTGAATTTCGTGAGGTTTTTGTGCACGTATCTGAAAGTTCCTCAGCTTGCAGTGGAGAAATCAAAGCAGCAAATTAAGCGGTATAGCCACGATCAGACAGTTGGTAGCAAAGCCGAGAGCTTCACGCGGAGCAGACGGCCACGTGTTGTCCTGTTGCTTTGAGCCCAGCACAGCCGAGGGGACGGGGAGGTGGCAAGGGTGACAGGTGGGGTTTGCAGAGCTCTCGGAGAGCGCTGCAAAACTCAGTGTGAGTTTCCCAGAGCCAAGCGTTTCCCCGAGAGGGCTGCGTGCTCTTCTAGGTTCAATATCACAAAAAGACACCAAACAACAACCCCTGCAAAGCTGTGATTCGTGTCAGCTGTGGACGCAAGATCCCTTTTGTGTCAGATGACCCGGCGCACGTGATGCTGCCGGCTTTACCCTTCGTGTCGCCTCCAGAAGGACCGTCGCAGTGGCACAGCCAGCCGCTGCCTAATCCAGCCTAAATCCTCCTGGCACGGAGATGAACCAGCAAATAGCTCCCACCACCTCTAAGCCAGCAGGCTTCGTTTCGCTCGGCTCAGCACAGCGCTTTTTTTCGCCCGAGCAAGAGCTCAAAGCCAGCTGTGCAGCCTTGAGGGTTTTATTTTTCTCTGGAGACCCAGGAGAATGTCACTTCCCGAGTGACCTTGCTCAGCCACCCCAGCTGCACCCAGCGGGGCGGACCTCATTGCCGACTGATCATGGATAATCTTAGTCACAGCTTAAGGTGTCCTCCCACCCCCCCACCCCCCCACCCACCCCCCCTTCGATGTAAGGGGGACCCTCCGTGGCTGCGTTGCCCCAGGGCTGAGGGCATGCAGGGCTGTGCCAAAGGGGCTACGGCCACTAGACGAGGGGGACGGGCCACCAATGTTCGTGGGGGGAGGATGGACAGGGTGAGATGTAACTCACAGGGGCTCCTACGGCAATACGAGCACGTGGATCTGCCTTTTGGTATGGCCTTCATCCTTGAGTCCACTGGCAGTTAAGCAAGTGGGAGTCGTAAGAAGAAACTGAAGGCAGGGGAAGCCTCTGGGGCGGGGGGGAGGGAATCTGCGTTAGGAAACATCTTGTCCTGGTCAAGTAGAGTCAATGATAAGAAGCTTGATCTCTGAGGCCTCGGTCCACATTCACTGCAAAATTAAGGCTATTTGCTAGCTGAAGTGTGATGAGTGTTTTATATTTTTCCTGATAAAAGTCTTTAAATTGAAGAATGGGGGGGGGTGGGATAGAAGTGATGTGCTTTTTACATAAGGTCTTGAAATGGCAGAATATGCGATTTTTCCACAGGGTAAGCTTCAGAATAAAGTACAAAATGATGGTTGGACTCGATGATGTTAAACGTCCCTTCCAACCTGGGTGATTCTACGATTCTATGGAAAACTTGGTGTCCCTGAAGAGGGGCAAGGACTCCCTCCACATGTGTCACTGCCACCCGGGAATGAGATCCTGGAGCCTTTCAGAGGCTGGATATCGGGGCACAGCATGGTGGTGAGCAAGGAAGGCAGAGAGCATCCCCTGCATCCGTGAGGATGGTGATGGGTGTGGAGGAGCCCCTGGACGGGGAGGGCTCAGCAGGCACCATAGCATGGGGGACACGAGGCTGAAGTCACCGATGATACAGAGAAAGCCAACGGGGAAATTAGTAACGTATCACTCACAGCATACGTAGGTGACGGAGCCTGGGAACACGCTGGGGCTCTGAATCACTGGGATTTGTGCAACCTCGGTCCTGGCAGCACTGGGTGGAAGCCTTTTCCCCGGAGCGGTCGGCGCTGGGAAGCGTGCAGGGAGCAGCCTGCTGTCACTGCAGGCAGCTGCCTGGCGTCCAAGCGGTGGCTGGATGTCCTCGGCACCGTGGGGAGCGGGGCAAAGCGGCTTGGAGCCATTCGCGCCTTTCGCGGGCTCCCGCAGTCCAGCACAACTCTATAAAAGCCTCGCCCAAGTTCGGCTGATTTAAATCAGTTCAGGCTATTTCATCATCACATAAGCAGACATAGCTTAAAGACTCGTTTACAGGCTTAACGAGATGATTGGAGTATTTTGGTGGGTTGTATAAGGAGCTGGTTATGCCATGGAAAGCTTTCAATGGAGACACAGGGTGCAAGACCTCCAGCACAAGGGAGCTCAAGCCTTGCTTTAAGCACCAGTTTAGGAGGCAAGAAGAGCCTGTAAGAAGCTCCCCACAGTCTGGCACTCTCCTGCCTTCACGCATTTTTATGGCGTGCAAATCCTCCTCCAGGAAATTTAGTATTACCCCTTGTGCTAAATTACTCTGGAAGAGAGCATCGTTAGCACAGATTATTGCTGGGGAGGATAACGCCCCTTCTTGGGGCTTGGTGTGTGAAGCAGCGCAGGGGTCACAGAGCAGCTCATGTGAAGGACGTGTCCCTCCCGTCTCCTAGAATCATAGAATGTGTTGGGTTGGAAAGCACCTTTAAAGGTCATCTAGTCCAACCCCATCTCACCAGCCTCCAGGTCCTTCCTAGGGACTGGGCGGTTTTTCTCTGTTCCCGTGGCAGCTTTTCAGACCCTCTCCTGTGACGGTTTCTGGTCCCGTTTGCCACCACAGTCATACTCAGGCTGGATAAGAGGTGGAAAGGAGGGTAGGTCCCGCTCCCTGAGCTCAAATCACCTTCAGGCATGGCTTAAAGACATCAGCTTGTACCAACCTAAGAGCTTGCCGCTGCCAAACGCAGAGGCCTCATTCCTGTCCTTTCTCCTGCAGCTCCAGGCCACCAGCCTCTGTCCTCCTCTCCGTCTTAGCCCTCACGCTGGCCGATTCAGCGCTGACATAGCAGAAACCTGTTCCTTTTTCTCGCTTGGTTATTTTTGTGCCAGATTAGTAATCTGGGTGTGTGGAGGCTGTGCAACACCAAAGCTGAGGCAGGGGAGAGCTTGGGTGGTGGTGGAGGATGGTCCCAGGCGGTCTGTGGGTGGGGAATGCTCCTTATGGATGTGAATGCCGTCAGAGCCTATTCCCAGGTCATATGGGAGGAGAGGTGGTCATTTGGGGCTACAATGATAACTGGGGTGAAAGGCGGGAGACTGGGGCAACTGGGATGAGACATTGGCAGGTTGCTGGGACAATCCCAGCAGCAGCTAAGGAATGACCACCATGGCACAGTGATGGCTGGGAGATGCTGTGGGAGCTCTGGGGTTGCACCTGGCCTTGCTGGTAGCTCACTCCATCCCGAGTTCTGCCCCATCACTGCGGGGCCCTTGCAGGCTGAGTAGCAGCGGGGTGGTGGGATGTCCGGTGCCTTGCCTGTGGGATAAGCCTGGTTAGAGGTAGCACAGGGCTGGATTTGTAACCACCATGTTCCTGGTCAGCCCATTTCTTTCCATTTGCACCTCTGGGAACCTCCTCTTCAAGTCCTGAAGTGTCTATGGAGCAATTTGTCCTTGAAAACAAGCCAGGGCAGAGCCCTAAAACCTCTAGATGCTGCCCTGCCTAGAGGTAACGCGGTAATAAATGCAACATTTCTGGCAGCAACATGAGGGCAATTAAGGGACCCTTAATTTCTAAGGGTACTTCCAAACACATCGCTAATTGTCAGCCAGAAACCTGGGAAAGTTCAGTCAAACCAGCTTGGGTACTCAAGGGACTATCCCACCCTGTGAGCCTTTCCCCATCATCCTGCCTCTGCTCTCCTTCCCCCACTGCCACCCCCCAGCCATCCTCCCGCTGCTTCCCTTCCCAGCTACCCTTCCCCACTTGTGAACAAAGAAACTTAACAAAACAGTGCTCCACTGAAAGGAACAGAGGCGAGGGAAACAGGAAAGCAGATAATATAACAATAAACAACCACCCCATCCAAAGTACACAGAGAAATGATCAACTCTCCCTTCCTCTTTGCTTTTCCGGGGCCTCCCAGGAAAGCTGGCTACTGTCTCTGTCCCGCAGCTTCCCACTGTGCTCAGTTTGCTGGTGTCGAGCCTCAGCTTATGCATTTCTCCCAGGCAGCAGATATCCATCCATCCATCCATCCATCCATCCATCCATCCATCCATCCATCCATCCATCCACTCCCATTGGCCACTACTCATCATTAGCTGTTCGGTGACGTCCTTAGCAGGAACCTCCTATTGTCCTCTCTCAGAAGACTTCCTAAATAGTTAAAACCCAAGGGCAGCCCATTTTTTATGCAGGATTTCACAGGATCATAGAATGGTTTAGGTTGGAAGGGACCTTAAAGATCACCCAGTTCCAACCCCCCTGCCCTGGGCAGGGTCACCTCCCACTGCACCAGGCTGCTCAAAGCCCCATCCAGCCTGGCCTTGAACACCTCCAGAGATGGGGCATCCACAGCTTCCCTGGGCAACCTGTTCCAGTGTCTCACCACCCTCAGAGTGAAAAATTTCCTAATACTCTTTCTGATAGTGGTTGTGTTGAGCTAAGGTCTTGAAGTCATGGAGCAAGAGGAATTTGACCCAGGAACAGGAGTGCTTGTGGACCTCCAATTTCTATCACCAGGTTCACCTTGGGCTCAAGCTGGAGTGGAAGAGGAGAGACTCGGAGCAGGAGCATGGGGAAGTGCATTTCTGGCTGCGTCGCTTGATGAGTGACGTGGTGCCAGGCAAAGGACAAGCTGTTCCCCTGCTCATTATTGTTACCAGATGAGTGGGGGACTTTTACGACTGCTGCTTCTGGTTAATCAAATGCTGATTGCGACAGAGGAAGGAGGGCTGCACCCCTTGTCCCTCCTGCGCCCCGCGCTAGGCAGGGAGGGGTAGCAGGCACAGCCTCCTGCCCTCTCCCGCAAGGTCTTTGTTCCTGGGGTTGACGTGCAGCATCCCAGACGCGACTGCGGATCCCACCCCCCCGCGAGGCCCTGCTCAGTCTGGGGTTATTGTGCGATGCCCAGAACAATATGTTGTGGTTGGAGTCACAAGCCAGGGAGGGCCTGGGAGAGCGCCAGGAGGCTCCTCGCTCCCCCTCTCCCTGCTAGCGCTGGCGGGGAGGCAGCTTTCGGCCATCTGGTAGCTGTGGGTTTGGTGGAGGTCCCACAGCAAGGGGGAAGAAGCAGTCACCAGGCCTGTTCCTAGAGAGGAAGGCCAGCGTTTGGCACCAACTCTGCCACAGATGCGCTGTGTGACTTGGGCACAGGATGCCCTCGGGCACTGTAGGATCACAAGACGTGGGAAGGGACTGCAGGAGGTCTCCAGCCCTACCTCCTGCTCATGCAGAGCCAGCTCTGGGGTCAGACCAGGTTGCTCAGAGCTTTACCCAGTCGAATCTTGGAAAACTTCAAGGTTGAAGGCAGCACAGCCTCTCTGGGCATCCTGTATCAGTGCTGGACTGTCCTCATGGTGGGAACGTTTTTTCCTCATATCCAGTCTGAACCTCCCTTGCTTCAGCTTCTGCCTGATGTCAGTTGCACCACTGTGTAGAGCCTGCCTCCATCATCTTCATGTCCACCTTGCTATCAGTTCCCCGCCAAAGTTGTCTCTTCTCCAGCCCTGCACCCTCAGCCTCCCCCTTCGGGCCATGTTCTCTAGTGTCCAGAACATCTTGGTGGCCTTTTGCTGGACTCATCCCATGTGCCCCTGTCTCTCTTGTATTGGGGGTGAAAACTGTATGCAATATCCAGATTTGGTGTCAGCAGGGCTCAGCAGAGGGGAAGGATCCCCTCCCTTGACCTGCTGGCAACAGTCTGCCTAATGCAGCCCAAGGGGCTGTTGACCTTCTTTGCTGCTCCCCCATCAGTCAGCCCCAGGCTGTGCTGTAGCATGGGGGTTATTCCTTCCCAGGTGCTGCACTTGGCATCTGTCCTTGATGAAGTTCGTAAATATCCTTGAAGTATCAAGTCCAAGAGAGTGGCCAGCCAGCAGGTGCCTCATGGTCTTGCCCTAGTCACATGGATTTTTGCTTTGAAATGGTTTGGAATGTTCCTTCCAGGACCTACCTGCATCTTACGGGGGTCTAAAATGTCTGGTTTCACTTCTCTGCCTATTTGGGATGTTGTGATGGCTGGAAGCTCAGGCAGTGATGCAATGTGGGCTAGTGAAATAACCAAGAACAGCATCTCACAAGAAAACCTTCTGCACCACCCAGTGCCAAGGGGAAGACTTGCGGGAGCACTGGGCAACCTCAGATAGGACTTTTCCTGACAGCGCTTCATTGCAAAACCCTCAGAAGGAACTAGGGGCTTCTGTGTCCTCCAGAGACCATGGTACTGTCAGGAGGGAAGGGAAACTGTGTCCTTTCATGTTTTGGGAGTCCAGGGGGTTGCCTGGGTGAGGTGTCCCTCAACACACATCTTGTTTGCGCAGCCATTTTGAGGAGGCAGGGGACACACTCTTGCGTGTGGCAAGGAGCTGACTTTGGGGGGTCTGGACTTCTCTGTCCTGGCTTGCTGGTTGATCCCCCTTGTTAGTTAGGTCACCCCGGGCTGAGCCGACCCTCAGAGCCAGTCTGGTGGGGTGTATGTTTGGCCCAGGATCTGTTAGTCATCTGCCTTTGCTGTGTGCAAGTCCTTTGGCCAACAAGTGTGTTGGGAGATGTTCATTGCATTTGGTAGAGGCAAGGCAGAATAATGTTCTTCTCCACTAATTACCCAAGGAGTGACAGTGTCTTTAAAGGCCATATGAAGAGAGACCATGTAGGAAAATACCATTTCTTTTCTGTGGATGAAGACAAAGACCCCCTTGGCTCCTTTGAGAAGGATCTCCCATTCTTCCCCAGCTCACCACAGCAGTGGTGCAGGGCCTCACCCTCGCCATAGAAAGGTCCCTTCCCCAGACCCGAGTATTTATTCCCAGGACTTCCCCGCCCCAGGGCTGCTCATTCATCTCTCGCAGACAGAATGGAGCCTGTCACAAGAGCAGATGCAGAGCAGGCAGAGCTCCCCATGAGATCCTTCACCACCAGAGATGATAAACAGATGGGGAAATCTGCTGGGAAATGCATTGACGTAAGAAGTAGGTGAGAGGCTGGAGCATCGTCCCCAGGGAGGTGGAAACACTCTGAGAAAGCTGGACGCAGAGGCCGATGCACAATGGCTCTTTGATTCCCCCAGACAGAGAGCTGCTAATGGACCGTTTCCTCTCCCAGCCCTCCCAGGGGTCGGAGATGTCTTGCCCTCACGTTATCTCTCACCCTGGCTTCTTCTCTCTGGGATTTCCTCTGACCCCCTTCAGCAAGCTGCTGGGCTCCGGTCATCCCAGGCTAGCGTCCCTCGTAGCATCCCTCTGTCACCAGACCTGCTGTGGCCCAAGGCATTGCTCCTCAGAGGATAACTTATCGCTGCAACACAAACGTATGGGGCATGGCCCCATGGAGAAGCCTCAGCCTTCCCATCTGGAAGGAGAGGTGGGTTCAGGCAGTTCTCCAGGACCTCAGTCTGACCTGACGGCCCTCCTTGGAGCGGTTTTCACACCAGGGCTGCACCCTACTGCATCAATCCTTCTTGGAAGGACGTATCCATCCATGCAATCGCCATCCATGCAATTATTAGTGTGTTTTGCATGATATACCTCTCCCTTTCCCTTCGACAGTTAAACGGGGAGTAGTGCCCCCATGGCACCCCACTCTCTCCGGGCCAGGCGGACGGCTGCCAGGAGAGCGGTGCCTCAGGCCACCGCACTGGGCACACGTGGGACAGGAGCAGGCCCAAGAAACTCATCCCTGCAGCATCCGGGTGCTGAGCTGGTCTTTATTATTGAATTTTAATTACCGGGGCTGAATTTTAATAGAGAAATTGTACAATGCCACTTTACATCTCAGCCCCAAGGCCAGGTTGCTAGCATCGACGAGTCCCTAATGATGAGGTTAGGGGGTTGTTGGTTTTTTTTTGGCTAATGGAACAAAAAGTCTTATTGGATTTGGAAATTCAGGAAACGAGTTGCCCTGGAGAAAGGGGAGGCAGAGGGCTGCCTCCTGAGGTGCAAAGCTGCCGGGAGGCTCTGACAGCCAGACATATATAGCTGTTTAAAATACTTAATAGCGAGCAATGCTACAAAGTCCTTTCTTTATTCATTTCTCTCCCTAGCACTTCACAGCATGCAATAACTTGGGTTTATAAATTAAACATGCTCCTTGTTTTAATATATCATCTACTTCTTATTCCATGATCCTATAATAGGATTTTTAATTGCCTGTCATAGAATCGTGCATCCTCCTCGCAGTCTGGGAGTGCGAGTGTAAGCATGAGTTCATGGGCCCATGTCAGTATTAAATGGTGCATTTAAATCTTCCCATTAACAAAAGCGAGGAACACGAGCGGGAACGTGGAACACTCATCATTAAGGAGAATTGTTTTCTGTGGCAAAAAAATAAGGAAAAACAGGCCAAAAATACAAACAGATTTTCTTTCTTTCTTTCTTTCTTTCTTTCTTTCTTTCTTTCTTTCTTTCTTTCTTTCTTTCTTTCTTTCTTTCTTTCTTTCTTTCTTTCTTTCTTTCTTTCTTTCTTTCTTTCTTTCTTTCTTTCTTTCTTTCTTTCTTTCTTTCTTTCTTTCTTTCTTTCTTTCTTTCTTTCTTTCTTTCTTTCTTTCTTTCTTTCTTTCTTTCTTTCTTTCTTTCTTTCTTTCTTTCTTTCTTTCTTTCTTTCTTTCTTTCTTTCTTTCTTTCTTTCTTTCTTTCTTTTCTTCCTTCCTTCCTTCCTTCCTTCCTTCCTTCCTTCCTTCCTTCCTTCCTTCCTTCCTTCCTTCCTTCCTTCCTTCCTTCCTTCCTTCCTTCCTTCCTTCCTTCCTTCCTTCCTTCCTTCCTTCCTCTCTCTCTTTCTCTCCCTCCCTTCCTTCCTTTCTTCCTTTCTTCCTTTTCCCCCTCCCAAAGGGTGTTTTAATTATTGCATAGTGTTTTAATTATTACTGGGTTTATTTTCAACTGAGGCATATCCAGCAGCTCAAACCCAGATTAGAGTCCAAAGGGCTGAGGCAGGGGACTAGAAGACCCACTCCAAGGGTGGCCACACAACCATGACCTCTGGTGCTTAGATTGGACCATCCAGCTCCAGCCCCCTCTCCTGCTTCATTTTCTCCTGCTTCATTTCCCTGCTTCTGTGCTCAGCGATGCTAAAGTTGCTAAAATCTGCTGCTGATTGAGTCAGTCCAGCTGAGATGTCCCTGCCGGAGCCCGGGAAGCCCAGGCAGGAGAGGGCACCGAGGAGGGAGATGGAGAATGGGGTTGTGGGTACCGTTCTGCTGCTGTGTTCAGTCTTGGAGCACCCACACGGCGAGCACTGTGCTGCTCCGGTCTCTGCACCCCAAAGAGGGGAGGGCTGGGGGGAAAAGGGACAGAAAAAGGCAGTTAGGTGGTTAACGGGGATAGCTGCTGCAATTTAATGTGATTTCCTCTTACAACACTGAATATCTCCTCTTTGTAACTGTTGGCTGTATCCTAGAGTTTTTATCACAGCTTCTCCTTCCTGGCAAAACAAAGTTAAATCCTTCGACCTTTCTACTTTTTCATATCTTAATCTTTTTTTAATTAATTAACATCTTTTTCAAAGTGTACCCTAAATAGGAGACTCAGTCCAACAGAGACCTTATCAGCACGGAGGAAAGTTGAATAATTACCTCCTCTGGCTTACAGACAACAGTCGTCTTATTGCATCCTGGAAAGAGACCTGCTTCTTCTGCTGGCGTTTTCCCGGCGGCAGATTTCTCATCCCCATCCTCTGTGACATGCTGCACCTCCTCCGTTTCTGCCATACTGTCACCCAGTAAGAGCTCCCTGGTGGGTACCGTCCATTTGACACGGCTCCTCTAAGGGATGCTGTTTGTGTGGATTTCTTCTCATTCAATTCAGACTTTTTCTCCATTTTTTCAAGGTTATTTTGAATTCTCATCTGGTTCTCCCGGGTGCTTGTGGTCCAGCATGAGTCACCTTTATGCCAATCCAGGAAGACACCGCTGAAAATCTCCTCTTTGTCTGACTGAAAACCATCAGCAGCGACTCCAAGTGTCTTTTATTCAATTGTTCCTAAATTCACTTTCCCATATTTCCTTAATTTAAAAGCATTTGTGAAATGTCAGGTGGGACTATTTAAAAAGCTTTACCTCGATCGTGGCACGTTTCAGCTGCCCAAGAGGGAACCTGAGCTGAACATTACTCTGGTTTGGGCAATTTATTTCTGACAAATTCACCTTCTCTTCTTATGCCCATACTCTCCTCTGGCTTCGCATCAACTGTTTGTTTAATAATTTGTTCTGGAAGTTTTCCAAGGCTCAAAGTTAGGCTCCTGGTGTATAATTCCCACTTTTTAAAGAGGGATATTGTGCCTGCCAGTTTCTGCCCCATGGGACCTTTCCTAGCCCGGGGTGGCTGGGAAGAGCATCCCAGTTGCTTCCTCTGCTCACCTCCCACAGGACTGTCCTCCGCCTGTGCTGACACCGTCTCCTCCGTCCCACCTCAACCGTCTCCAGCCGGTTTCTTTCTGCTCCACTCCTTGGTTTGATTAACATGTAATTAAAGTGAATCAGATGGTAAAAAAAAAAAGGAGGAACCCTTTTTGTGAACACAGCACTGGCCTTTTCTGAGTCATCCCTTGGTTACCCTCTTTCCTCTTTCTTTTCTTTCTGACGTATTTATAGATACTCCTGTTGCCTTCCCACCCTTGTTAGCTGAAACTCATTCATGCCTTCCCATACAGTTTCGCAATAGGGTGGTTTTGGCTGCAAACGGGTAACGATTCCCACGGTTCCCACCCCGCTCCGCCCTGTGTTGCTGCCCCTGGGTTTGCAGCAGCACCACTGGGGTCAGTGGTTGTGTTTTGTGCCTTCCTCTGGGCAGGATGAACAACCCGGTGCCTTTGGGGCTTGCCACGGCTTCCCTGCGTCTGTCGAAATCAGCCGGTTTGCATCCAGCATCCCTCTGCCCTTGCTCTTGTGTCTCCCTGTTTGTGAGAAAACATAAATTTTGCCACTTTGTGATCGCCCTCCCCAAAATCACTCTCTCCTCCGGTTCCTGGTGGTGACAGTCTGACCTCGGTAACTGTTTGTCCGTCTGCTCTGAAACATTATCCGAGGGACCTGGTGGGCTGTGTCCCTGCCTGTTATTTCCAGTTGTGTGTAATTAAAAGACCATCCTCTGCTGTGACTGTTCTTGATAATTGGAAGAACCTCTTCTACCTCCTCCTCACGTCTCCTGCCATGGGCACGTCCCAGGCAGAGCCGTGTGTGCCCTCCCAGCACTGCCTTCCTTTCCTCTGCTCCTCCCAGGTTACCTCCGTAGGGACAGAAGTAGGTTTCTGTGCTGTGAGATGGCGGTGTATAATGTCACCATTGTGGCTGTGTCTTAAGAACTCGCGTCGCACTTATTTATTTCCTAGATTCTTGGGGGAGGTTGTATAGACAGAGTAGATAATTGCTGCGTTGCCCTTTTCCCTTCGTTGGGTCTCCCTTAAACCAGGACTGGAATTTCTCCAAGAAAACTGGATCCTCCCCTGTCTCCCGTATCTATGTGCCCCTGCCCAGGGTGGGGGGCGGTTCTTAGATGTGAAAATTCCGCCACCAAAATCTTCGTCCCCAGCCAGAGGTGGCTGACGTGTCTCGCACCGCTCGTCCCAATGACCACGCAGGCTGAAGGCTGAGTTTTCCTTGGGGTGAGGACCACACACCTCCCAGCTTTGATGCCCCGCTGGCATCCAAGCCTAAGCACTGAGCCCTCTTCATTTCCATGGCCACCCGGGGAGCCCCGAGCCCCCCCTGAACCCCACTGGCACCAGGGGCTGGGGCTCACAAATTTCACCTACCACCCCAACCAGCAGGTTAAGCCAACCTCCATCACAAACAACAGAGCCAGGATGCAGGAGAGGGGTATTTAAAATGGAAATGGGGTTCTGAGATTGGTCCCAAACAGCTCAGGAAATTGTTATAGTTAACGGTGAGATGCCGCTGCAAATATTGCTGGCTGGAGCAAGAGATTCAAGCACCCTTTCTCTGGTCGTATTCTTCAATCCAAGAGTTTATTTACTGTACATTGCAAAATAGAGCCCTTCCTCCCTCCCCATTTTGTGTCGAACAAACAATGCTATGTCTCTCCTGCCACTGCAGTACTAGGAAAAACTGGGTCATGCATATAATTCTGCAGAGGGAAACAAAAGGCCATTCTGCCCCTGTTGGATCTCATATTTATGGATGCTGTGGCACATTATGGTAATTCTCGCTTGAATCCAGCATATAATTAATAGCTAATAATTTGGCGGTGGCATTTTTACATGCAGATTTGGGGAGAGATTCATGTCGCAGTGGACAAGACAATAAAATATGACTGACACATAAAACTGCTTGCAGACTTTCCAAGGCACCAGATTCCCATCTCCGCTTTGCCTTCTGGCTTTTCTTGCACCCTCCCATTTTGGAGGGTGGTGTTGATAACTAATTCTTTCCTCTGTTTGTCTTCTGCCCCATTTTTTAAAAAATTACGAGCGCGTCTGCATGCAAAACTGGACGGTCGATGAATTTATTAGAAGTATAATGTCGACATCTGTTCTGCGCTCGCAGAGGGGCAATTTCAGGAAGGCGGTAAATGGTGGAGACAGGGGAATATGCTCGCACATACTTGCTTGTAGGTTGTACATGCTGATTTTATAGATGCTCGTGTACAAAGTGAATAAACTCAACTTTGGCTTTAGTGAACAGGCTGAAATCAACAGGAGTGAAAAATGGTGTAAAACTATTGATTTCTGCACCTTTGTGCTCCTCCGTGCATTTAGCCAAGTATTATCTCTTATATATGCACTGAGTGACTCCTTGCAGTAAAATCAAGCTCCGGCCAAAGAGATGAAAATGAAATAAAAAAAAAAAACTGGAAAAATGTTTCCATGGCTGTGACGGAGAGCAGAAGTGTTCCTGCTTTGCCGAGGTCAGGATGGGACACAGCCACTCCCCGCCAAGCAAGGCTGAAGCAAAGAAGGTGATAAAGCAAAAATCACTGCCACTATCACCCCGGGATTATCGGGCATAATCCTGCGGGGTGAGACGAGGTCTCAGGACATAAATGTTGTCTTCTAAGCCTGTCCATTCTTGCATGCTGCTGTGTTTCTCTGGCAAATCTGGGGTAACATATGGTCTAGGAAAGCAATGCTACAGACCCCCCTCTAACCTTCCCCAGGTGCATACACAACTCCGCATCGTTACACATCACATAAACCCTAAATATCTGCTGCACTTTTTCATTTCTGCATTTGTTTTTTTCAAATAACAGTCAGCTAAGGCTGTGGGTCTGCACCTCCCCTCTATCGCATCTCCTGGTACTCCCTATATACAGATATTTTTTAATCCCCAAACAGCCTTATCAAAGAAGGCCCTATGTGTATTCTTTCTTCTCATTGATGCTCCAAATAAATTGTGTGAATCAACACACTGGCAGGACTTGGGAGTAAGTAAGAGCACTGGCATCAGAGCTGATATTGCCCTACAGCATCCCATTCGGCAGGTTTTTAAGCAGCCCTGGCTCACATCCCCTGTGGCCTCGGGTGCAGGGCAGGTTTGCTCCTCCTGACCTGGCAAGCGAAACAGCGGGATGGCACTGGGAGCGATGGCTACAGCCTTCCTGCTCCTGGAGGACACGGAAAATACATGCAGCATCCCTGCCACCCGTTCATTAGACATGTGGGACGGGGCGATGTGGCATCACTTATAATACTTATAAATAACACTTATAAATATAACTATATAACACTTATAAATACTTAAAGGGTGGGTGTCAGGAGGATGGGGCCAGGCTCTTTTCAGTGGTGCCCGGGGACAGGACAAGAGGCAATGGGCACAAACTTGAGCATAGGAAGTTCCACCTAAACATGAGGAGGAACTTCTTTACCCTGAGGGTGGCAGAGCACTGGAACAGGCTGCCCAGAGAGGTGGTGGAGTCTCCAACTCTGGAGACATTCAAAACCCGCCTGGACGCGTTCCTGTGTAACCTGCTCTAGGTGACCCTGCTCTGGCAGGGGGTTGGACTAGATGATCTCCAGAGGTCCCTTCCAACCCTATGATTCTATGATTCTATGATCACTGGGGAGAGCAGGAGCTGCATGGGGCTGCGGGAATGGCCAGACCCTGCACACCCTGCCCTGGAGGGGAGAGGGCAGTTTGGGCCTGCTGATGAAGATTAAAATTACCTTATAACGGGGTCATGCTGGCACTGAAATAAGCATTTTGCCACTCTGACTCAGGGGTTTTTTGGGCTTAGGCAACTAACTTGACATGCCCTTTTCCCAGCCCTCTCTCTGCCCCATTCCTTCCTTGCTGGTTTTGCTCCTACTGTAGCTGTTCTGCTTCAGCTGCAAAGAAAGAAAAATGCGAGTAGAAAAGAGGGAGGGTGAGGCACACACACATTTCATTTTTATAGGTCTTTCACTGTATTTCATCTGTCTGTCATTTAACGCACCGGTGACATTTGCATATTCCCCGAAATGCCACCTAGGAAAGAAAACACATTAAGAAATAGCTTGACATAAAGAGTGAGGCGTCCTTCAACGGGGCTGACTGCGGACGTGCAAGGCAGCCTGCGGGCACAGGCATCCCTCCGTGCCCAGCCGGCCCCAGGAACCTCTGGGCTGCGGTGGCGAGATGCACCGGCTCCGCACTGCGGATCACGGAGGCTCCTGCTCTTTGGTTTTGTCTTACGTGATCCGGCTGCCGCCGGTGAGCAAAGCTGATGTCTGGAAAGTAGGAAATATTTTTGCGTGGAGGTGATCCCCTGCTCCTTCCCGCCCTGCTTGTGCTGTGTGATGTTCCTCCAACGCTTTAATGACTTGCCATTTCTAGGAAAATGCAGGCAGACATAGAGAAGACCATAATGATGATGATGATGACAATGATGATAATACTAATAATAAAAATAATAACGATGATGCTGAAGGCAGTTAGTGCTGGGATGCAGATAGCTCCTGGTTTTGGGAAGCTCCCTGGTCCAGGCACACCAAGACAACAGGGACCCAGACAGGCTGGTGAATGAATTTACCCTTCGGGCACAGGGGCTTAGGGGCTAATATCACACATCCTTCAGCAAAGAACTGCCGTTTATAGCCTTAAACTGGGTGATCGGTGGCTTCTGCTAGGAACAAAACATCTCTGCAATTGTAGCCGGCAAGTTTGGTACAGCCAGACAGGACAACCCTTCTTCTCCCTTCTTATCGCCTATATTGTATGTGGCTTTAGAGCTGCTCTGCAGTTTGGGTGTGAAGCTCAGCCCGTGGAGGCAGTCAGCTCCAAAGCGTAGGTGGCACTTTGTGCCCCAAGCCTGGCTGGAGGCCCTACCCACCACTTGTGTGTTCCCTTCCCAGGGAAAAGGGGGTGGGATGCTCCAGAAGCACACGTTTGGCCCGAGCACAGCCCTGCGGCTCTCTGGCTCCGGGCTCAAGTCCAGTGCTGGAGCTGACCTGTTTCATGCTCTTGGGCAAATCCCTGCCACGGGGATAATCACGCCCGATGCCAGTCTCCGAGGGGAGCGCGGAGGCTTCATTAGCTGATGTTTAGGAAAGGCTTTGAGCAGGAAAAGTGTATTCAGCGTTAAAAATGAATGAGCATCAGCAATGCCAAAAATGTGTGTGATGAAGGGGAGAAGAAAGACAATATTGGAGGACAAAATGCTCAGGGAGCAAAGGGCTGGCCCAGACAGAGCAACAGCTTTGCTAGCGTCCAGGCGGAGGGCAGAGCTGCAGTGCTGGCCCTGGCACAGTGTCTGTCGGGAAACAGTAGCCCAACTGGCTTGTCCCACCTTGCCCTGGCCCACAGAGAGTGGAAATCTCTCAGCATCCTCCTGGGGACCGGCAAGCGGGAGATGTGTCAGCACCACTGTCCTTCCACCATCCCCTCATCCCAGTCCTGGGACCCGCTGGGCTGAAGACACATCACTTCCCTTGAGAAATGGGTGATCCATCAAAAACCTCAACCTTCTTCCCCACCACTGCCCAGCCTTATACCTCCAGGCTTTCCCTGCCTGCAGGGCCCCTGTCCTGAGGCTGAGCCTCTGCCATGCACAGGAGGACGCTGTCGGACAAGAGCGATGCGCCAGGTTCACAACAGGGAAATGGAGATGGTAGAGGAGAAGGCCGGGTGACCTTTGTGTCACCACCGTCATAGATCTGAGCTCGGCCTTGGGTCTATAACTGGCCCAAGGGATTGAGCAAGTGTGTGAAGGAGGCCTTTGTCAGGTTATCTGGGCCATCAGTCCTTCATCTGGTCCTGGAGGACCCACCCACATCCCGCAGCACTGGATTTCCCTCAGGAAGAGATAACCAGCACCTTGTCAACCATTTTATGGTGACTGTGTCCTTGTGTCCAGAAACATCTGATGGGAACTAGCAGAGCATACGATATGCCTCATCACCTCTGGCTGCTCCCCACCCACAGTCCCTCAAATGCTGCCCATCAGTAGCTTCTCCTGACATTTGATTCTGTTCCACACTAACAAGCTTTACAGTATCTCCTGCAGTGTCTCCCCTTCTCACTCTCCTGTCCTCCAAGCCATCCCATGGCAGCTTCTCTGACCGCATCCCCCATCTTGCTGGTTTGCCACTTTGATCAGTTGCTACTCATCATTTGCCGTTGCTGAGATTTTCTCTATTTCTTTAAGGTCTGACTGGTTTTCACCCACAGCCAACCTGAGTTGGTGTTGTGGGAGCTTTGTTTCAGCTGAATCCATAAATTGTTCTTTCTACATTGTCTTCAGAAGGGAAAGATCCCAAAGATTCCCGTGTTGGTGGATGGTCACAGCAGATTCTACCTGGGCATGGAGAGCATGGGAGCATGTATGTCCTTCTGTCCACACCGTTGCTTTTACAGACAAGCTCTGCTTTGTGTTCCTCTCTGGCTAAAATCAGTGTCATCGCTATACCTGATGCTTCTTCATCATTTCTCTTAAAAAACCCACCACTCTGAAGTGGGTGCATGCAGCCTGAGGGACACCTGTACTGCCTAGACGTAGGGGAGCTTCAAACCACGCTAAGCCTCCACTTACTTTTAGTTCTCCATTCCAGTACTCCGTGACTTGAGCCACTCGAGTCAGCATGCTTGGGCTGGAGCAGCTCTTTAAGTGCAGAGGAGACCCCAGCTCACTGATGGGACAGGCTGTACAGCTGCCTGATGGCCACATGCAGGCACAAGCAAGAGGATGGGTATGAAGCCGGTGCGAAGGGGGAATGGGACATGCCTGCCCCTCTCAGTGTCAGCCCACTGAAGGCATACGCCAGCTGTGCAACTGTGTCCACAATCCAGCTCATCAAAATGACATTAGTCAGTGAACCCTATGGAAATCAGCAGGCGTTGGGCATCTGAATGTCTGGGGAAATCACTATGGCCACACGGGGTGTCTTGGCAAAGTAGGATCTTCCCAGGTGGGGGTTAATAATGAAACAGCTAGCCTGTCCTTCCAGTCTGGGAGCGAAGATGGGGATGGCTGAGGCCACACTGAGGAATGACAGTCATACAACAACACTGGCTACCTTGAAATGAGAATACAAGCTGCTACCTATCAGCTGCCTCAAGCAGATCTGCTTTTACAGGGTCTGTAACAAAATTACCGAGCCTTCAGCAACGAACAGCCCCGTGAAGCCTGCCTCATTCCTCCTCCCACTTCTAAGACCAAATGTCATCCTTGGTCCAAAGCAAGAGGATGCATCTTCCTTGACTACCAGAGCAGGTCAGCATGGAGATCTCACCCCAGGGAGCCACAGGTCTCTGGACTTTCACTGCATCTGTGGTGATGTTAGCTCTGGCTTTGCCATGAAAAGCTGGGTGTGAAAAGACAGGGAAAGGAGATTGTTTCCTACAGCTGAGAGCCTGAACGCAGCCATGACTGAGGAGGAAAACCTGCTGACTCACATGGTGTCCCTGCTGCTCTTCAGGCTCATCCCACACCGCAGGGAACCTGCTAGCAACCCTCTCCAGAGCACTCCTCCATGGATTTCCTCCTGTCCCTCCCAGGCAGCTCAGCTCTCGGCCAGCAGGGACACAGAGACTCTCTCTGCAACTCCAGCAGATGTCCCAAAGGCTCAGATGGGAAAGGACCTTATAACCCTTCTCTTCCCAGCCCTCTAGACAAACCATCTTTGATGTCTCGTGTGTTACCGCTGTATCTCCCTTGCGACGTGCTTCTGTGAGAGGGAAGGAAATGTCCTTCGGTCCCAGTACTCAGGTGAAGGTACGGCTCTCATGCACACATGCTAAAAGTACACTGTGCCTCGTGCTCCCAGGGAAATGAGGACACTTCCTACTCTCTCCCCGAGGAGCACAGCTGAACCGCTTGCAGTGAAAGTACTGCCAAGCTTCCCAGATGAACCGCATGTCACTTCCCACGTCTCTGGAGTAGCAGCTCTGACATCAAGTTAACAAGCACTGCCAGCACGCCGGGAACATTCACCCTTTTGGGTGTTTTTCCAAACCGAACCCTAGCTCTGAGCCCCTTTGAACTGGTGACCCACCATTACCGTAGAGCAGTGAGGCGAAGCAAACTATATGAGACCCAGGACAATTATAGTAGGGACCAGGAGAAACTTTGGAGCCGGTCCTTGGACCCATGTTTCACATAGCAGTGGGTGCCCGCAGCAGTGGGGTCTGCAGAAGATGGCTACGACAGGATCCAGGTAGGATCGAGCACAAGGTGCCGCAGGACAACAAGGTTGTCTTGTAATCAGAATTTCTGCTCAAAAGCAGCTTTCCCACTAACAGCACTGGGTGCAGCCTTACACAATCACAGCTTTCCCAGCCAGCCCACTCCTGATCAAGGGGAAGGGGAAGGAAGGGAAAAGGAATGAAAACTGTTTGATATTTCTCATATAAGGGAGAGAGATTCAGAGGATGGACTTCGGCCACGGGGCTTCAAAGACATGTCTTCAAGTTTCTTCGTTACGATAAACATCATGCGTGACCCTTGGCAAATCAGAAACTTACATTCTGTTGGAACATCTAGTTTGATTTCTTGTTTGACATTGAATTATAACATGTCACCAGCTCCTCCTGTTGAGTTTAACAGCTTGTGTTTGACTAAAGCACACATTTCCCATCTGTTCTTCAGCCTCAGTCCTTTTTGCTGCAACATCGCACTGTGAGCTGGTACAGATGATCCCCCTAAATCCCTCAAATCCTTTTCTGGATACATTAAGTCCCCATCCTATAGGCACTGCCTGTGTTTCTTGTTCCCCAGTATATCCCACTGCATGGAGTGATATTCATCCGATGCCGTTGGAAGAGGTACAGGACACAGTACGACCGCTCTGTCACTGCGGTTACTGATTATCCCACCAATCTTTCTTCAATCCCCAGCTTTTACCAGCAATGATATTTATTTTGCCCTCAAACTAGTGGGAGAGTTGAACAGTACTGGAATTAGCAGCTCTTCCTCCAGTTTCCAGTTAAGGAAACCTAATATTGTATGTTGCCTGGAGCCATCTATCTGCACCATTTCAGGCTAACCAGGTGTTGTACAGGTCATTCCTTTCAGCAGGCCTGGACTATCCTACACCCCATGAGGTTCTGACACATGGGCTACTGCCCTAGGGCAGCCCCTCCATGGGAGGACCTCAAGAAGAGCCCGTCTTTTCTTTAACAGAAGAAGGGAAGGAAGTTGCTGGGAGCAACGCAATAGAAGGATATGGAAAGTCTTGGACTTCGGCTTAGTGTAAGACCTTGTTGTCCTCTCCTACAACCTTGCTTCTTGGTCTTATGGAAAATGGGCACATTGTTCCCTAAATGAGCACAATGTTCTCTAAAAACAGCACTGTGGTCCCTCCATGTCTCAGCAACCAGGGACAGAGCACAGGGGAGGCAAGAGGGCTGACAACGCCAGAGCAAATTGGGAAGCCTGATTTCCTTGATATTCCACTGTGATTTGCAGTTATTTTCACGCGGAATTGGAAGGAAACCTCAAACAACATTAATGGAACCAAAATCCTGCACAGTCTTGTTTTGGAAACACTGAAATTTCTGAAGGCAAATCTGGCTTCCAAGATACCTGTCAGCATTTGGATAAAAGTAACCGTACTCCCAGTGATTTCAGGGCTGCTCAGGGGAGCTGCCAGAACAAACCATGGCAGATGCCTCCATTCAATACAACAGGTACGTGGAGAATTGTTACTGATTGCTGGGTTTTGTTATTTTTTTATACAGATCCTCTGAATTTGACGTCAGATTTTGAAGGTCAATGATAGAGGTCATCGAGAGGGGAAGGAGGGCTAGTAGGAAAGGGAATAACCAATTTCGTACCCTTCAGGGGGACTTATCATGAGGCTGGCAGAGCACATAGGTGCAGACAAGGCTGGGAATGAGACTGCCGAACGGAAGAACAAACATTTCTTTCCAATGGCTTTTCCCTTTCATTCCTGCTCTCAGGGGCAGCCAGCCCACACTACCACACAGCCAGAAATCCCCCACCCACATTGCTCCCCTCATTGCTGAGGGTCCCTCAAAGACGTGTCTTGTTCCAACCATCCAAAACATGTGCAGGAGTGAGCACAGACCCGAAATCCAGCCCCACACTGCACATCACCACCCCTGCCTCCGATCCTCTGCCCACAGGCCCTTGTTGTGCACAAGGTCAGAGTGTCCAGATGCTAACTTGAGGCTGGGGGCTACCGCCAGCAATAAATCCCACTGGCTAAATAGGGACAGGAGCTTTACTGCTGAAAGAAGCAGCTCCACAAGCCTTTTGCTTCAGCCTATCAGAACTTAAAATCGCAGCCATGCATAGCTGTGCTGGTACTGCTCGGTGATGAAGGAGCTGCTGTATTCCCCGCTGCCGGGTACCAGCAGGCTGATGTGAAGATGATGCTCAGGGAGGGAGATGTTTTAAGGAAAGTGGAGCTCAGCTGCGCTGTTGATTACAGATTTCAGCCCTTGAGTGATAACACAGTCAGGGTCCTGAGACAAATCGCCACATCCAGGTTTTTAGATACAGGCTGTGATCCTTTAGGGCTGTTTGAAACACCTCTTGGGGGCTAATAAAGACCATAATTCTAAAATGGTGGGAACCCCTTTCACAGCAAGGTAAAGCAGGCGTTAATACGTTAAAGCCTAGTCATCAAACACACCTTTCATTCCAAAATGCCTGAGAAGCTTCGCCATTTACAAGTCAGCCCAGCCTAGGATATTTTTGGTATGCCTTTGTATGCCACCCCAGGCCCCAATACTGAGACAAAGACTCGTTCTTGTTGCCAAGAGTCATGAAGGCATCCTTAGGCAATAGATCCTCCAAAGACTTTAGTCTTCCCTCCCCCAGGCTGGCCCTTTACATGGCATCAAGTATCTTCCTTGTGCAACCTTCACCCTGTCCCGTCCTGCCCAAGCTGGATGAGTAATGATAAAACCCAGCAAGGAGGCCAGTCCCTGTTTGCTTTTATTTTCAATTAGCAAGACTGAGCCGGGAGAGGGGGCCCAGTCCAGGTTTTGGCCATGGTATCTGCAAAGGCAAAGGCAGACCAGTGGTTTGCAGCTCAGCTCAGTGGGAAGGAGACAGGGACCAGAAAAAGAGGAACGGAGTGACTGGAGGACAC
Source organism: Chroicocephalus ridibundus (assembly GCF_963924245.1). Taxonomy (NCBI): domain Eukaryota; kingdom Metazoa; phylum Chordata; class Aves; order Charadriiformes; family Laridae; genus Chroicocephalus; species Chroicocephalus ridibundus. The sequence continues at coordinate 122,393,457 of NC_086286.1, read as the reverse complement.
GTGGAGCGACAGCTGAGGAGACGGACGGGGAGGGAGGAATTGCTTTCCTAAGGCTACTATCCACTACAGCACTGCCCCGGCGCTATGCAGTGCTGTCCTGGTTTGAGTTACAGGGCTGCTGAGTCATAGAGTCTTGGAATCATAGAATGGTTTGGGTCCATTGAGACTTTAAAGATCATCCAGTTCCACCCCTCCTGCCATGGGCAGGGACATCTCCCACTAGACCAGGCTGCTCAAAGCCTCATCCAGCCTGGTCCTGAACACTTCCAGGGATGGAGCATCCACAATAAGTCCTGCCTTATTCCTCCTGATCAAATGGTGCAAGGATGTCTCCTTCCCTGTGCTAAGGGATGAAGAAGTGAGGCATGGAAAGGTCGAGGGCTGCAGGGTGCCAACAGCCCTGGGGAGCTCCTGCAGCAGCAGGTTGCACATGGCTTGGGCAGCCCTTTCAGATCTACGGGGCTCCTCCAGAGGAGGTGTCAGGGGCTTTTGCAAATTCCTTGGTAAAATGGAGAAATCTGAGCAGCCATTGAAGTCCCCTGGTGATTGCTGACATAGGTGACTTACCCAAATGATGACTGCAGGGAGTGGTCAGACATGCTGGGACGTATCCTGCAACCTGGGCTCTTGCGACACACAGGCTCTGCCCAGTCCACTGCTCTTGTGCCACCCCGCTGTGACCATGCCTTCTACAAAAGCAGCGCAGGTGGGCCAGAAGGGAAGGCAGCTGGTACTTTTCTTGCTCTAGTTCACCGTTTCACATTTCCACCAAACTAATCCATGAAAGTGGGTTTGCACTAAGATGCCCGTACTGTAGTTCAGCCCAACCAAGGTATGGATACAGGTTCTGCCCTGTCAGATCCATTTGGGGAGCTGTAGTTCCAGTGAGGATGTGGTTCTGAGTAGAAAAGCAGGGCAAGGACTCTCTAGATGTATGCAGCTGTATTTTCAATGCGTGTGAGCTGGAGCTCTTGATATTTCTCTTCCAAATTGTGCTACACTGCCTGTGAGACATCCCCCGGAGAAGCATTCAACCCTGCTGAAAGCTGGGCTACATTGGGCAGGTGGGAATGGGCAAAGTGTGGTTTGTTCTGTGCGACGGGTAGGCTGTGCCAGCTTCCCTGAAGGAATGGCTTTCAGCCGGGAAAGCACTGTCTGTCCAAATGAGCACGCTCTCGCCTTGATTCACTTGGAATTTGTTAAGGGAGGCAAAGCTCAGCATTGCTGTGAGAGAACATTTTGATTTCCATTCTGAAACATTATCACTTTCAGCTTTTTTCTTGTAAAACTCTTCTTTGCCTTTTCTCTGACCTTGAGGTTGCCTGGTATGACAAGGCTGCATCCCTCTCTATTACACTTTTACCCTTGAAAGAGGTGGGTGCATCCAGTTTGCTGCTGGGGATGGTCCCTGTGTTTGGTTAAGTCCTGAATCCACCTCGGGAATTGCTTGAGCAGAGACGGGGACAAATTTTTGCCCAGGACTACCCCACCATGATGAGCATGCAGACAACTGAGCACCAGTGCCTGGCCATTGCGCTCATACAGATGTGGCCTTTGTGTCCCTCTTTGGTACCAGGCCCACTGCACCAAACAAGTATCTTCTCCGGCAGCTCAGGGGCAAGGATTTTCCTTCGTGGAAATTCAACTAGGAAAGCTTCTTGCTTCACTTCTCCATAGCTTTTATCTTCATGAATGCAAGCGCTCAGACACAGGGAAAATAAATATAAAAGTGGAAATAGTGGGAGGAAGGGCAAGAACTTTGTTTTTTTAAATTAGCAAAATATTGATGACAATCTTGTGGTATCAGTTTAAGGTGAGGTCCCAGCTGTGGAAACGCTCTACACAGGCAGAACAACATGTGCCCCCTGGGGAGAGAAGGGCTCTGAAGGGGCTCGATGTGGTGGTCTTTTCAGCCCAGATCCGATGACATGACCATGGTCCCCATTCAGAGGCAGCCTCCTTCAACTCAGGTCTACATGTTTCAGCCCCCTGAGAACAAAATTACTGTGCCTCTTCAGTATGTGACAGTGTAGAAATGGTGCCATCCATTACCCCAGCAACTGCAGAGACCTTTTTTAATCATACCCTGTGCGGTAAGGAAGAGGACACAAAACACTCTTACAGGTGTAGTACCAGAATTTAAGAGAACAAGCCCATCTTTTCAGGTATCAAGTAAAGCTGCAACCCCTTACGCCCAGCCTGGATGTTACTGTGTATGTAATGGTCTGTTTGCCTGATTTAAACTCTCCGGGCTCCCCAGGCTTGCCACCCATGACAAATCTTCCTGATATCTCCATAGCAATCTGCTGCAATGGGCTCTAACTGGAAAGGATGCACCTTTTCCCTGGCTGTACCAAGCCTGTGCTGTTCAGATTTCCATAAGAATGCTTTTTAAAACGGCTTGCATCCCCAGCCTAAATGTATTATCTATAAAATGCAATTTTTGACCATGCACGGTCACAAGAGAGAAACGCCAGTAAAAGCGCATTGCCAGATAGGAAAAAAAGTCAAGCAGATTGGACCTCTAGAGGCTTCCAGCATCAGGCGTGGAAAAGAGATGATAAAACACTCTGTTCTGAGCTGTATTTTCTGCAGTACGTTAGATGGCAGCTGCTGACTTAACCTATTCAGTGCCTGACGGTACACCCCAGCTAACAGCTGTATCTCCACTGCAGGCAGTGAGATGTGATGCAGTGTGTGCCAATGTCTGTGAGGTGGCTCGGGTGCTGCAGGCAGGAGTGCAGCGCTGCCTGCTCAGGTCCACTGGGGCGGCAGGAGCTGTCGTACCGATGTACTCACCCAGCCAATGTCATCGGCATTCAGCTAAAGACATTGCAGCGCAGCTGGGACTGGGTACGGTTGAAGGACCGTGTGCTCATCATGAGCTGGACCTCCAGAACAGAAAGGATGGGATGGATGTCTGTCAGAAAAGAACAAGGTCGGGGGCGGGGGGGAAAGACGGCAGAAAGAACGAGGGTTAGGGTTGTTTGCAGGTTTTGGGGCACCTCAGATTTCCCCAGGCAGAAAGCAAGAACCGCACAAGGGCGCACAGCCAGGCTCCCACCCATCTTGAGCCTCAGCTGTCTCCACGATGCAATGGTTAACCTGGCAACGCGATGGCTTGCAGAGCCATCTACTGACAGAGAGGTGCAGGACAAGGTATTTTTTTTTCCCCCTAATGTGTAGGGTTTTTCCAACTTTGTCCATGCAATTGAGAGGTTTCTTGAAGGATACCCCGTGGCAAGTATAGTCTGGCTCCTGCACACAACTCAATAGAGGAATGGTTTTACTCCACCAGTCTGATTTGTGCTCTTCTCAGTAAGAAATGTTCAAATATTGACCCATCTTTAGAAGTGGATCTGTGGTGCAAGACAAAAAAGCGAGAAATGAAAGTTGTTGTGAAGCATCCTTGGAAATTAGGAGACAGACCTTTCTCCTCTGCAAACAGGAGCTCTGCTTGAAAATCATGATACTTTAAAATTATACGTTTTGTGGGCACAGACCTAAAAGTTGGTCAAGGACACAGCGGTGTCAGGAACAAGAGGGACGAGCTGAACAGAGGTTCGCCGAGGGCGCAGGGCTGCAGATGCTGAGTTATCGCGAAGGCAGGGGTACGTCCACTCTTAACCAAGTTTCCTTCCATGCAGATGCTGCTCTGCCACATCAAGACCTTCCACTGGGCAGGTTTTTATCTGCTGTAAATGCATACAAACCCCAGCACTTTTGCTTTACATCGGAGGATAGAGGGCTGGACCTCTGCTGCTCCACCTTCTCTCCAATAGCTGTAGAAACAAACCTTTTCTGCCTGACCTGGGTCTACAAAACAGACTGTGTGCTTATTCCGCAACAATACTGAATTCTTTTATTTGTGTGCAAAAAGCAGACGGTACAATTCCCATTTTCAAAGTGCTCCATGCCTTTGGGGCAGAAATGTACCATTTCTTTAAAACTATAAACAGATGTGGCAATTCTTAGGTTTGCAGAGTTGAGGTTTCATGGAAAGCAGAGCTTACAGTGATCTAGAAATTAATTCCTACCACACTAAAATGCATCACAGCATTTTTAGTAGGGCAAACTATTTTTTCAAAAGCACTTTATTTGGTTTTCTATTTTAAAATAAGGCAAAATCGGAATGAACTGCATGGCTTGATACTACGTGAAAGCACTGACATTTTCTCCCCGCACGAATACTGGAGATCTTGAGTAAAGTCAAGCTTCAAGATGCAATGCCACCACAAAATGGAGTTTCTGACTGCAGGTCAGTTTTGTCATTAGCTGTCTTGGTAAAGAGCTGCTTTTGTGGCAAAGTGTGGATGCCTTCAGCATCACATCACCAGGATGGAGTTTGAGAGAATCATAGAATCATAGAAAGGTTTGGGTTGGAAGGGAACTTTAAAGATCACCTGGTCCAATCCCCCCCGTGCCATGGGCAGGGACTCTTCAACTAGATCAGTTAGCTCAAAGTCCTATCCAATCTGACCTTGAACCTTAGGGTGACTGTCACTCTCATGACTGCTGTAGGTGGCACTCATCATGTCCCAGATGATCGTCTACAGATTAGCCTGGTTTTCAAGGTGTTTTTTGAAATAATGGTGCACCATCTTGGACAATGACCAGACTGGGCTTTGTGGACAAGCCCTCCTGCTGTCTCTGATGGATGTGCAAGAATGGCTAAGTGTCTTCTTAAAAGGGGTTGTGATCACATGGAAAGAAACTTTGGCATAAGGGATAACTCAGCGCACCCAGTTTTGCTTGGAGATTTTTCCCAATATTTACACATAGGAAAGGATGCAAAAAGAGAAAGACGTCTCTCTAGAGAGCCACGCTGGAAGGCAAATTATTCATGTATTTCCTTAGTACAGGGTTTTTCATATATTAGAGTAACTTTAATATTCCAGCTAGAAATTTCCCATTGAAAACATCAGTTTCTGTAAAAACCTTGTGGTTAATTAAGGGTTGTGCATGTCAGCATTAATTATACTTTGGTAGATGATAGTTAAAAAGGTTTCATTTTACAAGTGATCTTCTTCATGCAATTTAATAAAAAGGTTTCATTTTACAAGTGATCTTCTTTGTGCAATTTAATCTTTGGTATGAGTTTATTAAATCATACTGAATAGGAAAGTATTTTGATCACTAAAAAAAAATAAAATTAATGGTTTTCATACTCCTTGGAGATTTTACTTCCAATTTTACTTGACTGAATTATACAAGAACATACATATTAGAAAGAAGATTCCAAAATGACATGAACTTGTAAAATTGAATTTCTAGAAGTGCATTGGTACATGCAAGCATTTACACTAAAAACATGTACGATGCAAACTTTACCATCAGCTGTCAGCACAGCCCAACTCCTTCTGCACCACTGGCATACGTAAAGGGTATGACTGATGGCTGCTTATTTTTTGTATCACCTAATCCCTAAACCAAGGATTTTACTAGTGTGTTATCCCTTACGACGGGAATATAGAATATATGGCTGGAGAACAATCCATCCAGACTTTTTACAAAATATGACATGGGTATTTGGTTAAAAATTTCATATGAAGAATGAGTCTTGTGAAATTTCACTTTGGTGTTTGGTGAGGAAAAGCAAAGGCAAGATTTGATACAATGTATTTTTTGGAAATTATTTTCACCCCTTTTGCAATTATGCAACAAACTCCTGATTACAACCATGCTGCTGAAATGAATCACCGTACACACCTGCCGACATCTCCTGCTGAAACACAGGGGGCTGAACTGAGCATAGTCCAAAACTGGTTTAATCTGAACACTGACTAGTGCTTTTTTCCCTATGGACACACAGAGTCAATTCAACCTTTATTAGTTCTGCCCTCTTCAGCGCATCATTCATTAGCTGTATGATTCCCCATGAACTTTTCTCCAGTACAGAGAGTGGCTTTCCAGGAACGTAAGCTCTAGCATGGCTCTTCATGCCTCCAAACTTTACCTTTCTATATCTGCCTAAATTAGATCCGCTTTATTCTTCCCCTCTAGCAACCTTTCCATACAGGCTGCTTCTTTTGTTTGCTGACAATTCCGTTTCTCTGAAAGAAACATGTTCATTCATGGACTTTCCCTGAAGTAATGAGGAATGTGTAAGAACACTGATGTAATTATTTCAGAGTAAGCGTGTATGAAGACAAACCCCGAGATTTGCTGAAAAGGCTGTGGCATGTGGTTCATGAACTCAATAAATTTGCAGATGACACCAAGTTAGGCGGGAGTGTTGATCTGCTTGAGGGTAGGACGGCTTTGCAGAGGGATCTGGACAGGCTGGATCGATGGGCCGAGGCCAGTAGTATGAGGTTCAACAAGGCCAAGTGCTGGGTCCTGCACTTGGGTCACAACAACCACATGCAGCATTACAGGATGGAGAGCTGTCTGGTGGAAAAGGACCTGGGGGTGTTGGTCAACAGCTGGCTGAACACGAGCCAACAGTGTGCCCAGGTGGCCAAGAAGGCCAACAGCATCCTGGCCTGTATCAGGAACAGTGTGACCAGCAGGACGAGGGCAGTGATCGTCCCCCTACACTCGGCACGGGTGAGGACCCACCTTGAGGGCTGTGTCCAGTTTTGGGCCCCTCACCACAAGAGAGACACTGAGGTGCTGGAGCATGTCCAGAGAAGGGCAACGGAGCTGGTGAGGGGTCTGGAGCACAAGTCTTGTGAGAAGCGGCTGAGGGAGCTGGGGGTGTTCAGCCTGGAGAGAAGGAGGCTGAGGGGAGACCTTCTCGCTCTCTACAGCTGCCTGAAAGGAGGGTGTAGAGAGGTGGGGATCGGTCTCTTCTCCCAAGGAACAGGCGATAGGACAAGAGGAAACGGCCTCAAGTTGTGCCAGGGGAGGTTTAGATTGGATATTAGGAAAAACTTCTTCATCAAAAGGGTTGTCAAGCATTGGAACAGGCTGCCCAGAAGTGGTTTCAACCCTGGAGGTATTTAAGAGACGGGTAGATGTGGTGCTGAGGGACATAGTTTAGCAGTGGAATTGGCAGTGCTAGGACAGTGGGTGGACTCAATGATCTTAAAGGTTTTTTTCCAACCTAAACGATTCTATGATTCTATGAACATATTATACAGACATGGGGCATGTAGAAAAAGAGAACATGCCTACCTTGTATAATTTAGAGAATATATACTTTACAGAAATGGTGATTAAATAGTTAAGAATTGAAAGACTAGTCAGATGAGACCTGTTGCCAAGGGACTCGGCATTAGTCAGCTGAAGCTCAACAATCCTGTGAACTCCAACTGTTGCACATCCAGTATGAGCATCATGCAGGGATATGGCTTCTACCAGAAAGGAGGAACAGTTCCACACAACACCTGTAGTGTGTGTGTGTGCGCGCGTGCACTTAAGTACCTGTACATGTAAGACCATTTGCTAGCATGACTGAATAATCCTTTCCCCCAGAAATACTACTGCTAATGCCATCAGCGAGCAACGATACAGAAAAATAGCCACATCACTGAGCATCCCACCCCCCTACTCTGAGACTGGACTGCATCTGGCTGGAGACATTGGTTTTGTGATCCTCACCCACACTGAGTAGCCATAGCTAGAAAATAAAGCTCGGCTACTCTCATGAGCTGCCCCAGAGCATGGGCGAAGAAGGAGCTAGCGAATGGAGTAGGGACATGGGGAACCCAAGATTTTCCTGCTCCTTCTGCATTGTTTCTCTGCCTCAGGAGGTTCGCAGTATCAGCCAAGGTGTCTTTGTCAGGATAAGGAAATAGCCACTCTTCTCTGTGGTGAATTCGAGGGTGGTGAAGGCAATGGATGGGGACTCTTGAGGTAAGCTTTGTCTGTGATTAATAGCACTCAAGGCTTGGAAAGTGCTGAAATTTGAATGTTCTGGGTCATGTTTTGATTCCAAAAAGCACAAGGATTTTATTTCCATCAAATGATGAAAATCTGGCACTTAAAGAGTTAACATGGACACCTCTAAGGTGTTTCATGCCAGAGCTGCCAAGCAGGTGAGAAATGATTGCTGGCTAGCAGTGAACCCTGCGACCAGAGAGGAGGAATCCCTTTTCTGGGCTCAGCCCACGCGGAGGTGCTACAGACTCGGGAACAGACCAGCTCACCCAGAGCAGAGACAGACCATACACAGACATCCAGCACCACAAGTTCTTACTAGTTATTTTTTAACAGAATTTTTTTTTTTGGTGAAGCATTAGAACACTTACACTTTATCTTTTCCCATATTTATTTTGTAATGATGCATCCAGAAAGAAAAGGAAGTATCAGCTGGTGTTCTTTAGCTCAAACAATATACTTCTTGTAAAACTTCACAAGCAATTCATATCTGATTGAAGTTGGGCAAAACATCTTTTTCCCTAACTTCAGACCTGCCTTTTTATTATGCTTCTCATAAAGGAAAATGTTTGTTGTGAACAATAAAAGGAAAGTCCCACTTTCCTGTGAATAGCTGTAACATCAAACCTCAGCCTTTAATATAATGGGTTCCTATTCTCTCCCTGGACTAAAGGGCAGCCTAAGTGAAACATTCCCAAGAAGACATTGGGGAAAAAGTCCCCTAGAAACAATTAAAAAAATTTCCCAAACAACCAAACACTCAGCCTCTGTCTTGTGCCAAAGCTCTCTGCTTTGCTTTCTACCTGACTGCCTGCCAAGAAATGGAGAGATTATCCAAAAGCAAGACACAGGATCTTGTCCCCTGGGCCAGAGCTTTCACAGGGAAAGAAGAGACCATGCAGATGGAAAAAAAACCCAGAATTTCTTGTGTAAAAAGCAAGGGGAGAAAGATGTGTAATACAGATGAGAAAATGTGAAGGAGAGATGAAGCACTGAGTGAAAGGGAAGAGGGAGCCATTTTTACCATCGTGTACAGATTAATTAAATCATGTTCTGAACGTGGGCACTGACGGCGACTCCCTCTGTGTCTCTTCAACTCACTGTATCGCTTTGTCTCGGTTTATAGCCTGCAAGACAGGAAGAAAGAAATCTACCTGCTGTGTTGAACTGGGAGAAATCAGTTAATGATTGAAGAGGATTTTAAAGATGGGAAGCGTGCAGCATTAAAATTGGTTGTGGGTAAATACCAAGTGGCTCAAACTTTGCCCTCAGCTCACATAGGCAGCCACGCATCTGGGCTTTTTACATTTTTACTCACTAGTAAAAATATTTTAGAACAGGCCCACTTTGTTTTGAAGCATGCTTAGAGAACTGTTACAAAAAATGCTGTCGAAACTCTCAATCTATTTAAACAAAAGCATTTTAAACAGTAGAAATGAAAAATAACAGAGAAAAACAGGAAACACTTCAGAACTGTCAAAATACTGTTTCCTGGTTAGTGTGGGAAACAGGCAAACATTCAGAAAATACTTGGGTTTGGGTATATCCAACCTTAACCAGAGCAGCTGTTTAATCATACTGTTAGGTTTCAGGCATTCAAATAGACTAAAAATATGCTTTAAATGGTCAAAGTGTTCCTCTTTCACATGCTTATTAACAATCCTGGAGAAAAGTACTACTTTCACCATTGGCAATTAACCTTGAGTCTTATATTTTCTTTCAACAACTAAGTTGCCATTGCAACACATCAGAGGCAATACTCCTCCTCCTTTTACTGCACTTACCTGGCATCTCCCTGCTGACTTTGCACACATTGAAAATAGTGATTTTACTGTGTGAGAGAGAAATGCTCACGTCTTATTTTACTGGGGCTCAGGATAACACCTTCACCTCTCTGGATGTAAGGAGTTTCATCAGGAGCTCAAGGGGAACAGATCTAGTTGTCCCCTAGAACAAGAATATAGAAGTGATATAATTGTGCAAAGTCTGTGGTATTTTGCTTAAATGGTATTTGCTTATTATTATCCAACAGACAAAAGCTAAGCTACTGCACTATGCAACAGGAGTCCTGCATCAAAAGGATTTTGGCACGATGTAGACACTGATCGAATTCCTATGACTAATACAATCCTAGGGACAAAAATGAATAAGATACAACAAGGACACGGAATGAAGAATAACATGAGGATATTCTCCAAAGACATGAAATACAAAAGGGTTAGTCCAACATGTGATAGGAAGAGAGGAATAGTGGGTGATAGGTTTAATGCCTTTTCCCTTCAGTGGTCACTTAAGAAAAAGGAAGTTTATTTAAAATGCTTAAGTAGCTGGTGTGAGCAGGATGAGATGTTAGTGATCATCCTTGAGAAGGTGGCGAGGACAGAGGAGGTTCCAGGGAACCGGAGAAGAGCAAGCACGGTAAATATTTTCAAAAAAGAAGGAAGGGAGGTACGTAGGAATTGTCACTAATCAGTCTGACTGCATTTTCTGAAAAAAATACCAAAACAGTGTTTGTAAAACGCAGAAAACATCTAATTAATAACAGCCAAGGCAGATTCATAAAGAATCAATTTGTTCAGCCACATAAGCTGTTGGAATAACATTTCCAGTCTAGGTAGCACTGCTAAGGCTGCAGGTGGAATAAGTGTGCTTGGTTTGGGAAAAACACTTCAGAAAAGATGTAGACAATTCATCCATTTCTAGAAAATTCTAGACAATTCTAGAAAAGAGAACAGATGGGGAAGATGATAACAACCTCTAGATACACAAAAAGACTTCTGAAAAAAGGAAAAGAACTGTTCTTCCTGTATACTCCAAAGGAACATAAAATAATCAGCTTAAATTGCAGAAATTACACTTGCACTAGCGTTTTGAAGTCCCAAGTGACTGAACCGTTCCAGCTTGCATTCAGTGTAATAAACTCTGCCCTGCAAACTAGTCAAAGACCTGCTCTACAATAACTGATTTGTTTACACTAAATGCTCTCTTTTGTTGGAAGTTGATCTGGCAAAAATCATTATGTTATACCTCAAACAGTGAGTCACTGAGCTTCCTCTTTAGGAGGACAAATGAGACCAGGGCCACAACAAACTACAAGTAATCCCCATGGATCATGAGTTCTGATTGTTGGAATTCCTCGCAGACAATCATTTTAAAACTTCCTTCCTCTGTACAGAGGCTCCTTCTGAATAACAAATAGTGGTAGAGAACCAGGGTAACCATACTGTATTGCTCCTGGTAGAAGAATATCTTCCTGCAAGCACACCACCATCTGTGCAATAGCTCCTTTATTTGAAACTGCACACAAGAGGGTAGAAGGGCAGGTATAGGGGTAAGGTAGTAGTTTAGGAATCTAAAGATCTTGGTTTGCTTTCCACAGCATGTTCCTAGCCAGATCTGCAAAGAGTGGTGGCAGCAGCTGAGCTTCAGGAGCAGAATTCACAGTGGCCAAACTCTCCGTGTGCTAAATGGGGAAGTTTCTGGACCGATGCTGGGAGGGTAACCACCAGCAGGATGCTAATGACAAGGGTAAGAGCTGCCCGAAGGTCTCTCTTTGCTCTTTACCAAATGGTGGCTTTATAGGTTCACGTAAAAAGCCAGCAGACTGTTCCCTAGGGCTCCCCAGTCCCAAATAAAGACCCCCCCAGTCAGAAAAAAGTGTTTCAGTTGCATGCAGTGTATGTTTATGGGCTCATAAGGGCCTTACCTTAACAGAGGTGGAGGAGGAGTCTCTACTGAGACGATCTAGTTACTAAGAGTATGGTAAGGTGGGAATTCAAAGCATTTAATGAAAAAGCTGAACCTGGAATATGAAGTCTCCCTCCCGAGCAAAAGATCTGGGCAGTGGTGTTCTTACAAAAGGCAGGCATTGCCTTTGGCTTTGTACGGGGGAACACAACATTGTAGTGTATGTTACACAGCCGGAGAGAATCAGCCCTGCCAAGGGTTGCCTCATTTCTAAATTCTAAGTAACCCTTGGCCAAAAATTAGGTCCAGAGAGGTTTAATCCAGACAAGTGTTTACTGTAAAACATGTGAGTAATCCTGGGATTCACATGTACCAGGTTCCCACTGAAAACGCTAAAAGCTCAGAAGCAGGCCGTGTACTTCAGATGTCCTCCTCAGTGCTACTGAGTCTCTTCATTTTTTAAACATCATGATTTTAACTGAGCTTGCTCTGGCATGGAGCTCCTGGTAGTTAATTTTAGATTGTGCCACTGTGAACAGAAATGTGCTGTTCAGATGCGGCATGTGTGCAGTGTAGATATGGGGCAATTTACTGCTGTGGCCTATTGCCATATCACAATATTATTATCCTTTGGGACGGAAACAATGTAGATTTATGACTTTGCTTGAGTTCTTTGTTTTGGTTATTTTTTCCTGTCAGGTTATTTTTAGTGCAAAATTGTTCCAAATTATGTCAAGAACAGGAGACGCTGAACTAAAACCATGATCAGAAACACTGCTGCGCATGAGGGATGTTTCTGTAGACAACAAGAGTCAGTGGTATGTTGTATTGCATAGCCCTAGAGAAATCTCTAGAAAGCAATGTGTTGCCTTGATTATCTTCAGACAGTCCCCAGTCCAACCCGCCCTGGCATGAAGAAGCAGCTCCTCTGGCTGTCAGTTTTAGCAGCCACAGGATCAGATGCTTTGAAGTGAAACAACCACTTACAAGAAAAAACACGTCTCTGTAAGGACATGAGTGAGCTGACACAGTCCCTCCCCTTCCACTGCTTTTGAAGAATACACAACATTCAAACCCTCAAATCACTTGCAGGCTTGTGTTTTCTCTTCAAGACATTTTACATCTCCGCGGGCTATTTGCTTTCAGAGACAGAACCCTGGTGTTTCTCAGAAATTAATTAACAAATTCACAACCTCTTTTGGGTGGCTTGGGAAACAACAGCATGGATGAATGCTCCGCTGATATGGTTTTAATGTTGAGCTGTCAGAGGTACAGGTACCTGACAGTTCTTCAAGCCTAATTATGGAGCACAACTTTCTCTGTTGCCGTCTGCCTGCTCCAAAGAGACAGCTGTGTTTCGTTCCCTTTAACGAAAGAGTGCTGTAATAATAGCTTGCAAATATTTTATCTCTGGAAGCAATTATTAGTTTGTTTTAAAAGCTGAGCTAACACTGGAGACATGTTTATTCTCCAAGTAGACACCCTGTATTTGAACTATCACATTTCTTGTTACTATTTTTAAACCAGTGGTTGTGCAGTTGTGAATGTGAGTTGCTTCCTCTGCTACAGAAAACACCCTAATTTGTTAACGAATTAACAAAAGAGGAGTTAAGGGAGAGGTTTCAAGAGCAAAAAAATGTGTTGGGAAATCACCTCGATTCCAAATTAAATCAGAAGTGTGTGATGTTGCCAGAAAGCCCTGAAGCCCTAATGAGCCGAGTAATGCTCACAGCCCCTCTGCTCCCCTCCCGCTGAGTGCCCTCCGCTGTCCGTCTCCATCCCTCTCTGCTCCTGCTCACTCCACAGCCAGGAGCTTTCTGTCTCCTATGGGACAATGATGGCAGCAGCCACGGCCGGAGCTGGGACATGCTGGCCTCCAGTGGCACTTTCTATTCCTTGCTATAGCACTGTAAATCTTAATCGGAAACGAGCTGGACAGACTAGGGCCAATCTCACTCAGTCTGATTTTGTGAGTGGCCTCAGCAGGATTTTGTCCTCGGTTAATCGTTGCCCCAAGGTCTTGTGACAGTAATAGCTCATTCTGTGGAGGCCACCATTGCAAGTGGCTGCTGGCAGGAGTCTGTCACAGGCAGATTCAGACTCGAGGGACGTTCATCTTTTCTGAATATGAGAGCGCTGAGGAACACGCAAGCTCGACAAGGTAAGTTATTTGCATTTTTTTCCAGGCTGCAGTTATTTTTTCTTCCTTTCCTGAAGGCAACACGGTGTCAAATTCCTCCTCCAGCAATTATGAAATGTAGGTAGTGTGTCACACATCTTGTGTTCATGGCTATCTGCACAGAAGTAATACGAAACTTTTGAGAGCAGCCCTGAGGAGAAGGACTTGGGGGTGTTGGTTGATGAGAAACTCAGCATGAGCTGTCAATGTGTGCTCACAGCCCAGAAAGCCAACCACATCCTGGGCTGCATCAAAAGCAGCGTGGCCAGCAGGGCAAGGGAGGGGATTCTGCCCCTCTGCTCTGCTCTGGTGAGACCCCACCTGGAGTCCTGTGTCCAGCTCTGGAGCCCTCAGCACAAGAAGGACATGGACCTGTTGGAGCAGGTCCAGTGGAGGGCCACAAAGATGATCAGAGGGCTGGAGCACCTCTGCTATGAAGATGGGCTGAGAGAGTTGGAGAAGAGAAGGCTCTGGGGAGACTTTATAGTGGCCTTCCAGTATCTGAAGGTGGCCTACAATAAAGCTGGAGAGGGACTTTTTACAAGGGCATGTAGTGATAGGATGAGCGGTAATGGCTTCAAACTGGAAAAGGCTGGATTTTGATTACATATTGGGAAGAGATTTTTCATTCTGAGGGTGGTGAGACACTGGAACAGGTTGCCCAGAGAAGCTGTGGATGCTTCATCCCTGGAGGTGTCCATGGCCAGGCTGGATGGGGCTTTGAGCAGCCTGGTCTAGTGGGAGGTGTCCCTGCCCATGGCAGGGGGGTTGGAACTGGATGAGCTTTAAGGTCCCTTCCAACCCAAACTATTCTGTGATTCTGTATCAACCCAGCACAGCCCTCTCCCTCCATCCTTCCTTTGCTTCTTCCCCTGCTTGGATCCCAACTGATCCCTTTTTGCACCATTGCTCTTGTTTGCTTTGGCATTTTGGTGAGGAGAGGAAAAAGGACAGCTGATGGAAAATGGGGGTGAAGCTCCCCTCCTGCCCCTGGGCCTGCCTGGAGCAGAAAGCCAGTCGAGTAATACAGCCCTGGTTCTGTTTTCTTCCTCTGCTCTTGGGATCTTACCACACAACAGAAGTACAAAACTGCTTCGCTGCTCCAAAAAGCCATGTAAGAATATAAAGCCAGTTCTTGCACAAAGTCTTCCCGCTAAACTCAAAGGCAGCAGGGTCAAGCCTGTACGAATAAAATGGGAGCTCCAACATCAAAGGCAGGCGAAGAAAGGGCACAGCATGAGCTCATGGGATTGTTTACTATGTAATGTGCTCTCCACATTTTTTATACCTTTTGCTTGGATCCCGTTTTCCTTTGAACTCCAGACAACGTACACGTTTAGGCCCAAACTCATTCCCACTAAAATAAGTGGATGTTTTCTTACTAACTACAATGCAGATTACATCAATTCTTTAATCTCATGCTTTCCTCTTGAACACTATAATCAACCATTTTATGCTCGGTTGGATATAAAATGAACCCAGGCAAATTAGCTTTATTTCAGAATGTTGTGTGTTCTAAGCTATCTAATTTGGACGGGAATACACCAGGGCCTTCTTATCCATGAAGGTGAACGTACCCCAGATCTAAAAGGGAAACCTGCACAGCTACTTCACCGTGAAAATGCTGGGTGAGGTGGGAGCATAGACCATTTTGATGGACACTAAGGGGAAGCTACAGTCACAGGCACTTCTGCCCTGGGACAAATCAACAGCACAACACAGGGTACGCTGGTGAATCTGATTAAGCACCTTCAGAAGAAAAATCTGCTCAAGAAAACATTTTAAAGATCTGAAAATAACCCACCACCAACAAAAACACCCTCGACAACACGAACCACTCACAGTCACTATTCCAGTTACTCTCTGCCTCAGTCCTCTTCTGCCGGCAGTGTTTTCTTTGGGCACATGTAGAGCGTATGGTAACAGTCAGAGCTCTTCTATCTTGTAAAATAAAGGTCTCAAAAGTAATGGGAAGCTTGTGAATAGGTCCTCGTGACACTGGAAGGGAGACAGACGCATTATGTAATTTACAGGAAGTGCTTTTGGCAGCTTTGCAACTCCAATTTCTATAAATACCTGTTGCAGAAAAAACCACAGGGACACAAAAGAAGCTTTGTCAGAAAAAAACAACAATACACTGTCACAGGGAAATAACGTTACTAGACTTTGCAAGAACTACACTGGGAGGCTGTTGGTTTATATTTTGAAGAAGGAACCTACAGCCTCCAGATCCTACTGGGCTGAACTCTGCTTTTCTAAAATCTGCCTGTGGCTGGATCCCTCTTGTTTCATGAAGTCCTTTCGGTTCTCTACCTGGGATGAAATGGCACTGTTTGCTTGTACTTCTTGAAATAAAGTTTGGTCCTCGGCAGAACTGTGGCCCCGTGTCATTTCCCACGATTTGCACTCAAAGTTTTTTAGGGACAGGTGTTGCTTTCACAGCGCTTAGCACAGCTGCAGCCTTTTGCCAAGAGCCAAGTAAATCACAAAAGTACTGTCAGCTTTTCTGAAGTAATTCTGGAAAGCCCTGGTTGGCAGCCATAAGGGCTGGCTTTCACTATCTCCGAAGGTCTGTTGTGAAGATTGGTTTGAGCCCCAGCCCAGACACCTGCGAAAATTTACTTTCCCATCACAATAATGAATTCTAGTGTTTAAAATGATAGTAGCTTATTAAAGGTGGAGAAGAAAAGATAAACAGAATAACATGTAATGACCGGGTGTGCTTTTCCCAAAGTTAAACAATAAACAGAGTATATTAATTTGAAGTCTTCCTCTATAGTTTCATGGCAAGCAAACTGCAGGCTGGTTTGTGTCTCTAGTACTAACACCCCACTGGCAGCCTGTGAGCCCCGTGTCTCCTCCCAGGATAAAAAAGCTGATGCCTCAAGTCTGAACCGCCCTTCAGCCAACCCAAGCTCCTCCTCTCTTCTGGGTCCTCTAGCAAGCTGTTCCTTTTTGACCATTATTCCTCTTCTTCAGTGATTTCTACCCCAAGATCGATTTTCCCCAAAGGATCCTCTGAACTGTTGTTCCTTCTCTCTCTTTTTTTAATTAGGTACTTTCATGCCCTAAAGCTACGAGCTACGTGAGAGATCAGACAGACCAGTCACTCTAGGCCTGTTTTGGCTTGACTGATTGGCTCAGGTTTTACTTGTGTTATAGTAACTGTGTAATTTCTGCTGCTTTTTCATTATTTTAACAGAAATGTTCCAAATGTTAAAAATATAAACGAACGTCAAACATCTTTCAGATGCCTGCCTCAAACATGCCCATTAATCCATTTCCCTAGGTCCCTTCCCTGCTACCAGACTCCTGCTGGAGATTCCTGCTACCAGACTCCAGCTCCAGGGCTCCCTCCTTCGAGGCTGCCATCCTTTTAGAGCTTTCTGGATGGGGTTCCCCTTCTCCTTTAGACCTCAACCGTCAGGCTTATGGCTCGGAGGCTTAGGTCAGATCCAGCTGATACGAAGACTACGTATGAGGTAAGTTTCCTCTTGAACGCTTGTGCTCATCTCCTGGAAAAGGCATTTGTTTGCCTGGCCTGTGTTTGCTCTATCGGCTACGACTCCTTATCAGCCTTCTCCTCCCTCTGATCTCAGGCTCCTGTCTTTTTGTCTTCCCTCAGGTTTACCTCCGTGCCTGGAGCTCCTTTGCCTTCCCAAGCCATGGACTTTATATTCTTCTGCTCTGGTATTGCCCCTCTGCTGCTTTGATCAGACTGGGATCTGATGTCCAGACTATCCGAAATCAGCTATGGAAGTTACTATATGAAAACCAGGTGATTTATAAAATAACCAGTTAGGCAGTCAAACATAGATGTCTCATGGTTTGGGATGGACTGGCCACTGAGAATGACTAAAATATATTTGTGACTGTTATAACCTCTTTGGGGAAATGACTTGAGAGGGTTTTTAAGGCAACAGGTGTATAGCAGCTTCTCCAAAAACAAGTACCATCTTCAAGACTATTACAAAAAAAGATTATCAGCATCCCCTACAAATAGGCACAATACACATAACAAACCTGTGGATTAAACACCATCTCTTTTGCAAATGTAGTTTTACAGAATGAAATAAAATGGATACACAATTTAAACAAAAATAAATAGTGTGTGTAGAGGAGAGGAGGAGGAGAAAGAGTGGTACAGGCCAAGGCAGAATAAGATCTGTTTAAAAAAACCCAACCAACAAAATACACATGAAAGGAGAAAAAGTAGAGGAACAGGAGATGGAGGACTGCGTAGGGCAGCGCTGTTGTACTTAGAAAAATCAGTAAATGGAAGGAATATGACTCTTCTCCTCTTCTAAGACAAGAAGTTACCATTTAAAAATGACATCATGTCTCTTTTTTTTTCTGTCTCCCTCCCTGTGAAGACAGCCTGGGAGCACAGAAGAATGAGATGACCACATCGCAGGCATCATCACTTCGAATGGAAGCTACAATGCTGTTATCGCATACAGCCATGACACTTATCCTACTACAGTTTTCTTCAAGGATCTTGTAGAGCAAAACTCCAGAGCTTCCTTCAATTAGACACCTTTAGTGTCTGCTGTCTTTGGTAGAGGTAAAATTCAGCCCTGTGCATATTTTATGTGCCTTGTAATAATACCCACTCTTTCATTGCGGAAGAGGCATTCTGTTGCCCTCCTTTGACACTTCTTCAGGATTGCAGCTGGAAGATGTGTCACTGGGACTTCCCTTTGTTTCCTCACTATGAACTAGACGCTTGTGACAGATGCTGGATTGGCAGCCCCACAGAAACAGATACGCCAGGCCACCAGCTTGCACAAATGGTGATAGTTCAAGTGTCTGGCTTCTGTATGGCACCTATCACTTTGCTGCTAGACCACACAAGTTAATCAGCAGCTGTCACATAGCACTGTTCAAGCCTTTCTTCTGGGCTGGGGTGGTAACTCACCTGGTTAATGTCATGGGAGCACAGCCAAAGCTGATACAAAATTTCAGTTCTTTATTTCAGTCTTTTTTTTTTTCTTTCTTTCCTTTTGGGGAAGGAGAGAGAGCTGCACTCCTTATTGCAGATCTGCACTTCTACCTGCCTCTTTAGGGATGCCCTTTTGACAGTCTGAAGACCGTTCTTGAAAAGGAGAATAGGATGAAAGTGGGACCACGATAACCCACTGGAGACTGCAGAGTTCCCTACCTTATTCTGATCTTTACACTGCCACCACCAGCGCTCGGATTTGGTAATGCTAAGCTTGCTCTGGCATCTGTGTGCTATATTGCAGTCACTCGTAAATATTTGGATTCATTTGTCAAAGGCAAAATGGTAATAGTGAAGTCCATGCTGTAGAAAGCATTCTGTCAGCCTATAAATGTGCATAGGTGCCCGTGACCTCTGTTTCTCATGGAATGATAAAAACTTGACCCTTCTGTATAGAACTCTTAAAAAATAAACATGTATATATATACATACAGCACATGTATGCATACATGCAAACATGCATTATATATATGTGTGTGTACATAAATGAACTTAGGAAATAACGTAATCAAGTCCTTTTCCTCCTAGTAAAGCAAATCACATAGTAATAATAATCTGTTACACAAAATGAGCAGGCTTCATTCTGAGAAGCGTTAATACCACTTCTCTCCAAACTCCTGTGTGAATGTTGTTCCTGAATATCATGGCTGAGCTCTGCAGTAATATTTCCTTTCTAATTTCCACTCTGAGGACATCCACCACCATGTCGTGCCCACTGATCCTGAGCAGCGCTGCTGTGAGCTTTAGTCACTTCCTCTCCCTCGGATCTGCCTGCAGATGTATTTACAGAGAGCAAATCCCTCCCTTCTCAGTCTTTGTTTTGTGAGA
This sequence comes from Chroicocephalus ridibundus, assembly GCF_963924245.1. Classification (NCBI taxonomy): domain Eukaryota; kingdom Metazoa; phylum Chordata; class Aves; order Charadriiformes; family Laridae; genus Chroicocephalus; species Chroicocephalus ridibundus. The sequence continues at coordinate 122,373,937 of NC_086286.1, read as the reverse complement.
CTAAGCAACCTCTTTTAGAATTCTCACACTCCAATATGGTTCAAATGGCCCTTTTCTGTACCTATTCCAAGCTGAATTTACTCTTCTTGAATGTGGTCTTTGCATTCATTTTTCAAGAATAGGTCTTACTAGTTAAATGATGGCATCAACATTTCCCTGTTATAATGGAAACGCTTCCCCGATAACCTGAGGAACACGTGTCATTTTTGTGGCTGCATCATGTTAGTGGGTACAGCCAGTTACTACTCTGATTTTTCTTCTCAAAATCTATCCTTTCAAAGAAGTAACTTCTCACCATTAGCTAAAATGTAGGACCAGTGGCAGGACCTTGCCCTTTGAACTCCTGTCTTTCTCACCAAGAGGCTTAAAAATGGAAGGAGCATAGTTGGATCAGGCCAGCATTTTATCACTTTCTTTCCATTTCAAGACTTCCTCTTTAAGCAGCTGTGTCTAGGTCTTGTCTCACTTTTGGGTATATGAAGCAATCTCCAGAAACAAGAACTAAATCTAACTCTAGATTGTCCAAAATACACTGTTGATTTTGTTTGCAATGAAAATTTTTTAATAGCAAACATAAAGGCAAAAATAATAGAGAGATGCTGCAAGAGGAATACGTAGCCATCTACTCTAATGATGGCATTTGCTTTATCAAACTTTAGAAATCAAAGTCTAAGCTAGTTGTGTGGTTTCCCTCTACAGCCACCAGAGAGATGCTGGCACCTCTCCAGGGTTTTTATCACTCATATTTTAGGCACTTATTTTAGGATCTGATGAACTGTTTCCCATCAGTGCCTGCTTCTTCCTTTCCACGGGCTGTCAAATGAATCCGCACCAGCAGAGTAGCTGAAGCCTGCAGCTAAGATCAGGTGAAATGAGCTTCTCTTCGCTGTTTATGTTAAAATTCAAAAGAATATTCCAGTCAGTGACCGAAATGGCTGGGTACGTGAAGTACCTGCACTTTTCTAAAAATTGCATATGGATGTTAGCACTTTTCTGAACATTATTACAAGAGTGGATTTCATGTGTGGGTGTTGCCATGTCCCTTTTGAGCACTAGCTGTAGAATAACGAAACGTTCCAGTATAACACTGGAGTACAGCTAGTCAGCAAGGATGAAAAACACTGGGGTTTTGGCACTTGGATTTTTCACGCACTGAGAAGAAAACAGATCTCAGAGCAATCACCTGGGATGTCAGGGAACTGTATAAAAGAACTGCACTCCCGAAGTCCAGTCGTTACTGACATGCCATGAGACATAAACGGTGAAAGAAAATTGTAGGAAGTTTGAAACATATCTTTTTTTTCAGAAACAAGTGTTTTCGGGAATGTTTATTGCAAGAATTGCTGTAATTTGAAATTGGAATAAGTTTTGGAATTCTGATTTCCCACGAGAGAGTTCTGATTAATTGGTGTAGAAAATGGCAGAGCCAGGAAATTGCCTCTGACCAATCCTATGTTACCATCTGTCCTTATATCGGACCGACTGTGTTTTCCAAGAGCTCACTCTGAAAAAAAAAGTACAGTCCTTTAGCAGACCGGTGTATCTAAACAAAACTATTGTTTTTGCTCTTGTTTGTGACAAAAGGTCATGAAGAGACATTGGGAGTTCCCGAGTACAGCAGGAGCTCTGGAACAACTATAAACTGTAATTTCTAAAAAGGAAGGAATTTGATGTGAAGGGCCAAGTCATAAAGATTAATTAGATTCAAGAAGGGATGCTGACTTTCAAGTAGTCTGGGCTGGAAATAACACAGATGGAGAAGTGAGAAAGAATAGAAAACATCGTGTCTGCAAACTGTTCTGGGTGGTTTTGTGAGGCTGCCAGCTAAAGGATTCAGCTTTTAGTAGGAAAGGTATGAATAATCCATGCCTATGTCTATGGGTAATCAACTCGCAAATTGGCTGATTAGTTAATGTTGCTTCCTTAGAAAAAAACACTCAGGTTTGTGACAAATATAGGTGACACACTTTTGGCAACTCAGACACCATGGCTGGAGCACATTCCCCCTTTCTGTCACACATCCCCCTCTGCGCCTTCTGGTGGGGAAATGCGAGTACAAACAATGCTAAAAAATACTCCGTACAATTAATTTCTTCGTGGTGTTTTTCTCTGACTGCACACGAAAAGCCTACAACTCTTTGCACCTTAATCAGGAAAAGCAGAAGTAATCTCAGTTCACTGTCCCACCTAAAATGGGAACTGGAAAATATTTTACTTGTCAAGACGTAAATCCAACCTTCTGTCCGCCTCTAACTTCATTGTCTCTGAAAGCAGAATAGGAGCCTCTTTTCCTTCTTCAGGTTGAGATGTTGATAACTGTTAAAGTGGAAACACAGAGTAAAAATTTCCACTTGTAGCCAGTGAGTGAGACAGCAACTCATCTTCTGCTGTTTTCCTGGGAATATGCTCTGGTAAAATGAATAATCCCCAATACTTTAACTACTTAGGAGGGAAAATACAAAGCAATCAGGTGCTTCTGAAGTGCTCAGTCTGTTGTTAGGCTAAGCTTGCCTCTCTCCAGAAAACCTGATGTGCATTGTTGGCAGCAGGTATCAATCCCCCAAGGGAGAGGATATACAAGCCTGCAGGAATGTAGATAAATATCTAAGCTCTTACTCTACATGACAACAGCAGAAAAATAATCAGTGAAAGCCTCCAAAGCTCTGCCAAGGGGCCCTTCTTCACAGTTACAAGTTCCTTACTAAGACAGGAGCTAACCTTTCTAATTGAAAATATTTCATATTTATTAGATTGAATCACAATTCTGACTTTTTTAACTAACAAAATTGATAGGGTTTGGTTTGTCTGGGGACGGGGAGGGAGAAATGTGTGGCCTTTGCTCTGGGCATTGTTTTCTCTGCACTAATGCCTAATGGTTTTGTCAGCTGTAATTTACTTGATAACTTTCAGAACCGAAAATGCAGGTAATCAACCTTTTTGTAAAATTTAGTAGCTTGCTGGACATAGTTATACACTTTACAAGCACCTACTGATTATAGTAACACATCCTAGAGTTCAGGTAGTATAACTGAACGAGAGGGTGTGTAATTGTCAGGGAAAGTAGTATTTTATTACAGAATTTTCTGAACAGTGGGTATCTGGTCAACTCTGGCGATTCCACAGATGTACAGACTGCCCCTAGGGAATGCTATTTCTAAACTCAAAAGCAGCTGGAGAGCACTCACAAAAAGGCTGCCACTTTCAAGAAAATTAATGACAATCTTACATTGTTTGAGAACGAAGAAAGAAGAGGCATTGTGTTAAGCTTAAAGCATGAAGCGATAGACAAGTATGTTTTGTTTCTTTTGTCTTGACCTCTGTATCAAAGACTGTGATATTGATGAAAATGCACTGCTCATTGTATTGTCAGCTTAGAAAAATCAATACGAGAACATGTAAACATAGAGGTAACTCCACATCCCTTTCTCCAAAAGGCTCCCAGGAGTCCCCTATAGCAGATCACTCTAGAGAATATTGTGTTTTCATGGCCTGGAGCTTGCAGGGTACGGCTTTGCTGTACTTCCATTAAAAAAAAACAAACCCACACTAAAGCCACACAAAAACCCGAGGACAATCACAGGCAAAATAGTTACCTGAGTGCAAGTAACATGTCTAGTTTCTGCACCTGATCAGTCTTTTTGGTGATAGACTGGTTTGATTCAGAATTTTAAAAATTACAATTGAATATAGTTCAACTGCAAGCCCAAACTGCTCTGAAGACTTAAAAGTTCCCTGCTTTAAAAGCTTCCTGCTGGGTTTGGAAGCTGAACTGACTGAGTACAACCATCAGGTGAGCAGCAGCAGAAGAGCAAGAGCGCCAGAAACAGAAGTTCAGTGTCAGAGTGACACTTTACACTTGTGTAAATTGCGGTGGCCGTGACTCAGCTGCTTTTGGCACCACACTTAGAGCACTAAGGGGCCGTAGAAGTATCAGTCACCGTCATTTGAACATAAGAGCACTTTCAGTTGACACCATCGTCTTACCTGTGGCACACAGATGCACCCTAATATATAATGTGCAGGCATTACAGTGATGCAAGTATTAATTATGACGTATCAAATGCTTTAGTAAAACTTACTATGTTTTGAGCAAACTTTAGATCATTGCAATTAGGGCTACATTGCTGTTACTGATGGAGCAAGGGAAAAATTACATTGCTAATACTGTACGTTTTGAGTGAAGTTGTCTCTGCAGAGAAAAGGCTTCTTATCCCCCTCTCAGAGCACAAGTGAGAACTCTTACAACAAGCAGTTTTTCAGTTACTTTTATTTTGGTAAGACAAAATGGCTGAAGGCCACAGCTGTTGATTTATTCAGATGCCGAAGGAAACCATTAGCCCACTAGACCCTGAAGATGAGATTTCTTTGTGCTAGATGTTAATATAAGGAAATCCCAAACAGTGGCTGCCAAAGGGACTTAATACAAATGCAAAATGCCAAAAGTAGCTAAAAGGGAAAGAGGAAGGCAGTTGCTTATTAGAGAAAAAAAATAAATATGCCAGTAAAAACAACAGTTTGCGCTTTTTTCTGCTGCTTCTTAAATACAGTGTGATGTATGACAACCAAACTGTGGAGATGAAAGCTCTCCTGTATTCAAATCAAATACGGTATCTTTGAACATACACGTCTGGTGACACAGATGGTTATACCGTTAATGACTACATGTCCATGTGAAAGGGTTTTTATCAGCATGACATGGACTGAGCTTCTCCACAAAGTCCCTGCTGTTTGCAGCTTTGTATTAATCAGTTGTAATAGCCCAGTATAAGCGAATTGAATCCTCAGAAGAGATGTCAAAGAAAAAACGTAATAGCTGGCATCAGGGTAACTACTCTTTCAGATTACTATTATAATGGCCTTATGCCAGAAACATGATTAATTGTTGCTTGTACTTACTTAGCCTGAATTTCAGACACGCCCCCCACTCCCCCAATTCTTTTCTTTCAAGATTCAACAGTTACAAGTCCTTTATTTCATACCTGTGCAACAGAAGCGACATTTTGAATACTTCATTCAGTATTTTAAAAGTACTTCATACTGGACAAGCTGTTTTCTACAAGAATTAATCAACATCGGATCCTGTTTGAAGGAAGAATTTTTATACAACAAAATGAGGCCACAGAACTGAAACTTATCCTGGCTCCCTGTCTTGTGCTCAGCCCAGCAAAATGGAGTAGGGCATAGGAGTCTTTGCCATGAAGCAAAGGAATGAGAGGAAAAATCAGGCTAGAACTGATTATGGAGAAGAGAATGGGATTGACTGAAGAAGTTGGTAATAATGGAGGAAATAGGTCGAATGGTTGAATTTGAAACAAAAGACAGAGGAATTTGTTTCCACTGGCTGATGTTCCTCCACCTTTTCAACCAAGAACTTAACTAATAAACAACAAACCATTTTTGTGGTGTTGCTACAACAATTTCCTGCCAAAGACAATTAAAATTAACATAAACTTCCAGTGTCCATAGTATTTCCCTCATTTTGGTGGCTTGCTCGTTCCATGTGTGAGAATGCAAGTGTAGTTAGTTTACAAAGCCATTTTCAATTATATTGCAGAGCAGCTCCTGAATTCTCATGGATCATCACTGATCCACAGTCCACAGTTTGAAAAATACGTCACTAGTGCATGATTCTTTCAATAGCTTGAAAACTAGCACCCCAAACTCCTTAATATCACCAGTATTCCACCCTCTTTTTGCAATAATCGTCAAGAAAGACAACGCGTATTTGCTCTTTACCTGGATGGAGGGAGCTGTGCTGTTGTTGCAAAGGGTCCAGCCTTTCTAAGAGCCCTGCATAGCTGTTAAGATGTTGCGTACTGGAGTGTCTGTAGAGGGGTAGGAAGAAAAGAAAGACAAAGTTGGTTTTGCTTCCTAAAATAATGCAAACTTCCCCCAACAGTTATAAGAAAGAGTAGGATTAAATGTTAGTGGGCAAATTTATTTTGCCCCCTCCTTGAAAATCTACATTTTTATACAGTTTTTGTTTACAAAACAACTGCTCTGTGTTTTTATATTTTCTCACTTTTTTTTTTTTTAAAAGTTCTGCCTCATTCTGTGGAGTAAGCAGATTTACTCTCCACTGAGTATACAGTGAAGGGAAAAATACCGTGTGTGCCGAATGAATATTTTCCCACAGTTTGTCTTTTTTTTTTTAAATGAAATATATCTGCTGCTTCTTCAAACCAGCAGAGGGAGTTTTCTCATCTAAATAATTTTTTAACTTCTGAACTACAAACCTGTCTTTTTTCAGTAATGCTGTGTTACCTAGTAGGAACTGCTACTGAAAACAAAAGGTGAAATTTTATAGTCAAGACTGTTTAACTCCTTAGTTCTAGAGGCTGTATGCTTCCAGTCAATTTTTATGGGTATTATTGGGCAAGAAGGTGCTGTCATGAAAACTACGATAGAGTATTAAAAGCATGAAAAATTGACTCGGCTGGAACGTTTGGGAGCAAACCATTTGGTTAAAGGGGAATGTACAATTATTGCAGTACATGTACTACTCAAATGTACTGTAACTTAGTAACAGCTGAGACACCATTTTTGTTTGAAAAAAAAAAGGCAGTTCCTTTATTTTTTGGCACTCTAGGGAGAAGTTTTGAAAGTTCCAGGTTTAGGTTTCTTTATTTGGAAGTAATGGAGTAATTTTAAGATTGCCACAGTGGCAAAAAAGTTCAAGTGAAATGTTCACTGTAGCACTACTAGGAAAAGTCTATCATTATTCCTAGTTTTCTCGTAAGAGGAAAAAAAAAAAGCATCTCTGGTGGTGACAAATTGTATCATCCCTATTTTATGTTATAAACCTACATACCAGGCTCTATACAATGATTTCTCTTGCAAAATAAAATTACAGCAGTTACGGATGTTAGGAGTGAATATTTTCTTGACCTGTGAACATGTCACAACTCTTCCTCTCTCAAAAGCAAGCAATAAATTCAGATATTCCATTAAGCTCAATCATAAAGCATTTAAAATGCTAATCTTTCACTTTTAAAAGTTTTATGGAACAAATTCCACCTCGGCAGAAAATAATCACAGTTATTTTGGTGAACTTAATTGGATTTGAAAATACTCGGAAACAAATATGCCCTTTTATAATCCCATACTGGTGCTCTACGTTCTGCTTGAACGGAAAGAAATGATTGAATAAAAAGCAAGATCCAGTGTTCCCTGTATGTCTATCAATACAACAGCAAGACTGTATTTTCAAAGGCCTGCATAAATACCAATCACAGCATAATATCCAAGTGAAAATGGCTAATTAAACGTTTTCAGCTTTCATTAAAGTGGAAAGTGAGGAAGGAACTCAATATAGGTGATTTAGAGGGTAATTATTGGTAAAAAAGCATTCAGAATGACATCAGACATAGAGCATACAGAAAAGAAACGAAGCAGTCACATGGCTTAACACTTGAGCCGTAATAGTTAATAGCCAAGCACAGATGTATTTTCCTTATATGTATTATGATTGCCAACTCATATAAGAATGCTAAATATGGGTCCCTATGCTGCTTTCAGTTACACATGAGTGGACTCTTGCATTTTTGCAAAACTCACTGCAGAAAAGTCTTGTCAAACTCGACGAAGCGTGAGGCAGACACAACTGTTCAGCACCACATAACTCACAGGCCAAAGCCCCAAAGAAGGACCAGCTTTAGACATGGGCAAACCAGAAAATTGTCCAGGGCTGCAGATGATGGATTCAGCAGCATCACAGCCAGTCGTCCAGACAGAAAAAGGCTTTCGGGCTCAGCAGCCACGGGGGCTCCCTCAGAAACCATCCCATTTCTGCCTCACTGGTACTGAAGAGATGGAGAATAAAGCACAGGACTGGCTGGATGATGGTGCGCTATCACCAGAGCAGATGGGCTCTGAATAAAATTCAGCTTTTGTACTCAGACTGCTAAGAAGTTTTGAGCCAGCCCTGGCTGTCTTTTACATCAAGATATATAAAAATAAAATAAAATTTCCGAAAGCCAGTATCTTGCTAGTGCATAGTGTAAGATCTGAGAACTGGTATTTTGCTCTCCAGCATGTTCTAGACTGAAGAGGAAGCCAAAGGTGGCTTTATGTCACTGTGAGTATTCACCCAGGGCTGATCCAAAGGTAGTAACAATACCTAAATAAACTGGAATGAGCTTTTGCCCTAGTTCAGACCAGCTTCCTGAAAGAAGGCTACATGGAGCTCCTTCGACTCTCTGTAAAGGCGTACATTATGAATATTTTATTTCTCACCTTTTTTTCTTGCATACTTAGCCTTGTGGCAGGGCTTAAAAAGGTAAAAATTGCTGTGTAGGATCAAAATTATAATTCCTCTCATCCTTCATCCTTTCTGTAGCATGTAGCTCCTCACAGGAAGTGGAAAAAAAATACAGAGAAGACAGATGAGGATAATCCATCCTCATGGAAGTTATTTTCTGAATTTTTGTTGGGAGTGACTTCAAACTCTAAGGATGATTTTTCCTTTCTGTCCCAAATCTCCTCTTCCTATTAACTATTGTAAATCTGGGGCAGGAAGAGGTTGTATTTTTATAAAAAAACAGATTCTCCTCTTAAGGGGAGTATCATGGGACCATTTATCAGAGTTAAACACTATACCTGCTTCAAAGAAATTCTTACTATATCTTTTATGTTTCCAGTTCTGCTGTCGGAAGAAATGGAAGCACAGTCTGCCTCAAAGTACAGTGAAGGACATAAAATACCATACTACAATATGGCATATGCTTGTTTACAGCCTCAGACTTAACATTTTGCCTTCAGTATGCATTATCTGACTCATTTTCTGTTTATATTCCATGAGAAAGATGCTAAGCAAAAGCTGACTCCTGGAAATACTTGACATTCTTTTTAGGCTAATTTTGTCCTGAGCTTGGCTGAAATGGCTCATTTTGAACCACTCATGAAAGGATGTCTGCAGCAAGGAAAACAGAATATTTTCATTTCAGAGAACCCTGCTGTGTTATATTCGCTGATTTACATCAAAAACAGATCATGTTTACTTGCCCTTTTGGCCTCAGGGTCACTGTTTTTTCTTTAAATCAGTTTAGTTCTAAGTAGTCGTTTTCCCTCATTCCTGAGTTTCCCACAAAAACTTAAACAGCGGCAGCCTGATTTAGCTTCGAACACTTCCCTCCTTCTTTAGTACATCTTAAAAAAGAAAGCACCCTGTAAACTCTCCAAAAGCAATGTGCAAAGCCCACAAACACGCACACAAGGTTCGCAGCCTCGAAGGCCATGGGGACGTCCCTGCTTTCCTTCCCAGGCACTCCTTGAGCCAGGAGGAAAGGCCTGGCCCCTGCAACCATAAAACCCCAAATCTCACAACTTCTCTGCCCAAAAAGGGCTTTCTGAAACTACCACAGGGTGTGTGTTTTTGGGGTAAGGGGTAGAGCCCACAAGCTGCTGGGGTAGGAGGTGGGGAAGGCCCCAGCCATATGTGGCAGCCCAAGGGGCTGAGAGGGCTGAGGTTTCGCTAAGGGGCGTGCGCAGGTCCCCCACCCCGTGAGGGAAGGGGAAGGGGACATCGTCCCTCTGAAGCATCTCTGGGGGTGTTGGTCGACAGCTGGCTGAACATGAGCCAGCAGTGTGCCCAGGTGGCCAAGAAGGCCAACAGCATCCTGGCCTGTATCAGGAACAGTGTGGCCAGCAGGACGAAGGCAGTGATCGGTCCCCTGTACTGGGTACTGGTGAGGGCCCATGTCAAGTGCTGCGTCCAGTTTTGGGCCCCTCACTACAAGAAAGACATTGAGGTGCTGGAGCGTGTCCAGAGGAGGGCAACGGAGCTGGTGAGGGGTCTGGAGCACAAGTCTTGTGAGGAGCGGCTGAGGGAGCTGGGGGTGTTCAGCCTGGAGAGAAGGAGGCTGAGGGGAGACCTTCTCGCTCTCCACAACTGCCTGAAAGGAGGGTGTAGAGAGGTGGGGGTCGGTCTCCTCTCCCACGGAACAGGGGATAGGACAAGAGGAAACGGCCTCAAGTTGTGCCAGGGGAGGTTTAGATTGGATATTAGGAAAAACTTCTTCATCGAAAGGGTTGTCAAGCATTGGAACAGGCTTCCCAGGGAAGTGGTCCCATACCTGGAGGTGTTTAAAAGACAGGTAGAGATCTCGTGCTTAGAGATACGGTTTAGTGATGGTTTCTGTCAGAGTTAGGTTGATGGTTGGACTAGATGATCTGAAAGGTCCCGGCCAACCTAGGCAATTCTATGATTCTATGATATTAGGAAAAACTTTTTCACTGAAAGGGTTACCAGCATTGGAAGAGGCTGCCCAGGGAAGTGGTGAAGTCCCCATCCCTGGAGGTATTTAAAAGACGGGTATATGTGGCGCTGAGGGTTATGGTTTAGTGATGGACTTGGCAGTGCTGTGTTGATGGTTGGACTCAATGATCCTAAAGGTCCCGGCCACCCTAAACGATTCTACGATTCCTCAGGAGGGCCTGAGGGTAAACGGCTGCGGGGCGGGCGGGAGACACGGGGCAACACCGGCCTGGGGCAGGGGGAAGCGGGGCGGCAGCGGGGCACCTCCCTCTTCCCGCCGGCGGAGGCGGAGGAGAAGAAGAAGGAGGAGGAGGAGGAGGAGGAATAGGAAGAAAAGCGGAGGGAAGGCGGCGGCGGGCGCTGAGGGCGGCGGGCGGTGACGTCACCGCGCCTGGCAACGGCGTCGCGGCGTGGGGGCGATGGCTCTCGGCTCTCGCGGGATTTGGCGGCACGGCGCGGCGCGGGGCGGGGCGGGGGCGGGGCCGCCGGTGCCCGAGCTCGCCTGAGGCGCGGTGGCGGCGGGTGGGTGACGGGACGGGTCTGCGGTCGCCTCTGTTCCGGGCCGCCGGCGGCTCGGAGTAGCCCCCTCCCTCTTTCATGCCCGTAGCGGCACGGATGGAGCCGCAGTGCCCGGTTTGAGCGCGTCGGCGGGACCCGGAGCCGCACCGTCGAGCCCGGGCGGGCGGGCGCAGCATGGGTGAGCGCGGCGGGGAAGGGCTGCCGCTGCGGGGGGCGGGGGGAGACCGGCTCCCGTCTTCCCGCTCCCCCCGAGGCCGCCTCCGCCGGCCTTTGTCTGAGGGGGAGGGCGCGGAGCTGGGGTGCCCGGTAAGCGCTGCTGCTTCGGGGCAGTCCCCGGGCAAAGAGCGTTGCTGATACCCGGTGGCTTCGCAGGAGGGGCCGGAGGAGCCGCTGCGGCGGCAGGTGCCCGCAGGTGCTGCCTCCTCGGCGGGACGAGGAGCGGCGGCGGGGCCGGGAGAGGCCGGGGCCGGTCTTTCCCTCCCGCCCGGCCGGGGCCGGGGGGCGGCAGCGGGGGCCCGGGGCGGGAGAAGGCGGGGGGCAGCGCCGGGGGTTCCGTGATGCTCGGTGGGGAGAAGCGAGGATTAACAGCCGTACAGCGGACGCTGATCCAGAGTTGGCTGGAGGGAGCTTGGCTGGAGCGGCTTGGTGAAGAGTAAAAATCCTGATTGAATCCAGCACTTTCGGCTTTTTTTTTTCTTTTTTCCTGTGCTTCAGTTTGAGCTGTGCCTTCACCCATTTCTCCACCAAGGTGTTGGCTTAAATAAAACAAGTGTACAGCGACTCAAAGTATTGCTATTTTCATAATGTGCCAGTTCAGGTTTACACTTGAAACAATCAGTTGCAGTGGGTCTGATTTTTAATGTAATAGTGATTGCATAGGGAAGTATGAAAGTGTGCCTGAAGCCCCGCTCTTCAGAGCCCTCTCCGTATTCAGAGTTCCCCCATTGGGGTCCAGAATGGTCCATTAACTATTTTGTCTGTCTCTGTTATCTCCACTGGTGGTGTATCCCTTGCTTCACTGTCCTGTATAACATCAGGTGCTTGATGTACTTCTGGAGGGGTGTGAGAAGAGCCGTGTGTGTGCTTACACTGCAGTCCTCTTGACTTGTCTTCTTCCTGAATAGAAAGATGTGTTTTCATCTCAGTGAAAGTTGTCTTACGTGGTCAAAGCACACTTAACATGATGTCTGAAAATATAAAGTGAAGATGTCTGAAAATATAAAGTGAAGTGAAATATAAAGAATTTTAGATTCTGATACAAACCAAACTCTAAAGAACTCAGTTTTGATGCTGCTTGTAATTATTCCAAATAGATAAGAATTACTGTTCTTTACTATTTGGGCTGTGTTGTATTACTTGCAAGCAACAGGTGTCTACCCAGGTCACTGCAGTGGCCTGTGATGGTAGTTCCTAAAGCATAAACATTTAGTGTGCTAATTAAGCATTTTGGACTCGGGCTGTGTAATGCTGAAATGTGAAATACCTGAGGATTTACATATGTTAGGTCTGGGTACTATTAGTATGTAGTTAGGAATACTGTATAAGACTGTTATTAAAGGACTGAGACCAGTTTATGACTAATAATTATTGTATTACATTGGTTTATGTATATTTTTTTTCTTACCTTTCCTTTTCTTAAGTGTGGCTTCTTTCTCTGCCTCTTCCGATTACAGTAGTTAGCATGTTATTACTGCTCCAGAGGCGACTGAATTGAGTGGGTGCATACACTCTGTGTCAAGTATTGTTATTGCATGGGTTGTTATAACCATAACAATTTGTGTGCACGGGCAATTATAGAACTCCTTCTGCCAGAACGCTGGCAAACCTCTATAAGTGATTGCAGAATGATCCCAGAGCCTTTTAAATAGGTTTTCTATGAAGGTGTCATCCTTTATTCAGGTTTTCAAGCATTGCGGTCTAGTGACTGAAAGAGGGGAGGAGTGTACAGTAAAACATGTCTAAAAATGAATGGAAAAAGAACTAACTGTAGTTGCACTCACTATATTTAGTGATGGCCTCGTGTTTACCTTGAGAAGTCATTATTTGGTTATGTTGTTACTGATGTCATGGTAAAGCTGGCTCTTGATAAGAGATTGTTTGTATTTTATGTCATCTTATGGAAGACATTTTACATGTAAGGGGTGGCTTAGAGGGCACTGCTGAGGTATCTGTTTGAGAAACTCGAGGGTTTCTGAGACTTATGGAGAAGTAAGAACGGGACAGTATGACTCTGGAGGAAGCAAAAGGAGAAGGGCAGAAACACAAAATGCCTTGGAACAGGTTCTTACGTTCTTGTAGTAGCTGGAAATTAATGTTGCAAGAGCATGTGTCATTTGGGTACTTGAAAGATGCGGAGGAGGATGTTATCAGAGGTGACAAACACTAGACCATATAAAGTTACTAGGAATGCCCAGTTACACACTGAAGTTTTGTCGTTATAATTCTTTGCCTTCTGTACTACATTAATCATGTGGATTTAATATATGGCTCTGCAAATAGATAGAGAAATAGATTAATTAAAGGAAAAATGTATTTAGATGTTCTGTGGAAAAAACTTTATTTGATTAAATTATCTTTTTGCTGTTTTGGGTTGATAACCACTTAAAGGGAGGTACACGTCCATCTATTGGTGCATTGTAACATCTGTGTGATTTACTTCTATTGCTCAATAACAGATAATTTTCCTAATTGTAGTTGAGAAATGGTTTGATTATACAACTTGCACGTTAACAGGAAGGTTGAGCTGAATTTGCAGTGTCCAACAAATTTTTGTATGGATTTCGGCAACAGTTGCTAAATTTCCACAGAGGTACACTGAAATCTACTAAATTTCTGTCAGTATCTTCTTAGCTATATGCATTTCCCCCTCCCTTTTTTTTTTCCTTTCCCCTTTTATTTCCAAACATTTGTGTAAGCTTTGGTCTGTGGTTCCCACGAGTTAGTACTTTTGAATTTGCTGCACTTCATCTTTTGAAAATTTTGCACCTTTGAAATACTTCAAGAAGCCAGAAATACTTCATCATTGCTAATAAATGAGTACAAATATATGTAAATATATTTGGTCTACAGAAACTATTTAGTCAGTTCATCGAACATTAAAATTGTATGAAGCCTTTTGCTTTCTTCACCTTCATGTTGGCAACAGAAAAAAAATCTGCAAGGCTTTTGTAAACAGACTGAATACTTTTAAAATAGTGTCACAGGGATAGTGATAAATTGTTTCAGTATTCACTAGTAGTATTACAAGAATGAATTAAAACATTACTTCAAGGTTTGTTCTCTATTTTTAAACAAACCCAAGCAACCCAACAAACCACCCTGCCCAAAAAATCCACTCCAGAACCCCCGAAACAAATGAGTAGGGCAGATGAAGAGTCCTCCTGCTAGTATTTTTACCAACAAATAGGTAAGATGCAATGTACAGTTTGAACTTTATTCACAGTAAATTACTGAAGAATAAAATGACTTAGTCAGAAGTACAAGCTATTACAGGCCTTCTGTACCAGGATACTTGACAAGCCTAATGTTGACAGACTAACTGTACTTTTATAGGCAATTTTGAGCAAAGTGCTTTCTTATTATCACTTTCGTTTTTCTAGACAAAACTTTAAGGGAAGATGATGGAAAGCTGACCTCTGGAAGAGACTGGGAAACTACATTACAGTAACTGGGAAGAGTTGATGGATACTGCATTTGGGTCAAGGCAGAGGGGCAGTCCCATCAAAAGGTGCTAGAGTTTCTGTCAGCTCAGCTCTTGCCCTTTTGTTTTTCCAAGAACGTATGAGCTGCTGTGCTGAGAGTCCTGTCTGCAAGGCAGGTAGGGAGGAAAAGGATGTGGAAAGCTGGTCCGTCATGGGAGGTGCTTTATTTTTTATAAAAACCCATGGGCTGGTAATAGTAATTTATGGACTTGCTCGAAGGTGTCTGCAGTTTCGCTGGGCCTTTTTGATAGATAGTGATGGATCATCAGGGACTTGTACAAAGGGGGTCAAAGAGGGATGTGGTTCTTGCCCTCCACAACTGCCGGTGGCAATGACAGTTCCAGTTTAACATGAATGGGGGTCTGAGGGGGAAGTATGTCCTTTCAGCGTGAGGTTTTTTCCTCTAAAGCTGATGCTTGCTCTGTCTGACTCCTTTGTATTTTTAAGAAAAGGTGAATGACAACCTGGACGCTTAAAATGTGTCTCTGGCACTCTACAGGGGCTTAGCCCTTTTCTTCTGTTACTTTTAAAGTTTTGTTGTTATTGTTGTGGTGTTTTTTTGTTTAACCGGCTTCTTATATTTTGTAATGTAGTTAAATTATGTTTAACTCTTTCTTCCCTGACACTCTTCCTTTACATGAATGCTGCTTTTCTCTTCTGCTCTGAACTGTGAATGTGCTAACGATCTCAAACATGCCCCGCTCCCTGTGAAGGTGACAGCAGTGCCTCCGCTGTCCCTTATCTTCTTGTTGTGCAGCGATGAGAAATTGTTTTACATAACTTTGTCACTGTGACGCGTGAGTGTAATCCTGTTTGTGTATCGCCCTCAGCTGCCCTGTCACACTGGTTGTTCTCAGGGCTGAAGTACTAAACGTGCCTATTCAGACGCCTCTTTTTCTAGAGTGACCCCTTGCTATGTTAAATAAAAGCATGTCAAAGATTTAATTTTGACTCTAGCCTTGCTTTGAGCTGGATGTTCACCTGAATGGTCTCTGTAGGTTCCTCTCACCCTAAATCGTTTGGTGTTTGCTAGCGTAAACTTAATTAATTTGAAGAATGTGATGCCAGCTCAGGTATTTCCTTGCTCTGACTAATGCCAACAAGTATTTTTGGGTGGGCTTATGTTTTATTGCTCTAGCCAAATGGAAAATTGACTTTCTTTATACAAAATCAATATGAAATGTTGCTTTTTCAGAAATCTTGAATGGAGAAAATGAAGCATTGTAGGTATTTTTGAACAGTAGATCTTCATTTCCTGAAAGATTTAAGACCTGCCACTGCTAGAGTCCTAAATCAGACTGAAGTCACAGTATGTGTCTGTCTGCCAAATGAGTTAAATCTTTCCACTTTTGGGCTGATGTACACTGGAGGGAATATAATATGAGCTAATTTAAAATATTAAGTTAACTTTTCTTAAAGGAATATATATTGCCTATAAAATGCTCAAGGTATTAGGCAAGATTGCCTTCCATGGAATAAATTAGAATCTAATTTTTTGAATTATTTTTTTTTAAAAGAACCATTTTCCTTTAATTTCAGCAATTTGGAGAGTGCTGACTTCTGATGTTACAGGAGAGGGTTGCAGTAAGAGCTCTCTGTGGAACTCTGGAGAAGGAAGCGGGGAGCTGTCTGCTTGTGTCCCTCAGTGCTGAAGAGCTCTGTGATTGTAAACTTTGAGTTTAAATTTGACATTTTTGTTTAAGAAACTCAAAATGAATTTTATCACCTTTATTGTTTCAATCAGATAAAGTATTATTTTAAACTATTTAAATAGCTTAAGCTCATGCTGTTTTCTTAACAGTACCTAGATCACCACGAATGTGATACACTTTGCCAGGTAGAGGAAAACGTAAATGGTTTTGGAATTAAGCAGTACTAGTTTGTGGTTGTGTTTTTTTTTTTTTGCTTCCACAGCAGCTGAGTCTCAGCTGCTGTGAATAGATTTTTGTGGATTGGAATTATTAATGATTTTTATTTTAGTTTTAAATTAGGAAGGCAGTTTTGCCCAAGTTCCTGGAAACTCGTGTGACTTACCATCTAAAGAAGGCTCTTAAGTCATCAGTTTCTACCTCTTGGATAAAATTACTAAGTGGTCAGTCTTAGTCAAATGTTTTTGACTGTATATGTAGATTGATCTTTTTATTTTAAGATGGTGCTGAAATAAAGTCTCCCCCTTCTCTTATCTCTGGCTAGCGAGGATTGTCCTCTTCCTTTGCTTGTAGAAGCTGAATCTTCCACAATTTCCCTGTCTTCTTGGATTAGCTTTCAGACAGGCTGGGTCTGCAGAAAATGAGACTAAGATCGTGGTTGTAATAGAGTGGATGGAAGCAGCAGGAGGGTGAGGATGCTGCTTACACTGGTGTCAGCTGCAGCACTTTTACGGCAGACGTCAAAATCGTGCCTGATAGAAATTGTCTTCCTGTTTTAGCTCTTTAGTTCAATTGTGGATTTATTGGAAACATACCAGTTTACCTTAATTCCATGTAGTTTGTTTTTTTTTTTTTTTTCCGAGCTGCATTGTTTCTAAATTTTTCAGGAAAAATACAAAAGCAGAACAACAAGCAAACTTCTCAGAATGGTTCAAGTCACTTCCACTCAATGCATCTTTGGGACTGGGCAGAGAAAAGTCTTCATCCTTGCTGCTTGAAGAAATGAACCCACTAGGTTCATGAAGTTTACACTCCCTAGTAAAGGAGAATCATATCACTTAACTAAAGACACAAGTTCAGAGTTATGAAAAGATTTTGTTTTAAGGCTGCTTTGCATGTAATCTCTCTTGTCCTGAAGCCATCCTGTGGGTGCAGCTTCCCGCTGTGCTTCAGCAGAGATAACTTTAGGCTGCTGCTGAAAAGGGCCAGAGCTTTGCGATGCCTCTTCCTGGCTGGCTGTCGCTCCGGTGGTTGTGAGTCCATGGCGTGAGCTGATAAACTGGCTCATGTGGAAGAAACTCTTGTGCCAGGTTTGTCATCATGTTAGCAAGCTGGGGAGTGGATGGGACTGTATTTCAGGAGCTGGGGAGGGGAGAGTGTTTCCCCTTTTCCATTTTAGCCTACAATTACTTTGCACTAAATCCAAGCTGAAATTTCCTAACTTTCTTCAGAAGTGTCTGTATTAATTGCTCTCCCTAAGTGTTCATGATTCAGCAAACTGATTATTTCACAGATTTCTGTGAAATACGCTTTTTTTGAACTTGTCATCTTCCCCTATCCATTTTAAAACTGTGCCTCTAACTTGCATTCATTTTCTTTTTTATTGGCTTTGTAATACCTTTAAAGAGAAAATTGTTCCTGAACAGCTAGAACTTGTTATTGAGGTGCTTCTTGTATTTCTGTGGATTTTGGTTTTTGTTGTCCTCAATAATGTGTATGTTTTGAGAAGCAACCCAAGCACAGTAAAAACAGGCCTCCGTCCTTCTATATTCTGATTTTCTGCAGTTGGACTGGACTTTACTGTTCCCATCACTTAAATGCTTTTATGGAGCTTGGCTTATTTACTACTGTTGTAAAGCAATAAATGCAAGATTAACTAGAATAAGCCTGCCTAAAACTTAAGGTAAATTATATTGCTGTTTGCACTTATGTTAACATCTGAATGTTTCTATCAGGGAAGTTACTAACTACTACAACAAATTGCCAAGGGAAGTGCTAGATCCATCACTTCTTGATATGGTCAGTCCCCTGGATGATGCCCATAGTAGTGCATTCTTTAATCTTTCCTTTTGGCAGATTTAGTGCTCATGTGTCCATGGGATGATCAAGTTCAAGACACTGGCCGGAGTTGAATCCAACTGGAAGGGAACCAGCTGTCTGATTTGGCAGCAAACTAAACCGGCACACCCTGGAGCAGCACAACTGCGAGACCAGCGCAAGGGAAGAGGCAGCAGTATGGGAATGAGTAGGGAGAGAGCATGCAGGGTCACTCCTTCTCCCTCAGATTGTTGTATTAGGTGTATGAAACTGTATTCTCTGTAAATGACTAAAGCAACTGTTCCTGAAAAGCAGAGCCCATCTGTTTGGTTTCCTAAGTGGTTAAGTGAAGAATATTCTTTTGTTCAGAGTTTTTAGTACAAGACTTTACAAATTTAGCTAGATTTGCAAGCCGCCTGGGACCGTCGGCAGTTTCAGATGACTATCTGAAGAGCTGGCCATGGGCTGTTTGTTTTAAACCTCACTGTCACAGACAACACATCTTTTTCTGTTCATCTGAGTGAGTGCTGTTCTGAAGCCAGGTAAAATGAGATGCTGTTCTGAAACTGGGGCAGTGGAAGTGCTGAGGGCAGTAAGTCTTTTGTAGACATGAGGACAAAAGCGAATATATTAATCTCATACTATCATGGGTATGGTAGATAAGGAGACAGCAGATCTTTCAGAACACTGCAAACAGTGGAATATAGTCCTTTTATTAAGCATAAACCGTTACAAACTGTGTTGCTTTGCTCTTGAAAATCAAATACAGTGCTTTGTTTGCCTGACTCAAGACTATGCGTGGTACTGAAAATACACCTCGTCCTTCAGCACAGGGAAGGAGAGTTTGTCTGCAAAGTGGAAGACCATTGTTAAAAACATTATGTTAAAGTTTTCACATTATGGGAAGCCTAAGTATAACAGGATCTGCTTTTACTGCATACCAGTACCTGTGTAAGGATGTGGTGAAGGGAAATCGGAAGCTCTGTTGGATGAAACCCTTTGCAGCTTGAGGAAAGCTTGAAGGCATTTCTTGTAGCTGTCTGTGTTATAAGGCTGCATGTGAATTAGCAGTATGGTTGTTCTCAAGTAAAAGCACAATTCAGAGTGCATAAAATTGTTTCCTCTGATTTTCATGTGATTATCATTTTATTAAATGCGTATTTTGTGGGAAGAGGGTTTGCTCTTTCAATCTTAATGCTGCATCCTTCCTTACTGAGAGAGAATCTTTTTTTATATATATATATATATATGGATTGCAATGTAAATGACTTCTAATGTGTAGGTAGTACAAGAAAAAAGAAAACCTGCCTAGAATAAGACACAGCCTGCCATCTCCACGCAGCAAGACAACTGTGCTGATTTCCTATTAAGACAGTTGCTGTATCTTCTTGTACGCTGCTGTATGTGCTTTTGCAGTTCAGCGACTGAAGTGGTAAATCCTGACCTGTTGACCTGTGTTTTTTTAGAAAGCTGTGGTTATATTGCTGATTTTTCCCTCCTCTTGATTTTTCTTTTTTTTTTTTGTGTGCGTAGTTGGTCACCAGGGTTGTGCCTGGTAGTTGTGAAATAGGTGGGAACAGTCAAAAGGATTTCCTTTATGTTTCTGAAATCCAAACTACTGTTTAAGTGAACATGTTGAGAACAGTAGAGGTGAGCTTTCTATGAACTTGCATTCAGGTGCGCTACCTCTTGACCACAGCTACTGGTATCCCTTGCCCCAGACAGCTTTTCATAACCTCCTGTAATGCCTCTGCTCCCTCCCCAGATTCTTCAAATACCGATCGTTCTGCGTTGCTATCAATTAGCTGAGCAAGACACAGCACATGCTGTAGCTCCTTCCAGGCTGCATATTTGGTGATTAGCCAACCATCAGGTTAAAAGAGGAGTGTTGGGGCAGTCCTGAAGGCTTTTTCTCAGGGAGGACTGTGATTTGGTGCTCTGGTGCTGATTCTGCAAAAAAGAAAAAATACAGCTCTTATTTTGAGAGCTGTTCTTCTGGCATGTTTCAACCAAATGGGTGTGCAGGGGAAGAATTATTGGGATTGAAGCAGGAGGAGAAGACTGCTGGGGATGCTTATGCAAGCCTGGTTTCTTCAAGTGCTCAAGACTATGTTGTTCAGGTACCTAAAAAAAAAAAAAAAAAAAAAAAAAGGAAAATAATAATAAAAAATAAATCATAGACTCACAGGATGGTTAGAGTTGGAAGGGACCTTAAAGATCCTCTAGTTCCAACACCCCTGCCGTGGGGGGCAGCGAATGAGGGGGCGATGGTTGATGTGTTGCAGTACTGGGGGAATGGGCCAGCAGGAACCTCCTGCAGTTGCAAAAAGACAAATGTATAATCCAGTATCTAGGAGGGAACAACCTCGATGTCTACTGGGATAATAGCTAGTAGGTCATGGGGAGTGGTTGCTCTCCACTACCTGGCACTCACGAGTCTGTCTCTAAAGTACCATGTCTGGTTTTGCTTCTTTCCCCTCAAATGCAAGGGGGATGCCAAGAAACCATAGATTCGAGTGTGGGTAGGAGATTAGTGCATATAAAGGGCAAGAAGTTGGTCTTAGCCTGGAGAAGAGAAAGTGATACTCTTTTTGGAGGCACAGTGAAAAACCAAAAATCAATGGCTGCAAGTTAGGACAATGATAATTCTTATGGAATATAATGGGGGGAAATTACTATGAGACTTGAGCACCGGAAAAGGTGCCCAGGGTGGCTGTTTTTTTCTCTATCCTTTAAAGACTTTCAAAATTGAGCTGGATGTTGCCTTGAGTGACCTGATTTGACTTTGAGGTTAGCCCTTGCTTTGACCGGTTTCGAGTAAGCCACCTCCAGAGGTCCTTTCAAACCTTGTTTTTCTGTAATTGGAAGTACTGCAAGCCATGCAGGTTTAAATCATGTTCTTAATAAGATATGCTTAAATCCTTCTAAATTCAAGTTAAAAATGGATGTTTAAAGGACGCGATCTCCTAACTTTTAGAACATAATTGAGCTAACTTTTGAGCAATTTTATCTCCTTTAAAACTATTGGAGACTGTAGGGTGTCCTTGAGCGTTTGCGGTTTTGACTGGCTTTTGTAAAAATCCATTGCATAAGGATTTCTCTCTGTGCCTTTCAATCAACAGTTCAGTTTTTGTATTGACTAAAATGTCCACACTAAAAAGTGAATTAACTTTATTAATGCCATAATTAGTATGGACTGTCCTGACAGCATGAAGTCAGATAGGAACACTTGTCCCTGTTTTAGTGCTAAGCATATTTTGTGGTTTTTGCAAGATCCCCATCTGGGACCATTCAGACTATTGCATCATGCCTGTTTTTAAAGATGAAGGGAACACTTTGTGCATGCTCTGAACGATGCTTTTAAGTTTCCATAAATTTATTTCAAAGCCAGATTCTTGCCATGTTTGCAGAAATACTAATTGTCATTCAGAATTAGATATGTGCCAAATTGTAGGCCATCTCTCAAAGCATTTTTGCATTATTTATTTTTTTAGAGCGTGAAAGGAGTTTTCTTTTGGTTTAAACCCAAAAGGCTTTCAGAGACTTTCTTGTTTTTATAACTCATGAATTTGTAACCTGGAGTTATGATCATGCTGTCTGTTTTGGCTAGAAGAGTCCTGAAAAAAAATCTGCAGGAGGAGCTGAAGCTTTTGTAGTAGCATGGGGTCCTGATATTGAAGGAAGGAAACTTTTATAGAATTCAAATACAGATTTTTATTTTTTTTTTTTTTGAGGGGGGGATGACTTTATAAAAAGAATTTGAACTAAGATAAGCAACAGAATCTTCAGCTTCAAATGTATTTTTGTGAGCTAAATATGTAGTGGAAGTTTTAGGGGAAAAACCTATAAATGTGGTGTTGACCCTGTGGTACTTCTACTGTTTATTTGGTGCTTTGGGTTTGAACTAAATCTAAATCAGGTATGATCCTTTTGTTCTTCAGGGCTTTTTGGTATGGCTTTGTTATAGTAGCTTCTGTAATTTAGTGTTTTGCAACTCACCTTGAATGTTTTGCCAAATAGATGTTATAAAATTAACTTAAGGGAAGGAACAGAGGAAGAAGCATAAATCTATATATGGAACAGTGTCTGAGTCATGACTTAAGAAAATGTGTTGTGCTTTTTTTTTTTTTAAAAAAAAGTACATTTCTCTGTGTCCTCTAAGATCTCTGGTTTTCTCTGCATATTAAATTAATAGCAGTTTTTCACCTTCGCTCGTGAAGACATTTGGTACCTTTCCTGCAGGTGTCACCTCTCATTTCCAGGCTGGTTTCTTGCAGTGAGTTCTACTCAGGGTGAAGGAAATAGCAAGTAGCACAAAACATCACTTTTTGCTTAACGTAAATTCCCAGGTAAAACATTTTGACCTCTTCTGCCCTTACAAGGGGGTATCAAATACCTGTAGGTGGTAGAGATTTTACCCTAATACTTCCTTTTTCGTGTTTTCCCTTGCTATAAAGGGAGGAGTCTGGCAATTCCTGCTCATAGAAGTGAGGGTATAAAAGCAAATCCATGATTTTAGCACTTATTAAGTTTGTGACCAAGCTTAAGGCAAGTATTTCTGATAATATTGGAGAAGACCTGATTGGATGCTTCTTCTAGATTCAGTTTAACGTACCTGCAGTGAGGAATGTATCACTAAAGTGCTTTTTTCACAGCTGGCTGGTAACGATGACTTAACTCTGCAGCTGTATCCTGTAGATGATGAGGGTATGTTGGAATGGGTCCAGCGGAGGGCCACGAAGATGATCAGAGGGCTGGAGCACCTCTGCTCTGAGGACAGGCTGAGAGTTGGCATTGTTTATCCTGGAGAAGAGAAGGCTCTGGGGAGACCTTATAGCAGCCTTCCAGTACCTAAATGGGCCTATAGGAAAGATGGGGAGGGGCTCTTTATCAGGGAGTGTAGTCATAGGACGAGGGATAACAGTTTTAAACTGAAAAAGGGGAGATTTAGATCAGATATTAGGAAGAAATTCTTACTGTGAAGGTGGTGAGACACTGGAACAGGTTGCCTGGGGAAGTTGTGGATGCCCCATTCCTGGAAGTGTTCAAGGCCAGGTCTGATGGGGCTTTGAGCAGCCTGGTCTGGTGGGAGGTGTCCCTGCCCAGGGCAGGGGGGTGGGACTGGATCTTTAAGGTCCCTTCTAACCCGAACCATTCTACGATTCTATGCGTGGGAATGATTTGCTTTGGGGAAGTGAAAATTCACAAACATAATTTAAGCATGTTCGGTCATACATGGTGGTAAGTACTGGAATGCACTCTAGAAAATTATGGGAGCCTGGAGTAGGAAAATGAGGCATGCGTGGTTTGCATCTTTTATGCTGCTGGGCACGATTTCTGCTATACTGTTTAATTTCCTTCACAAAGTATCTTGCTAATTGTACAGGAGTCAGCTTGAGAAGCTGGTGTTTAAGATGGTTACTGTTAGAATACAATGAGTTTCTCATTACTTGAAATAGTTTGCGAGGAAAAGTGTACATTTTTTACAGTTTTCAGTTGTTCATTTTTGTAATTATTTCAGCCATTCTTACTGGGCTGTAAAATTAGACATAATCTTTTATTAAAAATGTGTGGTGAGTCATTTCTTGGAGAATGGACCATTGACTTACCCAATCTAAAAATGCCAGGTGGATCCAGATCGGCTTCCAGATGGACCAGTTCTGTGCTGACGGAACCAAGGCTCCTGTCTTTCAACTGTCTCATGGGTAGACTGCTATTTTTGTTATTATTTTCCTTTTTTTTAGGCATGCTATTGATGTAGAGGGATTGTTGCTCTAAGCGGAAAATGTTTGTGCTGGAACAGGGTGATGCAGCGTAGGGCAAGTTACGAAAGGAGTAAGGAAAAATAAGAGAGACTGCAGGATGGGAAGGAGAAAAAAAAAAAAGAAGAAAAAAGCGAAATAGTACTCAAATTGCCTTATCACTGACTTTAACAGCGACTGGAGCTGGCTGGGGATCGTACTGTCTGAGAGTTCCTCATTGGGATGTTGGTGGCATAGCAGCCAGAAGGTATTTTTGGGAGAAGTGTTCACTGACTGAAATTAATTTCAGTTTGGCCAGCTTCGGCAGAGTTGCCTGTCAGCTGTAGATGTAAAATTGAAAACGTGTGAAACTTTAATGAGGGATCTGACAGATCTGGTGTATCACAAGAGTCTGTGAAAGTCACAGGATGTCTCTGGAAGAGAACATCCTAAAGGCAGTTCCTGATACATTCTTTTATTTGTATAGTATAGCTAACACCTAGGGTAAAAATCTCATGAAAATATTTTTGTGTCTGAATCACAGAATGGTTTGGGTTGGAAGGGACCTTAAAGATCATCCACTCTGACCCCCCTGCCATGGGCAGGGACACCTTCCACTAGACCAGGCTACTCAAAGCCCCGTCCAACCTGGCCTTGAACACTTCCACGGATGGGGCATCCACAGCTTCTCTGGGCAACCTGTTCCAGTGTCTCATCACTCTCAGTGAAAAATTTCTTTCTCATGTCTGCTCTTAGTCTGTCCTCTTTAAGTTCAAAATAATTTCGACTTGTCCTGTCACTACAGACCTTGGTAAAAAGTCTCTCTGTGTCTCTCTTATAACACCCCTTTATATACTGGAAGTACGCAATAAGGTCTCCGTTATCATTATAAAGTATAAATGTGGTGGGACCTTATA
The DNA here is from genome assembly GCF_963924245.1 of Chroicocephalus ridibundus. Lineage (NCBI taxonomy): Eukaryota > Metazoa > Chordata > Aves > Charadriiformes > Laridae > Chroicocephalus > Chroicocephalus ridibundus. The sequence goes on along the minus strand of NC_086286.1, from coordinate 122,349,118 downwards.
CTTTAGGAAAATAGCAGAACTACCTTTTATTCCAGCTTGTTCCTTCCCCTCCTCCAATGGTAATTTTTTTCCCCTTGAACCTCATGGTATTTAACCAAAACAGGAAGCTGACAGTAGCTGGGCTGCTGATTCTGAAGTTTGGGCAAGCAAAGGCCCAAATGAGGTATTAAATATTGTGAGACTTAAGCAATATGTTTGAAAGTTGTTTTGTTGCTGTTTTTTGGGTTATGTGTTTCTTTCTCATTTCCCTGGTGTCTGTTTGTTCTGACTTCTTTTTTCTTTTTTCTTTTTTTTTTTTTGTTCTAAAAGCTATCTTTATAGCAGTTTAAAATACCCTTAGTGTAGGCACTGAGAGTACTCAGTAAGTTTCTAATTTATCTTGTGAACCATGACATATATCCAGCACCTTTTTGGTGGTGGCTTGTGATAGAAAAGATATGCTATATTCCAGAAGAATGATATATTTTCTTGATAACCAGGTCTTTGATTGGGAAGATTCCCTTCTAAAAAGAGATTTATTTTTTTTAATCTGATAGTGGAAAGGGGTCCGGGCCTGGAAGACTGAGCTGCCCTGGCACAGTGCTGCAGGAACACGAGCTCCGGCGGGGATCGTGCTCTGTCTGATCAGCTCTTATGCCGGCGAAGTGGAAAGAGGACTTGTTGGGGAATTCAGCCTGACTCTGCAGCTTGGCTGCTTGCCATGGCTCGTCTAATGCTGCACAAACCTAATGAGCCTTCTGAGATGTGGGCTGTGCTGGAGCGAGTGAAGGCTGTTGCTTCAAATGGAGCAAATACTGTTGGGTTCCAAACTGCGTCCCTGCTGGGTGGCAGCAGGGTGTTCATGGTGCTCCCAGGGTTTGGGTGGACACAGCTGAGCTGGATTTATGTAGAATAAGCTTGGTTCTAACAGTGTGTATTTGTTTATATTGAAGGTGTCTTTAGTGCTTGAAAGCAATGTTTGCCAAGCTAATAAATTCTGCGGATTTAGGTTCTTTGTCTTTGAAACATGCCATTACTGGAATAATCAGCTTACAGCAAATTGGGAGTTAATTGTTTATGCTTAGAAGAAAATGTACATAGAATGACATGGAAATTTTTCAATTCCATTGGCATTATGTTGTTTTATTATAAGCTACTGGAAGAATCTTGGTGGCTCAGGGCACTTTGCTTAAAACAAGACCGAAGTTCATACGTGAGTATATGAGGTCGACACTATCTTAAACTGCAGAGTACCTCCTGCCCCATCCCTTCCTTGTGGCAGTAGAAGTTTGCTTGGCTGGCAGATAGGGAGGGGGTCAAATCTTCATGAGCAGGGAGCAGCGTGAGTGCTTTGGTACAGAGCTGTTTATCAGGACTGGAGCTGGCACGACTGGTGTGGCTCACGTGGCAGTAGGCACAGGTAGAAATGGCTCTGCTATGTGTCACTGCTATTCCTGAGGCCATACAGGAGGTGCCTGACCTTCTTTTGAGCTACTGTGAAGACAGAAGGTCTTACTTGTGACACTTAACACTTTTTCAGTAGTCCTCATGATGCAACTGTTTTGCAAGTCCTCCATGTGGAGTGGGAACGTGGTGGCTCTGTATGACACAGCTCGGTTAAGTGTCTGCTGTTCTTTATAGTGTGACTTAAAACTATTGACTTACTGAAGGCTGTAGTGAATTGTACAGTAAAATGCGTGTAGACTGTGTGGTCTTTGTTAGTTAAATATGCTCTTCCTTGTTCAGTGTCTTAATAGCTTGGAACTGCATCCCTGCCATCAGAGTTGACAGGAATCCAGTGGCCTTGCATCATTAATGCGTTATGTTAGGATGTGGTTTCGTGGCAGATTTCGGCTATGCACAAAGCAGCACCTGGTGAGGGGCAAGATGAGTGGATCTGTAGAGAGAAACTACTGGTGTTTGGGACCTGACATTCATATTGAATGCTTGGGACACTTTTACATCATCATAGTTCTAGTCTCATCCCATGGACTTAATGCCTATTAAAGATTAGCATGCGTTAAAAGTGCTCCTAAGCTGCATATCTTTGGTTTAGTTTCAGTGAAGAGAAATCCAGGTGACTTGCTGTGAGACTGCTCCACACTGTGAACTGAGGCACAATAAATGAGGATGGTTTGCAGCTCCAGGTCTGGACTGTAACAATAATGTAGATGTTGATCAAAGTTGGGTTTGGTGCAGTCCTGCGTCGCAGACCCTACGGTGAGCCACCTTAGGGAGATAAACTTGCAGAAAGTTGGCACTAAATAGTTTTCTCTGGGGCTGTTTTCTTTATGTGATTCATCAGTAGTATAAATAAATACTAATTTAAGTGCAGAGTAGAGGGAGGGGAGCGTGCGAATGCACACAGAAGAGAGGATGGGATCACAGCATCCTTGGGTTAAGATGCCGTGTAAGTACAACTTCCCACTTTGCATTGGTGATGTCACTGTCTTGGGCACTATGAGAAGGAAAGAAGGAAATACTGTATGTTTCCATCTGTTCAAGGTTCAGTCCCTGGGCTGCTTCTCATCCTGATGGCTATTGAGGCCTGAGAGGAAGGGAAGTACCTTTTTGCACCAGACCAGTAGTCAGAGTGGTTTACCCAATAGTGGGAATGCAAGGCACTTCCCTACTCGGTATGAGGAAGACCAAACCCACATCTGTACCCCAAAAGAATACTTTGATCTTTGGGGAACTGGTTATTATGGTCATTGTGTAAACAGGAGAGTGAATCATGGGAGCAGATGCAGAGTGCAGAAGAAGGAGCCTGTCTGCAGGGCAGCACAGACTCTTGGCCAGGAGGGATTTGTCTTTGGTTGCCAAACCCTGGTGCTCACCTTATGCATGTATTTTACCAGCAGAGCTTTGTAGGACAAAATTCATGCAATTTTGGAAGCAGGGACTGGAATTTTAAGGGCAGTGGGGAGTCCACCAAGTCTCTTTATTTGAGCATTTGCATTGTCATCAGTGACTCAGGTCAGGGTAACAGGGAATTACGTGATGTTGAAGTGGGAAGAAACCAATCTGTTAACCACTACTTATGTTTAACACTCAGGGAGGTGTTTTCATAGTTCAGTATTTAAACACCTGAACTGCTCTTTCAGTGTTAAGATCTGTCTTCAGTGGCCAAGTGTATACTATATGGTATTACTATTAAGACAGCTGGAACTCTTACATCTCACAAATTGTAGGAATGTTTCTGGGGGAGAGCAATTGGAAGGAGTTTTCTCCTTCAGTCTAATACCTGATTTTGAGGTAGTTGTGAAGTATGATAGTTAAAAGGATAAGATTGTGTCTTCTGTTGTCTTTTATCTCCAGTGTAAGCTTGCTGTCTGCTGTGAAACTAAATATCTTTGTAACTATGTATATGTACATAATGACAGAAATGTTAGCTTGGTTTTCTAGGAGACTAAACTTTGTTGTTTTTGCGATAGGTGGACAGGTGGAAATACCAGTACTAATACGGTTTGTTTCAGGCATCTAGCAACTGTCTGTTATGATAAATTGGAAAAGCAAAATCTCAGTTTCTAGCGTAACTGCAGTTCTGCTGGCAAGATGTTTTTGGAGGCCACACAACTTTCCAGGGTTCATGTTCCAATAAATTAATCTGAACTGACCTAAAACCTGCCTGAAGAGACCTTTATGGAGCACGGCACACAACTCGAGCTCCTCTTGCTGCTTGATGTTGGACTCTCTCCCTCCATGTCTTCTGCAAATTTCAGCAAGGCTTCCTGAATAGCTTGAGTCAATTCACGGATTTCAGTTATCCCATGAATGATTTTTTTTTTTCATTTTACAAGCTATTAAATTTGTTTTTCATGGAATTTATTTTATATTTGGTTTGTCTCTTTTTCTGGCTACTACAGAAAGGTCACTGGATTCTGACAGTATTGTAATATCCTAAACAAAGTTTCAAGAATGTGAAATTGTGCTCTTTGCTGAATGAATGTCTGATACTTGGTTATTTCTATTGAAGACACAGGCATGCTAGAATTTCAGTATATTTTTCCATTCTCTTTCTCGATTTATTTATGGGGGTGTGTGTTTTGGTTTTTTTGGGGTTTTTTTATAGGGTGCCCAGAGGGCCTTAGTTACCTATAATAGCCAACTTCAGAAAGAGTCTGAGTAGCCGAAGACTTCCTCTGTTTAAAATCAGTGACGATGGGTGTTATGCAGCCATGCCTATTGGGAGGCTTGCCTTCTGCTCTGGCACTGCGATGTGGTTGGCAGAAGAGCCGGTTGTGTAAGTTCTGGAGGAGAGTCCACCTGTGCCAGCAGTGACTGAATGCCTTGTGCAGGCAGTGTTGCTACGCTGGCTAAGGCGTCAGCTATTTTGTCAAAGAGGCAGTGTTGTTAGATAGGACACTTTTTCCTCTTTGCCACAGGGAACAACGTAGTCTGTAGTGGTTGAGGGGGCTGAGTGGCTTTGACGTGTTTGGCCTGTTTTATTGTTTCATTAGTCAAATTGTCATCTTACTCAAAACGGAGGGCTGAACAGACCACTCCCATAAAGTCTGCTATAACCACCTTTCCCCCAAAGATGTCCAGAATATGTGTTTTTACTTAGCACTATTGATTTAATCAATTCCCCGCCTCTGAAAAGGGGTCAAAACCTTCAAAAAGCACCATCTGGGAAATTCTCTAATTACGTTGGGAAGCTGTCATGGCTGGATGATAGAAAGCTGCCACTGATGGTGTATCTTTGGCTTGAATCAGTCACAGAATTGTTGAGGCTGGAAGGCACCTTTGGAGATCATTTAGTCCAACTCTCCTGCACAGTCAGATACAGCAGGTTGCTCAGGACTGTGTCCAGTTGGGTTTTGAACATTTCTAAGGAGACTACAGAGCCCCCCAGGACAAACAGTTACAGTGTTTGATCACTCTTGCAGTGTGTGTGTGTATATGTGTATATATATATGTATGTGTGTGTGTGTTTAAGTGGATTTTTTTCCATTTCAGTTTGTGCCATCTTCTTGTTTTACTGGGCACCACTCAGTCTTCTCCATACCCTTGTCAATAAGATCTCCCTGAGCCTTCTCCCAGCCTTTTCTTGTATGAAGATACTCTGGTCCCTTAATCATCTTTGTGGCCCTTTGCTGGGCTCACTCTAATACATTCATGTCTGTCTTGTACTGGGGAGCCCAGAACAGGTATGTCTCCAGATGGTCTTGCTAGTGCTGAGCAGAGGGGGAGGATCACTTCCCTCGAGCTGCTAGCAATACTCCTCCTAATGCAGCCCAAAATGCTGCTGCCTGCCTTTTGCTGCAAGGGCGCATTGCTGGCTCAACGTCAACCTGGTGTCCACCAGGTCCTCCTCTGACAAGCTGCTTTCCAGCCAAGCAGTCCACAGCCTGTACTGGTGCATGGGGTTGTTCCTCCCCAGGGGCAGGAGTTGGCATTTCCCTTTGAACTTCATGAGGTTCCTGCTGGCTCATTTCCTCATCCGGTTGAGGTCCCTCTGAATAGCAGTGCACCCATCTGGTCTGTCAGCTACTCCTGATGGTTTTGTATCATCTGCAGACTTGCTAAGGGTGCATTCAGTCCCATCATCCCAATCATTAATGAAGATGTTGGACAACTCAGCACAGACTTCTGGAGCATACCACTGGTGACTCTCCTCCAGCTGGACTTTTTTTTCATTACAACCCTTTAAGACTGGCATTTTGCACAGTTATCAGTCCATTTCACTGTATACTCATCTGGCCTCTACTCAACCAGTTTGTGTATGAGGATGTTACGGGAGGCAATGTCCAAAGCCTTGATGAAGTTGAGATAAACAATGTCCACTGCCTTCCCATTGTTTACTGAAATAGTCATTTCATTGTGGAAGGCTGTCAGGTTAGTCACGCATTATTTTGTCTTCATACATCTGCTAATTCCCATTGTGACCACTGTGGTGCTCTTGAGTGACACAAGCTTAGCTGTGTCTGATGCTTCATTGAACAGAGCTTCCAGCTCCTTGACTGCTACCAGGGCACTGAACTGACTCCTGTGTTTCTAAATTTGTTCTGTCGGTACTTACAATCTGCTATAACTGACTTTCTGTAATACCTTAATCAACCTGACTCTGATTTGGTTTGTCATTTTTTGTTTCCTTCCCTCTTTCTTTGGTTGGAAGGATGTGCCAGGTGATGTCTTATGTTTATCTTTGGAATTCTTGCCAGAACAGGGTTGCCACTTATTTGTTAGAGATTTAGGATAAAGAAATCTTCTTTGCACACTTGTATAGGAGGTGGTTTGTGAAGGCCTCTGCTGCCTCTGAAAACTAGGAGGATGTTGACTTCCTCTCAGGTGAGCTTTGGTCCTGCTGGATGTGGAAGAAAAGTATGGTTAACCTCACAATGTTCATGCTCAAGCTTGAGAAGACTATTTTTCTTCCAAGACTTGGTCATTATGGACTTTTAAGCTACAGATAATTGGTCAGAGTTGGGTTTGAAATTCAGAAAGCTGCGTAAAAAGCAGAGGGGAGTTAAGATAGGTAATTTTTGTAATTCGTGTTGCTGAGGGCTTCATCTCCACCTTTTATCAGTTGAGGCTTTCTGGTTTGTGAAAGTTTTGACCAGTTTATATTACTGCAGTCCAATTTATTGCCAACCGATTTTAGTATCGCATCTGTTCTTGAGTAAAGCTTTTAAGTGAGAACTTGAAGCATTCAGAACTACTTCAAGCATTCAGAAGTATAATCCATGGACTGACGTGACTCCTAATTATTGTTATCATAAGGAGTTGTGATTCCTTAAAAACATTTTCTGTCATCACAGAACACTGTTTTTGCTTGGATAAATATTGTACTTTAAGACCTTTCAGAGGCTTATTTAATCTGGACTGTTCTGGCAGTAGGATGGCTTCTTGCCTGTCACACTGCAGTCCAAATTACCTGGATGGTTCATTAGCTAATTGCTAATGTTGAAAAGCAAAACCGTTAAATGTTCCTCTTAAGGACCAAGTAGTATAGAGATGTGTAGCTGCTTCATATTTACGTGTCATCATATGAAAAAAAAGGTATGGGATGAAACTATCTTGATATTCCCAATGACCTCTCTCACTTTTTAGGTGAGAGAACAGAGTTTAGATCTGTTTTGTATACGTATCCATGAGAATGAGGGTGATACTGAGTATCACTGACAAATACAAGATGATATTCAGCACCTAGATCTCAAAAACAAAAAGCTGATATTAATTTGTTGCTATTTATCTCTGGAGCACAGACTCATGAATGATGACTGAGAAGTTCTGGAGATCCTCCTTCACTTGTTGGCATGACTGAGTCCATGCTTTACAGTCTGGAAAGGTGACCAAAATGAATGTGTTGTGCATTTCAAGAACAAATATAGAAATGTTCCCCCAAGGAAATAAAGAAGCTTTCAAAATAATTAGTTCATGTTGGCGTAGTGTGGCTGTGATTACCTACTACTCCTGTGGAAAAAGGACCAGGTGTTTTGGCAGTTAGAGTTGTAGCCTGCCATGCTGTAAGCATTTACCGTGACTGACACTGTGTTCTGATCCATTTTCCATGTTTAACTTTGTAAAAATGTCCTGTAGTGTGTATATTGAAATATAATACCTGCTAATGCGCTTAAAAACAGAGTTTATCATGAGAGAAATATGTAACATGGCTATTTCCTAATTTTTTTTATGCATTTGTAGGTTTCCAAAATTGTTGGGTTGAGTTGGTTGGGAGATGACACTTTTATTTCCAGACTGTAGGTGATGAACGGCACTTGTCTTTATGATCTGTGGCTGCCAGAATTTCCTATCTGTTGGGCAATATTTCATGTCAGCCACTCAAAAAACAATTCAGTGCAGAAGCAAGACAAAACTACTATGCTTGCTGCAGGCGGTAATGGGGAAACATGATGCTTTGAAGCAAGCTTAGAGAAAATGTTTGGCAAAAATAAACGTATACAGTACAAAAAGTGTATGTTGTGAGTTCCAGAGTATGTGTGATGAGCAGGTAACTCTGGTGATGACTTCTGTTCATAATGAAGAAACCAAATTTTGTTTCCTAAAGGAAAAAAAGCAAAACTTAAGCCTTCGTGTTTATATTTGACTGGCTCCTTTGTTAATGGCTGTATTCAGACAATCGTTTGCCGGACAGCAGACCATTCTAGCTTCTCTTGTGTTCAGGGCACTATCATGTAGTCTTGGTTTTTGCCAAGGGTTTTCTGGTCTCTTCTATAAGCAGCAGAGTGATAAAAGCCACATTCCAACATGTGTGCAGCAGCGCTTTTAATCACAACTGTCCACAGACCAGAATTACACATTGATTTAATGGAGCTGTAAGTTCAATACCAGGAAAAAATACTTTCCTCTGTTTCATTCCTTAATTTGTGAATTAATTGTTGGCTATTATCGTGCACCGATAGAATTAGTAGTAACCTGGCAAAAAACGTCTACAGCCGTTCAGGATTTCCGTCTTTTAACCCTGTTGTGCTCTTGTCTTTGTGCGTGTTTGTTGTGATCTGCAGAGGAGAGGGAGGTTTCGGCGAGAACAGTGTTATATTTGGTAGTGCCTGGGTTTCCTGACTGGGTTTGAGTGAGAGGGAAGATTATTTGATTGCTGCAGGCTTGTGGAAATTTCTGGCACAAACAGAAATTCTTGATGAACAAATAAGTTTTTATTGCCAAACAAGCCTTAAGCTGTCAGTAAGCAGCTCTCATGGCTCTTGTGCAACATACGGACAAGTATGTAAATACATTGCTATGCTCCTCTGAGTAAACTTAACTATATCAAAATTAATGCTCACTTGCTTATTCTTCATACAAAGCCAGATGAATCTGAAGGAGGGTGCCTTTTACACACCTGTGCAAATTAAGTTGTATGAAATTGTCAGTTGTACACCTTCTGGCTGTATTACACTTTTTAGATGAAACCTGCAAAAATATTGTGTGTGCAGCAATCAGTTTTTTGCAGATATGATAGCAAATGCAAGTTTGAGAATTAACAAAGCATTGCATGTATGTACCGTACACGCACAATTTGAACCTTTCTCCCTCCTTGGCCCCAAATATGCATTGAGTAACAAATTCTTGCCCTGTGGGCATAATGGGTAAATCTTGGGCTGGGACTTGGCAAGGCAGGGGGAAAAGGAATCACTGCTAGTAATCCCTCCCACCACACATGCACAAAACCCACCCACCACTGAAATACGACCTGGTGTCATATTCCTAAATTCACTGTATTCTAATAGGTGACTGTCCGTTCCCCCCCTCCCCGCCCTTAAAATGGTTGGGAACACTGCAATTAATAAATGAGTGTTGCTGTAAGGGAAATGCTCGTTCTTAGCATTTGTCATTATGTCTGCCTTTTTGTACATGCATGGCTTTCAAGTTGCATTGCCGTGCCTAAGTTGCACTCACTGTGGTATTTAATTTATTTTTTTTTTTAGTGGACTATATCGTGGAATATGACTATGATGCAGTGCATGATGATGAGTTAACGATCAGAGTTGGGGAAATCATCAGGAATGTGAAAAAACTGGAAGAAGAAGGATGGTTAGAAGGGGAGCTAAATGGCAAAAGGGGCATGTTCCCTGACAATTTTGTGAAGGTGAGTTTTCTGCATTGACTTGGTTTTACTGTGACCATACAGCAGGCTAGTTATTATTGAAATGGTTAGAATTACACATCAGTTGTATTTGTAACAAGATGATTTTTTTAACTGGAAGGCCTTTTAGCTGATTAATTTCTTTTTTTAGTATGCTTTTGAAGACCTTTTCATTTAAGTTCTGCTGTCTGTTCTTATTCACTTCAGCATTTCTCTTGGTCTGTACCCTTGCACTGTACATTCTGTTTCCTTCTTCCTGTGGCAGTGCACTAACAGTTGTCTGCACCCACGGTGACCTGCTTTAGTGAGATGAACTGATCAAAAAACTAAAAACACACAAAAAAAACCCCAAATCTACCCCTACAGAAGACATCAAGCCATGAGAGAGTTGAGAAAGTGGGGTCACGGCTCAGTCAGCTCAGCTATAATGAAAAACTACATCCTCAGGCTGTGGTTGTGTGGGTGCTTCAGCCTGGGTTGGGTTAAGCTGCTTTGTTTGAAGGAGCAATTCTGCCCTACCCTGGACTCCCCGCTGCCGGCACCGCCTCTCTCGTGACTGTGCAAAGGGACAGGGAAAGGAATGTGTCCGGCTAAAAGGTAACTATGACATCAGGTTGGCTTTCAGCTTGTTTGGTTTCCTGACCGGGTTCCCTATTTTTCAGCAGCAAATATCTGAAACGGGAAGGGTGTGAGGTAAGTGCTCCACTGGGCTGAAGCACTCTGTTTTTGGATTAGTCATCATCTCTCTAAACAGGATCCTTGACTCTGGGATCTCTGTCTCCCTCAGTGCTGTGCAACTGACTTGCAGTAGCTGTCTTCTACTGTGAGATACTGCTTCTGAAACCTTTTATTTAACCCTTTATATTTATTCTGTGTTTGTGTCCTAATTTTAATTGAAGTTCTTGTTTGCACCTTCCATATCTTTCCTGTTTTCTCTGCAAAGTTTCTAAATGTAATATTGAGTATGCACCTATTTATGAGTTGGTTACAATGAAGGAGACTGCAAAGCAGCTAGGTGTGCTATTCCACATGTAACTCCTGAAATTCAGAGTCTGTTGAGCTGCAGATATTTTCTCATCTAAACTACGCAAGTGTTACAGAGATTGTTGCTTCTTTATGCTATCTAACCTTGTTGGTAACTTCCAAGGATTCCTTAGTGTAACTACCGTAAAGTATAATCAAAGAGAATTTAGATATTCCTGTCTTTTGAGGTGAAATTAATTCTTTGTAAAACAGAACTACCTAATTAAAGAGAGCATCTGTCGTTCATTTAGTGGCCAGCCCAGCCCAAACTATGACAGTATTTTACTGTGCTATTTTCATATTGTTACACCTAGGGAGAAATTAGTCCAGTGCTATAAATATTTTACACTTGCTTACATAAAACTTGTCAATTTTTCTGTTCAACTTAACTGTGAAAAAGTAAAATTACTCATTTTTGATTTATTGCGGAGGGATTTAAGTATCCACTCTTTAAAACTGGTGGGAATAATCCAGTTATTCTCAGAGATGGTCTTTTACCAGGGAAAAGTTTGAAGGAATGCCTTTCGCTTGTCTAATGTTTTTAAGTTGTTTGTAGTTTTGTTCTAAGTCCATTCTGAGTCCTGTGGAGATCATAACTTGATTTTACCTTAAGTGGTGTTTTGACGATTAACTGTGTTGATGATGTACTTTAATTAGCACTCAAGTGCCATATAGGAAGAAAGCATAGATATGGCTCTTCTCTGGTTTTTGTGTCATCAAGAGCATCTTTCTACTGAACAGCAAAGAGGGGTTGGATGTGGCTTGTTTCCGCGTTAAAAAGTAAACTTCTTGGGTGTTTTCTGCGCTTCTGCCCCTGTGGCTTTTATAAACTTCACTTATAATTATTTCCATCCTGAAAACTTCTTATGCATTTCAGCTCCAGGTATTTTTAACTATACGGCTGTTCAGTATGGGCATGGCATGGTCGGATATCCTGAGTTATAGGGGACAGTCAGTTTCCTAGAAGGCATAGGGATTTGGAGAAGTGGAAAAGAAGTTGTGCAGAAGAAGATTATCTCTGGTTTCATGACAACAGGGGATAACTCAACTTCAACACCAAAAAGGCAAGTTATGAGGCTGATCTTGGGAACTTTTAAGACGGTATGCATAGGCTGGAAGACTGATACGCAGTGATGAGATGATGGGAAAGCATTAATTGTTAGGGAAGTGAAAGTCATGGTTTTCTTCATCGCCAACTTGATTATAGTTCCTTCTTAGAAATTAATTTGCAGGTAGTGATAGTTCAAGAGACTGTTTCTGGGAAAGCTGTTGTAGAAAAGTGGGGTTTTTCTCCCTCCCCCCTACCACCCCTTCTCATTTGCTGCTGCAGTAGATTGTTGTGAAACGCTACTATGACTGCAGCGCTGCAAATACCGAGCCTCAGCAGCTAAACTCAAATGCTCCAGCGTGCGGGTGTTAACATTGCACCAGGACAAGGTGTGGTTGAGCTGCAGGAGGGAGGTGGAAACAAGCAGGGCTGTACTTTGGCCTTGTGAACAAGGAAGGTCCCTTGAGAAATGGATTTACTTATTTGCTGCCTCGCCCAGTAGCTCACCACCACCAGGTGGTGGTGGCCTCTGTGTCCTCTGAGTTTTCGATGGGATGGGGTGTCTTACTGCTCTAAGCAGGAACCTCCCTACAGCTCCTGCAAAGGGGATGTAGGGTTGAGAGTAGAGAAGTGTAGCAAGTTAATTGGGAGGATTAATAACAAGAAGGATGCTGAAAAGGGACAAATAATGCCAAGTTCTCATGACCCACACCAAAGGGAAAGGAGGCTGATGGTCTGAATGATGCAGTGAGGACAAAACAGCTGGAAGGACACCAGACTGGGAGGGCTGGGGGGACCTCAGGTGCATGGGGTGGATCTCACAGGTCAGGTTAGTATAAGTGTGACCAAATGGGTCAACAAATCTGAGAACAAATCAGTGTGGACAGGACCAAGGGTTGCACCAAGTTTTACACGTTTGGATGCAAAATTCAGGGACTGTGCTTGAATACTTTTTCCTTCCTGAAAGGATCTTATTCTCCTTTTATGAGTATAATTTCATGCATTAGATGGGGATCTGGCCTGAACTCACTACATGGATAAATCTGGCTTTTTTTGGTGGTATATATGCTGGTTTGTAAGAATTGAACTGAGGCCAGGGTATAACCTTTCCATGCAGAATTTGGATGGTAAATTATCATCTGTGCTGACCTGAACAAAACTAGCATTTGAAACTGAAAGTGCATGTGTCATCCACTAGATTTGCCTAGCCTCTTCATGTACACATATAAAATATTTAAAAACATAATGTGTTTAGATGTGGTGTTAGGGGATATGGTGTAAGGGAGAACTTTGTAGAGTGGAGTTGATGGTTGGACTTGATGATCCCAAGGGTCTTTTCCAACCTAAATGATTCTATGATTCTATGATAATAAATATATGAGAGATTAAACTGGGTGAAGATGGACATGTTTTTCTTTCAAATGTTAGATATCTTTAGAGAAGATGAATTCTTCAAAAGAAGCCTTTGATTTTCATCAGACAACTGCAGGAGAATTGGCAGGGATGCGCTAAGTCAAGCCTAGTTTGGTTTTTTGCTCATTTTATTTGTTTGTCTGTTCTTCATCTTGTCTGAGGGCAGGAAAAGAGCTTGTTGCGTTGATGGTGGCTGTAAACTGTCCTTGGCTGCCAGGCAGCGTGCGGTTGCTTCTTGCCTGTTTGAAGGACAACCAAAAGTTGACAGGACGATTACGGCTGCATGCCACCTGGATGTATTGGATGCCCCAGATTCGGACTGTGTCATCACCGCCAAAGCAGATCAGTCCCCTTCTGTTCCCTCCTTCTGGGCTCTGCTAATACTGATGTTTTACACAACTCCTTATGTTTTGACCAAGTGCTGTCAACTTCATTTTGAGTTGTTAAAGTCGTGCAGGAAATAGCTTCTTGATTAGGTCTTACTTTTTTTTTTTTCTCGTATCTTCTAAGTACTGCAGAATAGTTTTAGGCAGCGGTACTGGGTTTATGTTTCACGTAGTAGTAGTGATTGGGTCTTGCTGTCAGAGGTGCAGCAAAGGAAGCTGTCACTGTGTTTCCAAATGGGTTAATTTGTTGTGCAGACAAGTAGGTGAGCTAAGCACTATATGACTTTGGAATGTTTGTATGCAGAAAGGAATGTATGGAAGCTTCCTGTGGACACTGATGTGATGCTGATGCTTGGTACCATAGAACATCTGCTGGTAACTTTTTGGTTGGGTTTTTTGGCTTCTACCCAAACTTTTTGCCCATTGACGGTGAGATCCTGAAAGAAGGATTGGAGCTTGGTAGTGCCTGGTTCCGAGTGCCAGCTGAGACCTGGCTATTTTCTGCAAGCTCATCACTTGATGGGTCAACCAGCAGTCTGAGATGGTCTCCCAAAGGTGCAGTTCTTGGCGCTGGTTTCCACCTATGTTGTTTTGCATTAAAAGCAAGGTAGATTCAGTTAAAGGGAACCCATAAAGCCTCCAGAACATCCTCGGATACTAGTGTGACAGTGTCACTGTGTTGGACGGAGAGTGGAAGGTATTGTAAAGGTTGGGAGAGAAGTCAAGGGGTGGGATGTCCAAAGCAGTCCTGAAACCAGCGCTCTGACACCAGGGGTGGTGGAGAAGCTTCCAGTGACTTTATAGTTGAAAACAAGTAGCTAAAAAAACTACAAGCAATTACACTGCCCACTTGTGAAGCTAATTTCCTTGAATTCACTTTTCAGTAATAAGCCTTTTCAAAAGGTTTTCTGCTTGTGTTGCAGTGTTGGATTTTGGAGTTCATAGAGTTCCAATTTTATTAACAAAACCCAATTTGAAATTCCTGTTTGAACTGTGTGTTGAAATATTTGAATTACAGTTCTTGTTCCTGACATTGTTAGTGCCATTTTTCTTCCTCTTCCTGTATGGGCAATTTAAAATAAACAACTTCATAAATTCCTGAAAGGAATTAGCAGTGGAAACCTAGCAGACTTTTATTGTTTTCTTTGAGAGGGTCCTTTCCTTTCTAAAACTCATCAGAGTGTGAAACGTGCAGACAGAAATTCATCTCCAGCATGGGTCAGAGCAGTGCAGCAACGCTGTTAAGACTGAATGTGTGAGGCTTTTGGAGCTGTTAGGGTGTGTGGGGGACGTGGAAGGCTTTTTGGTTTGGTTTTGGGTTGTTTTTTTTTGGTATTTTGTTGTTTGTTTGTTTATTTAGAGTAGCTCTATTCACTCTCCAGCCAACTATTGTGTTCATAAGCGGGAAATGATGATTTGGTGGTCATCCTTCTACTTGTTTTTGTTCGTACATAGCTGAGAAGGTTTTTAAGAACTCAGGTTCCTTGTTTGATTTCATTTATTGCTCTCTTAGTTTTGTAACTAGCTGTATTGTGACTAAGATGCCTTTTTCACAGTAGTAAAACCAGTTCGATCATAAGCTCAAGGCAGTAACCCGAATGAGGGAGGAGCAGCGGCTAGATTACTTAGTAGCTTTCATCAGTTAAGGTAGAAAAGTTTGCCGGTAGGCTTCAGAGGCGCTCTGGTGAGCAAGCCGGACACTTCTCCAAGCGTGTTTGGGATATGCTCCGCTTCAGCCGCCCGCTCAGCGGAGGACGCGTCTGCCATCGGCCTGGTTCACAGAAGACTTTTTGCCGGCGCAGGTGTGTGCAGCTGCTCCCACTGAGCTCAGTGCCAAGCTTGGATCCTTTTCAGGTTAACACGTGAACTTTGCTCGCTGTGACTTTTTTTTTTTTTCTTCCTCCCCCTAAATAAAAAAAAAACAAACCTGCAACACTGGGTGTGTTTGAGCAAATATGTCCTTGGAAGAGGTAAGCTTGCTTTATTTTCCGCATGTTCTTAACATCAAATACTGCAAACAGACATTGTGTTTCGCGGTAATGAGCATGAATGGCAGCACAAATTTAGAAATTCTGATTGCAATATAACTTTTATATTTTAATTAATATATATTGTCAATTCGTGGCCTTAGGGTTGTTTGTGCAACAAAAGTACTTGGGTTTGGTTTAACTTATCTACCCTCCTGTGGTGCGTAGAGATACTTAGGAGTTGCGGACTACTGTGGTGCTTGCATGAAGAATTTCTTTTAAAAAGGGTGATTTGTTTTTAGAGGTTACTTTCTTCTTCAACTTCCTGGTCTATGTGTTTGTCCATGTAAAAAACAAAAAAAACAAGCCCCTTTCCTTCCCTTAAAAGCTCCCCTAGACCAAAACTGTAGAGTATTAGCAGAGCTGACCTACCTTCTTAAGGCTGAGTCTTTGCCGCCTCCTTCCCATGTCCTCGCTGGTGGGATGCTGTTAAGCACTGAGCGTGCTGTGAACCGGTGAGAGAAGTTTTGTCTGAAATCTCCTTCAAGCATAGTGTCTTCCATAATTTCTCTTCAAAAATAGAAAATAGGCCTCTCCCAGAACTTTAGACAGGAATCATGGAGTCGGGAGAGATCGAGGACGAGACAGTGTCACTCTCTTCTAGGTCGTTCTTAGTTCTAACCTAGGCACAATTAAATAATGTAATAACATTAATTAAAAAAACCCCAACAGATTAATAACTGCAAGCTTTTAAATAATGTATATAGAATAAGCAGGTGCATCTAGTTTGAAGTAATTAGGATGTCTTTATAGAATAGAATAACACACATCTATTTCCAGAATTTTGGGGTTTGCTCTTCTGTGTGTTCTTTCTGAATTCTTTGCATCCAAGTAAAGCTTGGAGATAATTATATATGCAGTAATTTATCAATCCTGTTGGTCAAATGATATTTCAGTTTATACAGCCTTTTTCCTTTGCTTTACTGTTGTTTTGAGGAAACTGTCATGGCAGTGGGTAGTGTAGGGAGGTGACACTGAGTCGCTCGGAGGTGTCGTTAGTGTCCCCAGGGAGAGGTAGGCAGCCCTGCCGGTAAGGAGGCGATGCTTGCTTTGAAGCTGGCAGTTCTTGTTTTTCAGAAACAAAGATAACATGCAAGATTGAAAGCCATATTAAGTAATTTTGGTTTCGGTGCTGAGTATATGAGAGAAATGATGTGTGCAAGCTGGCTCTTTGTCTCCTGACAAGGAAGGAAGTTGAGAGTTCAGGCTGGTGCTTTAAGACCTCTTGCTGGTGTGATGGTGCATCTATTATTCCTGCTGACTTTTTTTCTCCCGTTTTTTGGAGAAAATAGTGCCATGGGAGAGTGTGTTATCAGGGAGTGCTATGTGGCCTTTCCTGAGCAGCTTCTGCTTATCCTGTCCATCGGCATGTGTCTGGGATCTGCAAGAATGGTCATAATGATTCCTGTGCTGGTGGGGTGAGAGACGGGTCTCTATTAGCCAGCTATTTTGGCCTGAATAAACAAGGAAACAGGTTTCTTCCAACCGGAACATAAATGGCTTGGGTGAGCCTTGCTTATGATGGGGGAACCATTGTTTCTAAAGATAAGATTTAAAAAACAAACAAACAAACAAAAAAACCCACAAAAAACCCAAACCAAAAAAAAACCAAAACCCCACACAAAAACCCCAACAAAAACACAACAAAACAACAACCAAAAAAAAAAAAACAACAAAAACCAACAGCTGAAAACATTGGCAGTTATGGCCAACTGCACTGATACATATAGGCGTATAGTCATATATAAGAGTGTTTGCTGGGATTCAGAGCTCATCATGGATTATTCTTATTCCTGTGACTCTTGCAGTTGAATCCCTGGATTGACTGCTTTGGTTTATACCAGCCGGGCCCTGACCCCGTGAGTTCCCTCCGTAAAGCTGACTGAGTCTGGCGTGAAGAGGGGGGAAAAGCAAAGCTTTGAGGTTGGTTTGAGTTTGCAGATGGTCTGAGACTTTGCACCCTAGAGCTGCCGTTGCTGACACAGCAATGCCACCACAGCCTCTCCTGGGCACCTGCCTGCCGGGTTGTCTTCTCATATCGTCACTGTGTCTGCACTGGGATTTTATTGCCCTGTTGGCGTTAGATGGGGATGTGTGAATTATTTCATATTCCAAGGCGGTACAGGTATGTTGATTGTAAAGACAACGGCATGAGAAAGTTATGTGGCTATACGAATTACTTATCTTGATGGACTATTAGATCTGAAATGTCACAGATGCTTTGCTCAAGAGTTAACTATTTAAGAGCAGAAAATCTGGTGAAATTATGTGGCCCTTTCCCTGTTCTAGATGGGCATCCATGCTTTAAAAGGCTTAAAAAAACACCTGTCAAGAAGTTTTCACTTTGCGTTTGAAAATTGTTCTAAGAGTAAAAATCTGTAGCATCATGAAGTCTTTTCGTGGCTGAATGTGAACAGAGAAGGAAGAAAACACCAGTGCCTCTTTTAATATTTAGAATTTTAAAATATATTTATATATGTATTTATATAAATGGAAGGAGCTCCTAAATTTTGCCTCAGTGGCAGTACAGGTATGGAAGGGAACTTGAGTTACTGTTCCGAAGGGACAGCACGATCAAAGGTGATTAACGGCTTGTGTGAGTACTGCTAAAGATGCCAATTATTCTCTCTGATTTGACTTATTCAAGTTTCTTGATTGTGCATATGCCTCTTGCTTTCCTAAATGGTGTATCGGCTTGTGGTGTCACCTCCGCTGTAACTGCGTGCTCCTGGATATTCGTGGTGCTGCTCAGTTTGGGTGTGATGGTTTGTTGCACAAACTAGTCTGGAAGGGCCAACAGGTATATACAAGTAGTTACTCCTTTAACCACATGAAACACTCTGCTCTTTTGCCCTTCCGTATTTACTTTGTACACTTGATTTGCACGTAATTTTATAACTTCCTCTCCAAGCAAGGGAGAAAGGTAATCGTTCTCTGGCTGGAGCCTTGCACAGGCTGTGTTGCATCAGATGGTGCTGGCAACCCTTATTGAGTCGACTCCACACAGCATCGCCAGCGCCTTGGTCAGCAATAATTGACTGGACGTGTCCAGAAAACTTGCTTTTACGTTTAGGCCTTTACTGTATACAGAAGTCTAAAATACAGCCATAAATATGTACTCTGGAATTCGCATATGTAATAGTACCAAAAAGGTCAGTTATCCAAGTAATGTAATAAGTAATGTTTGTTACAACCTGGGGGGCTCTGGGCGTGCATTCCAGCGCTGCATTTTTAGTACTTTGCCATATGTATAATAAATCAACATGTGTGTACACCCAAATGCTAAATACTATATCTGTTATTTTGCTTTTTTAAATGATGTTGAATGAAGTAATCTACTTGGGAACTTGAAACTTAGACTTGCGTGAGGCTAACTCATCTGGCCTGTCTTCTCATAATACTTGCACTATTTGTGAATTTATTTTTTTTTTGATGTGTCATCCTTTTGAAGGGGGGAAGTTAGCTCTCCTCTACTGTGGTATTTTCAGTATTAAATTTATTTTTCAATATATGTTTTTCTTTCCTTGAACACTGAGTTCTATCTATTACAATGAACTGATCTCAAAGTTAGATGTGGTAAATGTATGCTGGGCTTAGCTTTTTCTGTACTCTTCACTTTCTAAAAACATTATTTCAGTGTATGTAATGTGAGTTCATTAGATTTGGACTTGATGTAATAAGCTTTCAAACTGTTAGAAACTGATGATGATAATGGGCAGCTGCCCAGTCTCCTCTCTATGCTTAAAAAAACACCAGCAGAAAGCAAGGTGTGTTTTTAGTTGAAGTTGTGTTTTTAGTTAAAAATGTTAGTCAATACGTGAATCTTTAAAACAGGTTTGAAGATTACATTTTATCAATCATCAGTGAGATTTTGCGGTTTATATTTTTAGCCCTGATTCAGCAAATCTCACGAGCATTTAATGTTGTGTCTTAAGCAAGGCAATGTTTTTAATTTGCTTTAACCTTTGTGCAGGGGTGGCCACGAGTGAAGTGCTGGAGGTTTTACAGGGAATGGAAAGAGATGGGTGCTCTGGGAGAGGGATGCAGGGAAGAAGAAAGCTGAGCACAGCAGATGCAGGAGGATGACAAGAAAGAACAAGGGATGTTCCAAGTTAAACACCAAAGTGAACCTGTAGTGTTTCATGGATCACACATTTCTGTGGACCAGCAATAGAGGCAGTTAATTGGGAGAAGGGAAAGAAATGTGTCTTCCTGCCTTCCCTTGTGTAGGAGGCTTGATAAAACATCACGTGCTGTGGGAGCTGGATCTAGGTCTTGCCCTCTGCCACATGTGATAACGTGGTTTCATTCATCTAAAGCACTGTTTTGTGGCTGGTGGTTGACAGGACATTAACTGTTAGTCTATAAAACAATTGCAAGAAATATAATTAAATTTTCGTATGTGTAAGCAAGTAGAATAAAAAAGAAAAGCAATTAACATTTTAAGATGTTTTTATCTGGCTGTGAATGTGGCATCACCATAAAATACTCTTCAGGTGTTATTTTTAGAAGTATTTTAAGGCTAACTTTATTTTTAAAATAAGTTATTGGGAAACATTGATGTAAACATCTGTGCTTCCTTTAGTTACTCCTGTTAATTTAAGATTCTGTGCCCCACTGTTGGTAGGTCTGGTGATCTGACTGCTGTGCCTTTCTGCATCTGGGCTTTGGTCCGTGTTGAAAACAGATGGAAAGAGCCTTTTTTAACATTGCGAAAGCTTCTTAGATATTACATATTTTTAGCTCTTGTGTATTTTGCAAATATTAACAAGACCTCAAATCAGAATCTGTTTTGACACTTGTTTGGAACAAGTCTTATAGGTATCCAGTTGTCCATAATATATATATGTATAAAAATATGCATGTATAATAACTTGTTTTATATATGTAATCTGTGTCAAGATCTGAAATTCCAAGCCTGTTCCTACATTCCCTCTGTAGAGATGAGTTTTCCTTATTTAGGAAAGTCCAGTTGTCTGCCTGTTCTTCACCTTCAAATATTGCATTTATTCAACGGCTCAAGTTTTAGTCTGTAAGTCTGAAATGACTCAGTAATATTTTTTTTTTATGCTTCCCAGAGATCCTGCTTATGTATTGTGAGAAAGAAGTGATACCTTGCCTGACTGATGATGCCTTTCTTCCTAACAGGGAAGCAGTATGATTATATGATCTGTATTTAGCATAACGGATGTAAAAAAAATATTGGTAACTTGTTAAACTTTATGCTGAGTGATCTGATGGGGGCGTGACTTAATAGAAGGAAATGTTGGGGTTCTGTCTGCAAACTGGAGAAGTGTTAAGCCTGGTTTGAGTTAGTTCTGTAGCTAATTATATTTTATTCTTGGGGGGGAAGTTAGAAGTTGTGATTTCAATCTGCAGCAGGCACAAGTATTAATAATTCAACTTTCTGAAAATATTTCTCCAACCATTTATGAAACTGCTATACTCAGAGTCCAGAGATGTCTTCTGGAATTCCTTGACGGTGGATAAGTTTATCTACCAGGACTTTGCATGCTTGCTTTCTGTACTCTCATGTTTAAAGCATGTGAAAGCTTTAGATATAAATGTGTAAAACTCCTATAATATAGAGGGGAATTTCCAAAGCCCTGCTCAGCCCATAATGGCCTTTGAGCGAGGGGTGTGCTGTGTTGAGGAGTGACAGGACCAGTCGCTTCCATAGCACTCTGTGTCTGTAGCTCCCATGGAAACTGCTGGGGGTTCATGTCAGCTGGAAATTTTTTTCCAACCTTAGTCTTGAACAGAAATGCCTTTGTCTGGGGTGTACAGAAGTCGGAATATGAAGCAATTTCAGTTTTGGAAGAGGCAATGACGAGTGATGCTGCCTTACTGTTGGTTCAGCCTGATCCTGGGTCAGCACTTAAAAATAATCCCAGTGGTTTACTGTTACAGTCCCTACTGTCTCCAGGGAGAGAGCTCAGGATCTTCTCAGCTATTTTGGTTCATCAGTTGTCTTGCCCTTTAGTTCATGGCAAGTATGGCAAAGGAATGGGGCGAGTAGGAATAGCTGCAAATTATTCATCTATATTTCTTTGCCTTTATTAAATATTTGACCTCTGTAGGCGCCTGCATTGAGGATGAGAAAACGTGTTTTCTATTCAAGGAGGAGACACTGGCAAAATGGAAGGACGTGGGATCTTTTAGATTTAAGAGACTGGAGGTGTTAAAGCCGCCTTGTGCCTGCCTGTCTGCTGCTGTAACTCAGCCTGTTGTTAGCCTGTCTGCTGCTTGTAACTCACAAGAGGGAATGGGTGCTTAAATAACTGGCTATGTGAAGATTTTTGCGGTCCAAGAACCATGGTGTTTCACTGCGCTTGAACAGATTATGGCTGACTATCTCCTCTGTATGCAGCTATACAGATTTTTACATGTATTTATATGCAGTCACATACATACATATGTGTTATTTTTCAGTGATGGGGTTTTGCAGGCTGTGAGGGGAAGAGATAAACTTGTATAAACAAAACTATTGCCTGTAGATTTATCACAAGCTTCCAATTCCTCCCTCTCCCCTAAAATAAGTGACAGGTTCAATTCTGACTTCTTTATTTTCTGCCCAAGTAAGATATGAATCATAAACTTAATTTGCCAGTCCATAGGTTGTTACTGCTGTTCTGATGGGGAGGAAGAGAGATGAGAAAAGGGGAAGGAAAGAGATGAGAAATGGTATGTGGAGGCTCAGACACTTATATTTGTGTATTTGTCATCTCAGCGTCTTTGGAGATTGAGACTGTTTTCTGCTGTTTGAGATCTTGCTTTAAAATGTACTTGGCCGTTAACAGAAATGCACATTGCTTTTGTAGAAGCTCATGTTTTGTAGTTTATAGTGAAAATAATGCAAAAAGTCTAAAGAGGACTGTTCTTGGTATAATGACATATGTAGAGGGAGGTGGGCAGCGACAATCTTAATATTTATCCTTGGAGAATCTAGCTAAAAGGACTGAGGTTTGCTGGGTAATGAACTTCTCTGTGCCCTGTAATTCAGGAACAGACTTCATATTTATAACCGTCCATTCCTCGTGTCCTTTCAGAGGATCTGACCTGCTTTCTCTGTCTCCGGTGCCCTGCTGAGCGTAGTGCTCTTTTGCTTCTGGCGAGGGATGTGGGGAGGATCCTGCTGTCCCCGCTGGAGTGATGCAGGGGCGGGCGGCTGATGGTGGGAAGGCTGTCTGCTCCCTCCCTTAAAAAGTAGGTCAGGACCGCCTGCTTATTTGTTTAGTTTAATGGCCATCATGAGGCTATAGGAGAACTTAGATGTGTTAGATTTTTGTCTGTGTATAAAGAAGAATAATTCTTGTTTCACATGTTGCTGTATCTAAATGACTTTGAGATTTTTATATATAAATATATACATTTCCCTGAGGAATTGTTAAACTGTGACAGGTGCAATTAAAACAAAAGCCCCTTATCTCCCCAATCTTTTTTTGCTATTGAGTTAGATTTATATGCATTTTGGCGTATCAGCCTGTAGTGATTTTGGCAAAGTTTGTAGTTGTTGTGAAATACGTGTTTAGTGGATATTATGAAAACTTCAAACCTTTCTGACTAGTGCTGTAGTCTGCAAAAGAACGAGTGGGTGGTTACTTCTCAGTTGAGTGTGTTCCATGCCAAAAGACAGTCTGTATTGACCTTCTCCTGCCAAGTCATAAATGCCTAAAATCTGTGTTGCTAATGGAAACACTGACAAGCCTTGAGCAGCAGCGGGCTGGCATAATGAAAATATTAAAATTTCCAGCTGCAGTTAATGTCAGACTTTCATTTGTTTTTTGCTGGCTGGCAGCTGGTGGTGGCCTCATCTCAAAACAAGCTGAAGTGTCGCGGAGGTTTTTTGTTGTTATTGTCACAGAACAGACTCTCTTAGTTTGGCTGTACAAGGCTGACTTAAAAAAAAGCTAAAACAAAGAAAGAAAAATGCCTTACTTGTTGTGAAGCCAGTGAATTGGAGTCTTGGCAAGTTCAGGTTGGATATCATGGTACCTGGGTCACTTGATCTTTGATTTGGACACAGAGGTGAGACCTGTGGGCACCGCTGTTTTCCAACCACTGAAAGTCAGGCTAGCTGTTTAGGCAGAGATGTAAAAATTGCAGGCTCTTATTAACAGGACACTTATTAGCGCTTGAATTGGTTAGTGTCAGTTCTCAGAAATTTAAACGGATACATACCTTGTTTAAAAGTGACTGCTTTTGTAAACCTTAGTATGTCCAAAAGGTTAGAGAGTCACAGCGATGATGCCCAGGATGAAACTGCTGATGGTGGTGATGGGTACGTATGTCAGAGCATCCTGACGTGTGCTTTTGAACTAGGAATCTTAGAGCAGTTTCCTACTGTTAGGATTGATGTAAAATACATATTTGTGGTGCAGTGGACCGCATGCAGGTTTGGAGACCAGGATTTCCTGAATTAGCTTTACCTTGATTTGGCTTTATTGTGGGTTTTAATGCCCTGAGGAAGGATAATTAATGCTGCAGTTCTTTAGCAAGAAGTGAAAAAAAAAATAGTGCTTGCTTTATGAGGATGTTCTAAAGGGTAGTAGGTTGAATATGGGGAAAAAGCAGTTTTTGGCTTACTAACCCTTCTGTAGCTTTGTCAAAACTACATTTATCCCTAGCTGCTACAGCAGTAGACTCTTGTGGGGTTATTTTTCCTCTCCTTTTTGCAGAGCACCTTTATGGGATGCTGTGGTCCCAGCGTGCTTCCTGATACATGAAGTAAAATGTCACTGTTGAGACCCTGATTCAGGCGTGGCCGGTATCAGTCCTTACCCGTGTCTGTCTGCTGCAAATCTTTTCTGATTATTTGCAGCACTCCTCTCCTGTTTATCTCAGTCATCTTGATCTTCTCATAGTCATTTTGATCTTTTCCTTGCATCCTCTTTCCTTTTATATGTCTTAGATTAGCAAGTTTTCTTTTACCTGTGTATTGAAGTATTCAACTTCCATATGTTAGCTGTATTGGGAAGGTCTGGTGGTACCAGTCTCTCCCAGTGTCCAATTGTTCTTTCTGGCTTCTGTTGATGAAATTCCTCATTAATAAATCTTGAGCCTTTGAATCTATCTGCAAGATTTTCTTCACATAACTGATGGTCACAGAATTATTTTAGATCTCTTATCTTTTAATCTAATTCCACTATATTTTCTGTTATATTTGCCATTGCTAGTCTTATGTCAGACTTTGAGTATTTCCTACCTGTCACCACTTCAATTACTGACTCAAGCCAGGCAAGAAAGTTGCTCAAGCATTCCTCCTTTCGTTTTGGGGTCTGTGATCTTTCATTGTGGTGGCTGCTTTTGTCTCGAATCCTGTCCTGTTGTTTGTAAACTATCAGTTACTTTGCTGCCTTTGATACTACTGCTGGACTTCAAAATACATTGTCTTTTTACTACAGATTATTGATAAGGTGGTGCTTACCTTACAGCCTGTTCTAGCATTTGGAAGTGGTTTGTGGGGTTTTCTTGTTCTTTTTTTTTCCTTTTTAAAAATTTATTAGAAGTAGGTCATGTTTTTGACCAGGCCACCTGTGTGTGTCTTCCTGATTCCTCTTTTGACTCTCTGCTTTTCACAAAATTATTGCAGCAGCCACTTCTGAAGTCTTGTGCGAGGCGCAAACCTGGGAAAGGAGCCTGGAGCCGACTCCTCACTGGAAAGTGTTACGATTGGGAAAGCGGTTAACCGGGGAGGCTTTAGTTCCTGGAGCAACTGGCAGCTTTTGGAGGCTGTAGAAATTGCATAGCAAAAGATTATAATTTTAAAAACCCAGGGACAGATCCACTCTAGTGGATCCACAAGTTTCCATGTGCCAGTATGTTTTTCAGTTGAGCAGAATGGCCTTCTCATTGAGGCAGATAGGGAAGGTGTTTTGCACGTGGAAAACTTTTCAGCTGTAGCTAATTCAGTTCCTTATGGTTTATCAGACTTGCAAGTAACTGGGCAAAAAACAACTATAAGGCTGAGAATGACAAAGTCTTTGAAATGCGAAATTTCTCTTCAAATGGGAGGTGACACGATGCTGTGCTATTCTGGATTTTTTTTTTTTGGTGTGTGTGTGTGTGGTTGTTTTTTTTTTTTTTTTTTTTTTTTTTTTTTTTTTTTTTTTTTTTAACTTGGAAGATGGAATCTCAGCAGAGCTACAATCTCCAGGGCAGAAGTCTCTGCAGATGAAGGAGAGTAACAGCAGGAACTACTCGCCTGTTTTCTGAAAAAGCTCTTTATGTAATGTAGATGAGCGGGAGGAAAAATTGTGCTGCCTGCAGTCTTGCTCATTTGACTTGCCCTGTTCTTTTGGGAAATCGGAAGGTGCTTTGGACTGTTTGGCTTGAGGTTTGTAGTTTGTTTGGAAGCATCAGCAGCTTTCCGGACCTGCTGAGCTTTCCAGCTGGGCAGCTGCAGTAAGTAGCCTGGAGTCTAATGTTCCAGAAAGCACCCGAGAGGTCCCGTTGAATAAGCTTCTCTATTTTTGGCATTTCATCAATGCATGGGTTTTGTTGTCTTAAAGCTCATGTTTAGAAGTTCACATGACATCAGTAAGAGCAAGTGTGTATATATATTCCCAATATTGTTTTCAAATATTATTAAATATTTCATTGCAGCTGTAGCTGAAATAACTAGTGCAGTTGTTAACCAGTGGTTACTGGTGATGGATGCAAGAATTGTTCTGAAGTGGATCACGAAAAGCTGCAAAGTACTTATGAGTGTTTGCTTTCCCCAAGACATTGTAATGCTGCAGTGGTGGGAAAGCTGATGGCCTTTGAGGGTCTTGCTAAACACTCAGGTGTATGAGACTCTGTGTGTGAAACACACTTGGGTTTTCAGAAAAACTTTGAGAGAGTTTTCCATCAAGTTATCGAAGGAATGAAGTTGCTCTGAGACTGAAGGAAAAAATCTTTTATGGATTGGAAGTTGCTTAAAGGATAAGAAGTGAAGGAGTTATCAGTGACTTGTCAGGATAGAGGAGAGTTGCTGATGGGATCCCCCAGGAGCTGGTTGTGGTAACAGCTTTGCGCAGCATCTGTGGTCATCTGGAGAGGGGATTTTAGTGCGTACACTTCCATTTTGTGAGTGCTATTAAACTTTTCTGCAGTACAATGCCATGCTGTTGGCAATAAGCTGGGTAGGCAAAAAGGGTGGCAGTAAATGCCAAATAATCTGTATAAGAATCCATACCATGACTACATGGAACTTGCAGTTGAGAGTTGAGCATCAGCTCATGAATATCTGGCAGTGCTGCTTTCAGCTCTCGGAAATCCTCAGCTCCTGGTGCAGTGACAGCCCAAAACACCAGCAGGACGACAAGATCTATTGCGACCAGGATGGGGACAGTCAGCTAGATGGTTAAGGGGATGGAGCAGCTTGAGATGGGGGCTGTCAAGGCTGGGACTCTTCAGTTGAGAGGATAAAGCCAAGGGGGATATGATCGGAGTTTACACAGCCGTGGAGGTAGTGATGAACTAAATGCAGTGGTGGGGAGCATGCACTGGGACTAGTAAAGTGTCAGCTTAAAGCAGATGAGAGAGAGGAGCTGCTTTATGTAGCAGAGAGCAAATATGTGTTGTCTAACCCCAAGAGAGCTGTGGAGGCAGGCAGGACCATGGGTTTAGAAAGGGATTAGACAGCTTCATCTGCAGAGATGAGAGGGAAGGGGATGTATCTCCCTAATGAAACCCTTATGGGTGCTCTGGGAATGGGGGAGGATCTGGGTTGCTGGCTAGCTCTTTAAAGAGCGTATGATTGCTACTGCTGGGAGCTGTGTTCTGCATTAGAAGGGCCATTGATCTGACTTAATGGGTGTTGTCTTGTGCAAAGTGATGATTTCCTTCTTTCAGAGTATCTGCTCTCCAGGGAGGCTCATTTGATGAGCTGATTTTCTGTGAAGAACTGATGCTTTCTTGTTTATAGGCTTCTTAGTCTTGATTGGCATGTTGAATTCCAATGCTAACACCTTAATTTAGAAAGAGGAAGGTGGGAGATGATTACCAGAAAAATGATGCCTCTGTTACTTCCCTCCTACACCTTTTCCCTTGCTTCCTCCCACTTTATTTCTCGTGTCTCACTTTATTTTCCGCTCATGTCTTTCAGCAGTGAAATGGCATCTCATCTGTAAACAACCTTTGAGCTTTCTGAGGCAGAGATGATGACCTAATATGGTTTTATATATCAAAATATTTTATTTAGTGCCCTACCCTTTGGGTCTGTCATTAAAGTAATCTTTATATTTTTAAAAGTGTTTTTAAATATGAGCTGTGACTTAAAAGTTGTAACATGGGACTTCTGGGCTCAAAGATGCTTTTCTTAGGGTTGGAGTAGACGGCTAAAATGCTACCTCTGTCTCAGAATTTTCTCAGCACATCAGCGTACCTATTTACTAACATGATTGTATGGAAGGGTCAAGTTTATTAAGGCCTTTAGTATGTTTAGATGCAGAATTCCTTGAGTTTTGAGTATAATACAGCATTACACACCAAACGGTGAGTACCTGAAATCTGTTAGTCTATGAAATGCCTGTCTAAAAACAATGACCTCTCGGGTAATTTGAATGGCCTCTCAGTCTTTTAAATCTCTTGTTCCAGGAAGTTAAGAAGGATGTAGAGCCCAAGGATGATGCCGTACCACTCAGGAGGGAGAAATCTGGTAACGTAGCCAGCCTTGTGCAGCGTATGAGCAGCTATGGGCTTCCAGCGGGAGGATTTCAGCCTCATCCCCCGTCCAAAACCTTCAAGAAGAGTACGTAGTCTTTCCATTTCATTCAATTGCTTAAGCTGCTGATGTGCATTTTTTTAAAATGAATATGAATTATTTAATGGCTGACTTAGTTTTAAGGCTGTATAGAAAACTAGAGACATCGGAGGAAAAAACTTTGATTCTAAGCCAAATTCTGCTCCTGGATGCATGGGCAGAAAGCTTAGATGTAACCTGTAACATCAAGAATAGGGATGAATTTTCCTGGGAACAGGATTTAGACCCCTTCCAGATTCCAAACGGTTGCCATGTAACTTCGTGTGAGCTCTGCTTGTATAGTCAGATACCTGAATGAGAACTGCAGGCCTGTTCATAATAATAAAAAACATCTTCCTGTGATCGTTTTTTCTAAACATAAAAGTTTGGCTACAAATTCAGGGCTTTGTGACAAGGAAAGGCTCCCTAGAATCATAAATCATTTAGGTTGGAAAAGACCCTTGGGATCATCGAGCCCAACCATCAACCCCACTCTACAAAGTTCTCCCTTACACCATATCCCCTAACACCACATCTAAACAACTCTTAAACACATTCAGGGATGGTGACTCCACCACCTCCCTGGGCAGCCTGTTCCAGTGTCTGACCACTCTTTCTGGGAAGAATTTTTTCCTAATGTCCAGCCTAAACCTACCCTGCTGCAGCTTGAACCCATTCCCTCTTGTTCTATCGCTAATTACCTGTGAGAAGAGACCAGCACCAACCTCTCTACAGTGTCCTTTCAAGTAGTTGCAGAGAGTGATGAGGTCTCCCCTCAGCCTCCTCTTCCTCCAACTAAACAGTCCCAGCTCCTTCAATCGCTCCTCATCAGATTTATTCTCCAGGCCCTTCACCAGCTTCGTTGCCCTCCTCTGCACTCGCTCCAGCACCTCGATATCTCTCTCGTATTGAGGTGCCCAGAACTGGACACAATACTCAAGGTGTGGCCTCAGCAGTGCTGAGTACAGGGGGACAATCACCTCCCTCCTTCTGCTGGTGACACTATTTCTAATACAAGCCAGGATGCCATTGGCCCTCTTGGCCACCTGGGCACACTGCTGGCTCATGTTCAGCTGCTTGATTCACCTGAACCTCTAGTTCAGGTTCTCTTGCTTGGTAGGCTTGCTTCTAGTGTGAAATAAGGTGGAGTTGGTGGCATCTAAGAAAAGGCAGTGGTCTTCCTTTGGTTGTAACTGCAGCCCCCTGGATGGTCAGGAGTGTAGACTTGGTGCCTCCCTACCTCTGGTTTCTGTGTTTTAATGCCAATATTGAAGTCAAGGTAACTGAAACCTAGAGCAGAAAAGTTAACGTTCCCTGCATCCAGAAAATTGACTTGTGCTTTTTATTTGGACACCTCAGTCTTATAAGAGGCATTGCTCTAAATTACTCTGGCTCCCTCTCTTATAAGGGACTGCAGCCATTTATGATTTAATCTTGCTTTTTTTTTAAAAAGGAAGAATTCAGAACTTACTGTTTCTGCTGTGTTTATGCTTAGAGTTTTTGCCCATAAAAGGAGAAGAGCCACTGGTCGTCTTTTAAAGCCCTGAAATGGGACCACCAGGCATACAAATTTGATGAAACCTTCTAGGCAACTAAGGATGTTAACTTCAAAATTACTTTTTAGTGCATCTGAGCTGTATATGCGTACTGGCAACAGCACATATGTGCGTGTTAGATGTTTGCATCAGCAGGCTTTTGAAAATCAGCCTGAAAATTAACGCTGTTTCTAGATTAATGCAACTAGGCTCTGAAAGGGAATCAACATCGTCCTTACGGGTCCTTCCAATTTAAGATTTTATATGATTCTGTGATTCTGTGAACATGATCTGATGCCATTTCAGGTGTTGGCTACTCATTCTGCTCTCCCTAACCCTGGAATGATCCCATATTCAGCATGTCTCTTCCTCACGCTGGTGGCTGTGGCCAGGTAGTGGGTACAACTTGGTCTCAAACTGTGCAGTGCTGTGGCTAGTCTCATTCTCCTAGAGGAAAGTGATGTTAAAGCACCTTCCTTTCAGCACACAACTCTTTGCTTGGCACAATGACAATCTCTGCGTTTCCATTTTACTTTCTGTTCCCTCTTTCCTGGAAGACTGTTTAAACAGCTCCTGCAGATCCTGTTTGCTATGTGCCTGGGCAATCGCTCGCTCCCTTCAAAAGGTTTCCAGTGCTCAGTCGTCTTTCCGTTTCTGGTTCCCAACCTGGTAAAATGAGGTTTACAACGTTAAAAACAAAGTTAAGCTTCTTTATTAGCATGTTTCCAACGTGCGATGAGGTAGGTTGTCTCTGCCTTGTGTGGTTCTCCTGTGCAGCTCTCGCTGAGTGCAGTATTTTATATCGGGTGGGTAGTAAGCTGCAGGCAGTATTCCTGTAGATAGACGGCTGCGTTTATTCAGGGAAAGGAAAATACAGGAGGTGTGCTAAATTATGGCAACAAAAGGCTAAATTTGGTTTACGCTGTACAAAACAAATAAAACCTGAAGCCAGACAAGTTGTTTTGGAAACGGGTGGAATTGCCTGGGGGCTGCCAGCCCAGCAGCAGGGCTGTTGCACCAGGTGAAGCTGGAGTGTTGTTTGAGCCTTCTAGGTTAATCTAGGGACTTTCAAAACTGGAAGGCAGCACTTCCTAAACTGTGTATCGCTGAAAACAGACTGCAGGTGAGAGAGAGCTCTGGATGTGAAATGCATCTGTGGGTTTGTTTCCCCTCCTTCCATTTAGAGTTACAATAAGAAAAGGAATGCTGAAATCAGTTTTATATTAAATGGATGTGACTTTTTAATTTGCCTTTTTTTGGTATCAGTTAATCTCATACAAAGGAGGAGCCCTGAAAGCGCTGTAGGGGGTAGTAAAGGCCAGTGAACCGTTTCTTGCAATTACTGTTAACCTAACAATCTCTCTTGGCTGATGTATGAGTTTCAGTGGAGTTGAAAGAAGGGTGCATTATGTGGGCAATTACATGTTATTAGGAATAACCCATAGAGCTTCATACTTCTGGATTGTTTGTTTCCTGCCCCTTTGAAGCTCTTTAGAGCACTGACCATATACCAGCATGTAGAAAACGCTTGATTTGGTGAGCCCTCCCTCAGAAATTTTAGATGCTGAATATTCCTCAGCTGCCTGGCGTGTTTTGTACTGGGGACGCTGGGTGTGGCGATCTTCTAAATGTCTGACTTTGGACTTTAAACGCTGCTATAATAAGACAAGGATCAATCTTGGAGGCAGTATCTGTATTTTGAAATGTTTTTACCCAGCTAATCTTAATTGCTGAAGCTTGAGAGTGGGAGGAGTGCAAAGTGTGAGAGAGCATGGAAATCGTACAGCTCCTACAAGTTTAAGCTTTACTACTTCAGGCTTTTGATTCATATTTTCACTTAAGCTGTGGCAGGTAGTTTTTGAGGAGGATAGGGAGTGGGCCATACCGCAGGCTGACAGTTGCCTTCAAAAGCATGCTGGCTTCTGTGGTGTGGAAAAGGTCTGAAGGCACGGGCTCCTGTTTGAAGGAGAAATACCTCAACCCTCGGGGTGCAGCAGTAGCGTCGCTCCAGGGTATGTGCAGAGCAATTGGGCAACTCCAGGTTCACACCTCTGGGGTTGGAGGGGTTGTTGGAAGCCACTTCAATGCTTTCCCCTCTTGCCATGTCGTTTGGCCTTTTAATACCTGCAAAGCTTTAACGATACGTGGCAAACATCTAAAGGCAGCACTTCATTTTAATTTTGTCTTTGGCAAACGCTGCTAATTAAAGCTTAGGTTGAATTTATTGACTCCACACCGGCACTGAGAAAAGGGAGATTTTTTTTTGCATTCACAGATAAAAATGAGTTTGGATTTTGAAATATGAGCCGAGCGAATGTTAGCATTACCTCAGACCTGTAGTTAGCAAGGTCTTTGTTAGAGGGCAGAAAGGCTATTTGCACTTCAGTGTTGCGCAGGACAAAACACGTGTTACTTCTCTCAGGATTGCTTAAAGACCGGAGACTCAAACTTGCACATTTTCTCCCAAGCAAGTGCTAACACCGCCACTGGCAGCGGTTGCCATTCTTGCAGATTTTGCTCAGGAAATAGCTTGAAAAATCATTTTAGTGGGGATTTAACTGACTTGCTTGTGTCAACATGTTTTTTTATAGCATGTTGGTAACTGGCAGTGTAGTGTTTATTTGTTTGTAATTGGCAGTCTGTGAAGCTCGATGGTTTTCGAGCTCTGCCTGAGGTACAGGTTGCCAGCCTGAAGTGACACAAGGAAACTGGAAAACCAGCAGCAAAAGCTATAAGCTTCTTTGGGGTCGGTTCATGGTTGTTCTGGTCAGATTTGATCCTCAGGAGCCGGGTGTAGGAAAAATCAGTTTTCTTTTGCAAGCGTTCTTACTTTCACCACTTCCCTTGAATCAGGGTCCAAGAAGCGGCAGTGCAAAGTGCTCTACGAATACATCCCGCAGAACGAGGATGAGCTGGAACTCAAGCTGGGGGATGTGATCGACATCAACGAAGAGGTAAGCTGTTTTACAAAGCTGATTGTCTTTTTATGTGGCGAGAAGTCAAATTGGTTTTTTGGCTGATTACCTGGATTACAAGGATGTTGGAAAAATAGCGTGGGAAGCAGTGTTTTTGAAACTAAAGCTAATAGTTTAGGAGTTCCTTCTCTCAGGATCTAATCCTAAATCAATGAGTACAAGATCTTTAAGGGACGTATTTGATCATTGCAGCAATAAATTGCGATCTGTTACACAGATTTCCTTTTCAAAAGACTTTTACAGTTCTTTGGCTCTGTCTGTGATCCTCGTTTTTAGGATGCTTACGCTAAAACTGTATGACCAGTTGCCTTTAAGTTGACATGCTCTATCTCGGTTTAGGTGAAAAATGTTATTTGACCTGGTTTTCCAGTTTCATGCTTTCTTGCAAACTCATCGAAGCTTTGAGCTAATAGTAACAGTATTAGGCACAGAAACCTGCACCTGTAGTACAGTATGCTTCGAGCCACTTGCACAAAAATATGGTGCATAGAAATGCACTCAACTACATGTTGTTATTTCTATTGCCTTCCTTTTCCACTGGGTAAGCAATACAGTTAAAGATGTGTCTTGATGTTCAGACTGTGATGGCAATGGCCCTGTGTATTTGAGTGGGGGTTTCTTATCTTTTCCTACCAATGTGCTTCCTTGGTGTCTGTTCTGTTCAACAGCAACTTGTGTTGTTGGAGGCTTGAATATATGGGAATCTGTCAGGGAATCTGCAGAAAAGACCAGAGTGATGGTGGAAGGAACCTTTTCAGAACTAGGTGGAAAACTTCTGCACGGCATGCTCTGACCTTCACTGGTGCCATCTCTTATTACCTCCCTGAGGGCCTGAGAAAGGAGAAGACCAAACTTTTTTTCCTAGCTGTGTGTCTAGTGGTGCCTTCTAGTAGCTTTATGAGATTGTTTTTCACATGCATGTCCTCTTTTGAAGAGAGTGCTAACTTTCTGGGATCCCAACAGTTGCCAGGAAGGACTTTTCCATTCTCCTAGTGAGGAAAAAATTATGCTTTAGATGCATTGGCACTAATGACTTCTAGAATTTGTTCTCTTTGAATAAACAGAGCAATTGACTTGTAAAACCTGCTCACTAAAATCCCAGTTTCATAAATACCATTGTGTGCGGGTGTTTCATAAGGGAGTGCTCCTGGATAATCTCACTAGTTTAATCTGTGGATGGTGCCTGGACACGGCAGTCATGACTTTGAATAGTCCAGCATAAGCATTTACAAGAGACAGCATGTGCAGTAAACTGTTGTGGAAGCTGCCGTTTTGGGTCACACATGTTAACATCTGGAATTATTTTGGGAGGGGTTTTCAGTGTGATGTCTCGGAGATGACCAAGTAGCCAAACAGAATAAAAAGATCAGAGAGTTTCCTCATCTGGTTTCTTAAGGAAGCATGATTTTATTTGTCTTTTAGTTTTTTCTGGTCAGTCCCCGTGCTTCTTCCTTTCCTAATGATTTGAAAATACGTATTTGTAGTACCCAGCCTTTGCTACTTCTGAGAAACACTTGTAATCAAATTTTTAGGCAAATGCTACCAGGTAGAAAAACATCACAGCTGACTCCTAGCACAGAGCTCTTTGCAGACTGGTTTTATGATGGTCTAGAATAGACCTGACAGGTGTGGGCTAGGTCTGCTTCACCAAACTCTACTGATGGACCAGAAACATGAAGAATGGTACAAAATACCGTCCACTGGTGGTGCAATATGCTGGGATAACATCTGTTGGGTAACTTGTCTTCACTGCTGTGAGACGATCTTTGCTTCCATTTATCTATAAAAGGTGCTATTTACATATATGCAGATAACTCATAACTGTTACTTCAGTGGAAGACCATTTGGTCCCTTTTTTATGGGGAAAATAAGGTAAAATCAGCTCCACAAGAGGATCGGTTCCACCAGTTACTTGAGAATAAGCCAGTATTTATCCCTTGCAATTGTTTTCATAAATAGAGTAGTTACAACTGACACTACTGATGGTGAAATCGGAAGTGGAGGCAGATGGGTTCAGAACTTAAATGGCTGATATTGAGAGAGCCAGCTACAAGGATCAGAAGTACCTTTTAGGGAGGAAGGCCCTTGTGCTGTGTGCTGGCTGGATCCCCAGGGTTTTTTATTTACAGAATATGTGGGTTTTGCATGCAAAATAAATGAACAAAGTGCCTGTTATAACTCTATTATTGCTGTAAAACTTTTATTTCTTCTTTGTATCTTCCCCCCGCTTCTGTCAGATGCAGAATAGCAGGTTTATTTTTGTAGTTTTGTGATATTTGCATGCTGTGTTACCAAGCATAATCGAAATTCATGACTTCGTTAGTGGAATTTTTATTAAAAAAAAAAACAAAACAACAAACAAACGTGATGGGCAAAACTGCTTGTTTCAGCCTCCTTCCCTTTGTTTAAGAGAGTCTGAGGTTTTTATCATCTTATAGAAATAAGTTGATGGAATTCACACTCAAAAAAAGTACTGATGTGTGTACCAGAGCTGTAACTCCCTCTTGTGGAAACTTGTATCAAGTGGTAAGAGTTTTGAAATCGAAGGTAAAAGTTGTGAAATTGTCGTCTGTGTTGCACCAGGGATGCACAGATACTCTCCACCAAGGCACGTAGAACTTCAGTTGACATTAAACAGGTAAAAGATACCTTTTCTGGTAACACAGTTTGTATGTAATCAGTCTTTTTTAAAGATACTGTGGTGAGGAAGCTGAAGCAAGTATGCTCAAGAAACTTTTATTTTATTCCCAACTGTCTCTGAAGTGGCATAGCTTTGCCTTGCAAGTCTGTTAAGTGCTTTGCTGGCCTTATTTCTTGGGAGAAAAACAAATGGATGCTCGAGTTGCTTTCTGTATCATAAGCATTAAAAGTCCATTTCTCATGGCTCTTGGGTGCACTATGGGTTAGTCAAGACATTTGAATTCCAGTTGTCTGTAGTGTATTATATAAAGCATGAGACGCCGGAGCCTGGTCAGCGCTTGTCAGTAATCTACACTTAAAATTTGTTTCAGACTATAAATTTGAACCATCTACAGCAAACCTCTATTTGAGCGCCAGGATGCCTTTAAAAATAACAAAGCTCTTTTCATTGCCTGCCTGTCTCCGTAGCCGCCAGGTTTTGCGCCCGTTCTGCTTGCCGGGAGGTAGGCTAGTGCTTAGAAACTGTGCCTCTGTGTCAGGCGTAGTGACCTACAAAACAAGGCTAAAAAAAGATAATGTAAACAGCTGCCGGGTTTCTCCTCCCACCCCCGTTGTTTTTTTTTCCTTATCTAAAAACAGCTTTCTGGTCCCAAAACAGAGCAATTGAAATAAAATATTTTTAAAACTTATCTTAATTATAATTTTAAACAGTGCTCATTAGGGAGATGCATTCAATTTATTTAAGGTATTTTGAAAACTGTTCATAAGTGTGAGGAGCGCAGTTCTTAGTCTTCTGGCATTGTTTTACGCTGTCACCTATGCACACCCAGCTCTTGTTTGTTCCGATTCAGATCATGGGATATTCTTGATAAAACATTCAATTAAATTTTGGAGTATTGCAGGGCAAATGGCACACCAGGAATCCAAACACATAACTGAGCATTTAGGAGTCATTATGTTTCCTAATTCCTCAACAGGTTTATTTCCAGAGAAAAAATGAATTATTTTATGAATAGCAAAGGCAACTAAATTTGGCATCCGACAGACTTCTACCTTTAGGACTGCTGTGCCACGACAAAATCCTTGTATGTCTCAGCTACCTTTGTCCACTGGCCAACTCAGATGGGAAAGTGTCTGTGCCTTCTGGCACATCCAGAGTTAGACATATGCTGTTCAGCCAGTCGCCTCCTGCTAGAAGGAATGTATAACTTAGTTTTCCATTACGCTGGGATGTCCTTAAGGACTCTTCTCTGTTCTACCCAACATCATCTGTAGAAATTCTATCTTTGGAACTTGTGTCTTTCGACCAAAATTGGTTGAAGCTGCTGAATGAATACAAGGCTCGTGGGAATAGGACTGGGGGGAACTGGACAAGACAAAGAAAAAGGCAGATGGACAGCGAGAATACATAAAAGTTTCCTTAGAAAGCCAGGCTAAAAGTTTCACCTTTATTTCATAAACAGTTTTAATATTTTCTTCTTCTGTTAGATGTGTAATGCCTCTTGCACTGCCTTACTGTGAGAAAGTTGATGAACATTTTGTTGCTCTTCCGGATTAATGGGTATAGGGCTAGTTTTGTGTTTCAGGATCATTGCCGTAGTGATAGAAGTGACAGTAAGTTACTTTCTTGCTCTTCTCTTTTGTCTGCTGTTTCTACATCTTTAGTGGGTTTCTTTAAAGAGAAATCATGGTCATTTGAACTTTCCCAAAGTTGTTTGTAGAGTTTTATAAGTGAAATATGGATGGAATT